>NC_090445.1:762509160-763134160 GCF_031143425.1 Pleurodeles waltl
AATCCAAAATACTACTGCTCGCCTGATACTTAATCTTCCCGGCTCCTAGTCAGCCAGTGCTATGTTGAAACAGTTGCACTGGTTACCGGTGAAGCAACGTATTGTCTTTAAGACTATGGGCCTAATACATAAGGCATTATATTCTAGTAGAACAGATTATCTGCCTTTAGGGCTCCACTAGTACACTCCTAATCGCTTGCTTAGATCGACAAACGTAAACCTGGCCCATACATCTCGAACTAAGAAGACCAGATGGGGCAATAAGGCCTTCTCGGTGGCAGCAGTTTAACTTTGGAATACTCTTCCCCACAATGTGAGGAGTGAACATGATCTCCTGGCTTTTAGAAAGAAGCTAAAAGCTTGGCTGTTTCCACAGTAGATATGCTTTTCTTTTCTGCTTTACCTCTGGCACGCTTGCTCTGTATCTCCAGCGCTTCGATGCTTCAGCCGGAATGCGCTCTATAAATACAAAATACAATACAATAGCAACAAGGTGCCCGCCATTTTTGCAAAACGCTGACTGGCCTACTAGCCCTCCAGACAATGGTTTGGAGCATCCCCAGGCACCATGAAATGGCAGTGAGACAGGGTAAAGTAGCACCCTCCAAAAGTGGGCCAAGGTTCAGAGCAGGCAATAGGAAAAGAGGGTATCACCGCCAAAGGAAACAAAATGGGGGGATGCTAAGGTACGTGGGCCTGGAACATCCAGTGTCTGGGAAAAAAACATGTCTCCCAGTTAGGAGCCTATGAAAATAAAAGGGCAATTACTTTATAGCATGGTGGCTTCCATTGCTTCAAAACTACGGACTTATTGTCCACGGCGTGCACTCCAAAAATAGAAAGCCGATGAGGAAGCCAATTAAAAAAAAACTCCATAACAGAGAGTGATACACAAAAAAACGCCACAGTCTTAGAAACTGTAAACACAAAAGTAAAAACATGAAAATATCGCCATAGGTTATATCTGGTTGTTAACAACACGACAGCTTCAGGAAGTTAAGGAGGGTCAATAATTTATAGTAAACAAATCTCTAACTCCTCAGCCACGTCCAATCGCTCCAAGCAGAAGGTAACAGCTTAAAGGTGGGAGTGGCAAGGAACAGCGGGCGCTGCCTGTGATGTGCAAGAAACCAAATGACACAACTGTACCCCCAGATGCAGTGCTGTAAATGGGCCGGTACTGTCCGGTATTGCGTACCGGCACTTTTTTTTTATTTTGAGAGGGAGAGTACCGGCACATCTCGAGAAAACGTAATACTTTTAATTGGAGAGTACCGGCACTTCTCGGAAACAAGCAGGTACTCTAGCACATAGTACCTGCACTTTAATTTTTCCATTTCACTGCCCAGATGTGAATGCTATGCTCTGGCCTCGCCTAGGGCTTGGCACTACCCTCCAGTCTGGAGGACGGAGCATGGTGGGGGTGCGAGGGAAGGGCGCAATATGCACGTAGAAACCAGGGGCCAGATGTATCAAGCAGTTTTTCCCATTTTGTGTCTATTGGAAAATGTGTTCGTACATATGGCCCCCAGATTCGTTGAATGTTCACTGCAAAATCAGAAAGTCTCCATAAATGAAATGTTCAGTAAGGAAACGAAATAGGTTCTTGCAAGCTGCTCTTTTAATTATTCATTACCTCACTATGGGAGACTAAAAATCTCTGCAGTAGGCAGCATTCCTTAGCGAAGCTGTTTTTGTTGTCCTCCTTTCTCCCCAAACACGGTACAAGCTGGCATAAACTGCACAATTAGCAGGTTTCTGTATTTCTTATGATGAAGTGCCGTCAAGAAAAAAACACTATCATTGAAATTTCAGGTGGCTCGTATAATTAGTGAAGTTGCAGTGCTGCAGCTCTACGAATCTCAATGGTCTCTCCTTTAGTACCACCCTCAGATCATGTTAGGAGATGGGCTGGCCTGGCGTTTCTGCGCGTCTTCAAATGTTACAATTACGCATTTAAAAGTGGAGACCGTCAAACAAATCTTGCGGGTCTACTAACTGCTAACAGTTCCTGCCATTTCTTTTAGTGTTAATGAGCATTTGTACCAAAAAGTCTTGCATATTTAGGACATGAAGGCAGGAAAGAAACGTGCCTAGTTATCAATTATACACCAAACCATTACCTTCAAATGGCGACGTCCCACTAAGAGTTATGGATACGACAATTAGCCACACGCCGGCACACCGCTCTGTACATAGCATAAAACACTTTCGATGTAAGCCATTTTATTAACCGGTAAAAGCGCGCGCATATCCACTGAGGGCGCTTCTAACTGAACAAATGGTTCCAGGCCACCCAGCGTCTAATAGCAACGACAATCTTGCCGCATAGCTAGAACATGGGATCTTCTTTGACCCACTGCCTTATGACAAGAGCTTGCATAAATACAACGGTCTCATACCGCTTCTTTGCAGTCATTAAAATGCCCTTGTAGTATTTGACTTCTGATGCGTCGAAAAAGTGAACTAAAACTCTCAGACAATAGTCTAGATTGGAGCTCTACTGCATAGGAGAGGACACGTAATTTATAACACTAGACCAGCTCTACTCTACAGCTATCAAGTAAGTGACTCTCCTGTGAGCATCCCAGGAAACCAAATTAGAAGATTTTACGGTCACTGAATGACCATATACGAAACTAATTTCAGAAGAGTGTTTTTTCAAGTCGGAAAGTGTGTGTATTGTCAGAACTCATAAACTGATGTTTCAGTAAAATGGATGAATTTCTAAAAATATATTTAAAGCTGATATTTGACTGATAAATCATGTGGTGTTAGGGAGATCTATTACTGATATTATCAGCTTGGTGCCAGGGGCATTGTAGCTATGGCTTTTATTGATTGTTATATGTTATTTATATATATCACAATGCAGAGGCATTCCACATTGACAAAGCATTTTTTTTACATTACTGTTGACAATGGTGCCTTATGTACCTAGGTGGTTACTGCTGGTACTCTTGCATATGGTGGGCACTAATGTAACCTTGTCTGATACGGTCACTAAACCAATTCTAGCAATTTTAGTAGCACATGATGATGTTCATTAAATATACCGATCTCTTATTATAGAAAAGGTTGGAGACCCCTGCCCTAGACAAACATATTAAAGTGAATGGTTAGTTTACTTGCCAGGGCTTAGGAGACCCACGGGCACAGGTAGCCATCTCTCTGTCTCATTGGATTGCAATAAGGTTTGCGAACAAATTCATAACTTAACAAATGTATTTTTGCCTCTGTTTAACATGAAAATCTCAGAAAGCAGTTCCCCTTCTTCACAGACTCATCACTTCTGCCTTATTAGTAGTAATAAAAGTCTAAGTTTATTTAGACCTTAGTCTTAGTCTATTAAACCACATTTTCATACAGACATATATTTCTAAAAATTAAAACTGACAATAAAATTATATGAAATTTAATCTCCTGCATGTTAATACTATTAGCATGAACATACTTCAAAATTACAACCACGAAAAAAGTCAAATGAAACCAACAAAAGAATTGCTATTTTCAAGTATAGATCTATTTCTGCCTTATTGGAAAGAACTTTGAGGATCTGAAGATTTTTAAGACAGTTGGAGTCAAATGGGTGTTCTAAATTATGCATTCTAAGCCACCTGCAATTATATCAAATTCAAGCCAATTAATTGTTGGAGAAAAATTAAAAAAAACAGACATGTAGCCATTCAAAGCAAGATTACATATTTTCTCACACTGTATGCTTTAAGGTGGGAGTCTTAACTGGGGGATGGGCCCCCCTATGTGGCCTCAAGTGATCCCATGGGGGGTGGGAGGGGGCAGGCTCTGGCCAAAAGAAGCAATATGCAGATAACAGTGCTTTGTTTTAGGCAGAAATAAATGTATTGCATTTTTAAAAAGGTAACAGAACATAACTGAAATGTTTAATTAAGTCTAGAGATATTGAAACATTGCCAGCTTCATAGAACAATTGTGAAACATTCTGGGGGGGGGGGGCGATATTATATATATCTATATAGATATATAGATATATATAGATATATTTTAACGCTCCAAGGCCACCACCAGCTCTTGCACTCACGGGCGGGTGCTCGGTCATGTGAGGGTGAACTCACAATTATACTTCGAGGCACCAATTGTAAAAAAAAAAAAATTTAAACTACATGCATTCACGGGCTTAGTGAAACGATCCTTTATTTAAGAACGTTTAGTGAACTTTTTGACATGTTTCGGCAAGCGCCTTTGTCAATGTCGGCATTCTTCGCCGTGAAATTCATTTAAATAAACCATACAAGTCAAATCATTGGATGCAGTCTGAATTTGTGCTAAATAAAGGACTACTCTTAAAACTCACACAACTGTTAGCTCTCACGGTTGTCATCTTTAAACATACTCCGTTTAGCAAGAGTTCTATATCATACTTACCACACAGTGATTTCCGCTTTCACAAATTAATCAATAAAAATCAAAGCTTTTTCTTTGTCATTTAACCACATTACTTTCTCAGCTATGCATCTGAGAACAGCTAACATTTCATTATCAGTTTCCTAACTTGTTTGCAATATTTTGTCTTAGAAATCACACACAACCTAATAGAGCCCACATGGACAAAGGCTGGTTTCTCAAATATATCTAAAATCCTGATACCTTGAATTTTTGATCGTCCTGATAGTGTCTGTGCTTACTACCCTAAATGTACTGCCAGTTCTTCCTCGCTATTCAATCCCAAGGGTATCTTTGTTTGGGGGTCTATGATTTACCTCGACTCAAAGCGCCTCACTCTCAAAATTATCTCCAAGTGGTATATGATCTAAACAAAAAAACCTCAATAAGGTTCTGTCGCTTCAATGGTGTGATGCAAAATGTCTTGCTACAGGATATGTAAAATCTTTGATGGTAATCGCTCTCATATGTTCTAAGATATTCCTCTTAGTAGGATGCATGCTCCCAGTGTACTTCAATTGACAGGGACACACGAGACAATAAATGATAAAAGCAGTATTGCAATTCTTAAATTCAGTAATCTTCTTAGGTATTTTATGCCCTGGAATTTCACTAGTCAATCCTCTTCCACTATTCTGGCACACTTTGTATTTCTTGCATGGGAAGACACCAATAATTTATTTACAAGTGGATTCTCTGGTATTGCATGTTAATTGACTATGAACAAATCAATCCTTTATAAATTCACCTTTCTATAGGTTATTTTCTGAAAATCTGGTATCTCTGTACCTATTATGGAATGTGATTTGAGGACATGACAATTTCCTTGCCAGATCATCCCGATTGCTAGGGCATCACTCGAAAAACTGGTAATAAATCTAATCTTGTTTTCTTGATCGTTCTCTCTAATTTTATCTTTAAAGAGGTCCCAATGAGTTTTTCCTGTGCATATACTATTGCCTGCATTTACACTTTCTTAAGATACTCTCTTGCTTCAAATCTGTTGATAGCCTAATTTGCTGCACCTTGGAAGTCAATTTCGCTGGTACTGTTCCATTCAAGTTTCTAGAGTGATTACTCCTAGCATGTAGTAATGAGTTCCCTGCAGTGGGTTTCCTTACAGGGCAGTATATATTTTGTTTTCAGCCACAAATTCATTCAAGTCTGAAAAAAGTTGACCGATTCAGAACTCATCTCCCCTGAAAAATGGAGACTGACTTTATTGTTATTCAGATTCTCTATGTTTTCTATGGCGGGTTCCTTAGAGCCCCTCCAAATTATAAAGAGGTTGTCAATATATGTAGTTCAACTGACAATTCTCTTAACCTATGCTTTGTTGGTCTCTCGTCAGGCTACCCTGCTTCTCCCACCAGCCCATGAATAAATTTGAGTAACTGGGGACGAAGCATGTACCCATCACCGACCCATTGTCAATAGTGTTGACCCTAGAAAATGAAAATGTTATTTACAAGACAAAACCTGATAAAGTTAATCAACATTTTGTTGTGTTCAACAAATTTCAATGATCGACCTTTCAAGAAAAAATCTATCGCTTTCAGTCCATCATTGTGAGAGATACTCATATACAAGTTTGTTATGTCTAAAACAATCAGGTAAGCAGATTCCCACATGACATTCTCAATGTGCCTTAACAAGTCCTTCGAGTCCCTGATAAATGAGGGAAGATCATTCACAAATGAAAAAAAGAAATGATCTATATACACAGACTTGTGCTATGTAAGGCTGGATTAAGAGGAAGTGATGAGATACCCAGGTGGATTCCTACTACCCTTATGTATTTTGGGTAGATGATAGAAAGTCGATGTATGAGAGTGGGAGCATCTCAAAAATTGATATTCCTCCTGTGTCCAACATTCCTCTATTGTATATTCAAAGATGAGATTGTGGTATTCCTTAGCAAATATTACTCCTTAGAAATGTACTTAGCAAATAATACTCCTTAGAGATAGGTAAATAACATTTCACATTTGTTGGTAGCTGTGGATTGTTCAGTATCTGTACCTATATCCAATTCTGATGTTACTTTATTCTCGAGCGTCGTCAGATTTCTATTACTACGAAGTTCCCTTCTTGGGATGTCAAATTTCCTCACAAAGGTCAGCACTCTGCCTTGTTCGTAGTCTCACTGAATTTACCTTGTTTCCTTTGTTTAATTTTCTCTTCTTAATCAATGAGTGTCTTTTTCATCAATTCCTTAAGCTCTTCCTGCATATTTTTGTTTTCTTCATTGGAAATTTCACTTTCTAGTTCTGCTATTTCTTTTAGAACTTTGTCTCTGTCACTCCAAGCAAATGTAATTACTATCACTAGAACCCTCTTTGATGATGTAGCAGTAAGTGCTGCCCATTTTTCAAATAACCATTGGTCAGGGTTCTCATATGCTAGTACAGTGTAAATACATAGACCTCTTGCATCTACATACTGTTGCAGAGAGGTCACCTCCCACAACTTGGGAATTTCTCTTTTATAAAGCCTTCCAAGCTTCTGAAATTTGCTTCTCAAATCCCCTTTTGTCTGAGATGCATTAGGCTCACCCTCTACCTTCCAAGGACATTGTCCTTTTTTAAATATTTCTGCTTGGTGGTGCCCCACCTCACTGAACATTCCACTTTATAGTCTCTTCAAGATGGAGAAATCAATCCTTCCACTACCCCTTGCGCCTGATGCACATGTTTAAGATTGTGTGTATTGAAAAGCTGAAACACGCTTATCAGTGGAGGCTCATCAAGGGTTTTTGGGTCCTCTGACTATCCAATTCTTGATGTTCAACCACTGGGTTAATCTCCAATATAATCCGGTAGCGGTGCATCTTGAAATTCTAATTTCAGTGCTCCAAGGCCACCACCAGCTCTTGCGGGTGTGTGCTCGGTCATGCGAGGGTGAGCTTGCAATTATACTTCAAAGCTCCAGCCGTAAAAGATGACCAGCGCCAACCTCCCTCCAGGCCAGGCATCGGCCTCACCTGTAGCCGAGTCCGCCATTACGGCTTGCCCCTGTAATTCAAAAACTGAAAGTGCTACTTTTGCACAGTCCCAAAAACCTTGGGCCTCCCAACTCCAAATAACCCGCACAATATTGTGAACGAAAACCTGAGCAAATATCATACACATTTTTCAAACAGGGTCAACTTATTTCTGAACAAAACTGCATTTCCTGTGGAAACACCAAATCAACTGTACCTGCTGTAATACGGTTAAAGCAAGACTTTCACAATAAATAGATCCGCTAGTAGCTGTGATTCTTTGACGCTTCAGCACATAATTTGGCAGAAGACAGAGATGTCACAGATTATTTCAAATTTCGCGCAGACCAGTCAATGGTGGACAAATCAGTTTTAGGTGGTCTAAAAGTGGCATTTCCCGTTTGGAATCTATTAGATTTTTTTGTTTCACATTACATCAGCTCAACAGAAATGCACCAAACTTAGCAAGGTGGTAGACCTTTAGCTACAATAAGCCCCTTTGTGGTTGGTGTGATTTTGATCAGCAGAATGAGAAAACTGCATTACAAAACAGTTAAACCAGAACCAATTATTTATTTCCACAATGGAGGTACTGGTAGCACTTCATTATTTCTACTTACATTCACTGCGATGACATTTGTATGTATAAAAAGTTAATACAGAATTAAAACTATAATTAATTACTACAAGGACACAAGGAGGGAGTAATTGTAGCGGGCCTTACTTTCTATATACATTGAGAACATCTGCATAGGCATCACTGGTGACATTACATCACCATTAATACCTCTGATGAAATCAAATTGCAAACCATTGCTCTTTTTCCACATCTGTTTGAAGATGTGATATGTGAACTCTTTATCGTGACTTCTGTTATCCCAAAGTTTGTGGTCATGAACAGAGCACTGGGGGAGGAACAGACATACCTCATTTCAACAAATGAATTTCAATGTTTTTAAGTTTTAGAGTACAGCCTAAAAGATGCTTCACCTCAAGTTTAATCAATATCGACTGAGAGATGGACTCAGACAGACAACGGGATAAAGAGGCAGACAGAGAGATCACCAGAGACATATATAAATATAGCAAAAATGTGTGACTTCTGACATCATCACATTATGTCCAATCAATGCACACTGGGCTTATCTTTATCTGTGGTGCCCCCCCAATCTCTGGAAGAGGCCATCTTCGGAAATGAGACACTGGAAGATTATTTCCATTATTTTGGAGTCACTGAGAAAATGGCTTAACATCTCTAGTATTTTACTCTCTGGTTAACTATCACCCTCTCCTCAAGCTTGAATTTGCAGCAAATCATAGACATTTCCGTTACAATGGGAGAATCCTTTCAAAGCTCTGGTCATCTATCCACTGTAAGACGGTCCTCCAATCCAATAACAAGCAACGGCGAGGCCATTAGGTCTTGCACTGGCTGTAAGCCTTTTTGGCTTTGTTAATTATTTCATCATGGTTTCTGTAAAATGCTACCGTTGAGGTAACTGCTGGTCCCTTGCCAACATAAAACAAAATGGCTAGAAAGTAAAAATACGTTTGGTCTCAAAATGCACATACTGTGATATTAGTCCCTGGAAGGAAGGGAACTATTTTATGTGTGGCTGTTCTCCCTGTGAAAGAACAGAACGCCATAACTCACAGTGAAGACAGTTAGCTGCTGAAGTGGGCTGATTCACTGACCGATGCTGCAGTAGGTGGAAGCAAAGTGTCAATGACAATAACAGACCAAAGGATGTGTATAGCTGTCCGAAAGCAGTAAATATATTATGTTGGTAGAATCAAAAGGCCCTGGTTATCTCCAGACCTAAAAAAGTTTGACCTGCTCGTGATTTCACCAAGAGGCCTTTGAACGTACACTTTGACTCACCCTTCTCAATACTCTGTCCTTGAGCACTCTTCATTATGCAGAAGAATTTCCAGTATTTCTTTCACTGACAATTGGTCTACTTTGGCAAAATCTCAGAATGTACATTTATTAGTAAGACAGAACGTACCTACATTATTATTACCAACAGGTTTCTTCAAAAAGGAGTGGGCTGTTTAAGTTTCTTAAATAATGAGATAAACCCATGCCATTTACAATCTATACCTGTTGAAATAGAAGGGTTTCAGCCACAAACGCACCCAAAAAAAGGGACTCTATTACCAGGTTCAGGGCAAAATTATTACTTTCATGAGGTATTGGCAGTTTTGCCAAAATGGTTCTTGCTCTTTAATTCAAAAATTTTATTAAAACCCTGTAGATCCAAATTGTATATTTCGCCACAATGATCACGGTAAAATAGTCATGTGACTAAGCTTATGTGCGACCAATCAACCTCTTCAAATAAAAAAATAACAATGAAACAGCAACGTTTCTTTAAGATTAAAAGAGCTTAAAAATATTCACTCTGTAACTATGAACAAAATAAAAAATGTGTCCCGTAGCCAATTGTGAGCGCGATGATTTGAGCTGGAAATGTCACAGACGCGGATTCAGTTTGAAGGAATCCAATTCATAATGCATTTTATAAATACTTAATGACTTCCATACATAAGCTAGCCAGGCAAATCAAGAAATTGTCAACATTTTTTGTCTTAGTTGTCAGTTACCACCGTCTCTTGGTGCTTTGTGTGGCTTTTCCCAAAGAAGCCAGAAGCGCTGCAGAGTTGGGGACGCTGCTCTTTTTCGGGGAGGTGCAGGGTGGATTCAGAGTATCCAAATAGTTTCTTCCAACCCCAGCACATTTTGTCAAGCGCAGAAGAAGCCTTTCCTGCATTTTTTAGCTGACAGGCTATTTGACAGAAAGAGGGCAAAATATGGTGGGGCTGTGAGTGCTCAAGGGGTTGCGCACCTCCACAAAATGCCGATTGCCCTCATGCAGACAAATGATTATTTCACGCAAAGCATCTTTTACGTGGGCCAATGGAGAGGGACGGGGGAGGAAACACCAACAAGAAACTAGTCATGCTCATCAGTGAATAAAAGAAAGGATGAAGAATAGACAAATAATTTGCGGTTCTCTTTCTCAAATCTACTAACACTTGTTTAAGTGTCTCTACTCTACCCGATTTCCAGTGACATGCGCATTAGGCCAGGACGCAGAGGTCTGAAATAGAAGGTATCAGTTGTTTCCACAGCTCTGTTCAGGTTGATCCAACATTATATTGATTGGTGACCAGAAAGTGAAGTAGAACTTGCAGGACACAGTCAGTAGCAACCGCAGCACTTATTCGGGTCAGCAGGAAAGTGTATTAGGAGTGGCTACAAGCTATGCAGGTTTGTCACAAGATATTAAGGACACTGCGTCACTAATGTATCAGGAGTAACCTCAGCGCTGATTGGGCCAACCAGAAAATATGTAGAGAGCCACTAAAGCGTTGCTTAAGACCACTCTGAAAATGAATCAACAGTGACCACTGCACCAACTAGGGAATTCAGGGAAAACGTATCGAGTGGCTCCAGAGTCCAGACTGACCGCAGCACTAATTAAGACCAGCGTGAAAAAGTGCCAGCAGTAAACACAACATTAACAGAACAGAAGTGAACACGGTTCTTATTAGCGCAAGTCGGGACACACATAAGGAGTGACCACAGTTCTAATGCGTGCCCATGAAAAGCACCAAGCATAACCACTGGACAAAATAGTTTCGGAATTGAAAAGTTAGTAGTAGTGATTAAACAACTCATTTTGACAATTAAAATAAAAATCACGAGGTACCACAGTTTCTTTTCATAAAATGTCAGTTTCCACCTTACACAATTGCTTGATGTTTTTTTTTTAATGACAGTACTGATACCGCCACAAAACTGAGTTCATGACACCACCCATGTGCCATTTTTAAAATGTCTTTCTCCTGCACTTTAGGTAGAGCCCTGCAAGCAAGCTCTTTTTTCAGGAAGAAACTTGTGGATAAGGCTTGACTAATTTTCTTGGAGTGATGGAGAACCGAACTGAGTATCCTACAATTTCCATTCAGTCATTCTGACCAGCCGACCCGAGTACCTGCATTTCCCATGTAAGACGGTAGTGATCAGGGGCAAAGAAGCACACTTGATTCCAGCCAACCGCAGCCTGTGATTTGCCTGGCTATGCCGAATGGGACTTCACGAGGTATGGTGTGCATAGCCTGGCTAGGCGTCTTGGATTTTCCGGCACACTCATCTACACATAACAATGAACAGAGTCTACCCCTAATGCGCAAGAAGTTAATTTCCATGGCCTCCACATGGCAAAGCAATTGCTTAAATTGCCTCGCCTGGGAATTTAATACAATGTTATCATCAGGCCAGCCACCCTGTAAATAGATTTATAATGCTTTCCATGTGCCGGCCTGGGCTACATATGAAATAAGTAATGATCTGGTATTACAACACAATGAGCTAGTTGCTACACCTGGCACCCCTGGATACTTGCTAAATTACTAGTTGTGCAACGACATCACAACACAAAGAAGGAATTGGCAGAAAGGCACGATATCCTAAATGGGAGAAAAGCTTTGGGTGCATTCTTAAATTGCATACAGAGGTATGCAGAGAGGAGTCCAAAATATTATGTGGATGATATTTGCACAAAAGATATCCATGTGTATTCAAGGTATGCTCGTTTTCTGTTTTATTTTATTTCTATGCTTAGTATCTCGATTACTGAACCTCTTTCCTGAAGAGGCAGGTGTCATGTAACCAGTGCATCTTACCTCATCCCTTAACCAGGCAACACAATCAAAATAAATAAATAAAAAAGTTCCATCCTAAAGGAAAGCTATCTGCGAACGTTACAAGTGGGCTTTGTTTCCAAATAAGTAGTGTAACGAGTTTGGAGCAAGTGTAAAGTATTATGACAAGATTGAGGACTTCATTCTCTACCGCTTTACTGATTGCTCAGAAGCAAATATTTTTCAAACAGAAAAAACAACAAATCGAACAAGACATTGTGAATTGCGAAACAGAACTAACAAAAAAGCAAGGGGAAAGAACCAACCCTAATGAAAAAGAAAATTATTCAAATGAATGTTGGTCACAAGATCCATCTCTTAAATCATAAAGATTTGCGACTCCTTCTACTCCCCCTACCTTCCTCTCAAAAACGGAATTACAGAGCAATTACATCATGAGCAGCAAGTGGCTACTTTTTACATGCAATAAACGTTTTTTTTTTTTTTTAACACATCCAAAAGGCAAATTAAGGAATATAAAGTAGTGCCCTAGATTCTTCTTTCAACCTTACACATTTTAGATAAAAAGATTATGGACAGAAGCATCTAACACAGAAAGTGGCTCTATTCCATAGACAGAACATTCTAGAGCGAGGGGACATTCTAGAAAGGTTTGCCACGACAGGAGGCTTACTAAGGAAAAGGTCTAGGATTAACGTAAGCAAGTCCTTCGAAAACATTGCAAAATGAACTGATACCTCTCCTACGGGGGTGAAAGGGCAAATAAATCATTGACAAAAATCTTTATAGTAAAAACACTGTAGCAGATGCATAGGTGTGATCATTGTGCAAGATCAAAGAAAATTCCGGAATAATCTTAGTGTACCGGGGATAAAATGAGCAGAGACTAGCCAGGCAGTGGTCCTTTATTGTCAATATCTATGCATGCGATTCTATCATATGCTCGTTGACACTGGTGGTCCGCGTCACACAAGCATCAACAGGGCTGTGCTCCACTACCTCCCGTTCAAACCCAAGCAAACTCAGGTCCTGACATCAGAGCATACAATGAAGCCAGGCAGCAGACCGCTCTCGATCCAACATTACCTTCTATCACACTATTTATGTTTTGACAATTTACATATCAGCATCTCAGTCTCATAATATTGCCAAAACCGGAGAGATCCTACAGAAAGCAAAACCCTGCAGGTTTCCGACTCCACTTCTTTCATGGAAATCATTTCATCTGACCCCCTTCCAAAAGTATGGAATATTTCCCCATCTGATTTGCATGCCTGGGAGATAGGAGGGTTGTTCGGTGCCAATACATCCCCACTGACTGCTACCTTATTATAATGCGAGACTCAGACATGGCTGTGGGAACCCTTTCTTCCCTAGCACTAACAAGCATCCCGATGTTCAAAGCGCACGTGTGCACTAGCGCCCAGCCCGCTCATTTTCATATATTTACTGCGAGGCGCATGCTAAATAAGTAAACATATGCAGGGGGTGCGAGGCAGCGTGGCGGCTCGTGCTCTGTGGCCCGAGTCCTCCTCTACGCGAAAGTAGGCGAGTGAAAAGCAAAGCAGCGTGAAAAAATAAACCAAAAAGTCCAAGACTCATATTAAAACGTTTTATCACTTACTATTTTAATGAATCTGAGGAGAGTATTGTTAGAAATGGGGTCCTTGGTTGACAGTCAGGTTACCCCCTGTTCAAGCAAAGACCCTCACTCTAGTCAGGGTAAAAGAGAATCACCCTCAGCTAACCCCTGCTTACCCCCTTGGTAGCTTGGCAGAGCAGTAGGCTTAACCTCAGAGTGCTAGGCGTAAAGTATTTGTACCAACACACACAGTAACTCAATGAAAACACTACAAAATGACACAACACAGGTTTAGAAAAATAGGAAATATTTATCTAAACAAAACAAGACCAAAACGACAAAAACCCACTATACACAAGTCAAGTTATTAATTAAAAATCAAAAAGAGTCTTTAAGTAGTTTTAAAAACACACTAGCGCTGCTAGAGTGAAAATGTACCTGGTGTGCGTCAAAAATAACCCCGCACGGGCGGGCGTGCGTCGAAAATAACTCGAGTCAAAAATCCAGCCGCACGATGAGTTGACGATCCAGCCGCGCAGGTTGCGATCTCCCAGCCTCCGTCAGCGATGCTGCGCGTCGTTTCTCCTGCTCCGTGCGTCGATTCTTCCGTCGCGTTTCCTGCGAGCGTCGTTTCTCAGCCGCGGAGCTGGCAGCGCGTCGTTTTTCAGCCGCCGATCGGATTCGCGTCGATCTTTTCCCCGCACGGCGCTCTGTGCGTGGATTTTCTTGTCTTTAGGCCGCCAGCTTCTCCTTTCAGGGTCCCAGGAACTGGATGGGCACCACAGGGCAGAGTAGGAGTCTCTCCAGAGGCTCCAGGTGCTGGCAGAGAGAAGTCTTTGCTGTCCCTGAGACTTCAAACAACAGGAGGCAAGCTCTAGATCAAGCCCTTGGAGATTTCTTCTCAAGATGGAAGGCACCCAAAGTCCAGTCTTTGCCCTCTTACTCTGGCAGAAGCAGCACTGCAGGAAAGCTCCACAAAGCACAGTCACAGGCAGGGCAGCACTTCCTCCTCAGCTAACAGCTCTTCTCCAGGCAGAGGTTCCTCTTGATTCCAGAAGTGTTTCTGAAGTCTGTAGATTTGGGTGCCCTTATACCCATTTTAGTCTTTGAAGTCACCTTTCTTCAAAGGGGACTCACACCTACTTGTGAAATCCTGCCTTGCCCAGGCAAGGCCTCAGACACACACCAGGGGGTTGGAGCCGGCATTGTTAGAGGCAGGCACAGTCCTTTCAGATGAGAGTGACCACTCCACCCCTCCCTCCTAGCAGAGATGGCTAATCAGGAAATGCAGGTTACACCCCAGCTCCCTTTGTGTCACTGTCTGGTGTGAGGTGAAAAACAACCCAACTGTCAAACTGACCCAGACAGGGAATCCACAAACAAGGCAGAGTCACAGAATGGTTTAAGCAAGAAAATGCTCACTTTCTAAAAGTGGCATTTTCAAACGCACAATCTTAAAATCAACTTTACTAAAATATGTATTTTTAAATTGTGAGTTCAGGGACCCCAAACTCCACATGTCCATCTACTCTCTAGGGGAATCTACGCTTTAATCATATTTAAAGGTAGCCCCCATACTATCCTATGAGAGAGACAGTCCTTGCAACAGTGAAAAACGAATTTAGCAGTATTTCACTGTCAGGACATATAAACCACATTACTATATGTCCTACCTTATCCATACACTGCACCCTGCCTTTGGGGCTACCTAGAGCCTACCTTAGGGGTGCCTTACATGTAAGAAAAGGTAAGGTTTAGGCCTGGCAAGTGGGTACACTTGCCAAGTCGAATTTACAGTGTAAAAATACACACACAGACACTGCAGTGGCAGGTCTGAGACATGATTACAGAGCTACTTATGTGGGTGGCACAACCAGTGCTGCAGGCCCACTAGTAGCATTTGATTTACAGGCCCTGGCACCTCTAGTGCACCTTACTAGGGACTTACTAGTAAATCAAATATGCCAATCATGGATAAACCAATCACATACAATTTCACACAGAGAGCATATGCACTTTAGCACTGGTTAGCAGTGGGAAAGTGCTCAGAGTTCAAAAGCCAACAGCGACAGGTCAGAAAAAAATAGGAGGCAGGAGGCAAAAAGACTGGGGATGACCCTGCATAAGCAAAAGTCCAACACGACCCCCTACCAGCCTAAAGCCAGGGGAGAACAATCAATACCTTGATGTACTTCCCTGATTGGGGCGATAGAACAAGGACCCAGGCCCACATCAGCAGGGGCATGTTCCAGTTCTACGCCTTCCTGACTCCAGTTGGATCCCTCTGTCCATACTCTCAGGGCCCACTAAGCTAACCCATCGGGAACCCTTCTCCACATCTACAGACACCATCTGTGCAGCATCTAACTTTACTTTGCTCACAGATGAATTGCAATGGGCAGATAGTACCACCAGGGCCAACACAGTGGTGTTGCCCACTCCACCCCCGGGGTGTGACTCTCGTCCCCCCCACAGGGGCAACTCTGTCCACCAGGACAGCAAGCCACGGTGACCCCTGACAACTGTCAGGGATGAGAGCCCGACCTCAGGCCTCTCTAACCACTGTGACTGTGGAGAGTGGGGGGCGGTAGCCCCAGGTGCCTGGCACCCTTTGACCACTCTCTCTTCCACCAGGTCAGGGATGACACCATGAACCTGGCCTTCCAATCCAGGGTCTGTACCCTTAGATTGCACTGGGGCCAGGCTCTTTCTCCCCTGTCCCTACTCTCAGGGTTCTGCACCCCCCCCTCAGGGAGAGTACCCCTTGAAGTCACACCAGGGGGGGTGATTGGGCAAACCGCCCACCCCTTCAGGTCAGGGTTTACCCCCTGCACCTGATCCTCCAGTCCAGGGTCTGTACCCACAGACTGGACCACTGCCTGGCAACCCAGGACTTCCTGGGGGGCATACCTACCCCCCACCAGGTCAGAGTTTACCCTCTGAACCTGGTCATCCAACCCAGGGTCACCACCCTGCGGTTGAACCACTGCCTGGCGCACCAGGACTTCCTTGGGAGCACACTTACCCCCCATCAGGTCAGAGTTTACCCCCTGAACCTGATCATTCAACCCAGAGTCACCACCCTGCAGTTGAACCACTGCCTGGCACACCAGGACTTCCAGGGGGGCACACTTACCCCCCTCAAGGGACACACTGTCCCCAAGGGCCACACAAGAGTCTGGCTGGCGCAGGTCTCCTGACCTCTGCCCATCTGACAGAGTCTGGATTCCCCCCAACCCAGAAATGGTCTTACCAAGGTCATTCCTGGGGGGCTCTGCTCTCAGAGCTGACCCCTGACCTTCCAGGTTCTCCACTGGGGTCCGCAACCCCCTATCAACCCTCTGTCTGGACTTCTGCACCCCCTCACTAGGAGTGGTACTGCCAGACACCAGAACTGGTGGGACGCTGGCTACAGCCGCCCCCCCAAGTTCTCCTGACACTGTGGGGTCTCCCTCAACAGATGGCCCTATGGTACAGGCTAGGCTCCCCTCCTGGTGTTCCCTCATGGAACCCTCCAGGACCTGGGACCGGATCTCGGACACCTTGGACCTCAGCCCATCCCCATTCCCTCTCCTCAGAGACTGGACATGGGGTCCCTCACCCATCCCACTACACTGGGACCTACCTGGGACACTACAATCCTTCCCTATCTCACCTGGTTGGGAAATACCTAGACCACTCCTCTTAGGAGCACCCCCAAATGCCTCTTCAGACTCTCTGGTACTCACCAAGAGGTCTGCCTCCATTGTAAGCTCCCTGGGGTCAGAGAACTCACACTCCACCTGGTGTTGGCATAGCTCTGGAAAATAAGGACTAGACATATGCTCTCCAGCAATTACATCACTCAGCCCCTCACATGAATTAACCAAAGTACCCTTCACCCAACCATCCAGTGACTCTGCTTTGAAAAAGCACCCCACATCACCCTCCTGAGACTGGTGAGACAGTACCTGACTGTCCCTGACACTCAACCCACACTCTTCTGGGATGTCTTCACACTCCATAACCAGGACTTCTACCTGGGGGGAACCCTTCTCCCTGTCACTCTCACCTAGAGTCAGTAGAGTGTCCTTCCCACCAGTAGGAATATGACTCCCCATGCCAGTTCCCCAATCCACCTCAGGGACCCTGTGCATCACTGGAGCTACCTCATACCCCTGAACCTCCTGGTGTGTGTTAACTCCCTCCTTCAAGTAGGGCACCACATCTCTGGGCATGTGCATTTCTTCAGCAGCACTAGATATAAAATTGTTGCTGCCACCATTCCAGCTGGATTCAGCCCTCATGACTTCCAGCGGTTTCAATTTAAGCTTGTAAGCATAAATCATCCTTTGTATCTCGAAGTCCCTTTCCCACTTGTCATACTCCCTTTGCATCCTCAACTTTTCTGCCTCCAACCGGCGAACCCTTTCTGCCTGTCTGTCCTGCACATCTTTAGGAGTCAGACCCTTAGACGACACCCTGCTACCCCTCCTGGGGACCCTCACCCCAGGCGTAACAGGTACCTCCACTACACCACTGTGTATCCTCTGCACTTCCCCACCCACATTCTCCTCCTCTGTGTGCCCTCCAGCCTTCTTGATTGTCACCCCGGCCCTCTGTGCCTTTTGCAGCTCCCCCTCCCTGGTGGAGCTCTTAGTGGGACAGTCAAGATCTTTAAGGAACTGTTTCAATTGAGCAACTGAGTACTCCTTCAGTTTCTCCATTTCAAACACAGCTCCAGCTGTTGCATCTCCAGATTGAGACATGATGGTCACAAGTGCAAAGTTCCAAAGGCACAAAATAAGTTCCCAATGAAGTAAAAAGAATCAGTCAAGGGATCAGCAAAATCATGGAAGTAGAACAAAAAGGAGTCCTTAAGAGAAAAAGCAAAAGATCACCAAACAAGTAGTATGTGGTCACGTAGTGGTCTGAGATCAAAACAGTAGTGTACACTTAATCACTGTATGTCAAGTACAAATACAAGTCCAAATCCCGACCGCTGATCACCAATGTTAGAAATGGGGTCCTTGGTTGACAGTCCGGTTACCCCCTGTTCAAGCAAAGACCCTCACTCTAGTCAGGGTAAAAGAGAATCACCCTCAGCTAACCCCTGCTTACCCCCTTGGTAGCTTGGCAGAGCAGTAGGCTTAACCTCAGAGTGCTAGGCGTAAAGTATTTGTACCAACACACACAGTAACTCAATGAAAACACTACAAAATGACACAACACAGGTTTAGAAAAATAGGAAATATTTATCTAAACAAAACAAGACCAAAACGACAAAAACCCACTATACACAAGTCAAGTTATTAATTAAAAATCAAAAAGAGTCTTTAAGTAGTTTTAAAAACACACTAGCGCTGCTAGAGTGAAAATGTACCTGGTGTGCGTCAAAAATAACCCCGCACGGGCGGGCGTGCGTCGAAAATAACTCGAGTCAAAAATCCAGCCGCACGATGAGTTGACGATCCAGCCGCGCAGGTTGCGATCTCCCAGCCTCCGTCAGCGATGCTGCGCATCGTTTCTCCTGCTCCGTGCGTCGATTCTTCGGTCGCGTTTCCTGCGAGCGTCGTTTCTCAGCCGCGGAGCTGGCAGCGCGTCGTTTTTCAGCCGCCGATCGGATTCGTGTCGATCTTTTCCCCGCACGGCGCTCTGTGCGTGGATTTTCTTGTCTTTAGGCTGCCAGCTTCTCCTTTCAGGGTCCCAGGAACTGGATGGGCACCACAGGGCAGAGTAGTAGTCTCTCCAGAGGCTCCAGGTGCTGGCAGAGAGAAGTCTTTGCTGTCCCTGAGACTTCAAACAACAGGAGGCAAGCTCTAGATCAAGCCCTTGGAGATTTCTTCTCAAGATGGAAGGCACCCAAAGTCCAGTCTTTGCCCTCTTACTCTGGCAGAAGCAGCACTGCAGGAAAGCTCCACAAAGCACAGTCACAGGCAGGGCAGCACTTCCTCCTCAGCTAACAGCTCTTCTCCAGGCAGAGGTTCCTCTTGATTCCAGAAGTGTTTCTGAAGTCTGTAAATTTGGGTGCCCTTCTTATACCTATTTTAGTCTTTGAAGTCACCTTTCTTCAAAGGGGACTCACACCTACTTGTGAAATCCTGCCTTGCCCAGGCAAGGCCTCAGACACACACCAGGGGGTTGGAGCCGGCATTGTTAGAGGCAGGCACAGTCCTGTCAGATGAGAGTGACCACTCCACCCCTCCCTCCTAGCAGAGATGGCTAATCAGGAAATGCAGGTTACACCCCAGCTCCCTTTGTGTCACTGTCTGGTGTGAGGTGAAAAACAACCCAACTGTCCAACTGACCCAGACAGGGAATCCACAAACAAGGCAGAGTCACAGAATGGTTTAAGCAAGAAAATGCTCACTTTCTAAAAGTGGCATTTTCAAACGCACAATCTTAAAATCAACTTTACTAAAATATGTATTTTTAAATTGTGAGTTCAGGGACCCCAAACTCCACATGTCCATCTACTCTCTAGGGGAATCTACGCTTTAATCATATTTAAAGGTAGCCCCCATACTATCCTATGAGAGAGACAGTCCTTGCAACAGTGAAAAACGAATTTAGCAGTATTTCACTGTCAGGACATATAAACCACATTACTATATGTCCTACCTTATCCATACACTGCACCCTGCCTTTGGGGCTACCTAGAGCCTACCTTAGGGGTGCCTTACATGTAAGAAAAGGTAAGGTTTAGGCCTGGCAAGTGGGTACACTTGCCAAGTCGAATTTACAGTGTAAAAATACACACACAGACACTGCAGTGGCAGGTCTGAGACATGATTACAGAGCTACTTATGTGGGTGGCACAACCAGTGCTGCAGGCCCACTAGTAGCATTTGATTTAAAGGCCCTGGCACCTCTAGTGCACCTTACTAGGGACTTACTAGTAAATCAAATATGCCAATCATGGATAAACCAATCACATACAATTTCACACAGAGAGCATATGCACTTTAGCACTGGTTAGCAGTGGGAAAGTGCTCAGAGTTCAAAAGCCAACAGCGACAGGTCAGAAAAAAATAGGAGGCAGGAGGCAAAAAGACTGGGGATGACCCTGCATAAGCAAAAGTCCAACAAGTATGGTGAAGCCTGAATGGTTAGCAATTTACCTCTTGTTTCATAAGTTAATTTGTGGTCCTGAAGCCAGAACAGGCATGTCGTTTTTAACACAATCAATACAACAAGCTAATCATTCTTGGAGTGCTCATCCGATTGAAAAGGAATGCTCAACACTGAGCTTGCGAAAAACGAATCTAGATGTACGCAGTTGCAGGGACAGCAGGCCGCCCAGGTAGAATAAGGTCTTTGAGACTGAGAACTGGCTGGACAAGAGCTCTTCTCTTCCTGGCTTACTGCTTAGTTACCAAGACGAACAGCTGCACCCCACCACTCACTGGTGCAGATCGGGCAGAGCAAGCTCCCCTCGCGCACGCAGCGCCAAGAAGGCGAAGAGGCCCAAGAATCGCAGGCCTAGGCTGCGAGCAGGCCAGCCGCATCCCGAATACCAAGGTGGCTGGGGAAACAAGCAGGGGGACGCGTGAGCTGGACGTGGCGCGCCAAACCGTCACAACATCTGGTCACTCCCCCCCCCCCCCCCCCCCCCCGCAGGAGTCCACGCGGATGCAGGTCTAGTCCTCGCGAGCCAGTTTCCCTGGGACCAAATACCTCTCCCACCACGTGACCAACACTCCGAGTCATCACAGCATACCTTATTGTGGCAACATTGGAAAACGTTTGCTCATTTCATGGTCATGTTTTATTAATATGTACTCATTTACTTTTTCATACGACACAGAACGTATTTTTACATTTTGAAAACACACTTGGAATTTTAACATTTTGACAGTACACTTGGAGAGTGAAAAATAAAAGTTTAGTGTGTGTCAAACGTTAGCACCCAGAACCTTTGACTAGGTAATTCATTTCCCACCACCAACAGCATCTGACTTGCAGATGGCAGATGTTTTACCAAAATCAAAGCGAAAAAGAATGCGATGGGAGCATACATTTAAATAAAAGATGTAAATTACTACAACCTCATTAGGCATCGGGAAAAGCTCATTACGAACGAATGCTATGGAAAGTTTTGGAGCTATTTCTGGATGTTAAAGCCTCAGGTCAGGCTGGGAGTTCATAAAAGAATATGTTGGAGCAGAAGCCTCACAAGCTTGGTACAGATGTGGAATCGGAAGCAGAGAACGGTTTTTAAAGACTGTAAAATATAACCGATAGTAGGCTAGGCTATGCCACACATCTTGAACATTTTTTAAAGCCTGGGAGTGGTGAAAATAGTGGCGGGGTACTGAAAAGTAAGTGGTTTATTAAAAAGGGTATGAAGGAGAAAACATCCGGAAGAGCAAGGGTCTATGGCAAGGCACATCAGAAACCAGTTTGATGCACAGGAAGCACTATACAACCTACATTCTAGAAAAATACTAAGAAAAGGCACCAACAACAGGAAAAAAACGATTAATTTGTGATCAATAGGGAAATGACATTTCTAATTATTAATAAAGGGAAATGTTAGAAACGCAGCGAGGTTGCCCCGGTATGTCTCTGTCAGACTTTTCAAGTGGCCGTCCACCACCGAGCCCTCCCTTTTTATGCTTCATCTTTCTACTTGTACAATGTAACAAACATTGCCTTCCACCACATCTGCGGGAATCTCCCGCTAAAGTGCATACCACAGCATACTGCACTGACCTAATGAGTGGTCGCGTACCACACTGATTAATCAGATTCGGGCTTCCAGGCAAGAGCAAAACTAAACTGAGCACTCAAAGCAAATGGAGTCAGTCATCACCTGGCTGGAGGGATGAGACCCTATCATCCCATCCTTGATCGCGGTGCAGGAACTGCAGATTAAAGAAGGATGGACTTTAAAGTACTAGGCGTAGCCCCAGGCCACGCATGCTCGTGCACAGAGGTACCTGGCTAAACCGTTATCACCAACTGACCCGACAGCTAAACTCTGCTCCCACTCTAAAGCAGGCCCAGTCGTACAAGACTGAAACGTTTTGTGGGGCACAGAAAGACACTTACCACTCAAGGCTCTGTCCTTGCGAACTTCGCCCCACTTCATATGCATCCAACCAGACTTCACGGAGTTTAGAAATAGGATAAAGATCGATGTATTTCACAACACCTGTGGCCTGGAAACGCTTCCTATGCAGTGAATGGCTGGCATTCAAAACCTTCAAAAGACTGGGACAATCTGCGCCAACCGTGCTCATCATTTTTAAAGTGTCTCTAAATTTGACCACAGATGAAGCTGCTGATGCTTTGCACTTGTTATAAATAGCGAGTTTTCCAATATTTTTTAATTTAACTTCAGCTGGCCTATACTGAGTGCAAAAATAATACCTTCAAAAGTTCTTGTCTGGTGCCACTTCACTGAAAGCTCCAATGGCCACCTCCTACAAAAGAGATGTCCAGCGTAGGAGCAAGAGAGCTGGAGCCATACCTTTTTCTTTTTTTTTTGTAACCACAGACTATGTAAATGACTTCAATTTGTCTTCTGCAGATTTCCTGACTATTTGCCATACGTTCAGGCCCTTCTGGACCTATATTAATCACATTTATTCTGCAGCAACCTACTAAAGTACATCCTAGAAAACACATGGCCTGCTGTTAAATTAAAGACTGAAATAGACGGGCCACTGCAGCCACTTTTTCCTGCTATAAACTTTACCAACAAATTGTCAGTGACTTCCTTAAATTCCGAATCAGTCAGGATTTGGTCTCAATGATAGCATATCATAAAATATTTAATAATTATTTTGGTATAGCTTAGTTTCCTCACTAGTGTCAGCGCAGTATCGTTTGGTTATTCTATTCATTGTGTATTCATTTTACATGCAATTGGCGGAAAGTTATTTGGAATATCTGAGGATTTAAACTGGGATGGGAATTGTATCTTATTGAAGTAGCTCACTGTATTATTTTTCTACAAAGGCATGTATCTCACGATTGATCGAATCCTTCTTTTATTTTCAAATTCTTTTTTTTAATTATTAATTATGCCATCGCTTCCATTTTTTTAAAGTCAATTTTCTAACGTCGTTTTTAAATTTCCTGTATAAAGTCCTTTCTTCAGTGGTCACAATTAATGAAAACTGTACTACAGGAAGACTTAAGAATCTTTTTTATACTGTGCTGAGAATATATCCCGTTAAAGGCAAAACAATAAGAAAGTAGTCAAAACTTTGTTAGCAAATTTTATAACAGACGGAAGACAGCAAAAGTGAAACATGGAGAGATCATTATGTGATGATGTAAAAGATACTGATTTTCACAAAAGAATGAAAGTTGCTTAATGTAAGGATATACCTTCTTAGAGAATGAGTGTGGAGAGTTTGTTAAGAATGTTTGAGGATCTGTACAAAGACACTTGTTGAGCATGATAAGGGTTAGAAAACTGAAACCCAATTAATGAAAATAACAAATGTGTGTAATAAACAGACAACTTTGATAAGGTTTGAAATGAAAAAATGATAGGGAGACATGAGGAATATAGAACATTACACAAACAGATATAATGAGGACCTAACTCACACAACATCCCAGTCAGGAATTCAGGTCAAGCAGAATTATCAAGGTGGAAACGTTTTGAAGGCTCAACTAATCTCAAACCACATGCTTGTCATATTTGGTTCATTACGAGAGGCCCTCAAGTAATAATGTCGAAGGCACAATGGTATCAAGTGGGACCCTGTTAAGCTCTTGCCTTAGGCTACTTGGATAGAATTATATTTTTTTAACCTGAAATTTTATTCCCTACTAAAAATGAAAGTGGAAGTTTATGGGAGGAGATCCTGGAAAGGCAGGAGTAAGTCTCCCCTGATAAAAGCAGAAAGAGCAATGGTCTCTGGGATTTAAGAAAAAACAGAGCTTGTATGGAGGAGTGACAAAAAAGGGTAAATCGGGACCAGAATTGTTTTTCGTGCGTGATCAGGTCAACAACCTAGTTAGTGCTTTGTCTCCCACCCTGGCATGTACAGGGTGCCACTCTGATTTTTGTCTGAAACATAACCTAAGTCTTGCCCGACTGGTGCTCGTCTACCTTTGGAAACATGAAAGGGGCCTGAGGCTCAACATTTTGAACTCTCCACATAGCAAGAGAGGGCAAAATCTCAGCCTTTAAAGATTGTGTAGCTTCAGCTCAGGATGCCAAGCTTGATTTCTCTTCCATTGGTTGAGGTATATTTTGAGCAGCAGGTAGAATGCCTGCTTTTTAAAAACAGTGGATGTCTACTGCTTATTTCACCAACTCCCGTTCTCACCGATTTAGTATTATTTTACTCAGTTGGCAGAATCTCTGCCTTGTGCTTGTTGCCACATTGCCTACTGGGCATTCTTGGATGTACAGCTCTCAGAACCCTGCTGTCCCTCTGACAACGTCGGTGCTGTCTAGCTGCCTATATATTTTAGTACTAACTATAATTACAATTTGGGTTCAGATCTTTTACATCTCCTCCTCCCTAACACACTTGGAAGCTGTAGCTTAAAACAAGAGCACCTCTCTGGTCACTCAGGCATTACACTAAAATGCTTCATGCATTGAATTACAACAAACGCAAAACTCTGTCACCTACACCCTCCTCCAATGCACACGCGCTGCTCATCTGAAAATGTACTTCAACGCCACATATATAGTTATGAGGCGATATATAAATGCTACAATAAATATTTTTATATCTCGCTGGTGAAACAAAAGATCATCGCACGCAGTCAAAAAAGAGATCATCAGATAGAATCGGTCTTACATGGGAGCGACAAGGGACCACCAGACATGGTTCCCCACCGGGTAACAGCAGGGTCCAAAAGACACAGAGGCTACAAGCAGCCTGGAACCATTGCACACTAGTTCCACAAAGACGCATTACACACTGGAGCAATAAAGGACTGAAAACAACAATTAACCAGGCTTGACTTTAAAGGCTATTATGCATATCTATTAAGTCAGTCCAATTTAGCGTACCGAATCCTACACTCACAGACCTCTATTTGAGCCTACCCTCAGACATCAGAATTTATGGTGTGTAGAGCATTAGAAAATCTCTGGTGACACCTAGCGTCTGAAACAATGAACCACAATCTCATGATTTTCTTAACCTGCAGTCTTCTGCCTTTTAGTGTGTGAAAAAAAGAAAACAGGCAAACAACAGTTAGAACATTCGACCTTACAAGGAATATTATGCATTGCCATGAAGGGCAGGTAAGAAGGGGCAATAAAGATGCCACCAGCTTTGCGCAAACCAAGAATGTAAATGAATAAAACAAGAAGGGTCTGAGTGACCCGTCTTCATGTTACTTAATTATAAAATTACAGAAACTTATCCACACTGCACGTGAATTAAATATGAATTTCTGCAGAAAATAGTGACTTAGTTGATACGCCAAGCAGCTTCATGATTCAGATGCAGAAATACACTGTCCGTCATTATCAATATTAGACCGACTTTGTGCCGCTAAAGCACGTGACCTGCTCGTCAATGACGACACGCACATCATTTCATACCGGTCGGTTTAAAAAATGGGTGCCTGGCATGGGCGTAGAAAGTGTGGGGGACGCGGGGGATGTATCCCCCCAGATTTTGGAGGGTGGGGGACACGGGGGACGAAGGTGGGGGGGACAAGGGGACACAATAATTTCCCCTCTCACATCTATTATTCAGAGGGCCATTAGCGCACAAAAGCGCTACTTATGATAGCCCTGTACCGACCATCCTCCAATCTGATGGGAACAGAATGAAGGTGAGTCAGGAGGCCCCCAGTGCCCTCTGCCCTTTTGTTTGTCCTGTTCACAGCTGTGGGCATTAGGGTGCTCATAAGAACAAAGGGCACCAGGAGGAGAAGAGTTTTGGATGATTACTGTCTGCATCACCTGCCACCTTTAAGAGGAGCTGCAGGACAATGAGGAAGATCTAAAGAGGAAACAGAGTCCCACTCAGCCTGGTGCCTGCAGGCTAGAAAGGAGACTCTGTGAAACACACTATTTGTATTTGACTAAGATCACACCAGTTGGTGAAACAGTGAAGTCGAGATTGGGCCCAGATTTTACCTTTTCATACAACAATTTATCTATTAGAAGGGTATATTTTTCTAAGATTTATGTTTAATGTTTTGTTATCTAGGTAATGAAGGGCTTGATTATAGCATGGCTAACAGGGGGAAGCCATATTTCATTTTGGGCTGTTATGCCTAGCATTATTATTTATGTTGTTGTTATTGTTACATACTTCAGCATATTGAAGTATATTATCTTTTCTCCATCTTTTCTTCACTGTACTCTGAAACAATCTACCCTATGCCACTGCACCCTACACCACTTTTCTCCACTCTGTGCTACTCTACGCCATTTCAATCTATGCTGTACCACTCCACTCTACACCACGCCACTGCAATCTATGCTATTCTACTCTAACCATTACTCTACACTACACCCCTGCACTCTGCCAGTGCACCCTTCACCACTTTACTCAAAACCAATGCACTCTATGCCACTGCACTCTATGCTAATCTACTCTGCTCCACAGCACTCTATTCCACTGCTTTCAATGCCACTGTACTCTGCACCGCAGCACTCTATGCCACTCTCCAATACACCACTGTACTCTGCAACCCTCTAATCTGCAACATTGCACTCTGCCACTGAACTCCACGCCACTCTACTCTGCACCACTGCATTCAGTGTCACTGTACTCTGTCCCACTGCCCTCTTTTCTGCACCGCGGCACTCTAATCTACTCTGCTCTACACCACTCCAATATAGGCACTTCACTATACTTTGAAATCATCTCCTCTATGCCACTGCAATCTATGCAACTCCACTCTATGCTATGCCAGCCTAATCTACCCTGCACCACTCCAATGTACCCTGCGCCACTCCAATCTGCTCTGCACCGCTCTATGCTACTGCACTCTACATCACTATGCTCCGCTGCAACAATCTACTCTTCACCACTATACTGTACTCTGCAGCAATCTACTCTATGCCACAGCACTCTATGCAGCTCTATTCTACTCAGCACCACTGTACTCTAAGCCACTCTTCTCTACTCTACATCACTGCACTCTATGCCACTCTACTCAACAGCACTGCCCTTTATGACACTCTACTCTGCAACCCTGCACTCTGCCACTGAACTATACTCCTCTCTACTCTGCACCACGGCACTCTACTCTGCACCGTTCAACTATATGCCACTCTACTGCACTCTACACCAATGTACTATATGCCACTACACTCTATGCCACTCTACTCTGCATCACTGCACTCCACCACTGCACTCTACACCAGTCTACTCTACCTTGCACCACTCCACTCTACCATGCACCGCATCACTATGACACATCACTCTGAACCACTGCAATCTATGCTGTGCCACTCCACTCTGCGCCCCTCTACTCTTCACCACTCTACGCTACTGCACTGTACGCTAAACCAGTGCAGTCTTCGCCAATAAACTCTACACCACTTTACTCAAAACCAACGCACTCTATACCACCACACTCTACAGCAATCTACTTTGCACCACTGTACTCTATGCCACTTCACTCTAGACCACCCAACTCCACTCTATGACACTTCACTCTGACATTATACTCCATGATATTAGACTCTGACACCCTATTCCATTAAACTCTAACACTTTCTCCACTCTGTAACTCCCTACACAACTCCCTATACGCCACTCCATTCCACTTTACTCCACTCTATGCCACTCCACACCACTCTATGCCACTTCAATCTACGATACTCTACTCAACACCACTGCACAACCCTCTATGCCACTCCACTATACAGCAATGTACTATGCTCAACAACACTCTACCCAACTTTCTCTATGCCACTTCAAGTTACTTTACTTCACTCTACTCCAGTTCACTCTTTTTTTATGCCTTTCCACTCTACGACACTCTGCCACTCCACTCTCTGACACTCTATTGCACTGTGACACTAATCCACTCTACTACTACTTTATGGCATTGGCGCTTGATTAGAGATTCAGATCTCCATTGATTGCCTTGTCACTCATATGAGACGCGAGTCAGATTTATCTTCGCCATTTTGGTTACAAGCACTCTGTAACCCTTTTAACTCAAGCTTAACAAAGGCTTAGGATGATCCTGATATTTGTCTAGGGGATCAAAATATCGTCAGCCAAAGTACCTTGACTTGAATTTGTGATATTGTACATAAGTTGGCATAAGCATAGGTATTATGAGCTAATGACTTCTTGATTAACTATTTGAGTCATTCATGTAAAAGTCGGTGTATAAAAGCTTGTAAATCATTATTGTGGATGCTAACCTTGTAGGAAAGTGGCCTCTTTCTAGCTTGGTTACCCCCACATTTGGCCTGTTTGCCAGTGTGTTTGAGTGTGTCTACTGGGATCCTGCTAATCAAGACCCCAGTAGTTATGCTCTCTCCCTTAAATTATGGTTGTTGCATACTGGTAACCCAGTATTTCACCCAAGATTGGCATACTGGTGGCCCCTTATAAGTCCCTATTCTATGGTACTTAAGTACCCAGAGCATTGGGGTTCCAGGAGATCCCTATGGGCTGCAGCATTTCTTTTGCCACCCATAGGGAGCCCATGCAAAGGCTTCTGCAGGACTGCCATTGCAGCCTGCGTGAAAAGGTGCATGCACCCTTTCACTGCCAGTTAAACTGCACCAGATCACTTATAAGTCACCCCTATAGCAGGCCCTCCAGCCCTGAGGGCAGGGTGCAGAGTACCTGTGTGTGAGGGCACCCCTGCACTAGCAGAGGTGCCCCCACGACCTCCAGGACCATTTCCCCAGACTTCAGGAGTGCGGGGATGCCATTTTACACATGTACTGGAAATAGGTCACTCCCTATTTCCAGCTACATAATGGTAACTCCGAACATAGGTATGTTTGGTATCAAACATGTTGGAATCATACCCCAAGGCTTTTGCAAGCATTGGTTGTATGATTTAATGCACTCTGGGGCTCCTTAGAGGACCCCCAGTATTGCCATTCCAGCCTTCTGAGGTTTTCCAGGCAGCCCCAGCTGCTGCCACCTCTCAGACAGGTTTCTGCCCTCCTGTTGCTCGAGAAGCTCAAGCCCTGGAAGGCAGAACAAAGGATTTCCTTTGTGTGAGGGGTGTTACACCCTCTCCCTTTGGAAATAGGTTTGGAATTCCCCAGGCCACTGGAAATGCTTTGAAGGGCACATTTGGTGCCCTCCTTACATAATCCAGTCTATCCCTGCTCTGGCACGAAACTGGACAAAGGAAAGGGGAGTGACCACTCCCCTGTTATCACCACCCCAGGTGTGGTGCTCAGAGCTCCTCCAGAGGGTCCCTGGATTTTGCCATCCTGGATTCCAAGTTGGCAGCGAACTCTGGGAGCATCTGAGTGGCCAGTGCCAGCAGGTGGTGTCAGAGCCATCCCCTGATAGGTTCCCCTGTTTAGCTGACCAATCCCCCTTTCAGGGCTATTTAGGGTCTCTCCTTTGGGAGGTTCTTCAGATTCAGATTACAAGACTCCAGCAGGAATCCTCTGCATCCTTTACTTCACCTTCTCACCGAAGAAACTGCATCTGGACCCTCCAGGAACTCCACAAACTGCAACAACGAAGCAAAGACGACTTCTGCAATATTGTAACTTCAGCTCCTGCCAGCAACTGCAGCTGTTTCCCGGTCGTGCATCCTCAGGGGACAGCCTATCTTCAGTCTGCACCAGAAGAATGAACAAATCTCCCTTGGAGTGAAGTTGTCACTCCCCTGCTTCAGCAGGCACCTCTCTGCAAGACTGACCATCTGCATGGGTCCCCTCTCCTGACGAGTTGCATGGATCCTGCATCACAGGTGGTAGACTGAAGTGGTCCCGATGGTCCCGACGTCCAACTTTGGTGGAGGTAAGAGCTTGCCTTCTCGCGCAAGACAGTACCCCGTGCACCACGTGTTTTTCAGTTGCCAAGGCGTGTGGCATCCTTCTATGAAATTCTTTGTGCACAATGTAGCTCCGGCCCCCAGCACTCCTTCTTGAGATGCACAGCTTCCTGAGTGGTTCTCTGGCGACGTAGGATCCTTTGTTTTTGTGCTGCGTTGGCCTCCTTTTGCAACTCCTTTGTAACTGTGCTGGGGGACTCCTGTGTGCGCTGGCTGGTATCCTGTGGGCTCTCTGAATTGCTGAGAGCCCCATCTGACTCCTCCTTCTGGGTAGAGTCCACCAGGTCCCTCCTGGTCCCGGGCAGTGCCATTCTCCGCTAACCATGAGCTTTGCCTGTGCCAAGGCTTGTTGGTGGAATCCAGCGATGCAAACCAGACTGCAATCATCCATCCGGTGTGGGATATCATCTGCACCAACCACAAACCTGCATCCATCTTCTTGGGTGCAGTACTGACTGTTGTTCTTCACCAGTGGTTCTTCTTTTGCACCTTGATTCAGGTTAGCAGGGGCTCCTGTCCTCCCTGGACTCTTCTGTGCTTCTTGGACTTAGTCCCATTCTTCCACAGGCCTTTAGGTCCAGGAATCCACCTTTTGTGTCTTGAAGTATCTTCTGGTTTTTGCATTATCTTCTTTCTCGTGTTCTTGTGTGTTCTAGGAAAGTTACTGTGATTTACTCCTGCTTTCCTGGGCTCTGAGGTGGGTTCTATTACTTACATTTGGTGTTTTCTAATACTCCCAGCGCCCCTCTACACACCACACTTGCCTCGGTGGGAAACCGACATTCGCATTCTACTTTCTTAGTATATGGTTTGTGTTCCCCTAGGCCCATTTCTAACCATTGTGATTTTCATTAATTGAACTGTTTTCTAACTGTTTTTATTGCTATTGCTGCATACTAGTGTATATAATTGGTGTATTACTTACCTCCTAAGGGAGTATAGTCTCTATGGTATTTTTGGCATTTGTGTCACTAAAATAAAGTACCTTTATTTTTCTAACACTGAGTATTTTCTTTCATGTGTGTGAGTACTGTGTGACTACAGTTGTATTGCATGAGCTTTGCATGTCTCCTAGATAAGCCTTGGCTACAGCTACCCCTAGAGAGCCTGGCGTCTAGACACTGCCTACATTTCACTAATAAGGGATAACTGGACGTGGTATAAGGTGTAAGTACCATAGGTACCCACTACAAACCAGGCCAGCCTTCTCCAAACCACTGTACTATATAGGTTACTTTTTACATTTTTCTTGTTACTGGTGACATTGAGTCATCCAGATAACTTGTGTAATGCTCGAATACCAGTCTTTCTCGATTTCCCCTGTTGATGTTTTCCCACTACATTTGATCTTTTATATTTTGATTGAATAAATGCATAAAACATTCCATTTGCATACTACTTTAATATCATTGTTTATGGGAGTGGTGTTGCATTTTTTTCAAGGGACCCTTGTTCCTTTAAAGTTAAGTTTACTGCTCCATTCTAGGACACTCTACTTACTCCATGATACTACGCCACACCAGTCGATGACACATCATTCTCCTTTATGCCATTAACTTTGAGCCATGCTGAGTAGTAGTCTCACTAGTGTACAGCATGGCTAAAACACATTGGCAAAGGCAATAGAACTTGCATAGGTGAGACCTATTGGCTTTGCCAATGCTTGTTTATAAGGTATGAACTTTAAGGTGACTTGCAATATCCTTATGTACACAGTGGGTATTTTACCCCATATAATACATGGTCACACCACCAACTTTCCCACAAACCACTTAAAACCTTAGTGCATAGCTTCTGTCATTCCAAGCTATTAAAGTAGAGCAGAAGAAAGAAAAGCAACATTCCATTTTTTTGCTTTAAACTGCTGTATCAATTATGCTCTGTGACCTGATCTGCCTTTTACCTTGGCTGCTAGCTCTGGCAGAAGGCATTGTAATGTCAGAACTCGACTGTAATAACCCTATCATAGTCATTTTCTGATGTCTTTTCTTTATAATCAGTGAATGTCTTTTCTTTACACGCTGTGACTTGGTGCATCACAAACAGCCGTTTCTAAAGAAATTAGTGACTGCAGTTTATACAGAGATTAGAGAATCCATGTTTATATAGCCCGTAACTCCAAGAGCTTCTTCAGTTGAAATGCTCCTAGTTATGACTGATGTGGAGCTGAGCTTCCCAAGATCACACACAGGAGTAGAAGTGTTATTAGAACTATGGTTTCGGAGCACAGTTTACAACTATTGTACCTAATCGCTTTTGATCTCTCCAGTGCGGTTCCAATTGGCATGAGGCGAAGGGCATGATGGGTGTGGGGCGCAAAGGGTATGTTCTTCCTTTTTACCCTCCTACCTTGATTTGCTTGGTGCATGAAGATGCAAGGTTAATCAACATGTTATTTTCACATTTGAGCTAATTACTTTGTGAATGTAAATAACAATAAAAGATACTTTCAGAGTGTGAAAACGTGCCTTCCTTTCTCCCTATTTCACTTCCAATATATATGATTGTGTATATTTATTGGAGCCTGCAGTTCGTAAACAGGGAGCGATTTGTGTAGGGTTGATTGAAAGTCCCCAAGGCTGTCCCTGTCCCCCCCCAGAAATGTATTGTCTCCTACGCCCCTGGTGCCTGGACACTGTTCTGGAACGATCAGTGATACCGGCATCTTATAGTAAAGAGTGCACACAAAGAATATCGGGTCTCGTCTTTTTAAAGAAATTATGCCTTTGTCTAATTCCCACAAAGTAAAAAGTAGCCCCGGTATTTTCACTCATTTGGTGCTAAGCAGTTATCTCTAATATCGCTTCAAGGCGAGTTTTGCTCCAAATAAGTGTCACAATAGGGCTGGCTTTAGCGCTGGAGTCGCTCGATGTGACAATCTTCTTTGCCTGAAATCTGGGTGCACAAGAAACTCTGCAGCAGGCGCATTTAAATTATAAGTCATTGCTAAATACATTGCTGAGTTTAGTGACCCCTCCCCCCCCCCCTGCCACCACCCACCAGGTCGCACCATGGTAAAGTCAGCCATTTTTGTTATGTGAATTCGTATGTCCGTCCTTTTAGGTGCACGTGTCTGAACAGCCACATTCATTGCCTTTTCTTTATCAAATGGGTATCTGTTTTGCTCATGCAACACCCAAGGATGTTTGAAGCTTTGCTCTCCTCTCCCCAAAGTATCCCATGTTCGCTCTCTGAATATCCAGTCTGAAGTCCCAGAGTTTCCAGCTGCCGTCTCCAGCAAGCCTGACATGTCCCTCGATAATCTCTTTGCCCTAATACACTTGCAAGGTATTGCTCACTGACCAACTGGTGATCACGTTCCATATTCACACGCCCGTCCAGGCGCCCCACTCTCTTTCCAGTTAATTTACACAATTCCCCCTTGGAATCCCAGTCACTTAGACCCCAGAGAAGTTATTACTGTGCCAGCAAGCAGGTGCGACTCCTCCGTAATAGCGGAGAAGCGCCGCCCCCCCTGCTCAGTGAGGCAGTGACAAATAAAATACTAATAAAATAATGTTACCATTTTATTTGCCACTGTCTGACTAAGCCATGCAAGTCTAGGGTGGGGCCGGGCTGAGCCATGGTAGGGAGGAGGAGTGGTGGGCACTGTATAGTGTGCGTGTGGATTTGGCCGGCCGTCTTAGGTCAGCCAAACCCACATGAGCACTTACATTTCTCCAACTCAGCTGTGTTGCACAGCCAGATAGAGAAATGACACAGGCCCTCTGTGCCTGAGCGAGTGTCAAACAAGCTCGCTCATGCCAATACCAGTGCTGCTCTCATGCTTGGTTTAGCATGAGAGCAGCATCTGGATTGGGAGCCTGTGCTGTGCCCGACTGCCGGGAGGACGAGGAGCACTGAGGCGGCCGGGACCAGAGCAGTAGGTTTGTTTTTATTATTTTTTTATCTTAAAAAAAACCCTTCAGAACCTCCCCTACCCCCCCATCCGCTACCCCCCATTCCCTGCCCCCACCCCTGCCCAATCACCTTTAATTAGTGGCAACTACCACTGCCATCTAGCTCAGTCCTTGTGAGGCAGTCATCTATTGCATGCGTGTGCTCTGTGTATTATCACTGTTATGAGGTCCCGCCAGAGCATCTAGGCTTCCAGGAACAGTAAGGCTGCACAAATCCCTACTGCCACCATTTCATGTGCTGACATGTTATCACAGTTAGCGAATGGCCAGTAACAAACCTCTACACAGCTGTCTTATACCTGCAAATACAATGCCATATACAAGTTGGCTTCGATTCAATATCTTTTGGCTGTTTCGCAGTTGGTGTATAACCAAGCCATGTAAGCTGAAATTCCTTAAAAAAAAATACAAGCGTTATATTTACTAGTTTCACCCTTCATTTGCAATGTTTTAGAGGGAAATGTGCATATTTCAATTTACATTATGTTCAAATGCTTAACTTACCATGGATCAAAACAAAGGTCAATTAAATGCAGAACCAATGGAACCACAATCTGACCGAGACAACCAGGACCTCAAGAAGCATAGGATCAGGTACAGCACGCTGGCAATCTAGGCCAAGCTGCCATGGGATCAAGGAGTGCCGCTGCCTGTCCCTTAGCAATCCAGAGGGGACCTTGCCCTCACATACACATGAACCTCCTCTTCCACAAGCCCCAAAGCTTAAAGACGTATGAGTGGCAGCACAAGCAGCAGAGCCTTATTTATTCCCTGTTACTGTCTCTCCAACCCTGGGGTTGGCTTGTACATGAATCCACTAGAACAAAGGTTCTCTACCTGTGGTCCAGGGACTCTTGTGGTTCAGCAGAGCATTCGCAGAGGGACAGAGACCGCTTAGAAAATGAAATAATATTAACAGATTAATTAAGTGTATATAAATAAAGAAGCAAAATTGAACATTTTAAAATGTTCTCTAAATTAGAAATAATTTTAAATTAGAGGGTAAAAATTAAGTAAGTATCTTCACATTGATTCATGAGAGAAGTGCAAGTGTCTCAAACAGAAGAGAAGATGGATGAGTGGCCTCAACTGATTTTAAAAAAGCGCCAATCTTCCCACGAAAACAAATTTTGATTTGTTTTTTACATTTAATCATTTGTATATTTATTTGATGAATGTTTGTCTTCTTTATTGTTTTGCAGTCCAACTCATCAAAAAATGTGTAGGCCGGTCCCCGAGTTCCAGTAGTTAGGATCCGGAGACCACCAGACAGCCTTCATCCCCCCACCAGCTATACGCAGACCGACCGACTTAGTTGTTGGAAGAAGCTTTTTATTACAACATTTTTATGGTATTCTCTTTACACCAAATCATAAATCACTCCACTTCAAAATACTGTAATATTTACAAATCATGAGATACAAATCAGTAACCATAAATTTTATCTGACAGGATCCCTTCCTTTCCTAAACCACCATTGGACCACACAAGTGAACCATACCTCACCCGTATCCCTAGGAGGGGCGGTTACCCTGACTACACCGTTCCTTGTCCCCACACTCAGGGTTCCGCCCCCCTCCAAACACCAATCTGACTCTGGGTGTAACGGGGCGGCCAGGAGCGGGAGCCTCATCGTCCCATCGTCCCCCCCGTCCCCCCCCAGCGATCTGGGCTCCTTTACCCCTTAATCTGGTGTGTGCATCCACAGGTTGGCTCAGGACTTCAGGATCCTATCCCTGATGTCCTCCCAGGGCCCCACCCTTGGGGACCCCTCTGTTTCTGGTCACTTTAATACCTCACTTACATCCTTCTTCACAACCAAAATTAAGGAGAGGGTGGGTGGGACAACTGCGCCCCTCTGCCGGCCCCAGATGCCGCGCCACCAAAAGAAGGTCGAGCCTTCTTGGGGGGCATTTAAATAGCCCCCCACTGGTACGCGGTGGCTAAAACCGGTCTGCGGATTATGCAGCCGCTACGTTCACACGAACCCCCAGCTTCCGCCCCCACGCCTCGCGAGGCGTGCGGAAGTTAAGGCCAGCCCACCACACAACTAGTGCGGAGGGGACTGTCGGGCCTCGGTGGCCCGTCTCCTAACGGGCCGCGGCACCCCCACCCATGTTGGGGGGGCCCTTTACCCTAGGATTCCAGAGACCGTCAGACATCCCTCATCCCCCCACCAGCTATATGCAGACCGACAGACTTAGTTGTTGGAAGAAGCTTTTTATTACAACATTTTTATGGTATTCTCTTTACACCAAATCATTAATCACTCCACTTCAAAATACAGTAATATTTACAAATCTTGAGATACAAATCAGTAACCATAAATCTTATCTGACAGGATCCCTTCCTGTCCTGAACCACCACTGGACCACACAAGTGAACCGTACCTCACCTGTATCCCTAGGAGGGGCGGTTACCCTGACTACACCGTTCCTTGTCCCCACGCTCAGGGTTCCGCCCCCCCTCCAAACACCAATCTGACTCGGGGTGTAACAGGGTGGCCAGGAGCGGGAGCCCCATGGCCCCCCCAGCGATCTGGGCTCTCACCCCTTAATCTGGTGTGATTTTTCAGCAATACTGCTGTTATCAGGTGCCTAGAGTCTGGCCTAACATTGTCTCCCCTGGCCCAACCAGCTAAAGCCCGTTTAATAATAAAAGTGTTTAGTGGGGCCTCCATGTTCCCGATTCTGAAAAACGGATGGTGGCTAGGTATGCTTTTGCACAAGAAACTGGTCTCCCCGTCCTTCAGATGCTGCAAAAATGCACCTATAGCTGATTCTGTAAACAAGCCTGACATTTTTTGTGCCTTCAAGAACCGCCTGTACTGGTAAAAATCGTTCTCATAAGCCCTTCTTGTACACGCAGCTAGAGATGTTGCTACTAAGCCAGGAAGGGCGGGACACCAATCTTCCACATAGATTCTGGGAACTCTGTCATCTTCTCCTGAGGATGAAACCGCATAAAGTCCTGCATCAACGAGCGGGATAGGGCATCAGCGGCATTGTTATATATCCCTGGCACATGTTGCACTGTAAACAAGTTAGGATTAAATGCTTAAGGAGACGTAGTAACAATGGGCATGTAGCCCTTTGTCTAATAATGGCTTCTACCACAGCCATGTTGTCAGACCAAAAGTTTACAGAGCTATCCTTAAAATTTTCCGCCCAGATGGTGACTGCGACAATAGGGAAGAGTTCTAAAAAGGCTATATTCTTTGTCAAGCCCATGCTAACCCACTCGGTTGGCCAAACCGCCCTGCACCACAAGGGCCCCAGGATTGCCACAAAACCCATGCTTCCTGCTGCATCCGTATAAAGCCCCAGGGTGGGGCTTGAGACCGCTGCATGAGGCCAGATTACAGCTCCATTAAAGTCCTGCAGAAAAACCTCCCACAGCTTTAAATCTTCCTTGACTTCTCGCGACAACCGAGTGCGATGGTGCCTCTCAGACAACCCAGCCATTGATCTAGCGATGGACCTTGAAAAGGGGCAGGCCATAGGAATTAATTCTAAGGGCGAAATTCAGTTGACCCACCAAAACCTGCAATTGGTGAAGGGTGACTTTTTTTCTCAGATAACATCTTTTTTATGGACTCCTTGAGTACCTGCAGCTTATCCTTAGGCAACCGACACTCACCAGCCACCGAATCAATCTCAATCCCTAGGAAAGTAATGCAAGTTGCCGGCCCTTCTGTTTTTTTCAGGAGCCAGTGGAACCCCAATGTCTTTAAACATCGTGGTCAAGGCCTGGAGTGCCCACCCGCATTTCTCTGACCTGGGTGGGCCTAGTACTAGGAAATCATCCAAATAATGTATGACATTGAGGTGTCCGGTGCGATTTGAAAAGATCCACTGCAGGAAGGTGCTAAACTGCTCAAAATAGCTGCAAGATACACTACAACCCATGGGCATGCATTTATCATAAAAGTACCCTCCCTGGAACTGGAAACCTAATAGGTGGTAATCTAGGTCTGAAGGCTGATTCTATGTCAGTTTTTGCTAAAAAGGCCCCATGGCCTAAGGCCCTTAATTTGATCAATGCTTGATCAACAGTCGCATAGCGGACCGAGCACAGCTGTGGATCGATAGCCTCATTCACTGATGCTCCCCGAGGAGCAGACAAATTATGAATTGGCCTGAAATGTCCAGGCTCCTTCTTAGGAACCACCCCCAAATGAGTACAAACAAAGCCTTTTAAAGGCGGGTAAGAGAAGCGGCCTGCTAACCTGCCCAAGAAGCATTCTTTTCAACTTCTTGGCCACCACTCCTGGGTTCCGTAATATGGATACTAGATTCTTGCAATGGTCAACTGGGGGTACATAAGAGGCCGGGGGTCTAAAACCAAAGGAAAAACCATGTGCTAGTAATTCTGCTGACCCAGTCGCAGGATAAGCCTGTAACCACGGGAGCAGAGCGTCAATGTTAATGGGGGACGGCAACAGTGATTCAGTTAGAGGGTTTGTTCCCATCTCTGCCCTTCTCTTTGGATTTTTTGATGCATTTAAATTCTGGGTGAGAGGGGTGTCCACAAAACGAACAGTTGTGCCTGAATTTGCAAGACCCTGCAGATCTGAAACATAACTTCCTATTGAACGCCCAACAAGATCCTTTCTTCTCGTTTGAATACTGTGCACGAAAGGGCTGCCTCCCTGGTATCTTGTTATTGACGCATTCTAACCAGACGTTCACCTCCGTCTGGTCCCAACCAATAGATGGGTCTTCTACTTTAGCCCAGCGAAAATCCCTGTTGTATTCTAACCAGGCAGTACCTCCATAAGTGTGTTGTGCCTTCAATATTTTGTTGTAATAGCAGATCATTGCAATACCCAAATCAGGTTTCTTTTCTAACATTACTGACATGAATACATTGAAACTGAACAACCAGTTCGTAATGTTCTCCTCCACCTTGGTTTTTTTTGTCCCCTGTTGAAGACGCCTTAACATCTTTGTCTTTGCTTGCTACCTCCCTCCTTTTTGCCCTGATTAAAGAAAATATGTCAACAAATTCCCCTAACCAAATCTTTTCCTTCACCTCCGCACTAACATGCACTGCCAGCTTACCTGGTCTTGACAATAATGCGTTTATGGCCGGCCCCTCCTTCGCCGTATTATCTTTTTCTGGAGCTTTGCTAGTTATGGTCGACCCATTATCAACTAAAGGTGTAGTAGGGGTCACAGCTCCCGGTGCCAGGGTGACGCTCGGGCTACTTGTTGCTGACTGCACTGAAATTGAGCTATGTGCTGATGATAACGCATCTACCTGGCGCTTCAGCTCTGTTATTGAATTCTGCAAAGAATCATTCAAAATCCAAGGAGTTATAGGTGGGGGGGTTACTAGCCGGGACGTTAATACTTGCTAGTAACTTAGATACTTCAAGCAGGGCTTGCGTGGTTGGATCTTGCGCCTGCGCAGGCTGCAGGGGTAACTGAGGGGGTACCGTGGTTAGTGTTGCTGACGTTGGAACTACTGGCAAAGGGGATGGCGGGACCCCAGGCCCTGTTAAAGGTGACAGAGAAGCCAGTGATTTACGTATATTGGCTAAGACTTCAACCACACCTTGACCCAGTGTAGTGATCACACCCTCGTTCCCACCTAGCTGTTCGGACGCCCCACTCAAAGAGGGAACTGGAATCTCAGGCATAACAGTTTGCTCCGGGATATTAACCACCGTAGCAGATGACTGTGAAGTTGTGGCCCTCTCTTTATTCCTGCGCTTCACTGGGAGGAACGCAGCGCGAGGAGCTACGTGAGACCGTCTAGGGCGACTGCTATTTGTCCCATTAACATCGTTATCAGATGCTGCATCACTACTGTCTGTATCATCATTGCCTAATTTTTCAAGAATCATCTTCAAGAGCTGGGATAATTCTGGGTCCCTCCCTTTTCTTTTCCCTACAGTAGCCTTGTTAGACGGCATGATTTAAAGGAATTAACAACGTCTAACCTGCAGCGCAGAATTTATTTTTTTAAGCAAAACTCAGCGTAGTGTATATTAAAGCCTTAGTGCTGTACCAAAATAACAATATTTAAGAATTACAGGGAGTGCAGAATTATTAGGCAAGTTGTATTTTTGAGGATTAATTTTATTATTGAACAACAACCATGTTCTCAATGAACCCAAAAAACTCATTAATATCAAAGCTGAATATTTTTGGAAGTAGTTTTTAGTTTGTTTTTAGTTTTAGCTATGTTAGGGGGATATCTGTGTGTGCAGGTGACTATTACTGTGCATAATTATTAGGCAACTTAACAAAAAACAAATATATACCCATTTCAATTATTTATTATTACCAGTGAAACCAATATAACATCTCAACATTCACAAATATACATTTCTGACATTCAAAAACAAAACAAAAACAAATCAGTGACCAATATAGCCACCTTTCTTTGCAAGGACACTCAAAAGCCTGCCATCCATGGATTCTGTCAGTGTTTTGATCTGTTCACCATCAACATTGCGTGCAGCAGCAACCACAGCCTCCCAGACACTGTTCAGAGAGGTGTACTGTTTTCCCTCCTTGTAAATCTCACATTTGATGATGGACCACAGGTTCTCAATGGGGTTCAGATCAGGTGAACAAGGAGGCCATGTCATTAGATTTCCTTCTTTTATACCCTTTCTTGCCAGCCACGCTGTGGAGTACTTGGACGCGTGTGATGGAGCATTGTTCTGCATGAAAATCATGTTTTTCTTGAAGGATGCAGACTTCTTCCTGTACCACTGCTTGAAGAAGGTGTCTTCCAGGAACTGGCAGTAGGACTGGGAGTTGAGCTTGACTCCATCCTCAACCCGAAAAGGCCCCACAAGCTCATCTTTGATGATACCAGCCCAAACCAGTACTCCAACTCCACCTTGCTGGCGTCTGAGTCGGACTGGAGCTCTCTGCCCTTTACCAATCCAGCCACGGGCCCATCCATCTGGCCCATCAAGACTCACTCTCATTTCATCAGTCCATAAAACCTTAGAAAAATCAGTCTTGAGATATTTCTTGGCCCAGTCTTGACGTTTCAGCTTGTGTGTCTTGTTCAGTGGTGGTCGTCTTTCAGCCTTTCTTACCTTGGCCATGTCTCTGAGTATTGCACACCTTGTGCTTTTGGGCACTCCAGTGATGTTGCAGCTCTGAAATATGGCCAAACTGGTGGCAAGTGGCAGCTGCACGCTTGACTTTTCTCAGTTCATGGGCAGTTATTTTGCGCCTTGGTTTTTCCACACGCTTCTTGCGACCCTGTTGACTATTTTGAATGAAACGCTTGATTGTTCGATGATCACACTTCAGAAGCTTTGCAATTTTAAGAGTGCTGCATCCCTCTGCAAGATATCTCACTATTTTTGACTTTTCTGAGCCTGTCAAGTCCTTCTTTTGACCCATTTTGCCAAAGGAAAGGAAGTTGCCTAATAATTATGCACACCTGATATAGGGTGTTGATGTCATTAGACCACACCCCTTCTCATTACAGAGATGCACATCACGTAATATGCTTAATTGGTAGTAGGCTTTCGAGCCTATACAGCTTGGAGTAAGACAACATGCATAAAGAGGATGATGTGGTCAAAATACTAATTTGCCTAATAATTCTGCACTCCCTGTATACATCCACCATTACAGCTATCATGGATTACTTTTCCATTATCCAGTCATGAGACTAGGCCAATGAGAGCACAGTTAAAGACTCCTTGGCCAGCTCGCGTTCACCAAGCCAGAGACCTGGCGAAAATTATAATACACATTGATTTAGCAACTTTACATTGAAGAGACAAATATGTTTCTTTAAATAAACCTTTGCGCGAAGCAATATACACATTAAAGAAAAAACGATGGTTTCTTAAATAAACCGAGGCGCACACAGTTCTTATCAAACAGAATCTAACCAATTGCTACATAATGATCATGCCCATAAAAGCATTATTAGGCTTCAGTAATAAAGAAAACCGTGACAAGGATTCAAGCGTTGTCAGAGGCAAAGGGTTAAGCAACAACCGTTCTAAGAGTTCAACAACAACAGTTCAAAAAGAGGGTAGCCAGCATGATATCCGTCTATAGAACCAATGATTCTTGGACAAAACAACAACAGTTCTAACGAACAAAACACACTTATTTAAGCGAATCAACGTGGTATCCGTATATTAAAACGGCCGATGAAACCTACACAAGACGAGCGGAGAAAGCACTTTAAAAAACAGAACCAAATTGGTATCCGTGCTAGTTATTATAACCCCCCTTCACACTTAAACTTGTTCCGTCTCCGCTGCTCCTTCTGCTGTGCACGTTTAAACGTGCCTGCTCTCACAGGTACAGCTCCCGATCGCTCCAGAGACCCTGCGAAATGCCCTCGCACTCCTCAACGACTCCAAAATCCCAACGCGACGATTCAGCCCCAACTCGACCAGCATCTGATCACCAGGAAAAAACGTCCGTCACAACTGCGCGCCTATGCCGGCCCCAGACGCCGCGCCACCGAAAGAAGAAGGTTGAGCCTTCTTGGGGGCATTTAAATAGCCCCCCACCGGTACTCGGTGGCTAAAACCGGACAGCGGCTAACGCAGCCGCTACGTTCACATGAAACCCCAGCTTCCGCCCCCGCGCCTGAGGGAGGAAGTCTAAGGCCAGCCTGCCGCACAACTAGTGCGGAGGGGACTGTCGGGCCTCAGTGGCCCCGTCTCCTAACGGGCCGCGCCACCCCCCCATGTTGGGGGGCGCTTTACCCTACTCAGTGGTGGTCCCCGGATTTCACTAATAATTAAGTGCGAGTCCACAAAAGTTAAGAGGTTAAGAACCACTGCCCTAGAAAACGGTCCTGGAAGGTCCCATTCGGATACTCAGGCCCAGTTCTGAGAACATACTAATACTGTCAACGGAAGGGCACAGAGACACAGATTACATGACACACATCCTCAGAGGAGTTGAAACAGGCACTGTAGCTGAGAGATAAAACCCTCCGATTACATGCACATACCTTTCATTTGTATTTTAACTGCAAGCGTGTTCCTGCCATGTTTAGGCAGCAGCACTGTTCGATTATTTTCTTCTTTTATATTTATTTTTTTGCGGCATATGTTTACAAATAAACCAACAACAACAATTAAAACATTGCTCATGCTTGCCTACGCCAAACCTAGTGGCTTTGCCAATGTTTGTTCTTTAGTGTAGGTGCATTCAATGGGAACAGAAAATAATGCGTGCCTTGGCTTTTAGGGCATACCATTGCCTCGTAGGTTTAAACAGTTTCGCAAAACGTGGTAGGCCTGTGAAACTGCAAGTGAATGTACTTTATATGCAAAACAGCAGCTGGGTTCCGTCAGGCCGGCAAGCGACCTATCAAAGCTAGAGCCCATAAAAAAGCCATAAATCTTCCTCAGACTTCTCCGGATCACCGGCAAAGGTTGTGTTATTTCTTTAGTTACACAGGCTTGAAAATGCAGATATATGCCAGTGGACTTTGCAAGATCTGATGGGATAATTGCTTGATGCGAAAAACTTCAAATTACTGCTGCGACTTTCCGATACCGCGCACGCAGAGGACGTGGCGGTGACCTCTCACCTCAACAAGGCTCGGGGATACGCGACTATGATTAATAAAGTACGAAAAGCCCATTTGTTTCAATTACGGCGGAGAAGTTGTGCATTGCAACGAATCAATGTCTGCTTTTTGTACGAAGACCGTGTTCATTTCTAAGCTCTCTGGTAATGTGTCTAACGGATTCACCTCAAGGAAAACCACCATAAACGGGAGAAACAATTTGCCGACATGATAGAAGGGAATGCCTCACTGGACACAATTCTCCCTCTGGGTGAATCTAATTTGAAGATCCGACAGGGGTGATTCTGGAAATCTCCCCTTCTTATGCAAACCATCCTGGGAACATATAGATGTAAATACCAGATTTGATTCAGCAAGCTGGAGGCGGTGTCTTGAGTGGTCATTTTTATCAGACTGGGGCAGCGTATAATAGCCCACATTCTTCCCAATAAGCTTTGCAAACAGGAGTTAGTCTGATTCTATGTAAGGGAAACTATGACAGAATAATGAAGTGATTTTCTGAAGATCACACAATTTGGCCACAGGAAGAAGCTGAAAATAGGACTCATGGTTCTTGGTTCTGCTGACAGCAGCTTATCTAGCAGATCACATCATCCCCATCTGCTGGCCTGCACTCTTTCTGAGGTAGCTTAAGATGTTGAAGGGAGCCTTCACACACACACACACACTGCATTTTCAGTGCTAGGATGATATGCATCTAGCACACTGCTTCCCAAAATCTTTAAAACCATAGCTCAGTTTTTAGAACAACAAACTTTTTTGACCCACCTAGCTTTAATGGACAGAGGCAGGCAATTTTGAAGTATACCTAAATCATTGAGCGGTATTACAATGTCATCTACAGTTAGCACATTTTCCACTGAAATGACCACTACATTTTCAGACATTCAGTTTCACTGCTAAAACTATATTGCACACAAATAATGTGTTAAAATCAGGTTTCAGTGAATATCTATTATGTGTGCATCACCAAGTAAAGTGTTTTGATTTGTTTTGATCCTATTAAAATCTTTGTTTCCATCACACTTTATAATTACAAAAAAGTGCTTAATTTGTGCTTTCGTTACTGCTGTATGTGTACAGTTTATTTGCATGTGTTTACATTTTCTTGTGTGCTACAAAAATTACATCCTACAGCCTTTCTTTCCACACTCCCTATATCCCAACAAGATTGCCACACAATTCACTTTATTATTCTTTGACTCCAAAGTGAGAGGAGTTTTTAAACACCAATCCCCATGTTAGAAAATAAGCAGCAATTTGTGAGAAGACATAGCCTGACCTCTGACCTCGGTCTCTGAAGAGCAGTAAATGTGACAAATACAGAATTTAAAGGCATCTTTAGTTATTGCTTGGACTTTCACCACCCACCAAAAATCAGCTGGCAACCCACCACTAAGTCACGACCCACAGCTTTAGAAACACTGATCTATTGTGTGATTGACACTTGGGAACCATGATGAGAATCCTAGAGAAACAGGATGTGAGAGTTTGAGTATAATAGCTGGTTATTAAAGAAGGTTACACATTGTTTGCTGTGTGTGTCCAATGGGTATTTATTCAGGAGGTCAGGTTGCATTCCTTCTTTTGGGGCTGGTAGACAGGAGAAAGCTGCTTAGTGCACTACTGTCTAGACTACAGACAGACAACACTAAGTCTGCCTGGGCAATGTAGGTCACAATTAAAAGAGCTGAGAAAATGGAAATTTAACATGGACTCCCACAAAGAGGTCACGTGGTGGTGGGTGTAGGTACAGCTGGTGTACCCGTCGGGCAGGGAACACTTACACCACTCCCTTTTATAGATAATTATCAGGTGTGATAAATTCTGAAAAGGAACAAAAAGCAAAAACTGTAAAAGACAGTAAAGACAAGAAACACAGTAAGAACTTCACTTTGAGGAGCAAACAATTCTGCACAAAATCAGTTTACTGCCACAGGGACCTCGCATCAAAATTTACTTGCCAGGCCTGGAACTCCCCTTTTACCACCTAGAACTCAGCCCTAAGGTAGGCCCTATTTAGCCCTATGGGCAGGGTGCTGTGCAGTTAAAAGGTAGGACATATGTCGTTTTGTACTATATGTCGTAATAGTGACAAACAGACCATATAGTTTCTCACTACTGTGAGCGCTGCTCCTCTCATACGATTGCAATGGAAATGCCGTAACATATGTCTAAGTGGTACTGTCTGATCTATGAGGGTTGGCATAGGCATGTATGGTAGTGAGAAATACGGCTTACTGATGTAGGTGGATTTTTTTATTACCATTATAGAAATGCCACTTTTACAAAGTGAGCATTTCTCAGTGCTTATGACTCTGAAAAGTATGACCAAAGCCCAGCTGTCACTCTGCCCCAGGCGTGGATTAGAGTCAAGCTGCAAAACACCAGACAGCCTGTACACAGGGAGGGTGGAGGTGTAACAAGAGTACATCTGCATACTGAATGATCTTCCTGGGCTGGGAGAGGTAGAGGTGGGGCACACATGCATCTGTAAAGGTTGTGCCCTGATCTCACACAAAGGGATAGTTTACCCCATAGTGATGTCTGGAGCCAGTGCTGAAGGAAAAAGGGGGCATTCCTGCAACTGGTTAGTGCTGAGTGGAACCTCCCTCCCCACCTTTGTGGAAGCTGAGAAAAATGAGTACAGGGGGCTGTCCCCCACATTTTTGGACACTAATGGACTAACAAACTGGACACTGGATGCTGCTGGAAGGACTTGCCAGGCATAGCCTTGGGCCTGCTCTACTGTTGTGCTGACCTGTGACCTGCTAGGTCACCGAGAGGGACTGCCACTGCCTTTTAAACCCTTGCACTGGCCTGCTTGCTGGGCCCTGCAACCCTGTGCCCCCTTTGCTGTCTCCAGGTGCTGGGTGGTGTGCCTCTCTTTCCCCCGCATTCCTATTTTCTCAAGCGCAGGAAGGGCACTTCATGATTTACTTCCCCAGCGTGAGGGAAGCGCTGTATGTGCTATTTAGGAGCCTCTGGAGCACTACATTCTTTAACTTCAGCGCGTGAAGAGCGCTTTATTACCTTTTGTTTACATTAGAGGAAGCGGGCTCTACTCTTGGTCTCTCCAGTGCATGAAGAGCACTTTATTGTGCTGTCCTTAGGTGTTGCCCCTCGGCGGCGGTAAGCGCCCCGTGCCTCCTTATGTGAGGCTCCACCCTCCCCTGTCGCAGGAGTGGTCGTGAGGTACCCCTCTTTACAATGTGGATGAGCGTGATCTCATTGGTACCTCGGGGGCACAAGCAGGCATCCATTTTGGGGGCCTGTGACAGCCGCAGCCCAAGCTGCTAGAGGAAAGAAGCTGTGTCTCCCTCGGCGACGCCAGAGGACTGCCTGGGCCAGGCCACCTAAGCAAGAGGCAGGTGGCAGTGCAGGAGGCCTTGAAGGGCTTCATCTGCACTACTGGAGGACCCCAGCAGTTGTGCCGCGAGGACGCCGGCGGCTGCCGGTTGAGCTCCTGCCGGTGGGAGGGAACCCTAGAGGCCTCCCTGAAAGGTGCAGGATTTCCTTTTCCCGCTTTTCACCCACAGGGGAATTACTGGGGATTGTGGGGGCCTTGTTGCTTTGGAGCCAATGAACAGACTTCGTGGTTGTCAGCCACGGCTCTGCTGCCCCTTTTGTTTTGGGAACATTACCTTAGGAAGACCCCAGCGGATTTCCTTGCATCCTGGGTTCTTTCATGGTAGCGGGATGGGATGGAACCTCGACGGAGGCCCGTTCCCCTGGGAGTTGAACTGCAGCACCCGTAAAGCGGTATACCATATACCCAGGGCCTATAAATTAAATGCTACTAGTGTGCCTGGAGCGCAGCTTGCACCACCCACAGAAAAGTAGCTTTTCAAAATTATCTCATACCTGCCTGGAGCGCAGGAGCTCCAATACGGACAGGGTGGGTTTTTACTCCCCATACCTCCTGCAAAAGAAGTGCAGGTGTGCTGTGGCCTCCAGGCAGGAAGTGGTCATAATAATTACCTAGGACTCCAATTTCTTTCAAAATGTGCTATGCCTTCATGATCACTGGAGGCTGTGGGTGATGACAGGGATTTATTGGTTGTACCTTTTTGTTGTGTAGTGATAATTAGTATTCCATGGTCTACCGCACACACATTGGGAGGGAGGATTTACTGATGACCTATGCAGAGGGAGGGTAATATTCTATGACACCCGTAGAAATGGAAATGTTTTTATGTTATGTGCATTTATTTTGGTGAGAAGGACCTATGACCTTTATTGGTACTGCACTGCTTCTCTTTTATGATCTGATTCGTATGATATGTGTAGGAAGTTGGCTCTGTACAGGGGTTCCCCAGAGGCTTAACAGAGACTAAAGTAGATAATACTAATGCTCTCTTTTGTGGTAGTGTGGTCAAACAGTTAGGCTCATCATAGGGTAGTGCAAAACATTTGTTGTACACACAGTCAAGAAATGAGGCACACACTCAATAACTAACTCTAGGCCAATTTTTTTTATATAGCAAAAATGTATTTTGTTACTTTATTACTAGAACCAAAGGATCTTTGTTGCAGGTAAGTACAGTTGTAAGTAAATATCAAACATATGTATCAAATGTACTTTGTTTTATTTTGCAGATAAATCAATTTACAAGTAACACTTTTCAATTTTAAAAGTTGACAGCGCAATTTTCCATTGAAGCCGATAGTGTCTGGAGGGGGAGTTAGCACAGAAAACAGGTAAGTACAATTCTTACGATTCCAGTCTTCAGGGGTTAGGATGTCCACAGGTCAAAGTTCAAGTTGACCCCAAAAATGCACCACCAGCAACACGGGGCTGGCAGGATGCAGGGGTCAAAGTTGGTGACAGGTTTTTAATGGAATCCTATGAGGACTGGGGGGGACTTAGTAGAAAAGAGATTGCAGGTAAGTACCTGTGGTTTCAGGACACAAGCCTAGGTGTTTTAGGTCAGCACTGGGAAAGGGGTGAGGGAGAGTTTGGGGAGAGGGGGTCGGGAACTACAGGTCAGCACCAAACACACACCCTCAGCGGCACAGGGGAGACCGGGTGCAGGATACAAACACAGCGTGAGGGGCCCAATGCTTCTCAATGAGGGAAGCGGGGGGGTCACAAAGATGCTGCAGGCTGGGTCCAGGGGGTCGGTTCCAGGAAACCAAAGGCTAGACAGGAAGGAGATGCGCCCACTTGACATTGCTGGACCATCGGTCGGATTCCCCAAGGCCAGGGGGCTGCGGATGCCGGGGTACCTTTAGGCGTCAGGAAGTTCGTTGGATTAGGTCGCGGTCAGGGGGAGCCTCTGGATTCAGGCTGAAGGCATTGTCGTGTTGGCCAGGATTGGTCAACTCAGGATGGACTCGAGGTCGGAATTGCCTGGGGACCTTCTCTGGACCGGTGGTCTACCTGGACTTCAGTTATGGGCGTTGAGTGGACAGGGCTCATGGATCTGGGGCGGTTCTGGAGTCTTTTTGGTGATTTCTTATGGACAGGGCCGCTGTCCTCTGGGAGTTCCTGGTCCCCTGCTGGGCAGGCAGACCTCTGGGGGTTTGTAGAGGTTGCTGGTCTTGCAGGATGTGTTGCCTTCATGGAACAGGGATCTTTGAAGTTGCAGACAGGCCGGTAGGGCTGGGGCCAGGTCAGTTGACGTCTGGAGTCTTCACTGCCGGGGTCGGCTTAGCAGTCCTTCTTGCTTCTTTGTTCTTGAGGTCGTCAGGAATCTGGAGAGTAAGGTTCAGGGAAGCCCCTAAATACTAGATTCAGGGTGTGTCGGGGTCAGAGGGCAGTTACCAATGGCTACAGTCTCTGAAGGTGGCTACACCCTACCTGTGCCCCCTACCTTTTGGGGGGGGGCGGGGGTGAGAGGCACATTCCTAACCCTGTTGGTCCCTAACCTCCAAATCAAGATATCAAGATGAAGGATTCTGCAAGTGGTGGGGGGAGGTGTCACTTTAGCTCTAGACACCTTAGGAGTGGTCCCAGTTCAAGTGGTCACTCCTCCTTGTTTTTCCTAATCTTCCTGACGGACTAGCCGCCAAAAGTGGGCCTGTAACGGGAGGCCTGACCTTTGAGGCTTATCACCAAGTGTTACAGTTCCTGCAGTGGGGAGGTGTAAATCACCTTCACCTAGAGCAGTCTTTGGTTCTGACCCCAGAGAGCACAAAGGCCCTCACCCCATGGGGTCAGAAACTTGTCTGTTAGTGGCAGGCTGGCACAGACTGGTCAGTCCTGCACTAAAGGGTTGGGGGCATCCCTAAGATGCCCTCTGTGTGTATTTTGCAATAACTCCAACATTGGCATCAGTGTGGGTTCATTGTGCTGGGAAGTTCGATACCAAGCTTCCCAGTCTTCAGTGAAGCTATCATGGAGCTGTGGAGTCTGTAATGACAAACTCCCAGCTCATGTACTTAATATCGCCATATTGCACTTGAATGGTCTTAGACACTGTAGGAATATATTGCTAATGCAGCTATGCCCTCACCTACGGTCACAGTGCATTTTGCCTTGGGGCTGTAAGGCCTGCTAGCGGGTTGACTTACCTATGCCATAGGCAGTGGTTTGTGGACATGGCACCCTGAGACTTTACCTTTTTCTCCCCATCAGCACACAATCTGCAATGGCAGTGAGCATGTGTTTGGTGAGGGGTCCGTTAGGGTAACACAATACATGTGGCAGCCCTTAGGGACCCTCCCTGGTCACAGAGCCCTTGGTACCACTGCTACCTTTTACAAGGGAGTTAGCGGTGTGCCAGGGTTGTGCCAACTGTAGAAACAATGGTGCAGTTTAGGGAAAGAACACTGCTGCTGGAGCCTGGTTAGCATGATCCCAGCTCCCACTCTGTCAAGTTAGCATCAGATATGAGGCAAAAGTGGGGGGGCTGCAAACAAGGGGCAAGTTTCCCACAATATGTGTTTTTTCCTTCGTAATATAGCACACCTACTTTCAGGGTTGGCATTGCAGGCAGGGGGGAGGGTACTGCTTTTATGACTTGCCATTTGCGGAATGTTTCATCCTATATGCATTCAAAATGATATATTGGCATTCATGATAATCTGTTTAATATGACATGTTCATTCTTGGTAATAAAGATGACCTGACTACTGCTTGTGTTGCACAATAGTAATAACCTATGTGTTCACCTGGGGGCAATTTTTTAAAAAAATAGCTGAATGGTTTCCCTGGGGGCCACTATGGCCCCCCAGGGAAACCATACAGCTATTTAAAAAAATTATATATATATATATATATATATATATATATATATATATATATATATATATATATAAATAATCAACAACTGATGGAACAATAACCATCCGCCGGCTGCACCAGTCCCTTGGTTAAATCCCGACAATTTGTAACGAAGTCATATTCAACAACGCTGAATTCAATTGTATCGAATTTATTCCTTGTAGTGGTTACACAGAGTCCTGCAATGAATTGTCAACGCGTTTCGGCAAAACGCCTTCTACTGGACAAATCCGGCCAAAAAAACGACACCATTTATACACAAGTTTAAATCCATCATTTGTTTCCATAACATTCTAATGTGTGCTACTACAGCGGCCATCTTAAAACATGCAAAAACCTAGAAATGATCAACATATATATGCCCAATATTGAGTCAGCAATCTTAGCATCAAAAGCTTAAAATGGTCTAGACATTGAGACATTGTATATTCCACATGTATTATATAAATTTAAATAAAGTGCATATCCATCATATTTTTGGTCAACAATCTTCATATAATTAATCAAATATTTATAAAATATGATCTCCAATGTGGGTTTCTATGTATATATGTTTTAAATATTTCAACCAATATAAATACAATTATCTCAAATATTCAATAATAAAAATAGTCTAAAAATCTATGAGAGATTGTAAATAATTAATACATATAAAATATTCAGCAAAGTAACTGACATTCTACAATTCAGTGTAAAAATGACATCAAACGTTGTTATAATTTACAATAAGACAGATCTTATTCGTTCTCGGATTCGAAAATCTGAAACCTATTATAGAATGTCAAATACAACTGATGTATACAGCCAATTACCATATCAAGCTAAACCCCATTGGAATTTTACCTTTTATGTGGTCTGCAACTTCAATGTCAACCTACAATGAACCCCCATGTATGGTCATAGGGTTCATTGAACCTTCGGGATGTCTGTTTCTTCAAGATATGTTGCATAGCCATCATGAAAGCACTAAATTAATTATATAAAGTTGATCTGCTCTATTTTAATCTATAGTCTAGAGTTCTAGTTAATGCATGTATACCAAATCGGAATGGAACGAGGCCACAGGCTAAAGTGCAAAGTGCTACTTAAACAAAACTGTATCTATATTAAATTACGTGTCTAAAACTAGTGAACAAACGTGATAAAAGCTTGTATCTAATTATCCACTCTTCTATAAATATCGATGTCAAAAAGGGAAGAAAAACTCTAAGAAAATGTACAGAGTTATAAGCCACTTTAAATAGAATTTTAAATAGATTTTAAATAGAAACAAATAAATATTCCTAAAAGTACTGCAAAATCACATATATCGTTTGTATTGTAAAAAACACCCCTCAGTAATAGATATTATTTAGGTATCATTATTTCATCAGTTCAGTATGAGCAAGACTTGCAACACTTTGGACTCCTCTATGGATGTACCATAAACGGAGTTCACACTCATCCTTTTATCTTAAATGAACATGTAATTCTGCATCAAGATTATGCCCCCAAGGAGATTCGGAACTGAGTAATAGAATCATCTTAGATTCCATTTGTCTAAGCTCAGATGTTCTATCACCGACCCTAGGATGATTTTTAATAGATTTGATACCATAAAATGATAATGTGCTGGAATCTCCTTTATGTATATCCCAAAAATATTTGGCCAGGGGGTATGTTCTATCCTGATTTTTGATGGCTCTGAAATGTTGCAAAAATCTGACTTTTAACTTGTGAATGGTGCTCCCAATGTATTTTTTATGACATCCACATTCAACAACATAAACCACATATTCAGTGTCACACGTGATTCTGTCCTTGATGTCACAATAACGACCATCGAAAGTTTGATATCTTTGGGGGGGGGGGGGGGGGGGAAAGAGAGAAAGAGAGAGAGAGAGAGAGAGAGAGAGAGAGAGAGAGAGAGAGAGAGAGAGAGAGAGAGAGAGAGAGAGAGAGAGAGAGAGAGAGAGAGAGATATATATATATATATATATATATATATATATATATATATCTCACTTTTGTCAATGCATGTGTGGTTTCTCTAGGGGCTGCGATCGGCCCCCAGGAAAACCACACCCCATATTATCATATATATACATATACACACACATATATATACATATATTCGCCACCAGTTCTCTTGACGTTGCAGCTTGTGTCTTCAAAGCAATGCACATACTTCAACTGACTCATATCGAACTGTAGCATTTAGGAAGCAATAAAAAAAAGTCAAGTAACTCTTGTGATTATGTTTCTGCTACAAAAGGATCTGACTTTTGTCTAGTGGCAGTTTTGATGCCGTAAAGTAGCGCAGAAGGTTTAAATGCCTACTTCAAAGATCAAATTTGTATTTTATGTAAATAGCTGAGTGTATTAATAAAGCCATCCATTACCTGTGCTATAAATACAAAGAAATGTATGTGCGAGGGGGGCTATGGAGAGACGAAGGGAACTTTTGCTGGGTGGCAGTGAGGGAATCCGAGGAGGAGGTCCTTGTAGTGGGAGCACCAATAATGATTGTTGGACTGGGCGCCAGAGGCAATAAACCCTGTGATGATTGGTATGTGACAAGGTGAAGTAATAGTGTCTTTTTTGTTTTTGTTGTGTGTCTTGGGAGAACATGCTGATTGAGGGAAGAAGCAAAGGTAAGGTGACTGACCTTTACTGTTGCACGCATCACACACACAACCACCAGCAATTTTGTGACTGTCTATGCAGGCTAGTGTTTTAGTGCGAGAGTTACACCAGTAGCAGCGATGGCGTCTCGTTGGATGACTGCTGCTGAAGCCCTAACTCGGGTTATAGAGGACAGCTCTGACATAGGATCAGAGACTGAGACAGCAGATACAGAGATAGCATCTGAGGGATAGGACAATGGCGCAGACTCTGGGAGTGATTTTTCTGACAACTCCTCTTCCAGTGATTCTGAGGGAGGTGATGAGGACAGTCCTGCTGACCCTTTGCAAGCACAGTCTGTGCAGCGGGACAATAGCGGGTTAGCCCAACCCAGAGAACAGGTGCATCTGGCGGCAAGCACAGATAGAGTGCTCTCTTGGAAGCTCCCCCATTTTGGTTAAGCCCCAAATTCCACCGCCCAAAATCGTAATGTGGAGACATCAAAGTTATCTATCACAAAACAACCTGGTTTTGTAAGGCAGGCACCTGCGTTTTTGGTCCCAGGCTCAGTGGCCATAAACCTACCAAACCCAAACATTTCTAGAAACTAGACACCAGGGGGAGTCCACAGAGGTGTGGCTTGTGTGGGTTCCCCAAAGTTTTCTTACCCAGAATTCACTGCAAAGGTGAAATGTTGAATAAAAACTCTATTTTTTCTAGCATTTCTGTCACACAAACTACAGGAATACGCTGGGATCCACAAAATTCCTACCACCCAGTGTTTCCCCACCTGTCCTGATAAAAGCGCTACCCAACTTGAGTCCCTGTACCTAGTGTCTGCGTCAGGAATGGATCACCCCAGGGTCTACAGCTGCCATCATGTAAGGACTAACATTGACCGTTGTGTGATCCATTCCTGACAAGAGCACTAGGCCAACCCACACAAGTGAGGTAACGTTTTTATCAGGAGACTTGGGGGAATGCTGGGTGGAAATATGCGGCTCCTCTCAGATTCTGGAACTTTCTATCACCAAAATGTGAGGAAAAAGTGTTTTTTTTTTTCTGCCAAATTGTGTGGTTTGCAAAGGATTCTGGGTAACATACCCTGGTGAGAGCACCACCAGTTACCCCATCTTGGGTTCCCCTAGGTGCCAAGTTTTCAAAAACGTACAGGTCTGGTAGGTTTTCCTAGGTACCAACTGAGCTAGAGACCAAAATCCACAGTTAGGCACTTTGCAAAAAACAGGTCAGTTTTGAATGTAAAGATTTTTGTGTGTCCATGTTGCATTTTGGGGCGTTTCCTGTCGCGGGCACTAAGCCTACAAACACAAGTGAGATACCATTTTTATCGGGAGACTTGGGGGAATGCTGGATGGAAAGAAATTTGTGGCCGCACTCAGATTCAAGAACTTTCCATCACCAAAATGTGAGGAAAAAGTGTTTTGTCAAATTTTGAGGTGTGCAAAGGATTCTGGGTAATAGAACCTGGTGGGAGCCCCACAAGTCACCCCATCCTGGATTCCCCGAGGTGTCTAGTTTTCAAACATGCACAGGTTTGGTAGGTTTCCCTAGGTACCGGCTGAGCTAGAGGCTAAAATCCACAGCTAGGCACTTTCCAAAAAACACTAGTTTCAATGTAAAATGTGATATGTCCATGTTGCATTTCCTCTCGCTGGCATTAGGCCTATCCACACAAGTGAGGTGCCCTTTTCATCTGGAGACTTGGGGGAACACAGAATAGAAGAACAAGTGTTGTTGTCCCTTGTCTTTCTCTACATTTTTTCCTTCCAAATGTAAGACAGTGTGTAAAAAGGACGTCTTTTGAGAAATGCCCTGTAATTCACATGCTAGTATGGGGACCCCAGGATTCAGAGATGTAGAAATAACCACTGCTTCTCAACCCCTTATCATGTGCCCATTTTGGAAATACAAAGGATTCCTTGATACCTATTTTTCACTCTTTATATTTCACCAAACGAATTGCTGTGCACCCGGTACAGAATGAAAACCTATTGCAAGGTGCAGCTCATTTATTGGCACTGGGTACCTAGGGTTTTTGATTAATCTACAAGCCCTATATATATCCGCAGCCAGAAGAGTCTAGCAGACATGAAGGTATATTGCTTTCAAAAATCTGCCATAGCTGGAAAAAGTTATAGAAGAAAACGTGCCAGAAATGGCTCCTTTTTTTTCACCTCAATTTCAATATATTTTTATTTTAGCTGTTGCTTGCTTAAGGAAACCCATGAAGGATCTACACAAATAACCCCTTGCTGAATTCAGAATTTTGTCTACTTTTCAGAAATGTTTAGCTGTCTGGGATCCAGGATCGGTTTCACACCCATTTCTGTCACTAACTGGAAGGAGGCTGAAAGCACAAAAAATAGTAAAAATGGGGTATGTCCCAGTAAAATATCAAAATTGTGTTGAAAAATGTGATTTTCTGATTCACGTCTGCCTGTTCCTGAAAGCTGGGATGATGGTGATTTTAGCACTGCAAACCCTTTTATGAAGCAGGTTTAGGATACAGCATCCAGCTGGAAACTCTAGCAGAGCAAATGGTTGGTTAGGCACGTCGTACATCTCTTGACGCCACATTTCCCACAGAGAAGACTTTACCAAGCCAGCTCCAGTAAGTAGGCTTGGTAAAGTCAAGCACGTATCCAGCTGCATTTGTATTCCACAAATTGGAGTCAAACAGACATTGCTTCATCCACTATGCAAGAAAGCAGGCTGATGTTCTTCCCTAATGCCCACTACAGAACCACCGACAAATGCTCATATACTGGGTGAAGTTTCTGGAAGCTGCAAGAGCCTTCATATCTCAGAAGATTGGCATATGTTTTGAAAGGTTAACTCCTCAAGAACCATATGCTAAAAGAAAGGCCTCTTTCCAAGGTCTGGAGGTCTCTCCTTAAGGGGAGACATAAATGTTCCATCTGTAGAAGAACCCTCAACATCAGAAGGATAAGGGAAAAAGTAAACAGAAACACCCTCCCATAGCCAAATATCAGGGTGCCCACTATCAAACACCCTTCATGCCCACTCAAGAAGTGAATTGCTAGTGCTTGGAGTTGAGGTAGAGTTCACAGGCATCGAAGATCAGGTTGAGAACATCCAGGAGAAGCTTGACTGTAGGCTGTAAACTCTGGTGTTATCAAGACCTGCAATATAGGAAGGTAAGCAGAACTATGCATGGTTGTAAAGCCCCCAATCCCACAGAGATGCACCAAGCTGATAGAACTGTGAGGACCAATTGCCTTTTGCTGAGCGATTTTGTCTGTTTAAGCTATCACCATCATTACAGGGCAGAAGGGAAGCTTACCAGGAAGACTGCCTTCAGCTCCTATATATTTATATGCCAGGACGTATCAAATTTGTCCCACAAGGCACAGCTAAGGTGTTACAATCATTATGACCCTCACCTGTACTTTGAGGAGTTGGTGTGACTGCGATCTGCAGCTGGTCAGGCATGGCAACATTGGACTTAAACTAAATGGTTAGGAAAATGACCTCCCCATTCAAGGACTGGAATCAGGGATGAGTAGCCTAAGATGAGTTTCTTGAGGTTCTCATCTAGCAGGTTCCAGTACTCGGTAGGAGTTGTGGAAAACATATGTGGTGCTTTGCCTAGTGTTCCACTCTTTTGCAGGGTGCTCTGAGTCCAATCAGCTTCTTAAAATAACATGCCTTCTGGGTTTCTTAGGTGAAGTGACCTACTAGATGGCTGAAGGCAGTCACTTTCTTCGGAGTGGGGAAAGCCATTTATAAGCTGTTTTCCAGAGACACATATTTGAAATGAATGAACTAGAAAGGATTTGGGTCAGTTTGCTGACTATTCAAGGCTTGTATAGAACCTCTAGAGTTTGAGCTAATGCAAACTCTGCACCCTCCATGAATGCTGCACGAATCAGGCCGTCCCCTAGATAAGGATAGCAACAGACGTCCTCTTAGCACTGAAAGGCAGTCTTCAACTTAACAATATTGGTAAAGGTCCAATGGTTAGTACTGAGAAAAAACATCTGTCTTGTACAGGAAGTACTGGGCTGAGTGTTTGAAGAATTAATTTCTCTTCAGTAGACAATGATCTCTCCTCCACTGAGAGTGTCCACTGTCGTTCCCAGATAAGGAAATAATTAGACTGGAAGGCAAATGATGGATTTGGGGGAGTTGATGAAAAACACCGAGAAAAAGAGGCTGTTGTCTGCAGATTCTGCTTGGCTTTTTGGAAGATGGCTTTTGAACCCCCAAGTGTATGTATACAGTCATATAAAATGGTTCCTCTTTCTCAAGTGTGCTGGTACCACGTCCATGATTTGTTTGTGCAGGGTTGATTAAAGACCACAAGCTATAACTATACAGGTAATAGTGTTTTCATATCACAGAAACATCAACTAGTTCACATGATCTGGACGTGAAAGCATCATTCATTTTGTAGACTGAACAAGTTTATCCAATTGACCAGATGTCATTGAGAATTTATTTGGTGTAGCATCGGCATCCTGACTTTTTCCAATTTCTCGATTTGTTGGGTCATTTTATATCTAGAATGGGTTTTAATTAATGTTTTGGGCCTTTATTTTGAATTACAGGAGACTGGTTCTGTGGCATGCTTTTGCAGAATGATCTTGATCATGGCTATAAGAGGGAGCTGTGGGAACACTGGTGGCATCTGTTTAGTGGTATGGCACACAGAGACATAGGGGGGAGCAATTCTGAACAATACTCAGCCCACATGTGCCTTTGACTACGTTTTGCCATTTATGATTCTTCGCCTCACTGGAGAGGTGTACATAGTAGGGAAAGGAAGAAGACATTATTATTTACTGGGAGTAGGATCCGTTCATGCTGCAGTTGATGGATGCTGCCCACCTCTTCTGTGTGACGGTCTCTGCTCCTCGTCAGGTTGCCTCTGAGGCAACTATTAGTATTTGAAATCAAGGGTTCTTAACACATTTGCAGATATCAGTATATTCTATCTCACGATTTGGAATCTTTACCTAGCCTCCAGAATAACCAATTTTAGCTGTCAATTTTACTTGATGCATTTCTTCATCCTAGTAAACGAGAGAATGAAGATATATAATGTTCTCTTACACATCAGGAGAACATTTTGCAAGGTGGAGCCAATACAAACTAGGATTCTATGTCCCATTGGATCCATGCCCCACAACATCAGAATTAGCAGCAGACGCACTAATAATCACTAGTTAGATTCAAGCAGGTACTCATTGAGGAAATGAAATCCTGCTGCCTCTTTTTTTGGTAAGCTCACCAGAAAATCTGTGGCTAGGCTCACGGAGCAATCTGTCAAACCGACCCATATTTAGTGGCAGCAACAGCATCCTTCGTAGATAGATGCCTGTGCACAACGAGAAACAAACTTTACTTCCCGCCACATACAGTAGATTATTCATTAGGTGGTTTACATATCAAGAAATCAGATTGATGCCTTTGCTGCTCTTTTATTACTATTTCTGAATCCAGATGATCATCGGTCCTTAAGAAAGGAGCATCTTTCTTAGGTTATGAGTACTTTTTCAGAAGACTAGCCTTCCTCCTTCCTTCCTTGTTTCAGGGGTCAGAAATCTCTCAATCACCAGTTCGAGAAGACCGACATCCAATGGGAGATGAAGTCTTGCTGTGACTCAAGGCAGCAGTTTAAAAAATGACTGAAGGCTACATGTGTGTGGCCACTACTGGATTGTTCAACTTAGCTGTGCCGCTCGCAAGGACATGGTAAAAAGTGGTGATTTCATCCACTAGTCTGAAATATGATGGCAATGCTAATGGTGACTGTTTGAAAAGAGAATTGTACCTCCTTTAAGGACAAAGAAATCGTATGTTGTTCCACTTTCTCCTATAAGGGCTCTTTTCGTAGATAGCTCTCTTAATAGTTTTCTGTCCTATCTTTGAGAACAAGTTCTAGAAGGTCAGAAATCGTGCAAATCCACCTCTGGGACTCTACTGGAAAGGTAGTAATTTGCAGGGGCATCTCCCGGGAAGTTTCTGAGGTGCTTGTACTTTGGTGAATGAACTAGTGCTAGATCAGCAAAAGGTTAAATAATATTTTAAGGGGTCCCTTGGTGTGGAGTGGAGGAGTTATCTCAAACTTTTGAGTCTGTTGCTATTGGAAAGTGCCTTTACACTGATGTTTTTGAAGCAGAAAAATGCCATCAGCCATGAAAGTCAAGTATCTGGAAGGGGAAGCCTCATTTCACCCACAGTATGTCATCAATGTAATTTCTGTCTTTGATGGTGAACAGGCTGTGAGTGTAACTTATTGCTAGGTCGAGCATCTTGACGTTGTACTGCAAAGAGGTCTTGCTTCACAGCACCTCAACCTGGCTCTACCTCACTAGGAGTCCTTGGATAAGGTATGATGGCAATAGGATGAGCCTACTCTCTATCCTGTCCAGCCTTTCCTACCTCTGCAGCTCTAATTACTGGAATCCTTCTGGCATCATCCTTTTACGTCTCTTTAATGGTCCTTTAGCTCATCTGCTGACAAACTTTGCCCTTTTTCACAGCAGGAAAATGTGGACGGCAGACGACAAAGGGAATGGCGGGTCTTCTATCAGCCTCTTTCCTCCAAGTAGGGGTAATTAATGAAACCTAAAGGGATTTTACCAGGAAAACAAGATTAGAAATAGGAGGTTTTCAGTGTGAAAAGATGCCCCAAGACTTCTACTTCTAAAAGACACTGGGTTAATGTGGAAAGAAATTCTGAAGTATGAATGATTTTAGTGAGAAAAGGTGAAATAACAGTGCGCAGCGCTGTGGGGTCTGTTACACTTTGGTCGCAGGAAAACTGAAGCCACTGCCTGTGCAAGGCATGATAGGAAGATGAAGCGGTTTGCTACCTTAAATGTGCAGTGTCAACATTCAGCACTATGAAACAGCTGTCTAACTTGATATCCAACATTTTATTTCCACTTTTACTTTTCAAAGGAAGAAAACGTTAACCCAGCAGCTGTTTTCACTCTAATACATTTTAAAATCTGGAATGGCTCTATTTATTTATTTTTTAATAAAATATTGACACCATACCATTCAGTTAGGCTGTAGTGTATTTGTACATGTAAATATAATATTTATATTTTTTTAAAGCATATGATGCACAGTGCTCTGGGATTATGCACAACTGAGAGACTATTCACTTATTCATAACTATTGATCAGGGTCCCAACTGAAGAACAATATTCATTAGTTCATACCCGACTTCAACTTTTACCCTATTCTAAAGGTCTGACAGTAACTTAAATTGCTTCGTTATACGAGCCAATACAGTATAGTACACAGCTGCAATAAATCAGAAAGCAGTATTTCTAGTCTGGCCTCTACTCCGTGATTATTAAATATGTTCCACTGCGTATTCTGAAAGGCCAGGGGTCTCCCAGGATCTTCACAAATGTTCCAGACAGCACAGTGAGCCCTGGTTTAAAAAATGTATGTTTGGATTTAGAAATAGAAGTGTGAACCTGGCAACAACTAGGGTTTGCCCAATTACATTTCCAGTAGGGCTGTATGTGTGTGTAGCATGGAGTCATTAGGACTCACAATGACTCAGGGGTCTTATTCGTTCCATGTTCACACTAGTACACGTCAATTCAAAGCAAATGTAGAGGCAGCGCATGACTCGAGGGCTTTTTTGTCCTTCACGAAAAATTGACTCCTTGAGCTTCAAGGCCTGGCCTATATTGGGGGCCACGAGACAACCTTGGGCCAAATGCTCCGGCAAGCTGTTGGGCAAATACAGTGATTATCTGCTGAGAAAACACTGTGACTCCCAGGTGGACAACACTGTGGCAAACTGCTTTGAAAATACTCGTTAAACTGCCTAACGAAGACAGTGGCAAGCTGCTGAGGAAATACAGTAAATAACTACTAGGCAAACCCTGTGCACATCAGTTGGGGGAAATAATACAGTTACCAACTACTAGGCAAACCCTGTGCACATCAGTTGGGGAAATTTGCCCCATCTGATGCAGGAAGTCTGCGAAGCTGCTGGAAAGTGAACGTGGTCGCGTGCTGGGCGAACACTCACAATGCTGAGTAAAGTAGTGCAAAACATACACGCGGAGGAAGAGCGAAATCAGAAGAATTAAATAAATTGCCACGTCATTGCTCCTTGGTCTCGTTTTTAAATGAAGTACCAGTGGGTGTGGTTGAAAGATTACGGCCTGCAATGGCTAATGACGCGGCAGAGCTCGAGGCAGGGCCGACTTCACAGCGCGGCACGCGCGCCTCCTCACTTTACGTTCCGGACTGTACATAAAAAGAGACACAAGATAAAAGATCTGTGCTCCACTTTACACTTGACCAGCTGAGGTTACGAGTCACAAAGCGAGAGCCGCGTCCCCGCGAAAAAAAAAAAATCAAATTGAGGGGCAGGGGTGAGTAGGGAGAGAATGGCAGTGATCGTTTGTGCTCCGGCTGCAAGTGTCTCTCCATGCGAGGTGCATAGCTGCTAGAGGCAAGCTGGCGAGCAGCCAGGGCCTGGCTGCCAGCAAAAATGGTGTCACCTCCTTTGAACATCTGAAGTATGTTTACCCAATAGATTTCATTAAATTACACTTCCATTAGGAAGCATACAATGTTGATACTCATCTGAAAGATAAAAGGGATCGCTAAGAGGCATGTCATCCTGCTCCCCAGCCGATTGCTATTTCTGGGCCAATCAAGGAGAGAAGCCAGAACAATACTTAGTTTTAAAAAAATGCAGCGTCTCCCAGAGTGGCGACATGCTAAGAGACTGCGGTGCCCATTATCAAAATGAGCATATCATTAGTGACAATACAAACACAGCGCGGCATTTGAATACACAACGAGATCGCCGCATCTGGGTCATTAGCTGGCATTTGTACAGCAGCGTTCCCAAGGAGTTGGCAAACTCGTTTGCCAAGATTTGACACTAATAAGTTTGAGGTAAAAAAATCTTTCTCTCCCAAGAACAAACTGGACCCATAAAGGAAGTTACAACGTCTGTGCACTATAATTATGCAATATGCAGTCAATGCAGGCGGCCATGCCTCGCTTGGTGAGTTACAGCCCACAATGAGTGAGTGGCTAGGGAAGTTTTCTGCAGGAGAAAAAAAACTGAGCTTCGCGATTTTTATTAACTTCCTGAGTTGTGTTGCATTTTGAGAAGCAGAGGCCACATATCTCAGATTTTCTATTTTTAGTTCAGTTCAGAGTTGCTACGGAGCATTGCACACCTATGGTGTGCAGAGCTGAGCTCAATGTTCAAAATGCTGGTGTCTTTCTTGGCTGGAGCACTACGCTCCCAAAGATACTCCGTGCAGCAGCACAAAACGCATGTTTCCAAGATTATGGACGTTGATTATTTTTATTTACAATGTCACTGGATTAAAATGTATAAACCACAACTGAGAAATAACCGTGAAGACAGAATGTGTTGAATCCGACAAACACATGCAACAAACAATACTACGGGGGCTGCCTAAAAGGCCAAGTCAGAAGTTGATTCCTAATACATTTTGTATTGCTTTCAAACCAAGAAGCATGCATCTGATATAAATTATTATTTTCAGCAGGACGATAAAAACATCTCGATCCCAAGGTTAAATGAAAAAACGGGATAATATTGTGCAAGCAGATCCCACAACAATACACAGTCTGCAAACAAACTTTGTAACCCAAGCTTCACTTGTGCGGCAAAGCCCCGCTAAAAGTATTGTGTGCGATGTAGAGGGCACTAACAACAATATAAAACGCTTCACCCTCACCAACGAGAGCTACACTCTACTTCCGGTACTGGCGACAGTTCGTAGTTGTGTGATCCTGTGCACTCTAGGTTGCTGTTTTTGTTGCAAAATTTGTGATGTGTGTTAGATTGTGGTTTCCATGAAGTTAAAAGCTGCATGTGAGATTTAATTACAAAAGCACTTCCTCTAGTTGGACACACTGAAAGGTGAGATCTCTGTACCTGACATTTATTAACAATTCCGAAGCAACAGTTAGGGCCATAGTAAGGCCAGGCTTAGAAACTTCCTCACCTTGAACAACAGAAACTGCAGTCCGACACCTCACCACTCTACAGTCCATCAACTTGCAGTACTTAGGAAGAAATACCGCTTGTTAACAAAGTTAATGGAATTGCTATAAGTAGCTCCACATCCTCCACACGTCATTGTCTGGGGCCAGGTGAAGGAAATCAGGCAATACACTTCCACTATCTGGGAAACTTTCCTCACTCCGATCTTGTGCCATGCCACAATCAGGGACTCCCAAAATGGAGCCAGCATCATTTTGGTAATTAATCCCCTTAGTCAAATGTTAAAGATGACAGGAGAAGACATCCACTCCAGGATTTGTAGGATCGTCATTTAAATGTCTGCGTTATTCACCCTGTAAACTATCTCATGTTGTTATGACCACGAGGATACTGCTGACTTTGAACACAGCTTAATCCTCTTGATGTTTCCTTATATCTGCATCCAGCCATTATTTACGTCTCCAGCCTTTGGGCAGATCAGCTGTTCTAGCAGAAGTGGTGGTCTAGAGGTAGCCTTTCAGCGGCTTGAATGTCTGCCTGGTTCTAGTGATTATCAAAATTACCCAATATAGCATTGTGTTGTATGCAAATAATGTTACATTTTACAGTTTTGTAGCCGCATTTCACATGCAATCTAAAAAAAAAAGTTCCCCTGCATTCACTGCAAAATGGATCCTGCCTTAAAACTTCATGTTGTCGCCTGTCCCTTTCTTTCAAATGACCATCTCCTTACTTTCCATCCTCTGCATGACTTCTCTCCCGAGCACAATTTACGGTAAGTCACATGGATATCTGCTTTATTCCTTATTATTCTATTTCTGAAAATTGCCTACACTTCATGTCAAAAAGCTCAACCTAGCCTTTAAAAAGTCATACCACAGCAACCTAACAGTTGTTCGCCTAGTAATAGTGCCAACCGTGTGCATGATGACACTCACTTTTCCTACTAAAAATCACTTTTAATTCCTATTAAATTGAGCTAATCTACCACATAGGAACTGGAGTAAATGCAGAGCTGGGTTTCCTTATGAGTATAAAACTAATTCCAATAACAAACGGAACCCCTCCTCCCAAAAAACCTTGATGTTGGGTGTCCGGATCCCTAGACTCCACAAAACAGCGATGTAACTTAGAACCTCTACTGGCCTGTGACCCAAGAATGGAATCACAATCATCAATTGATGCTGGAAGTGAGGATGATTTTAACTTTTCCCACCTCTCAGGATGGAGAAGGACACTTCATCCTACCTGCAATGCTCAATATACTGGAGTGAGTCATCACTCTTTTACACAATGTTAATCAGAATACTACACTTCAAAAACTCACAGACCTAGCGGGTAGTATAGTAACTACTGAAGTGAACACAGGCAATAACGTTATAGAAACTGCAAAAAGATTAGGGAAAGGACTAGATTACGAAACAAAACTGAAGAAGTGTATTTTACATTAACATGTCCGAAGGTAAAGGAAAGCAATTGGTCAGTTTGTGCAAAGGTAGTTTTTGCACTGCTCGGTTGGTGAAAATGCAATTTTAAAATTATGCTACACTAATGCAATTGTTATATAATCTACCCTCAAATATCAAAGGAGAGTACAAATACATGTATATGAAATCTACTGATTCACAGTTCGGTTTACACATTCATCTTGACGAAATCGCTCAGACTAGCTCGCCATCTTTGGATTCCTAACAGGCAGTCAGCCCTTGTTTAACCACATTTGACCTGTAGTGTGAAGTTCAATTGACGAAAGTTAGCAATTACACATTTAATAGTAACACTGCCTCCACTCGTGGGCATCCCACTGTGAACGTCATTTTCAATTTGGGAGGGGGCTGGAAGTCTGGAATCAGGAACAAATGACTTCTAATTAACCACAACCTTTCCTTTCTCATGCTAAAGTAAAGAGGCCTCCAGCGAACACATCAAAGAAGGGGTTGTTTGAATTTCTAATGGTGTTAAATATGTATTTGACAAAAAAGCCATCTCTAGCGGGAGCTACAGTACTCAACACCCTGTTTATAGAATCACCAGGAACTACACACATTTTTCAATTTGGAATTTACTGTAGGGCTGTGCACATAATACTTTCCTTTACGGTGAGAATGGGCAGCAAGCAGGTCTTTCCAAAAAGAAGAGAGTGCTATTTCACTCTGGTGAAAAACCATATTGCATCCTTGATTCCGGTATTTTTGGTTTCAGACAAGCACATCATATCGGTTTAGCTCTTTAATTCTCTTAGAGTAATGCATTATATATACTAAATAATTTAGATTGTAAGCACATACTAATGTTTTCCTCCTTCCGTAGTTACTTTCTGAATGAGAAGACGTTAGATACACTTCTAAAATAGAGATTTCACACTGAACTCTCAGAGACAGTTCTTGAAGAAACCTTACAAGCCTTCCAACACATTGACAGCAAAATGACAATACAATGAGACATCATATACTAGCTTCTTTGTGGTATATGTTACCAAAATATGCAAAATGACAATATTTTTACTGCCAAGGCTGCTCTAAGAAAGGTATTAATCTGATAAAAGACATAGGTTCCAACCAGATGCTATTCCATTCTCCACAATTCAATTTAAATTTGGCCTTACAGACCTGTCCATCTATAATTCCCTAAACTTAAAAGGGGCCCTCGAAAAAACCAAGCACTCTCACTATCCAGACCTAACCCTCTGTGCCTCCAAGATACATGCTTTACACTCCATTAAATACTCTAAACAAACTAAAACTCCTACCAAGCTACACAAGCTAAGACTACTAGACTCAGACAACTGCTGGAGGTTCTATAAAAATCAAGGAAACGTAAATGCATGCTCCTAGAGAGTTATCTAATCCAAAGCTACTGGAAAGAAATTAGCATTCATATCTAACACATTCTTAACATAAAATGGACTCCAGAGCTTGTCTTCATCACTCTGGGGATCATTTCTCCACTCATTACCCAAAATCTCATCACTCTGGGGATCTTTTCTCAATTCATTATCCCAAATCTTTCCTAGACATCTTACTAACCATTGGTACTAAATCTATACACTCAGAATGAAAAGACTTCCATCAATATCCATGCACATATTGTGGGCACGGACACAATTCACTAGGGAAGCAAATAACTCACTTAACTCCTTACACCCCCATCCAATGTAAAACCATATCAAATAAATACGGACACATTAGATCGGGGTTAACATTCTGACAAAATACATGGTCCTACCCAACCAACAAAAAACAAAACAAAAAAAACTCACAATCTCTACCCCACTCCTCCCTTCCCTATATTTAAATAAGCTCTTATTTTCTACCCTTTCTCAGTCCTATTAAATTAATCTTCAGGCCTGATTACTGTAATTATTATACTACATTTACACTGTTGTCATCAACAATTCCGGGATTACGCATATTTGTGTCATGATCTAAGATACCTCTCCCAAGAGTACTGTACATACTCTTGAGGCACACCCTCTACAACATACAAGTTTATGTCAAATGTGATCGTAGTAGAAGTCCTTATTATAGTTCATTTATTTTGTTCTTATGATGCAAATACTTAAAACTCAATACAAATATTTTGAAATAAGCAAAAATGTCTTAAGAGATGACTTGAAAATTCAGAAGATTATTATAACGTGGCTGCAGTACAAAAACATTAAATATTTAGACGTAGGTATGATTTTCAAGAATACCAATATAAATATTTAGGTGAGCTACCGAAAGCACAAGAAGTGCGATTGTAGCATATGATTGACAGTTGTTAGAATTACACAACTCAATCAGGCTTATTTTATTATTTCATTCACTGGAAGGACAAAGGGTTTAGTCAGCTCTGTCGGCATTCAAACATCTGACCTGCAGATTACGTGCAGATGTCTGGAGGATGTGCATTACCCAAACAAACACTCTGGCAGATTGATATTTGTTGCACACTAACTTAAAAACACAAATGAAGATTATTTGACAAATCTGATTAAAAAGAAGAACTATATTCCTTTATTTCCTATATTTGTGGCACAGCAGGGGCAAATTAAGAAAACACTCAGAAATAAAAAATATGTCCTATGAAATTAGCCTAATTGCCTCAAATTAGTTAAGCCTAATACCGAATAGGGAAAGGGATTGGTTTATAAATCAATGGATTCCTTTAATTCACTGCATGAACGAAGTCGTACGGTTGTATCTGGCAGAAAGAGATCATTACAGGAGTCTGGAGAGAGAGCTTGAAACATCTCCGAATCTGTGATTACACTGCTAAACCAGTCAAGTTTTCAAATTATACTGAAATGTGTTTGATAGTGCATGAATATTTAATTAAAAATTGTTTGTACAAAAGGAGAAATGTTTGCTTTCTTCCTGAAGCCGAGGCACCCATGTTTTGTTTATAGAATGTGTGAAGTGAGCCCAATATCTTATTTGAGAGCACGAAATTTAACATATTTGAAATCAGTAGAATCATTATGTCCTTGTTTTCAAAGTTTTTAAATTAGCTCTTGGTCAATTAAGTAGATGCCAAGATTTCCATACAAAAAGGTGATTAAGAATGCAGCCAGTGTGAGACGGACCTTTGTAATGACATCCACCTTATCTTCTGGAAGGTATCTTCTCTTGATATGATGACCAGCCATATGCACGCAAATCTCACTCAGCCCCAAAGAGGAGCAGTCGTCGAGAACCGCCAAGACGCGTCCTCTCCGAGAGACATTATAAGCTATTCAGACATCTATCTGCCTCACTGGGCTTCACTAGGGAGGTGCAGCATGTGACTCAGGACACAATGAGCAAACAATCAATGTTTCGACATCAGTAATTGAACACAGAAATGGAAAAAAGAATGAAGGATCGATGCTCTGAAGGTATACAAGCAATTAGCACAAAAATCAAGCAACGATTCAAGCATTTCTCCCCAATTTTTAGTTAATTCCTGCAAACATGAACAAGGAAAAAAAAGGTTAGACTGTGAAGGTCCCTATCACAAGGGGGAGAAAGGATAGTGTGTAGCACTATTGCGTAACTAGCACACCCAGTGATCGTCACTCTCAGCATGTATTCAGAGGACTGGTCTGCTGAATATGAAGAAAACCACATGAGAGAAGACACAGGTGCTTTCATGCAGAACCTACTAACACTGACCTCGGCAAAAACTGGCGACCAGCCAGCCACTCAATGCCTGACGGGAGAGGCATCATACAAGTGTTATCAGATGTTGCAACTGTGACCTCTGGATTGATCTTAGAAAGTTTATTTAATCACTAGCTATGATTTTATCATTGCACTTTCATGATGTCAATTAGACCAAAAGTGATGCAAAGATCTCTTCCTGTGATATCAGTGGGAGGCCCAAGAGAGTGTGATTTCACCTCCTCTACCCTTTAAACTTAGTGCAATGATGCCAGAGACAACTGCAAGCAATGCTTTGGCGTTTTAACATAATTCATCCAGATGCCAGAGGAATCAGATCGACCAGATGGCCAGGCTCAAAGAACAGGCAAGTGGTAGCTCGCCCTTAGAGGGGACAAGGCTTAAGAGTCTGGGTTCTCTGAGCCCGAGCTGGGTGTCAGGTGAAGGGGGGCTTGACAGAACTCTGACCCTGGGCCGGGAAGCACCTTTACGTGCCGGCAAAGTGGGATAGACTCTCCAGTGGCCCACGGATTCCCATCCTGGGTGTTTTGCCAGGCAGGGAGTCAGAGAAGGGAGCCCTGGGCCTGAGGTTACCGCCCGGAGCCAATCTAGGGCTCTGACCTGGTGCCTGGTCAGAGCTTTTCCATCCAGGCCATGAGGGGAGGGCTCCATGGGCATGCACGATCCCGTCCTGGGCACTTTGTCATATGGCGAGCCGGAGAATGGAGCCAAGGGACGGGGCTCCCAACCCAGGGCTTGCCAGAGCCCTGACCTGGAGTCTAGTCCGAACTCCTGAACCCAGCCAGAGCTCCTGAACCTGACCGAGCAGTGGAAGCCTCTTGAGGCCCGTGGGACCCCATCCCGGGAGCTTTGTGACCTGCCAGGCTGGGGTCCGGAGACAAGAACAAAAAGGGGTCCCACTCCAGGACCAAGTTCCCGCCTGGACACAGCAAAGGAAACCTCCCCAGGCCCACAGGACCACATCCTGGGTGCTATGTGACCCAGTAGACCGGTGTAGGCAGCCCAGTGTGAGGCTTCCACTGATGGCCTGCCTGAGTTCTGACACAGTGCACAGTCACAGCTTTTCCTCCCTCATTCTGGGCACTGTGCAACACAGAAGGCCAGATAAGGGAGCCAAGGACCCTGGTGGGTTTGCAGACCCAGGTCTGCTGGTTGAGTGGGCTTGCAGGCCCGGGCCTGCTGGTTCCCTGACCCTGCAGAACACCGTCCAGTACACTTTGTGGCTCGGAAGCCCTGACTGGAGGGATGAGATCAGGTGTTTCCAAAAAAGCATTCCTCGCCAAATAGTCCCGGAGCAGGTGCCCTGTCTGAGACAGTGGAGCCCTGCCTCGCGATGTGCAGCAGCGAGTGCTTGTGAATGGAGCCCGGACCCTGCCGGAGCTCTGACCATGGCATAGCCACAGCGTCAGTCCATACAGGAGGAGAGAGAAAAGGACTTCCTCCTCGCTTGGAGGAAGGAGGGAAGGTGGGGGGGGGGGGGGGGTTGTTGTGGTGCTGGTGTTGTGTCAGACAATGGTAAGCCTTGTTCTGGGCCTGCCGATGGTACCTCCTGGGTGGTGCGGGACATCAATAGTCACTGCCTTCCAGACCAGGCCCACACCAAGTGGAGAAGCAAAAGTGCTTCCCGGTCTGCAGCCACCCTGCTGTGGGTAGCGACTGCCACCACCATACCGTGAGCAGAGTGTGCTGCCTTGAGTGGGTGCCTTCCACCTTCTTGAGGCCCGGGTCTGGAGAGCCAAGAAGTGTTAAGCCCAGTCCAACCCAAAACCTCTCCCTTGGGCCTTCCCGGGAAGCTTATTTTCCTTGACTATTAACGCCCCACGAAGTGGGGGTTTACAGAACCCCAAGTGGTGACAAAAGTCAGAGTTAGCCCCTAGGCCAGCCTGCCACCCATCTGGTCAGCCACCCTGCTGGCCATCTGGTCAGCCAGATCAGTGACCAGATGGCCTGGGCCAACCCAGTAAACCAGGCCGACCCAACAACCAGATGGTCTGGGCTGACCAGAGTGAACCAGGCCTCAGGCACACTGCAGTCCAACGATGACAAGAGTGGCCGTGTATTCTGAGGCAAGCACACAGGAGGCTACTTGCCTTCTGATGACTCCTGTGGGGTGGTGGGGGATTTCCGCCCTGGCCATCTAGTCACCCTGCTGACCTGCAAGATCATGCCCCTGTCCCTTCACCCAACAGTGTATGGCAGGAGAGGGAGGCCCCAGTGCTGGGCGGCACGTTGTGGAGGCATTCTCCCGCAGGACCGCTTCCCCTTTGTCCCTCCCATGGAGGCAGAGGGACTCCTGGGTGTCAGCCCGGGCCATCTGGTAAATGGGTTGGCCAACCAGATGGCCGGTGGGCTGGGGGCTAAATCTGACTTTTGTCCCCCACCTGGATTCTGTAAGCCCCCAATCTGTGGGGGCATAATAGTCAACAAAAATCAGCTTCCTGGGAAGGCCCAAGGGGAGAGGGTTTTGGGGTGGGCTGGGATTAACTCTCCTTGGCTCTCCATGCCCAGTATCTGGAAAGGTGGCAGGCACCCACCAAAGGTAGCACCCTCAGCCCACGGTATGGTGGCTGCAGTCACTACCCAGGGCAGGAGGGCTGCAGACCTGGGAAAACTCTCTTGTTCATCCACTGGGTTTGGGCTTAGAGTGAAGACCAGCCCTGCATGAAGGCCCAGCCCCCCTGGGGTAAAGATATGGGTCACGAGCCCAGGAGAGCTCGGAGAAGCCATCGGCAGATGCCAGGGTCTGGTTTCAAAGGCTGTGGCTGTCCCGTACCACTCAGGAGGATCCATTGACAGGCCCAGCACAAGGCTTACCACTCTCCATCATGCACTCACCTATAGGCAAAGGGGAAGCGGCAGGCCTGGGAAGCCCTTTTCCAATCCTCTGTATGGACGGACGCCATGGTCGTGATCTTGGTTAGAGCTCCGCCAGGGCCTAGCCTCCATTTGCTGCCCTTCTCTGCTGCAGAGCTCAGGGGCAGGACTCAACGATCCTAGACAAGGAGGCCTGCTTGGAGGCACAGGTTGATCAGGCATACTTAGGCTTATTTGTCGATGGGCTGCTTTGTTGGAAACACCTGATGGTGCCCCTTCCCCCCTCAACCCCAGTAAGGGCTTGGGAGACACAGAGTACCGGACAGGGTTCCGCAGGGTCAGAGAACCAGCAGGCCTGGGCCTGCATGCCCAATGAACCACCACACCCAGGTCTGCAAGCCCACCAGGGCCCTGGACTACCTTCTCTGGCCATCCATGTCACACAGTGCCCAGGGCGGGGAGGAGAGAAGCTCTGACCATGCACCGATTCAGAGCTACAGCTGGCCATCGGTGGAAGCCTCACAGCAGGGTGCCTAGCTAAGTCTGCCTGGGTCCCACAGGCCCAGGGAGGTTTCCTCTGGTATGCCAGGGCCAGAGTTTGCCCCTGATGTGGGCACCTTTTTTGTCCTTGGTTCCGGCCCCCATCTGGCTTGTCACAAAGGACCTGGAACAAGGTTCTACAGGCCTGAAAGGCTTTCCCTGCTCGACCAGATTCAGGAGCTATGACCTGGCTCAGGAGCTCCAACTGGTCCTTAGCACAGGGCTTTGGAGGGCCCTGGATGTGGAGCTCCTTACCTGGGTTACGTTCTCCGGGTCATCACATGGCAAAGTACCAGGGACGGGATCCTGTGGGACCAGGGAGCCCTCCCCTAGATGCCAGGTGGAGCAGCTTTGACCAGGCCCCAGGCTGGCCGTGGGACGGAAACTCTAGTCCCACAACTCCCTTCTCTGGCTCACCACCTGACAAAGCAGTAGGGCCTCCTCGTTTTTTTCCTGCATGTAAAGGGGTCTCTGGGACCAGGGTCAGAGCTCTGTCAGGTGCCCCTCGCCTGAAGTCCACCTGGAACTCTGAGAACCTGATCTCAGAGTCCCTGTCCCATCCAAGGCCAGTGGAAGCCTTTTCATTAAGGGATGTCGCAACCAGATAGCTGTCCATTGAGCCCGGCCATCTGGTCGATCTGAGCCCTCAGCATCTGGTCATGTGCTGTGCGTTCCTATGAAACGTTCAGATGGCCAGACCTCCCTAGAAGTCCCTATGAGGGCACATTTGCTTCTGAAAACCCAGTCAGTTCTGCAGGAGGTCAGGTGCGTTTGCGCCAGTGGTCCCCTCTGTCATTCAGTGCACATGGATTACAAGAAAGGGGGTAGCCTTCCTCTAGATTATTAGGGACTGATACTCCAGACCCTTGGGCCTGGGCCCTCAGCAGCCTATAAGCCCTGTTTGAAGTGCTTTTCCTGCAAGCCTGCCCCGTGGAGAACAGACAGGGAAATTAAGCCGAATTCCATGCAAATGGCAGCCTGCCCGGGAAAGGTCCAGCCAGCACCGTTCAGCCGATTTGACAAACTTGGTCAATTTAGGGATGGATTGCTTGGCCAGCCTCTGCTGCTGTTTCAAGCAAAGAGGTTCCAGCCCACCAGGGACCGTCAGACTAGAGGGCCTGCCTTTCATGGAGGCCCTACCCAGCAAAGCTAATGCATAGCAGCCTGGCAGCTTGCACCCCCGAGTGGCCTGACCACCGAGGAAAGGGTTCAGTTGTGCCAGGACTCAAATGACATTTGGTTGTCTGGGCCCTGTGCGCCACTCTGTCGCTCTCCTCCACCCAGCGCATTTCCACAGCAGTTCAGAATGAATTTTCAGTGGGGTGTTCCTGGCACCCCTGTGTCTTGCTTAGGCTGCTCCTCGGTCCACCTCTCCCTTATATCGTTGTGGAGACAGCCAGGCCCACTGGTGCCCATGCGACCGGCCAGTCCTGCTGCAAGCCCCCCAGGCAGGGGCTTTCCCCCCCCATACAGCAAGCTCCAGAGGGGTGCGGAGGTTGGTCTTGGATGGGTATGCATCTCCCCTCAACCCTTTCCAGCAGTTGCGGCTACCTGGTTGATCCTACCAGTAGCATAGGCTTGTCTGAAAGATTAAGCTATGCACTTGTAAGTACACAAGGCTGGAAAAGTGAAACTGCAAATGGCTCATTAAATCAGTGTAAGAACTGTCATCCTTAGGGTGGTCTTCCCCCAACTTTTTGCCTGTTAACCTCCCCTTTAGCGGTATCTGTTTATTTGGCTTAGGACTTTAAACACTTTAACAATGCTGATCAGTGCTAAAGTGCATGTGCTTCACCCTTAAACCAGGTAACATTGGTGTATGCACAACTGGCCTATTTAATCTACTTGTAAGTTCCTTGTAAACTGGTATGCCATATATACAGAGACTGTCAATTAAATGCTATTAGTGGGCCTGCAGCCCTGATGGAGCCATCCACTTCAGTAGCCCTTAAACATGTCTTAAGACTGCCACTGCAGAGCTTGTTTGCGCAGATTCACTGCCACTTCGACTCGCCATTTGAAACCTCTCAACAAGCATGGAACTAACCCTTTATTACATATAACTCACACTAAGGTAGGTTGAAAGAGATCATTGTGCACTTCATAGAGTTCTTCTGAAGTTAACCCATACACCAAAGGCACTTTTGAGTATAAGAACTGGGGTTCTGAGCCCACCGAATCAGTACACTACTAGACCTGGGAAGAACTCTGCTGGAGTAAAGAATGCTGTGCTGTAAGGATTGCCACTTTGCCTTGACTGACTGTTCCAAAGAACTGCTTCTCTGCTTTGCTGATCGGCCCTGCTACCTGCTGATCTCTGCCCTGCTGACAAGGACTGGACCCAGCTCATTTGAACCCAGAGTGACCTCAAGGGCTTGCTGGCTTGCTTCCCATTTTCGGAAGTCTCCGGGTCATCAAAGACTTCCCCTTCTTGTAAACTGGGAGTCCGGCCGCTAGTTGTTGACAAAGATCAGAATCGGTCTGATCACTGACTCAGACTGTGAACTTCACAGCCCAGTTCCATTCAAGAGACCACGTTGCTCTCCTGACCAGTGAACTAGGTCAGACACCAGTCTTAGCATCCCACTTCTGACCTGCAACTATCACCTTTGAAGGCCAGATCCCCGCAATGATTATGATCGCCGTCTCAGAACTCGCTGCAAACACCAAGGGAAGTAACCTAATTGGCGGGGATTGTCACCCCGTGTTACTCGTTGTCCACAGAGCGATAACTCTCGCCCAAGGATAGCCCAGGGCGGCCCCTTCCCACATCTCCTTCAAACCCACAGACAGGAGTCACTAGGCCCCCCCCCCCCAACTTCTGAAGAAGGTATGTTAAACCCACGGAGATCCAGCTGGCCTCTGTAGGCTGCTGGGTGTTTGACTGAGAACAAATCAGTCTCAAGAACCAACATCAACTAACTTGGTAAATCATGTAGGGAGCACTGCAGGGAAACGCTGGGCCTTGCTCAAAGCACTACAGTATGGATTATAAAAGAAGAAAATGTGCTTCTTTTAGCACTGTGATTAATTAGTGTATTTAAGGAGACAACTTGAGAAAAAATTGTGGTTTTTGTCATCTTCGTCTTATTTTACTCAGATAAATGTTCTTTATTTTTCCAAACGGGTGTGGAGTCTTTTTGAGGTGTTTTCACTGTGTTACTGAAGTTTAAGTGTTGCACAAATACTTTACACATTGCCTCCTAGGTTAAGCCTGACTGCTTTGTGCCAAGCTACCAGAGGGTGAGCACAGATTAATTTAAGGTGTGCGTCTGACTTACCCGGACTAGAGTGGTGGTTCCTACTCAGACAGGGTGCATGCTTCTTCCAACTAGAGACCCCATTTCTAATAATCATTTATGATTCCTATGATCTCTCCATCTGTTACTCAGATAACTGTGGTAATTCTAGAGCCAATACATGCCGAAGAGGTCTGAGCTCCCGGGTTGCGTGCATTTAATATACCAAGACCAATCAGGACTCCCCAGCCACTTTGGTGACTCTAGATAATCTTGGGCCATTCACACATCCCTGTGATGGCGACAATACATTGCCCTATAAACATTTGATGGCACTTTCTGTGCCTACAGTGGTGACCACAAGTAATGGGGAATCAGGGTTTGATTCTAGAGAGGGAGCCTGATAAATGGTTACCACATCCAAGGAAGGCAGCAACCATGCAAATTACCCACTCCCAACACAGGGAGGTGGTGATGACAAATAACCTTACAAAACTCTTTTGTGGCACTGTAATTGGAATGAGTACACTTTAAATCTTTTAAAGAGGATCCAATGGAGGGCAAGTCTGGTGCCAGCAGCAGTGGTAATTCCAGCTCCAATGGTGTATATTAAAGTTTCTGCAGTTAAAAAGCTCGTATTCGGATATTGGGATTGACCAGGCGATCCATCTCAAGATTAGCTACCAACTGAGCTAGCCCCTGCTCCTCTGCTCCCCCTTGATGCTCTTTACTGAGTATCCTAGAAGTCTGAAGTGTTTACTTTGAAACAATTTGAGTGTTCAACGCAGGCTGGTCGCCTGAATATTTCAGCTAGGAATAATAGAATAGTACTCTGGTTCTATTTGGTTGGTTTTCTGAGCTGGGGCCATGATTAAGAGGGGCAGCCGGGGGCATTCGTACGGTGCCACTAGAACTGAAATTCTTGGACCGGTACAAGATGAACCAAAGCAAAATTATTTTCCAAGAATTTATTTTATTAATCAAGACTGAAAGTCGGAGGTTTGAGGACAAACAGATACCATCATAGTTCTAACCAAAAATGATGCCTACCGGTAATCCAAGGGTGTTATTCCCATGACTCACCAAGGAGCTTCTGGGAAACCAAAGCCAGGGGGGGGGTGGGGGTGGGGGGGGGGGGGGAGGTTGGAGGAAAGTATGGTTGCAAACCTGAAACTTAAAGGAATGGACAGAAGAGTACCACCAGGAGTGGAACATGCTAAATGGTAAATTAAGTGGACGAATTAGAGGTCTGCCTGCAACAGCCTTAATCCACAGGGCCATTGAAGGGGTTTAATCATGGCAGGCACAGAGTAGTCTCCACTGTGAACAAACCTAAGGTCCAACTGCATTTAAAATTGGTGAGCGGACAAAATTCTTGACGGTATGAGAATACACAATGTCAAGATATAAATCCCCATGTAAACATTATCTATTCTCATTTTTCTAAAAGGACCATTTTAATATAGGTGAAACTGTGTTTAAGATCGGTTTAAAGCTCATAATCCCCCGTGAGGAAAATAGCTATTACCATTTCCTTACAGTATTCATGAAAATACAGTGGTAAGTATATGTAAACGCCCATCATCTCTAATGCAAAAAAAATCCCTGTCCCTGTTTTCTTCTTGGCTCAGTCTTAATACAGCTCCAAATATACTCAATGGCCATGAAACCCTTACAATCTCCCATGCAGAACACATCAATTCCCATTGACCTTCAACATTTACCAAATAACAGTGCCAGGTAGATGTACCAGCCATTTAACCACCCATCATACCCATGTAAGAAAAATGTATGCCAATTACCTCAACATACACCACTGCACTACGGTGACAGGTACATGTTAAATCCATTTAACACCCACCATCCTCACTGTAGAAGTCTTCATGGCTATTATCCCAAGACAGCTACATAAAATACTGTGCCTGGGATATGTAATAACCTTGTACCCCCCCATACAGCCCTAAAAATATTCAATGGCCATATAACTCCCATAATCCCCCATGAAGAACACAGCTACGCCAATTTACCTTCAAGATTGACTAAATAACAGTACCGGGCAAATGTACCAGTCATTTAACCCCCTCACCCCCTTTAAAAAAATATTAATGGCGATTTCTTCAATACACATCACTATACTACAATGGCAGCCATATGCAACAGCCAGTTAACACACATCATTCCCCATACAGAAATCATCATGCCCATTATTCCAAGAGTACTGTGTAAAATACAATGCCCAGGGTATGTAGCAGCCCTTTACCCCCCCTCCCCCCATAATTCACTATTTGAGCATTATCTATTTCCATTTTCCTAACAGGACCACTATAATACAGAGGAAAATGTGTTCAACAGCTGTTTAAAGCCCATAATACCCTGTGAGTAACGAACGAGTTACTTACCTTCGGTAACGACTTTTCTGGTGGATACATTAGCTACCTGTGGACTCCTCACCTAATGAATACTCCCATTGCGCCAGCATTCGACGGAAATCTTCTTCCTAGCTTCTGCACGTCGACGAGGACGTCACAACTGCCAACGCGACGCCGTCTGACGTCATACAGGCGAGGTCCTCGCCGACGTGCCGACGTCAGTACCAACATTTTTTACGTGCCTGAGAGTAATAGGCCATTGAGATGAAAGAACAAATTGCAAAATTTAATGACATTCTAAATAATGACATCATTCTAACCACTCAATTCTCCTTTTCTTTCTTTTTTTTTTAAAAAAAAACAAATAAATAAATATATGAGCAATATATATACACATATGAACAAACATATATACAGAATATATACAAGTCCTCAAAACCAAGAGGAGCACACTCAAGAATTACTTGGATAAACCAGACAGGCAACGGTGGAGGCGGGTGGGACCGTGAGGAATCCACAGGTAGCTAATGTATCCACCAGAAAAGTCGTTACCGAAGCTAAGTAACTCGTTCTTCTGATGGATACACTACCTGTGGATTCCTCACCTAATGAATAGAGTCCCAAAGCAGTACCGCACTCGGTGGAGGGTGCCTGAATGGTCAAACCAAGAAATCCGGCAGCACCGACCGTGCAAAATGGCCGTCCCTTCTGACCTCAGAGTCCAAACAGTAATGCTTCGCAAACGTGTGAAGGGACGACCAAGTTGCGGCCTTGCAGATGTCAACCACAGGAACACCCCTAGCCAAGGCCGTAGAGGCCGATTTAGCTCTGGGGGAATGAGCTCTTATACCATCAGGGGGTTCTTTCTTTGCTAAAGAGTAACACATTTTAATGCAAAGAACAACCCACTTGGAGAGTGTTCTCTTGTGGACTGCCTTTCCTCTCCTCTGTCCCACGTACCCGATGAAGAGCTGATCCTCCAGCCTGAAATCCTTCGTCCTGTCTATATAAAAGCTTAGCGCCCTCCTTGGATCTAAGCGATGAAGTCTCTCTTCTTCCTTTGAAGGATGAGGGGGAGGATAAAACGTGGAAAGAGTAATCGTCTGGGACATATGAAAGGGTGAAACAACCTTCGGAAGGAAAGCAGCCTTGTTCCTCAACACCACCTTATCCCCATAAAAAGATGTATAATGGGGTTTTACAGCTAGAGCTTGCAACTCACTCACTCTCCTTGCAGAAGTAATTGCAACCAGAAAGACCGTCTTTAGGACCAATAATCTCAAGGGGCAAGAGTGCATAGGCTCAAAAGGGGACCCCATAAGGAAAGTTAGAACCAAGTTCAAATCCCACTGAGGCATAACGAAAGGAGTAGGAGGGAATTTATTCATAAGACCCTTCAAGAACCTAAGTACTATAGGGGATTTAAACAAAGAAGGCTGGTCTGGAAGACAAATAAAGGCTGAAAGAGCAGACAAATATCCCTTAACCGTAGCCACTGCACAACCCCTCTGTGCTAGAGACAATGCAAAAGATAAAACATCCGACAAGTGAGCACGTAAGGGATCAATCTGCCTCTCTCCACACCAAAACACAAATTTAGACCACCTATTAGCGTGGATAGATTTAGTGGAGTGTCGCCTGGCCGCTATGATAACATCCACTACATCAGGCGGGAGAGAGAAAGAACTCAGGTTGCCCCGTTCAATCTCCAGGCATGAAGGTGCAGGCTCTGGAGGTGGGGGTGTAAAACTGCCCCTGCGACTGCGAGAGGAGGTCTGCCCTGAGAGGGAGACGGAGCGGAGGGCACAGTGAGAGTTGGAGAAGGTCCGTGTACCATACCCTCCTTGGCCAATCCGGAGCTATTAAGATGACTTGGGCCCGGTCTTGGCGTATTTTCCTCAATACTCGAGGAATCAAGGGTATGAGGGGAAACGCGTAAAGCAACTGGTCGCACCAGGTCCTCTGAAACGCATCCCCTAATGCTCCCTGTACCGGATACTGGAGGCTGCAGAATAACGGGCAGAGCGAGTTTTCCCGGGTGGCAAACAGATCTATCCGAGGAAACCCCCACATCTGGAAGATTACACGGACTGTATCTGGATGGAGACACCAATCGTGATCGGCCGAGAAATGGCGACTGAGACCGTCCACACGTACGTTCAAGACCCCGGCCAGATGATTTGCTACCAAGCAAATCTGATAATCCTTTGCCCAGGACCATAGCCGAAGAGCTTCTCTGCAGAGAAGGTACGACCCTACCCCCCCCTGTTTGTTTATATACCACATCGCGGTAGTATTGTCCGTCAGGACCTGAACCGACTGACCGCGAAGGGATGGGAGGAAGGCCTTGAGAGCCAGACGTACAGCCCGTAACTCCAACAGATTGATATGAAACATCTGTTCTACTGGAGACCAAAGACCTTTGATTTCCAGGTCCCCCAGATGAGCTCCCCACCCTAGAGTGGAAGCATCCGTTATTACTGTGGCCACTGGAGGAGCTTGCGAGAACGGCCTTCCTCTGGAAAGATTGCCGTCCACAATCCACCACTTCAAATCCGTGGCAGCATCTCTGGAGATCCTCACCAAGCCTTCGAGATCTCCTTTGTGTTGAGACCACTGCCTTCGGACACACCACTGAAGAGCCCTCATGTGCCAGGGAGCATGCGTGACCAACAGTATGCAGGAGGCAAACAGACCGAGCAGATGTAGGACCTTGAGGACTGGAATGACCGCTCCACTTTGAAACATTGGAACCAACGCCCGAATGTCCTGAATCCGCTGCGCGGAGGGAAGGCTCGATTCAATGTTGTATCCAGTACTGCCCCTATGAACAGGAGGCGCTGAGAGGGCTCTAGGTAAGATTTGGGCACGCTCACTGAAAAGCCCAGGTCGAACAACAACTGGGTTGTCGACTGCAGGTGATGCAACACGAGCTCCGGAGACCTGGCTTTGATCAACTAGTCGTCTAGATAAGGAAATACTGCTATCCCCTTCCTTCTGAGCTCTGCCGCAACCACCGACATCACTTTGTGAAGGCTCGAGGTGCTGAAGTAAGACCAAATGGGAGGACCGCAAACTGATAGTGCTGCGACCCCACCACAAACCGGAGATACTTCCTGTGTGACTTGAGTATCGGGATATGAAAGTAGGCATCCAATCTCCATTGTTCAACGCCAAAAGCACCTGAGCTAGGGTCAGCATCTTGAACTTTTCCTGTTTGAGGAACCAATTCAAGATCCTTAGGTCCAGGATTGGTCTCAACCGACCATCCTTCTTGGGAATCAGGAAGTACCTTGAGTAACAACCTTGACCCCTTTCCTGCTCTGGGACCAACTCCACCGCGCCCTTTGAAAGGAGGACTTAAACCTCCTGTTCTAACAACAGGAGGTGTTCTTCTGAACAATAAGATGGGCGGGGCGGGATGGGGGCAGAAACTCCCGAAACGGAAGGGTATAGCCCTTTCTCACAATGCTGGTAATCCAGGAGTCTGATGTTATGACCTCCCACTTGTGGAGAAAATTCAGTAACCTCCCCCCTACAGGAGTGGAGTGAGTGGGAATTGGTGGAAGCCTAAGGCTGCTTCCCCTGCTGCACCCCTCCAGAGGAAAAGGCAGAGTGCTGCTGAGTGGCTCCCCTGGTACGGCCCTCCAAGATAACCATTTTGAATGGCACGGAAAAAAGGGAACTGACGTCGGCACGTCGGCGAGGACCTCTTATTGCCTGTATGACGTCAGACGGCGTTGCGTGGGCAGTTGTGACGTCCTCGTCGACGTGCAGAAGCTAGGAAGAAGATTTCCGTTGAATGCTGGCGCAATGGGAGCATTCATTAGGTGAGGAATCCACAGGTAGTGTATCCATTAGAAATAGCTATTACCATTTCCTTACAGTAATCATGAAAATACGCTGGTAGGTATTTGTCAGTCATTTAACGTCCATCATGTCCAATGTAGAAAATCCCTATCCCCTACCTTCAACAATCCTAATACATCTCCAAATATATTAAATGGGCATGTAACACACATAACCCTCCATGCATAAAACTGCTATGCCCATTTACTTTCAATGTTTACTAAATAATAGTACCCGGTGTATGTGCCAGCCATTTAACCCCCATCATTCCCTTTAAAAAAATACTTATGCCCATTTCTTCAACATATCACTACACTACAGTGGCAAGGGGTATGCAACAGACATTTAATACCTGTCACCCCCATGTACAATTCATTATGGCCATTATACCAAGAGGGCTATGTAAATACCATGCCCAAGGTATGTAGCAGCCATTTAACCCGCATAACCCCCCCTTTGAACATTATCTACTTCCATTTTTCTTACAGGACCATTATAATAAAGGGGAAGTGTGTTCAACAGATGTTTAAAGCCCATAATCCCCAGTGAGTAAAGTAGCTATTACCATTTCCTTACAGTAATCATGTGATAGGTATGTATCAAAGCTATTTAACACCCATTATCCCCAATGTAGAAAATCACTAGCCCTATTTTCTACTCTGGACAATCCTAATACATTTCCAAATATATTCAATGGCCATGTAACCCCCATAATTCCCCCACGAAGAACGCAGCTATGCCCATTTTCCTTCAACATCTACTAAATAACAGTACCAGGTATATGTAATAGCCACATAACTCCCATCACCCCTATGTTGAAAATCCGTATACCCATTTCCTATCTGGAACAGTACTAATATATCCCTAACTAGACTCAATGGCAATGAAACACCTAGAAGCTCTCATGAAGATCACAGCTATGCCCAGTTTTCTTCGGCATTTACAAAATAACACCACCAGGTATATTTAATAGCCATTTAACCCACATATACTGATAGGTAAACAATAAGAATGGCTGAAGAGAGTTTACTTTCAATTTGCCCATGGACATTGAAGATAATGCAGCCCATCATTCCCAATGATCCTTTCAGTACGTTCCAACCATTTCAAGTGTAGCAACCTTTCCTCCTCCAACATAACAACTATTATAAATTCTCAGGTTTCAGATAAAATGCTGAACAGTGGTCTTTTTTAGTGGTGGAAGTATTAAGATAAAGAAACAATCCACCAATGCAACACATGAAAACGGTGCAGTGCTTAAGGGAAAATTCTAGGATGGCAAACACTCAAAACTTCAAACAGAGCTTCTGTCTCAAAAGCAAATGTAGGTCCAGAAAAAAGGCTTGGTGTCAAGACACCACACTGGAAGCAAGGACTAGGGATTGTATATCTGTTAACATGAAAAGGGCCAATACAAAGCTCTTACTAATAATCCTTTACATCTAAAAACATTTTTTTTAAAGAAAGGTGTTTTTAGATTCTTTGCCCCACCACAGAGCATATTCAAATTACATAAACCCAACATCCCATGATGGAAACAAGATCATTGTTGTTTCACAAATGTTGCCATTAGTCAAATGAGGTCACGAGAACTGTGCAGTGAAATCATCATACATATGGTTCAAAGTTCTAAATGATAATTCTCAATTCCTTAGCAAAAAAAGGACTAACCGCAAAACATTAAGAAAGTTAGTAATGAGTAAAACACTCAAAGTGGACAGCTGCTTTAATCTGCACATATCATAGGTTCAAATAATAGCAATGACGGATTAGCCTTCCAAAATCGGTAAATTGTACACAATTCAATGGGCTAATGGCAACACTAGTTAGTTACAGAGCTGACAATAAAGAAACCTAAGGTATGAAGTACTACATGAAAAAATATACTAATATTAATTACACAGTAGCATGTTGCTCTAAGAAAGGGCTAGAGGAGTAGGGGGTATTTACAGATGGGACACACACGCCCCCATGATTAAACCACCATATTCAACACAGTTCCCACAATTTCCCATGACCCACAAGAATTGTTAAGTTTCCTTTTTCTAATGCTATTACAAAGTTTAAGCATGTCTGTGACTGGTGTGTGCCACTGGGCTGGTGGCTGTCCCTGAGGAATGTAATAGTGCAAACTCATAACAAATATGTTGTAGATAACATATCAATCAAAGAAATGTACACATATTTGAAATGGATAAAATAATATTAGACCAAATCAAAGCCCCCACAATCATGTAGGATTCATAATTAACTTAACTGGCCACATTCAAAAAGCGTTTTCTGAACCCCTGTTCAACTTTAAAGACCCAGGACTCATCTTTGCACTGTCCATTTGTGAATGCAGACGTTCTGCTAGCATGGTTGCATTTTTCGAAATTACAATTTTAGGCCTAGGACTGCATATGGTTGTTTCCTGGTGACTACCAGTTGTGGAACTGGAAAACATTAAATTGGGTGTCTGGGTGAGGCAGCAGAAAGAGGGTGCAAGGACAGAGTATTGAAAAGCAGAGTCTGAAACTCATTGTATACAATTATATTTTAATAAGTCTGCCACAAACAAATAGGCAACAAGGACAAACGTTACAGTAAGTCTGTTGTGACTTATTTAACTCACAAATGTATAATATCCCTCCTGGCCACCATCACTGCTACACTGCAATACTTAAGAGGATACCAGTGTATTATCTCCTCCCCTCATATTCCTAAGCACACCACCTGTGCTAATATTTTAATCGGTTGTTTAGTCATCCATTCTATAACGCCCATTATTAGCTGACTTGTATGTACCAGCGTCCCTCTTTGATGGCAGCCACAGAGGCATCTATCATTAGGATCTTGTCCATTTTGTACAGCTATGTCCCCATATCGTATGCTCTGTGTAGTATCTTAAGCTGTATGAGGCATAATCCTGCTCTAATCGTGACCTCTCTTGTGCATCAGCAACCTTCCTTCCAATCTGTGCCCTCAATTATTCCCTAGGTCTACCGCTCACCTATCTTTCAGCTTATCTAGGTGATGTAGGCTGTTCCGGGTTACTATTGTGAAGGTCTGTGAAACTGCTGTCTGGGCAGAGGGGGTCATCAGAATCCTGTATTCCAATGGGGTTTCTTAGGGCAGTTCTCCCAAATGTGCTGTGTATTTAAATCTCCGGGAGTCTGATAGGCCAAACAGGGTCAGGTTTCTTCAAATGATATCATACCTCCTGGCCTCCACAGGCCGCCCACCGAAGAGATAACTATCAGATCCCACTGTCGGAAGCCTGTTAGACTTTTCAGGTCAGCAAGCATGTCGGAGTGTCATTGGGGCGTCTCCATGGTGATAGTCCCTTTCCAGCCTATTGCCTTTGTCACGTCTTTCCTTATCTGAACTACTATAGCTGTGGGGTTCTGCTGTCTCTGCGAGGTGTCTCGGCTGTAGAAGTAAGCGCTTTGTGGCAACGCCCATCTGCTATAAAGCAGGGTCTCTGTTCAATGATTGATCACAGTCAGCTGGGACGCCCAGGAATATACTTTGAGATCGGTCAGTGTATGTCCAACAATTTTTAAGGGATAATAACAATGGTAGGATAACTTTGGCAGTTATGGCCCTTGCTAGAGAGGTCTATTTTGTCTTGTTGGGGTTTTGACTCAAAGCAGCAAAGCAGATTAATATGCCTGCTGCACAGCACATTGTGTAACATGTCGATCACAGATATTATTTGATGTGGACAGGTCAGACTGGAGTTCTGACAGCGGACCCCCTCAATAACGAGGGATTGCTGACAATGATATCTGCTTCACACACACAGGATTCCAGGTTGGGCTGGCTGCCTGGTATAATAGATGCTGCACCAATTGGAGATCCTTGTATTTGGGTGTTAAATGTTCTGAATGGAGTTACCCATTTTACCTTTTGTCTCTTTATTGCTTTTAAGATGTTAGAATAGGACGTTTGACATGTCATGCTCACCACAAGTTATAGACAATGCGATTCCCATCAGATTGTCATAACCACATTGCTAGGATGCTTCACTGGTATGATTAGTTTGTGTTATTGTATAACTGTGAAATGTGCCCTTGCAGCCATTGTATTAACACAATCTCAATTATGAAATATTTTATAAAAATGCAGATAGGTAAGTGGGGTACACTTTCGACATAGATACTTGCGTTACTTGCAGTTCATAGATTGTAATCCTAATATAGCACAGTGAGCAATGAAACAACATAAAGGAGCTACGTCTGTAAACTGCAGGACATGGATTTAGAACCTTATTGTTTTGTTCCTCAATCTGTCATTATTCTAAGGTTGCTAAAATGGTTCAATCAGGTAATAATAGAGTGTTATTAGCACAGACAACCCCAACAACAGCAAAATATTTTAAATCCTTACTTTGTGTTGCTCCCGACATTGCACTCTTAACATATAATGCCTACCAGTCAAGACGATATGTGCCTCCTACATCTTCAAACTCTCATTGCCTTATATAACATTTCTAGATAGAGTGAGCGAGTGAGTAGAAAGAGGGAGAGAGAGAGAGAGAGACGGCGAGTGAGCAGAGAGGGGGAGAGAGAGAGTTAAGCACTTTCATATCCTACAATGGGATGAGAAAAAAATAAATACAAAAAACTAAAATGTGCCATTTAGATCGTAATTTGGGTAATTAGTCATACAAACAAATGCATCTTATATTATTATGGTGCATGCATATCTCTTCTCCCAATTGTCTTAACAAACTCAAATATCTGGCTTAGACCCATAGTTTCTCTTAATCACTTAAAGTGATAAAAACCTGTGTGCCTTTGTCCACATTTATTGCATTTGCATCTAGATGTTAGATTCCAGCTAGCGCTCAGCCAGGATGATACTAGACCAAAGAGAAGAATGGTGGCCTTTTAAAACTAGCCTCTGTTTAGGGTCCATCTGGAAGTGAAAATAACAAAGTCGCCTTACCGCCTGAAGGATCCTGCTCTGAATGGAAAGCAGCCAATGTTTGTGCGCTGCTGATTTCAGTCCCTGTGCCAGCAAATTACACCAGGACAAATTCAGCATATATCACAGAGTCCAGCCCGGATAGGACTCAATAAGAGCTGCCAGATTCATGATCTGCTGGGATCCTCCTCCTCATCTCCTGCAACGTCTGTGGCATTCACGGACCTTGTGAAAACAAACTTGCTCATGATTAAGTGTCTCATAGGTGAGCTGGTAAGCTTTGAATAAAACCATCAGACAGAGGATAATTAGGTCTCACCTACCAGGCAGCTTTCAGCTGCCTGGAGACGATAGCCTATTGAGGAGGATACCAAAGACTCTGTGGGCTTACAGCCCACAAACTGGTTATCTTTGGTTGGCTGTATTGTAACTCTCACTTGCTTGCATTGTATTCGGTGGTTTGACTTCCTCTTTTTGTATTTATCCCTCTGATAGGGTGCAGCCTCTTTACCATCATTTTGATTAGCTGACTTGTATCCTTCCAAATCTCATATTTGGGAACTTCTTTTTCATTCAGCACACCTCCCAGCTTGTCTGTCAAATCACAGCAACAGGTATATAAGTTCCGTGGTATGGCTAAAAAGCAGACTTTAAGGGTTGTTTAAAAAAACAAATCTACATTCTGCAAATTGCACAAAAACTCAGCCATTAGCACACGGAGCCTTTATGGCACTAGAACGGGGCAGGCTCACTCAGCCGGTCTGCACTCAATAAGCTAGTGTTTCAGGCAGAAGCTTAACTTAGCATGACTGATAAGAGGATGTCCTTCTAAAGGCCCAGAAATCTTCTCCCTGAGCTACTGCAGAGGACCAAATGGCTGCAGCACGTTTCAGTTCTAAGTTTCGTGCAAAGTAAATTTGGCCTTGGCAAGCATTTTCATTTAAACGTCCTTATTCTTTTTTAATTCTGCTCAAAGACTCCAGAGTGAAAAATATTGGAAAAATAAACCATGCCACTTGTAAAAATTGAAAATACTGAATTATCGGTACAGTTTTGAAACACCTTAAGATATGCGCTTGTGTTTCCTTGATGTATTTTTAAATGGTTTATTTTACTTATTTAAATATAAAACATAACTTTACAAACAAGGCTAATAGTAAGTTTGGCACTCATTAGAACTGTGAGAGGTATTGGCTTTGGCAATGCTTATTTTTTTTGCTGCTCCAAAGCCAAACAATGAAGACACTTTTCTTTGTTACTTTCTACTTCTATTTCCCTTCTCTCATGGCATTTATCTTTTCTCACACTCCTTGTCTTTTTGCCTTCTCTGTCTACTTCCTTTCTTTGTCTTTCATCCCTTGTTTATTCTTTCTGTCTCTCTCTTTGTCACTTATTTCCGACTCTCATTCTCCCTATCAGTTCCTCCAGAGCCATTATCTTTCTCTCAAGTCTATATTTAAATCGGTTTCTTTCTTGTTTTGGTTCTCGCATCGCCCTCCACTTTTCACATCCTTTTTTCTATCACGTCGTATGAGCTCCTCTCCATCACTCACCCTTTCTTTGTCCTGGTTAATAATCGATTTCCCCATCTCCTGCTCCCAAACTAATAGACTAGGTCTGTCTTCCCACCTCCCTTTCCACCAATTATTTATTTTGCAAGGTTTTCTGAGGCCTCACACCTTTCTTCTCCCCTCTCTCCACACACCAGAAAGTGCCCCTTATTTTTGTGCAAACCCATTTCATTATTTCCTGTGCTCTTTACCAGTTGTCCCTTACTTAACTGACTTGCCTTTTACTCTTTTCTGTTACAAGAGTCTTCTCCTAAATAAAGCTTAGGCCACCACTTGACTGCCCTCTCTCCTTCATAACATATTTTGGAAAATGGTGACAGGGTTTCCAGAGTTGGAAGTACTCCAGAATGTGTGGTAAATGACCCAGCCCCTTCTTGTTCCAAGCACACGTCTTTTCAATATCTACACCAGTCATAGTTACTTTGCGTTTAATTCTCAATCAAGGAAAACAGTTTACCAGTTACAAGAGACGACCTACACCAGATAATACAACACTGTACAATTTGGAAGGAAATTCGGAATGGACCAAATTTACATTTAGTATAATTTTATTATGTTATTTTATTTAAGTGCTTCTCTAACCGCAGGATGTTAGAATGCACCACAAAAAATATATCACCTGAAAATTCAGGGACACAAATAATAGTTATAAGAGAATAACAAATCATCTCAACAACATTGTGTTTGAACGAGGGGACTTAAAAAGAGGGTGTAGGTTAGTATGGTAAAAGCGAAGGCAGCGGGAGAGCTAAGTATTGTTATTGGAATGTGGAGAAATGCTCATGTCTCGACGGCACTCATATTTCTGCTGCAGATAAAATTCGCCACAAAAATAATAAAGACCTTGAAAAAAAAAAGCTGGAAACCATGTTTGCTCCTTACAGCCAAAAACTTGTCCTACAAAGAAAGGTTACTTTGCAGGGGTGGTGTCAGCATGTGTTACATTGTCAGAACTTGCCGGTGATCAGCCTCATGTACAAGCAATAACTAAAAGATGTCATCTGCATATCTATTGCAAAGAAACCACGAACAAGATCTGTCAGTTGCATTTTAACAGCTCTCCAAACCGTCAGCTTTCATCTGGTTTAAAAGCACATGTTTAATTTATTAGTTTGGGTAAATATACAAAGTTGACAATTTGGTGTCACTGCCATCACTGATAGGGTAAATAAGGACTGCAAGCGGATGTCAAAAAAGTTATTGAAATCTTTCTCGGGCTTTACACTTCAAATTGCATTCATTTATTGGACTCGGCTGTCATTTCACCTGTCATATGCAGATACCTTGAAATACCTTGTATTTTTATTAAATAGTTCTGCCAATGCAAATTTTTAGTTAATTTCTTTTGGTGGGGGACTTGATGGTTTATAAGGTCAGGTGGCGGTAAATGATGGCATTTTAACGATTAACATTTTACATAATGATAAACAAATATATAGTTAGCTAAAATGTATAATATGTGCATTTCCAGTTGCCTGTCAGAACATCCAGTTGTTCCTTAAGGCTTTCATCAATCTCTGTCGTTTTCATGCAGCCAATCGGGTTTAAGTTATTCTTGCAACACAGCTTCTCAACAACTACCTCCAATTGCAAGTGGTTGATGCGCACAGTCATAGCTAGAGTGACTTAATTAGCAAATACAAGACCCCTCCATTTTGATGTGGGTGCATCTGGGCAGCTAAGACAGAGATAGATGTTGAATACACCTGTGACGTGATGGCGATCAGTAAAATACAAGAGGTGCATTGTGTGACCGAAATAGGACCACCGCTCTGGAGAAACACCACTAGTCCTGATCTTGAAGTGCTGGATAATCACAACGTCAAATTGCATCCTGCCTTCAGCCCATGGAGAAAAAGAACACTATTCCACCTGGTAACTATACGTAACACGAGACTACGCATGCTATTGATAGATATGCATAATTTCTAGTATCTTTTACTGTTCAGATTAATCATGGAAATCTGAGACACAGTAAGAGACCTATCGCTTGATGGGTTTCTAAAATCTACTGTTCAAACATCAAGCCCAGAAAACAGGACAGCAAACAAAATTACTGTCACAGAATACATTCGACAGGTAGGGCTTTGTGTAGACAACATCAATCGACTAGGACAATGCAGAATAAAAAAAATAAGAATCGGGAAGGCAAATAAATTAAACGCAGCATATATCTCCTCACTGACTGTCACAATGTGGAAGAGTAGACAGCTGTGTAGTTTAATTCCTGTCTTGAGGGTCTTAGGTACATAATGTGGGGACACTAGATAGAGCAAATAATGTTCCTGCCCAGAATAGCAGACCGCGTCATATAGAAGTGATGTGTCGCACAATGAGAGCTTACGTATATTTGGCATCAGGCTCCTGATTATTTCCAGTATAAGGTTATCACAGCGGTTACAGAATGGGCAGGACGTCAACCTAACATGAGTGTTCCTGGAGTGCTCGGAGACTGCTGGCGGTCAGGGAGAACGACAGGTGGCATGCCAGATGACATGCCGAAAAATCAGCTCCAATGAATGGCAGAACCCATTTCTAAAGGTGGCATGATCACAAAACCTTTCCGCAAACACCAAGTTATCCCCTTGCCTTGAGAGTTACAGACCTCACTTCTTGGATGCCAAAATCCTATCAGAGAAGGGAGGAAAATGGGAGGAGGCAGACCACAGGTGGAGCACTTAATCATGTAACAGGACGACAGGCAGGGAAGAGAGCAGCAGACCGTGATAGTTAACTCAAAGAAGCACCTTCTTATTACATCCAGGGAGTGGAAGATTACCAAGGTGATGGCTAGGATCTTTCTTCAAGAAACATTAGACAAGTTTATAGGTCAAGGATACAGAACAGGATTAGGTATGTTGCATGTCCCTGAAAAAAAACCTGATAATATCCCTAAAAACAGACTTTGGCAGTTATTATTGACAATTTTCAGGAAAAGGGGAAGAGATATGAGGGGTAATATCACAAGTTGTACTGCAAGAAGAAAAACAAAGCCATTTCTTACAAATAAAGCTATTTGTTACTCAACAGTCCAGACTCTCAATCAATCAATCAGTACTTGTAAAGCGCGGCTTATCACCCGTGGGGTCTCAAGGTGCTGTGGTGGGTATGCTGATCATTCGAAGAGCCAGGCCTTAAGATCCTTCCTGAATTGCTTCAGTGATCCGGCCTGCACGAGGTTGAGAGGGAGTGTATTCCATGTCCGGGCTGCGAGGTAGGAGTAGGATCTTCCTCCAGCTGTGCTTTTCTTGATTATGGGGATGGCAGAGAAGGCAAGATGGGAGGATCGGAAATGCCTGGCATGGGTGTAGAAGGTCAGGCAGTGGTTGAGGTACTCTGTTCCGATGTTGTGAAGTACCATATAGGCATGAGTAAATAGCTTGAAGGTGATGAGTTTGACGACTAGGAGCCAGTGTAGGTCTCTGAGGTGGGCAGAGATGTGGCTGTGGCAGGGTATGTCCAGGATGAGTCTAGCTCCTGTGTTCTGGATTCTCTGGCGTCTTGCTTGTAGCTTCTTTGTGATGCCGGTGTAGAGTGCATTGCTGTAGTCCAATTTGCTGCTGACCAGTGCGTGAGTGACAGTCCTTCTAGTCTCAGTGGGGATCCACTTGAAAATCTTTCGAAGGAGCCACAAGGTGTGGAAGCAGGCAGAAGAGACAGCTTTGACTTGACGGGTCCTGGAGAGCATTGAGTCCAGGATGATGCCCAGGATGCGTGCGTGGTTGGTGGGGGTTGGGGCATTTCCTAGGGCGGCTGGCCACCAGGAGACACCCGAGGTGAAGGCGGTGGAGCAGAGTATGAGGATCTCTGTCTTGTCTGAGTTGAGCCTGAGGCAACCAGCTTCCATCCAAAGGGTGACTGCTCTCATACCATTGTGGAAATGTTTCTTGGCTGTTGATGGGTCATCGGCCAAGGAGAGAATCAGCTGGGTGCCACTGGCATAGGAGACAATGTTTAGTCCGTGCTGTCAGATGATCTTAGTGAGCGGGCCATGTAGATATTGAAGAGGGTCGGGCTTAGTGAGGATCCCTGGAGTACTCTGCAGCATGTTTCTTTGGGCACCGAAGTGTATGGTGGGAGTCGGATAATCTGGGTTCTTCCGGTCAAGAAGGATCAAATCCATTCCAGTGCTTTGCCACCACTGCCAGCGTCGTGGAGTCTGGTGTAGAAGGTGGAGTGGGAGACTGTGTTGAATGCGGCGGAGAGTTCGAGGAGGAAGAGGGCAGCCGTGTCTCCATGGTCCAGTATGGTGCAGATGTTGTCTGTGGCTGCTCTATGGCATCTGTTGTCACACTGACCTAACAAAAAAGAAATCTAAAACAAATACCTTTCGGAAGCTATGACGGAACAACCAGTTTCACAACTAGTTTCAGGTCACAGAAATAAAAATGTGGTACTGCGGAAAGTTTGTAAAAAGTGGATATACAAAAAGGGGACAGCTTTAGCTGAAACTGGGGGGGAAAAAAACACTTGTACCAGGCAACCATAGATCACTGAGGTATATCTGAGAGTAGAAGTGCACCTAACTTTGAAGATATGTTCAACAGTTCATGTGTACATGGGGAGGAAATGGCGCAAAGGCTCAGTTAATTGAGTAAATGGGGCTAAAACATAAATCGCTTGCAACTATTTTACTAATAATAGACAGTTTAAGGTGAAGCTCACAGCATAATACCTCCAAAACTCATGAAAACTGCAAATAGTTACTCGTGGCATAACTCAAACGCACTCACACTAGTTGGGATGGAGGGTCACAAGAAATGCCAGGCAACACAGCACCTTTGTAGGCAACACCATAATCTTACAACCACACCACTCACACTTATTTGGGCAAAAGAAGGCTGAATGCCACACCTTTCCCACAGAGACCTCACATCAAGTAAATTCACTACTGAATATATGTCAGCAAACAAGAACGTAAACATAAAAAGGCTATCACTATGCTATAAAGATCTGTGCTTTTGCTTTGTACACAACAATTAACTGTTTAGAAAAGAGGTTGTGGGCCTTGGGTGCAATTAACATGTCAATTAGGTCCTTCTTTTCACTAAGGAAAGATTTAAGTTGGTGATTATCAGTTGATATTACAGAGTAAAAGGGGTTACTGGATTTGACATAACAATAGCAGTAAGATAAATAGAAAAAGGAGAAGCTATTACCCAGACTCACCTGAAACAGACACCCCAAATTTTATTATATAGTTGCATACTTTTTGAAAATTATTTTGGGCTTTTAGGATGGGAATTTTGAGGGTCTGGATGAACATTTCACACTGAACAGTATGCAATGGGCTCTCATGTCACACAGCAACTGTGCAGCAGAGAAGAACCAAATGGCCTACACATGAGGTGCCATTTGCATTCCCATTCAAGATCCTAAAACCCAAGTGGCCATCAGGTTTATGTTGTTTGCCCACCACCAAAGATATTCCTTGGCTGCAGAATGATACCACTGTAGCCAGACTCTCAGGAAACCGAAAATCCTTTGTCTCTAGGCATAAGGGAGTTTGAGCCCTTCGGGAATAACCTTCCAAGACTCAACCAATGATAGGCTACACAAATGGCCATGATCTTGTGTCTTTGGAAATGCTCTGTTGCTGGTTACAGCCTTATTTTATTGCCTGGTACTGTGGTTTTTCCAGAGTCAATTTGCTCATTACAAACTGACACATGGAAGTAAAAAGGTGCTGTTGATTTTTATATTGAATCAGGAGAGGAATATGTCTTACCTTTCTATATCTTGAGGTGTATAATATTATTTTGTACATGGGAGCCTCCAAGAAATGCATAAATGTATTGTCAAAGAACCAGTAATTACCTGAAGCTTAATTTTATCTCCTTTTTGTATGTAGACAAAATGGGGGGAAGAGGGTGTAATTATGTCACTGCTTGAACACTTGGAACTAATTTCATGTTTCCCTCCAGTTCTCTAGCCTTGGGCATCCCAGTGTGTATCCCTCTTATCTCTGTGATTGTAGCTTGAGGACAACAATGTTTCTGGAAGAGTTCTGGTGATCAGCCTGCTCACATGATCTGCCTAACCAGATTATCTCTTTTGACACATCACCACCCTTCTTTTAGGATTTCAAAATTAGTAACCTCCCCGAACCTTAAATGATGACTCTTGGTAAATAATCTATTGTCCATGATTGAATCCTTGCCTTTTGTCCATACAATTAACTTAATGAATTGTCCATAATAGTCCCTTCCTCTTCAGAATCTTAACTCCTGCCTGGAAGATTTGATTTACAGTGCCCACCTTACATCATTTTAGCACCCTTGTTTAGACTAATTTCAGTCTGTCTTTGTCACTCATAGTACAAGAGAGGCAATCACTGAGTTTAGCTGACCCATTACCCCATGATGTATGTTGTGAAGGCAGAAGGAAAACGTGAAAGCCAAGCGAATGAGGAGGGATGACCCAAAGCCTCTCTACATATTATACATATATACATATTCACTGAAAAAAACGAAGGTTACAGGGACGTTATAGTTAAGTTCTGAATTTCCTCGCACAAAACCATAGAAATTCAGCAGTTATAGTTAAGGTTAACTCCAGTAACTATAAATCGTGCCCTAAGGTAACAATAACTTGCACCTGCGCCATGCACAGTTTTCTCATTACTAATTTTATTGCAAATTTTGCATTAATCATATCAATTATGCCATAGAAGTTGTCATCAATGATGTAATATGTGGAGTAATTAGTGTGCATGGCGCAGGTGCAAGTTATAGTTACTTTAGGGCGTGAGTTATAATTACTTCAGTTTACCATAACTGCTGAATTTCTAAGGTTTTGTGCAAGGAAATTCAGAACCTAACAATGACGTCACTGTAGCCTTTGGTTTTTCAGTGAATTTCTATGTTTATTTACCATGCAGAGACATAAATATAAGTAGCGCCGCACACGGCCTTTGGCCGTGCATGGCAGGGGTTGGCCACAGGGCCCTGCCTACAGCCAGGCCCACCAGCCAAACCTCCTTCATGCAACCAAACCCAAGTTGTACACGGCCAAAGCCCATGTGCAGCATGAGGTTGGATGCAGTGGGCGATTTATTATTATTATTTTTTTACTATTTTTCTCTGGAATCAGAGTTCCACCCGTTGACCGCGGATCGGCGGAAAAAAAATAAGGCTGGACAGATGCTTACTTTTGAATACACACACACACATATATACACACACACAGTGAACAAAAACAAAGGTTACAGGGACTTTATAGTTAGGTTGACGTTTTATCCATTCAAAACGATAGAAATTCAGCAGTTATAATTATAGTTATGTTTATGTTAATAAACTATAACTATCGGCCAAAGTTACTTTCAGACATGAGTTATAGTTTCTTCAGATAAGTATAACTAGAAGTATGCCCATAATTGCTGAATTCCTTTGGTTTTGTATGTGTAAAACGTCAACATAACTATAACGCTGCTGTAACCTTTGATTTTTTCAATGAATTTCTATGTTTTTTTATAACGCACACTTTAATATTTGTGTAAGATTGCGGCAAGCCACTCAGGGCCTTGCTTTTCCCCAGGATCCAAAGAGGATCTGAGGAGGACCCTTGAATCAGCTGGAAAAAAAGCCACTTTTTTGCTCACGAGGGATCCCTAAAGGACCCCTCTAGTGCCCTATGGGGTCAAGATACCTGTATCCTGAACCCTTATATGTTTTATTCCCACCAAACCCAGGTATTGCAAGAAACAAAATGGTGGTCGCAACTCTTCTGTCAGGTTGCGGCCAGCCAATTAGGGCCTTGCTTTTCCTCTGAATTTGCACAGGATCCAAGGAGTATCTGCGTCACTATGTATGCTAATTTGGTTTTAATTTAATAACTAGTAAACTACTGAACGGATTTACACCAAATAACAAAAAGGCCTCCTTCTGGACCAAGAGCTACCTTTCTGCCAAATTTAGTGTAATTCCGTCCAGTGGTATCGGCGTTTTCGCTATTCAAAATCCCTATGGAAAAATGAATGGGGAAAACAAGTTTTGGGACGTCTCCCCCCCAACACAAAAAAAATAAATAACACACACACACAAAATATATATAATTTGTTCGTTTTTTGATTATGTGAGGCTACAAAACAACTAAAGTTGTCTCTAGGCCAGACCTAAATAAGCTGACTGTTTATCTGTGTCAAGTAGTCTTTTGAGGTATGCAGCACCTTTGGGTACTTCTCTGTTCTAATTACTGACCACAGAGACAATGAGCTGCATTCGTTTGGGATTCCAAGTAGCAGGCCCTCATCTGATTCTTAGTGCAACCTTGAGATTCATAGAGAGGCACGACTAATAAATAATGTAGATTCCCATCATTACTTCTATATATTCTGTTAAACGCATTGAAATATGACTCACAACAGTGTGTGCTCCAAGGAAATATAATTCACTTGCTTCTACAACAGTGCCAAATTCATTATACTGATGAAAACCACACACCAAGGTAACCTACTGGAAAAGCATACTAGTAGCTCATTGTTTCACCATCCATTCATTTTGTTCAAACCACAAGTTTCCAACGTAGCTCCAGGATTTCCAGGTCTGCACCAGATTTGAGGAGTAATTACAAGCTACATTGATTCATTCCATTTTGTTTTGTTGAATGGATTTTTTGTGGACTAAGGATATCCTTAATTCTGGCATGGAACTGACCCTCCTGGACCTATGATGGAGAGTACTGGGATAAAACATGGTTCTGAATGTTTTAAATAAGGTCAACCAGAGAGGATCATGGTTTACAAAAGTTTGCTGACAGCCCATGGGACAGGGTCAATGTGTGAGATGTATGTGTAAAAGGTCTTAAACATTGGGCACAGTTACCCATGGCAGTGTGTGTTTAAGTTGAAGTACCAACAACAGTCTTACAAAGAATAAACAACACAAAAGCATGAACTTTACTTAATGTGGAAACATATCAATATACCCTAAAAAGGCTGAAGAAAGCATCTTAACTAGCAAATTTACTGACTTTTTAGTTTTTACAGTGAAGCCCCTGTTCAACTAATATTTAAACTTACATCCGTTTTACCTTCAGATCTGTTTAGAAAATACTTATTTTGGTTAATTTTTGCCTTTAATTGTCGGCATATGAGGTTGGGCTACGGACCTACAAAAATGGGTATGTTGGTGTAATGGTCGTTTTGTTGGCTTATGATGGATGTGGTGTAGGCATATGATAATTGTCGAGTTCCCAACAGGCAACAGAGGGGAGCAGCAGATGGCACCTTAACACCTCTTCTTTATATTTTATCGTCTCTGGTCCTTTCGGAAGGCTTGGTAGGGAGAGGTTTATCCCTGGGTGGGAGGCTGAGGGTTCTCTGTGATCTTCCGCCTCGTCACTGAGCGAGGGTGGCATCCTTCCCCCATGTCTATGGGCAAAGTGAAAGGGTTGATCATTGTCATTCCCTGCCCTTAGGCAGGTGGTGAACAGCCATTCCACACATGGGAAATACAGTGGGAGAGATTTTGCCCTCCTTGCACTTGGGCAAGTGTGATGGTTATTTAACCACACCTTGCTTGGCTAATGCTCATTTGGGGTGCACTGTTCAAACCCCACAGGTAAGGCTTGGGAAGGAATTAATTAACACCTCTATCCTTGGGCAATGTAAAAGAGAGAGAGAGCTGTCACTGGCTCCTATGGTCCTGGCCAGGCCGGGGGGTTGGACTGCTGTGGGAGAAAGGGATTTATTTAACACTGGCTAAAGAGATATTCATATGTATGTGGGCCAAGTCGCTTTGTTCTGAATAGAGGAGCACTGGGTTTTCAGGCATGTTGCTTCACCCGTTTCTCCTTACACTTTCCTTTATCTCAATGTTTGTGAACGTTGAGAGGAAACCCCTTTGTGCGTGTTCACTGCACATGCAGAGATTTGAACAAGCATACTGTGATCAAGTTGCCCGCGATCTATGAGACTGCGAACAGTGCAAACATAACATACTTTGACATTCTCACTGGACACCGACATTTTGCTTTACATCTCCTTTACTTTATACTTTATTGCAAAATTAATTAAAATCATCACCATACAAAAAAAACAAAAAACATTAGAATGCCATAAAACATTCAAAACATTCATATTTTCCCTTACCAAATAAACCCTACTCATGCGTTGATCGCCTTGTGTCGTACAGCCATACATAGCAGCCCAACATTGAGCCACTGACTGGTGTACTGTACCAGCTCAAAGGGCTCTAGGTGATAAACATCAGAAAACGTTGCTGGGTTAATTATTCGTACAGAATTTTCAGAGCTATTAAAATGTAATTTGTCCAGTCCAAGGGCAGGGTATAAAAGTGCAGTTGGAGGAAATGCTGTGGCCATTGCTCGTAAGACCGGAGGGGACAGTGTTTATTTCGGATACGAGCTGGTGGCTTGGTCAACCGTCTTGGTTTATAATTGCATGTTTTAAGAGGTGTTCAGTTTTTTAAATAAATTGGGCCAAACAGGCCATGTATTGCTGAGTAACCCCCTTCAGACTAAACAAGATAGCCTGCTGGCACAATCTGATTCCATTGGCATTGAAGATATTTTTAAGGCACAGCTTCTGCCAAGGTAGCAGAGCAGGGCATATACAAAGGATGTGTAGTAAGTCTTCCCGGTGATGTGCGCAAAGTCTGCATCTTCCGCTATTTGGGGGTTTAAGCCATTTTGGCGCAGCAGCCAATGAATGTAGTAGTCAAAGTCGGCGTGGAGAACCTTTATTTTTAGAGTTGTTTTTAAGATTTCTGCCATTTAAGGCTGTGGTGTCGGAGTCTTATGAGTGTTGATTGTCATCCATGAGTGCGATTGCTTTCTGAACTTGTCTTTGCCCTTGCTCCATGAAAAAAGCTTGACTTGTTTATTTAATAATTGCTTGAAGTTTCTGTGAGGCAAAGACTTTTGCCATAGCTCTTCTGCCTGCAAAGCTTTATGCCTGAAGCGATTCTCTTTGGCCATGGATTTGAGACTTCTGCCAAGGTTGTGCCAATTTCCTCCCAAATCAGTGACTTTAGTGTATTTGATTGAGCCTGTCTTAACATGGAGGCATATTTAAGCAAAGCCCTGTCTTGTGCTAATCCTTGGTCTTGTAACCCGAATTCCAATTCCTATCTAATCTGCGCTGGAGGGGAGCTGTATGGAAGGCAGAAGAGAAGGCGAAAGACTCTGCTCTGCGAAATGTTCATATAGTCGTTTTGCTTACTGGGAAATATTTCCAGACCATACAACAGGGCAGGTAGGAACTTTGCCTTAACCACTGTAGGGAGTGGACACCTGGTTGGACTTTGCAGTTTCGAAGCCAGGGATAGCACTGATGCAAGTGGAGATGCCATTCTAGCTTTCAGGGTGTTTAGGTGCAGGCGATGCGATCAGCACTCCTGTAGCCAGACGCCAAGATATTTTTAGCTTCTGCTTCTATCCACTGATTGATCCCCACAGAGCCATTTCTTTTTCTTGATTACCTGCTTGGCAAAGAGGACTACCTTGGTTTTCTCCAGGTTTACCACCAGCTCATTAGTCATGCAATACTGATTGAAGGTGTTAAGCACTTTTTGGAGTCAAAAGATTTAAAAGGCCAATGTCATCTGCATATAGTAATGCTGTTAGAGGGTGGTTACCCAGTTGGGGGGATGGGAGCTGGTGGTGTTTAGTTGTGTGCACAAGTCTGCCAAGTAAAGATTGAAAAGCATCGGAGCCAGAACACAACCCTGCTTGACACCTCTGCCTATATGAATTTTGGCAGACACTCTTCCATTATTTCCTACATTCACACTTGCCCAGTTTTCCGAATATAGAAACTGTATTCCTTTTAGCAGTTCTGGTGGGATTTTGAGGTTTGCTAGCTTCCTCCACAGCTTGTTCTGGTCCACTGAGTCAAAGGCTTTGGATAAGTCCACAAACCAGGTGTATAGGGCCATTTTCTCATTTGTGTATTTTTCTGCAAGCATGGCTAGAGCTATCAGGTTGTCAGACGTACTCGCCGAAGGCCAGAAGCCGGTTTGATTTAGGGGTATTAGATTAAGCTTGATCGCCCATTCTTTGAGTTCCTCCAGCAGGAGACCCGCAAATACTTTTGAGTCAATGTCAAGCAGTGATATTAGTCCATAATTGTGAGGGCTCCCGTAGGGGCCCTTCTTGTAAATTGGGTGAAAGAATGCCCCTTTCCAGTAATCTGGAATTTTGTTTTCCATGCTGCTGGCGTTAAACAGATTGCAGAGCAGGCCTGCCCAGAGGGAGGGGTCATGTTTTAATACTCCTGCAGGTAGGCCATTTGGCCCGGGAGCCCCGCTCTGTCTGCAGCGTTGCAGTTGTTACTTAATCTTTTGTGGATAATGGCTTTGACTCGCAGCTCGGGAGGAAATGGTTTTGCTGTCTTCGAGCCGCCGTAGAGGTTTGAGATGTGTTCGATCCACTTTCTCTCTGGCACAGAGTTACTGTGGATCCCAGTGGTCCTGCGCTCCAGCTGATTGATAATGGACTACAGAGGCCAGCAGTTCTTTTCTTTACTAGCCTCCACAATTCTGATCCATGCCTGATCTATGTATGCCTGCTTTGTTTCCCATACTGCCTTCTTGTATTCCTTTCTTAGTTCATGAAAAGAGCACAGGTGGCTGTTATCCAGCGGTTGTCTCTTTAGGAATCTGGCGGTTTTGTTAAGCTGTTGTCTTTGTTGCCTTAAGTCCTGCGTTGTTTTCTGCTCTGCAGCGGGCCAACCTTTAACGGTTGATTGGGCTCTAGCTTGTTCCTTAGTGATGTCAACATTGCCTACCATTCTGTGATTATGTCCACCTGTTCCGTTTGATCAGATGGTAAGTAAGCTTTCCATGCCTCTAATTTCTCCATACGCATGTTGGACCATCTTATGCAATGTAAGTGGCTTCCTGGGTCTTAGTGGAGCTGCGTGAAGACTACTGTGCACTATTTTTATTATTTGTGGATGGTGGTCGCTTTAGTATCTCACCTACATGCTGAAATTTTGGAAGTACTTGAAGATGTCCATTGTAGTAAAAGGGTAGTCTAGGGTAGTACCAGATTTCTTAGCGGTGTGACTCTGGTTCATTGAGGTATCTTTAGGGAATCTGCCATTTAGGGCCCTCAGCCCTAGTGCCTCCATGAGTCTATCCAGGGTGTGGTCACAAAGCGATTCTTGTGGTGGAATACCCAGACACTGATCTAGGGCGCCTTCTCTGGAGCTTTGTTTTTTCTTTTTGTTTTTTTACCATGGTTGGCCATGTTTAGGTTAAAGTCACCTGTAATGATCCAGGGGGAGTTCCCATATGCCACTCTTAGGGATAACAATTATTTTTCTGTTGTGTCTAGCAGGTTCTGTTTACGCGTCATGTTAGGTTTGATATAAATGTTTATTATTATGACAGGCATGAATGTTTGTTCCAGCAACCAGTTCTCAATATTGATAGCTAACATGTGAGCTGATTGCAGGTCAATGATCTTAGCATTGAAGGATTTGCATGTGGTTATGTAGGCTGAGAGGCTGCCTTTTGAGTGCCCTTTGGGCTTTGCTTTTGCAGCTGGGCTTAGGAATTCTTCAAACGCAGCTAACAGATTTTCCACTACTTTCCACATTTCCTTTAGGCAGATGATGTCAAAGTCCAAAACGAGTGAATAGACCTTCATCAAGAAAAACGCACTGAATGACAGAAAGGCAATAAAAACAGGTGACGAATTGTTCATCTGTTTTGCAATAACATGGTAAGATAAACGTCCTGTGGGAAATATTACTTTTTGGTGTTGGGGGAAAAAATGTTGGGACCTCCATTATAACTTAACTTGAACCGTGTGCCAATATTTGCACCAAATCAGGAATGCTCTTACATATCATCACAACCTTTAATAGCACCAGGTCTGGTTTTCATTTATTAAGGATGCAAAATCGGATCTTGTATATAATGAGGTTTCAGTCTTCCATTAACACAAAAGATGTCTTCTCAGTTAAAAACAACACACAACAGCACATATGTAATCTCAATAAGCTACTTCTATGTGCACACCTTTTGAACTCTTCCCAATTCATCCGAAAGTACCATCTGCTTTCCCCCAGACACTCAAAACTCAGCTCTACTGCATACTGGGGGAGGGTAATTTAATCCGAAAGAACACAGAAAGATCATATTGTGTGTGCATTTTAACACATTCATGTTTAGGCTCAAATTAAGAACATTGTAGGTGATATCATGAAGTGGTTGGAAGGTGAAGAGAGCTTTGTGTTTTATAAAAGCTCTAGGAATGCTTAATCTGTCTTAAAGATGTGCCCCTCTGCAAGCACCTGGGGGAAGTACTGGAGGCTAGAATTTACTTGGCACATGGCTCAGGGGAGGTGGTTGGAAAAGCCAAGTCAAGCTACCAAGGCACAACGACGTACGGCTGCTGAAGTCAGTCCTTTAAGTTCCAAATATCAAATTGCATTTCTTCTATTAATTTTTAAACCCTGGCAGCTTTCAGTTAAACTAAAGTGAACATCAAAAGAATGACAAATAAACAGCGAGGAACACAATTTGACGACACGGATTTATTTCAGTTTATTTTTTTAAACAGACTCCATCGGATCTGTTTAATAGGCTGACAGTTGCTCTGGACTGCTTAATAAAACATTGAACGCAGCGTTTCCAGCTAATGCAGAAATGCAAATCCCAGCAGAGATATTTTATTCATGAGACAGTAATTTCAGAGACTAGCAAAAAAGAGGGGGCAGATTTGAATAAAGAAATTCCATATTACGAGGTACTGCTGTCACCTAGTGTCAAAAGTTGGTAAAGTTGGATTTTCCCACACATTTGTAATCGGGTCTTATAAATAACCCAACTATTCGAAGAAACCTAGGGCCATGTACTAAGCCTTTTCATAGTCACAGCGCATGTGATTTGCAAAATCATAGGCTTTACAGGACCATCGCAAGTTATTTTTAAGCCCCAGGCAATACATATTCAGGGGACCTCTGTTTGGAAAACCTTTAAATGTACTACCCATTTTCAGCTAAATTAACCAATTAAGATAACAAAAAGTACTGAATTTTATGTTTAGACTTTCAAAAAAAGGGGGCAAAAACATTGCCAAATGCTCGAGCTACCCAATGTCCGCTAGCCAAAAAGCACCGAAAGAAAGCTTGAAGAAACATTACCAAGGGCCATTTCTTTTTACAACTGTACTTAGATTTATGTTGTCTTTCAACAACATTTTGAATGTAATTCAATATCTAATAATGAGTGGCGTTTCCTTCGTAGGAAAAACAGGATAAGGGTGACAGTGTGATTTACAGTGGACTAGTCCATAATATCAAAATAAGACATGCGGAGAGCGGTTTACGTTATAGCTCCAATTGCCAGATATCCATAATCATAAATAAATCCCCATCTAGAACGGACATGCTTCCTGCAACACAAACTCAGAGCACTGCTCTCCAGACTTCAGCCATCCCACTGTATGAAATCTGATAACTTTCTCCATAACTCTGTTTCGCTGCGCGGGAGACAGAGAGAGGCGAGGTACAGGGAGGGCTGAGTGAGAGGAAGGGAGAGGTATAGAGCGAGGCGAGGGAAGGAGAAAAAAAAAGAAGGTTATGGGAGATGGAAAAGACCGATGCAGAAAGGTGAAATGGAAACAGGAGTGAGGTAGAGGAAGTCGGGGCAGGGGTAGAGAATAAGAGAGAGACGCACAACGAGCGGCAGAAAGGCTAGGCCGTGAGAAACAGAAAGGGAGATGGGGTAGGTGCCTAGAGCTCCTGAGGCAGGGCGAGCGGGAGGTACGGAGAGGGGACGTACAAGAGGTAAGTAAACTGGAAATTGTTCTGATGGGTATCAGACACAGCATAAAACGAAGGTGGTGTCAAAAAGCAGTTGGTGTGAAAAACACATTAGCTGCTTTGTTACCAGAACTATATACCTTAGACCCATAGTGCCGAAAATAATGCCAATTCTAGTGCCCAGAAGACAATCTGTCCCTAAAACCTAAAAACGAGTACATTTGAATACTACGGATTTGTTCCCTTTTGACACTCCCAAAAAAATCCTAGGAGCACTTCCCAAAGTCTACAGAAATCACAGATTTTCACGCATAACAATACAAATATATGTTTGAATACAGAAAAGAATGAAGTAATGTGTATTTATTAAGCACGCAGATACCTCAGAAAGATGTGTCCTAGCGCTACCGGGCAGAGCTGGTAAAGCAGCGAAAAAGGAGAAACATTTTCCAGAAAACATTACATCGTGATCGTAAACAAGTGGACCTTTAATTGCTTTCTAAAATGACTGCGGATTGGCCCGAAGAAAAAGAAGCATTCCATGCTTTAGACATCAAAACTGGCAGAGAGGGGTCTCTGTGGATCTGGGAGTCGCAGTCAAACATTGTGAGTTAGCGCAGAGTGTAGGAAGGTGAGTGGCAAAAACGTTAAGCCATAAGTACCTGGTCCAATACTAGACAGATTTATCACAAATGTACTGTGCTCTATAAGGACGTCTTTTAACAATGGCAGCCAGTGAAGTTGATGAAGGTGCAGAGAAATAAGTGAGCTTCTGTAAGTCCTAGGACTGTGCGTACTGCTTCATTGTATACCTCCTACATTCTGTGCAGTAGATATTTAGGAAGGACAATTAACCAACAGTTACAGTAGTCAATTCTAGAAATTATCCGAGCTTGTACCAGACGATTCCTAGTGGCAAAAAAGAAGAAACGGAAGATTTTTCCTCATACTATTTGAACATGGGAAGAAGTGGTGGCTAGAGCCCTAATGTGCTCTTCAAAAGGGATCTCTACATTTCTGGCATGTTGAAAAGGAGCATGACAAGTCCCAAAAGATTCTGGCCACCACATATTGGTCCACACAGAGGAGATGCTGAAAATGTCAACTTCTGTTTCATTTCCATTTAGTACCTAAAAGTTGAATTTGAACCACTGTGCCGCCTCTTTAAGGCATAATAAGAATTTTTGGGATACTTCCTCTGAATTCCCATCTAACCTTAGTATTAAACTCCATAGTTTTTTCAATGCCTACGCACTGCAAATAACATGGTTTACTATAAGCCAATTTATCTCAAAAGAATAGGTTGGCTTTGCCACGATTCAAACTCATGGCCTAATGGTGACACACAATGTTAAAGACATGAACTTGACTGTTTGACGCATGGTATCATTTTGTTTCCCATAAAACATTTTCCTACATGATGAAATACTCACACTTATACCCTAGAAAAGATGATGCTGTTTAGGGTACTTTCCTTCACTAATTAAGCACTTACTCCCACGTTTTTGGAATGCTACCAGCGTAAGAAAAATCACTCAAAATTAAACAGGGTGCCAAGCCTCCTCGGAGGAGCGTGGTATTGGGACCCAGGACCACGGGGGTTGGGCCCCATTGGGCTCCCGTGATGCTCTGACCAAGTGCTGAGAAGGGTGGGAAACTTCCCAATGTGATCCGCTTCCTGCCATCTCACATTGCAAGATGCGGGGGAAGGGCCACAGGAAGCACATTTTTGCTGCGTGATCTGCACGTCATTTCCGCCCTCTGCCACTGTGATGGCCAGGGGTGTTTATGCTGGCCTGCCCCAGGCTTTTTCCATTTCTGTGGACCATCGCGGCAGCATGCATGCTGGGGACAACGCTTTTCACCCAGCCACTAATTCGGTGTAGAGAAACCTACTTCAAAGTTGACTTCTAAATAGCATAGGGGATCTCCGATTCATACCTTCCAGAACAGCATTGAGGGTAGGGTGCAGCAATCCTGATCTGTGGAGAGCACGTACAAACCGACTTAAGGGCTTAGGCTCATGGTTTACCAGTGTAGGGTACTGGGTGGTCGCTCCTCGTCACACTAATCGCAGATTATCAAAGGAGCCCAGGTTGGAGGGGTGGGACACTGGGACATGGACAAGGGTACAACAAGTTGGGACCACCCCTCAGAGATACTGGTTGCACCAACTCTGTGGTCCATGGGGGATGGAAGACTGCAGAAGACCTTGGTGTTGTAATGTTCACAACAGAGGCCTTTTGTGTGTATAATTGTATCCTTGCCTTTAGATCTTAAAACATGTAATGATTCAGTTATGTGTCTCATTTCATTCTGCCAGAGGTACTTTCTTGATTGCTGTATGCCGTTTAATTCTTTGATTTCATTGACACTTAGGGTGTAAATGTAATGTTGTGTGCTTCACTTGCTTGCAATAAACATTACTTTTCCCACAAAAATGCTACCTGTATTGTCAGTGTCCTGTTTGGGGGGTGCATGGTCTAGACTGGAGGTGTCTGGGTCCTAACAACTTTGTGGTGTTGTTAGAATTGTGGTTGTTCCGAACATATCCAATGGCCATCATCTGGACCATCCCTTGGAATTCTCATTTTCTAGTCCCTTAATTAAACCTATGACTACAGAACATTAATTCTCGAGGCACATTTTCCAAAGTCGGGCCACGTGGGGACTCTAAAAATCTGATTTTCTCAAGCAAGATCTGCCATTTAAGGGCACAAAGGACTCATTTTGCATAGATAAGCTTTACTCAGGTGCACAAAAGTCTGCATGAAACAGCTCTAAACTTGACACACGTTTCTCAGGTCATAATCATTGTAAGGCAATGCTGAGACTAACAAACAGGGGGACAAAGGAAAGTTAGAGAAAGGCAAAAGAAGGGCTATCAAAATGGTTCTGAGTTTAAGATGCATAGCCCGAATTCAAAATTTAAAATTATACCATGGAAGACAGGAAAACTATATTCAAATCATTAACTTAGTTACCAACATTAAATGGGTAGTAGTTGGAGCCCCTAGTTTTTGCGGTGTTGGTCCAGGGCGCAAACAATGGATTTAAGTTTAAGGACATCTTTTATAATTTATGCCCTCCTCTTTCCTCCCACCCGGCATCAAGGTAATTCTAATTTGTGGCCCTTTCAATACAAAATCACATATTCACCATTTTCCAGGTGTACACACCAGTTACCCAAATACTTACTCCTTGGAATTGGTCACAAATCTATTGCAATAATGTAATTCAATGCTATGGGTGGGTTCTTGTAAACCCACAGACACGTGGTCAAGAACGATGGTAAAGTCAGCATACTGTAGAAATGGCAAGTGGCATTTTCCCAATTTTGGACTAAGTAACCAGCCCTAGTATCTCCCAAGCCCGAAGAAAGAGGTGGAAGTACACACACATATATTTGAGACACATATTTGCTTTATAAATGTAATATACGTCCTAGTTCAATCTAAACATAAGTTTGGATTTCTAGATGCTAAACAACCTTCAACAGAAGAGGTGATATGCCTCACTTTAGGTGTTTCTCACAGTAACTGACGATCAATGGCATTAAAAGCAGTATGAAAGTCAAAGAATTTAGTGTACAGTCTCATTGTTTTTGGTACACTGTTTGATGAATCCGTAATGAGAGCATAATAATATTATCTGTTGTATTACTCTCTAGCATGAAATGTGTTTTATATGGAGATCAGTTTTTTTGGCCGTGATGCTAGAATAGCAAACCTGATCACTGTACTTCCCTATACAAATCAGCCAGATAACTCACTAACTCTACTAAAGCCATTCCCAAAGGATCAAATCACCATTCCAAACAATAAATCCAAATACTTCAAACTTATGTATATTTCTTTTATCTGGGGCTCAAGCTTCCTTGATCTACTCTGAGGTCTACTTCAAAAGTGAAAAACACACACCTAAGGGGTGAGAGGTTTAAAACCCTTTTCCGACCTCCCTCTCAACAAACACTAACACACACAGGACAAGGATAAGGAGTGGGAACCCCCAATGTGGTCCCACAGGCTCAAAAAGCAAACTATCAGTTTATTAAAAACTGCCCTCACCCACTAATAGTGGCATGCTTCATCATAGGGCGATGCTAACACATTCCCACGAGAGCCAACATGAGGAAACTAGAAAAAGGGCAGGGAAACACATAACAAAAACCAACAAATGGGGATCTAAACACAAACAAAGCCCTCAATCACATAATAAAACTATCTCAAGCAGTACCATACCCAATCTTTATTTCAATGCCCACCAGATAGGATTAAAAGAATATTAAAAGATGGGGTTGCGAAAGGGGGATAAAACCGCCCCTACACCCTAAATGACCAAACAAAAGTCATAGCCATTGCAAGGTCAACATGTTTTAGCTGTTTTTTTTGCCCCAAGGGTCACTCGGCCTTACACAGGACCTTCGATCCCCTTTAAATAAAGTTTCATACCCTACCTGTAGTGTATTCAAATTGTGGCCAAATATGCCTTTGGCTACACCTGTGTCCCTGTCTTTTTAGTACACACTCTCAGGGTTGCCGAGTTATCACTAGCAAACCCCCAAACTGGAGTCTGGTGGGATCACCTCCCTGTAGTCACACACTCGTCAAGGGACAAATTGGTCTTCCATTCCATCCTCTAGGTTTCTCAACTAGCATAAAAAACTGCTCCCTTAGAGGTCCAGTCAGATGAACCTGGGAAAGATACCAACAGTCTCTTCAGAGATGACCTCCCCTTATACACAGTAAGGTTCTGTCAAGCACTGGAAAATTATTTTTAATGCAAACTACAACAAACCAATTGTGCTGTCATCTTCTTCAACAAGAAAGTCTCACTTCTCAAAAGAAGTCCTAACTCCCTTGAACATGCTTTATTTTCTCCACTGGAATACAAAGGAGAGAATTATCAGAATCCAACCCCAAAATCCAGAATTTCTACCTTCCTGACTGGCTTAAAAAATTACTTGTTACTTTTCATCAAATACCCCAACTGCTCTATTATTAGCATTGACCCAAAATGCACCACGAGAACCTACTGGTCCTTTGTCAAATGCAGTATGAAATAAACTCCCCTCTGATGCAAAAAAAAACAAACAAAAAAAAAAACATTCTGGCCTTAATAACTCAGCAAGACATAAAAGGCAATCCAAATGGAAAGAAAGTAAACATCCAACACCTGCTCTCACAGAAAAACTGAATGCACCTTCAAAACCTCTAAACAATGGGAACTGTGAAATAAGCATCTTTGAAGTGCTCAAAAGAATACCATATCACAAACCCCAATACAACATCTAACAAATTAAATCACATGAAAAATACTACACTTCCCACCAATTTACAGTACCACAAAACACCCTTACACATCTCAACACAATTCATGATACCCCATTCCAACATCACTACAAAATTACCTACCTCAACATAAAGCATGCACTTCCGCATCACAACTAACATCACAGCACATCGTGCAATAACATACTATAATCCAATGCCTTTCCCTCTCCTCTTTGAACAATACAATTAGGTCCGGCTACCACTAATGACAAATTAATAGCAGCCAGGGAACCATTTGAGAACGAACTTCCTTAGGAGCAAAGCTCCTGAGATCAGGGAGGGTGGGAATCAAAGGCCTGAAGGCCACAGGGGAAACAGCCTTTACCACACTGTCTTTTTCACAATATTTTTATTTGCAGGTAAGTACCATGCATTTAAGTCGTTCTACCTTTATCACGCACTACTTTACTATGCATATACATTTTTTTAATTAAATAATTTTTATGTTATTTGAAAAACGTGGTTTAGGTGCAAATAAAAGTACAGGGAGGTGATTTTAGTGTTTAGGGTGGCTAGAGGGAGGCAAGGGTAATTTTAGACTTTCGGGTTGGTTAGAAGCAAACAGTTAACGGAAATTTTAGGGTGAAGGAGCGAGTAAAGGTTATTTTAGGGTTCTGGGGTGGGTAGATAGAGTAAGGTAAGGTTAATATAAGGGTTTAAGGGTGGGCAGAGCTTTAGGGAGGTAAGTAATAAAAAGGGTGGTTTGGGAGCGTCTCAAAAAATAAAAAAAATGTTTTGGGTTATAGTAGGATTTTGAGAGACAAGAATTTTTTGGATATAAAAAGCCTGGTGGAAAACCAGTGCTGGAAGCCACAGAGGGGCCCTTGACATGCCCATCACCATGTTGTGGGAAGTGCAGGGCCCCCACTGCCCAGCACCCTCGGAATGTCTATATGACACAGAACTCTGGGACATGCCACTCCACTCTACGACACTCCACTCTGCGATTTGCTACACCACTCTATGTCACGCCACTCCACTATATGCCACACAAGTACATCACACATCACCACATGAAAGTCCACTCTGCGACATGCCACTCCACTCTGCGACACCACTCCATGACATGCCACTCTGTGACAGGACTCTTCACTCCACGACATGCCATTCCACTCTGCAACATGCCACTCCATTCTGCGACACGCCACTCCACGACATGCAACTCTGCGACACACCACTCCACTCTACGACAAGCCACTCCACTCTATGACCAGCCATTCTGCTCTACTCTACAATGAACCAGTCCACTGCACACCACACCACTTAACGACATGCCACAACACTCTACAATATGCCACTCCACTATACGCCATGACACACTACGCCAAGACACTCTATTCTACTGCATTGTGCGACACACTACTTCACTCTATGAAATGTGTCTCCACGACACTCCAGGCCAGTCCACTTAATGACACGCCACTCCACTTTCTTCCCCGCTACTCTAAGACATGCCACTGCATTATACCATGACACTCTACGCTATGAAACACTACTCCACGATACTCCATGGTAGTCCACTCTATGACACTATACTAGACTAGACTAGACTAAATGCCCCTCACGCTAAGCCACTGTACTCCACTCTATGAGATGCTACTCCATCACACTCCACTTTACAATACTCTACTCCATTGTATGACCTTCTACGACACATCACACCCCATGCCACTCAACTGTATTCCATGTCACTCTACTCTATGAAACACCACTCCACCCTACGACACACCATTAAACTCTACGGCAATGCACTCTACGCCTCTCCTCTGTCCTCCTTTGCCGCTTACTCTATGACATTCCACTTCAGTGAACGCCACGCCACTGCAGTGAACGCCACGCCACTGCAGTGAACGCCACCCCACTGCAGTGAACGACACCCCACTGCAGTGAACGACACCCCACTGCAGTGAACGACACCCCACTGCAAAGAACGACACCCCACTGCAAAGAACGACACCCCACTGCAAAGAACGACACCCCACTGCAGAGTACGACACCCCACTGCAGAGTACGACACCCCACTGCAGAGTACGACACCCCACTGCAGTGAACGACACCCCACTGCAGTGAACGACACCCCACTGCAGTGAACGACACCCCACTGCAAAGAACGACACCCCACTGCAAAGAACGACACCCCACTGCAGAGTACGACACCCCACTGCAGAGTACGACACCCCACTGCAGAGTACGACACCCCACTGCAGAGTACGACACCCCACTGCAGAGTACGACACCCCACTGTATGACATGCCACTCAGTAACACACTGACACGCCACTCTACTTTACACCCCTCCACTCTAAGACACACTACTTACTACACTCTACGACATGCTACCAGAATCTGTGCCCCTCTACGCCACAACACTCCACTTCGCTTTATGAAATGCCACCCCACTCTACGCCTCTCCACTCTAAGACACTCTACAATACCCCACTCTACGACATGCCACTGCACTCTACATGTCACTCCACTCTACTCTACTCTACTCTATGATATGCCACTTCACTCTATACCACAACACACTACTCCACTGTATGATACGACAGTCTATAAAAAGCCACTTCACTCTACAACACTCTACACTAGCCCACAATACAACACTCCACAACACAACATTCCACTGAATGACCTGCCACTCCACATTATGCCATTCAACTCTAAGGCTCTCTAAGACGCACCACTCTACGACATGCCACTTCTCCGCAGTATGCCACCCCACTCTACACTAGTTCACTCTACACCACAACCCTCTACTCTACGACACTCCACTACTCTCCATGAACATCTCCTACGCTGTACTCCATGACACTACACTTGATGACTTGAAACACTTATTTAAAAAAAACAATGAAATTCAATGAAAAACCTAAAGGTTGAGGAAAACGGTATTAATAATTTGAATTCAAAACCAACTTAAATTACACACACATTATGAATTCTAAACTTATGGTTATAACTAAGTTAGAATTTGTTCTCCAACCTCCACTCTACAGCAAGACACCCTGCAACACATCACTCCACTCTATGACACTCTATGCAACTCCACAACACACCACTCTACAACACATCACTTCATGACAGACAGTCCACAAAACTTCACTCCACGACCCAACACCCTATGACATGCCACTCCTCTCTACGACACGCCATTCCCCTCTACACCCCAACAGTCCTTGCTAGTCCATGATATGCCACTCCACAACACTCTACCCTAATGCACTCTGGGGGTCATTCCGAGATTGGCGGGCGGCGGGCGCCGCCCGCCAAGCGTAAACCGCCAATTGGCCGCTCCGCGGTCAAAAGACCGCGGAGGCCATTCTGGCTTTCCCGCTGGGCCGGCGGGCGCCCGCCAAGGGACCGCCCGCCGGCCCAGCGGGAAAGGCCCTGCAACCCAGAAGCCGTCTCCGAATGGAGCCGGTGGTGTTGCAGGGGTGCAACGGGTGCAGTTGCACCCGTCGCGATTTTCACTGTCTGCTAAGCAGACAGTGAAAATCATGCTGGGGCCCTGTTAGGGGGCCCCTGCACTGCCCATGCCAGTGGCATGGGCAGTGCAGGGGCCCCCAGGGGCCCCACGACACCCGTTCCCGCCATCCTCTTCCTGGCGGTAAAAACCGCCAGAAACAGGGTGGCGGGAAGGGGGTCGGAATCTCCATGGCGGCGCTGCTTGCAGCGCCGCCATGGAGATTCAGCCCAGACAGGGGAAATCCGGCAGGAAACCGCCGGATCCCCTTTTCTGACCGCGGCTTTACCGCCATGGTCAGAATGGGCAGGGAAGCACCGCCAGCCTGTTGGTGGTGCTTCTGTGGTCATCCACCCTAGCGGTCGATGACCGCCAGGGTTGGAATGACCCCCTCTATGTCTAGACATTCTACTCGACTATACAACACACCACTCTAATCTATGAAACACCACTCCATGCCAGCCCACTCAACATGCTACTCAACTTTATGCCACTCTAAGACAAGCCACTACACTCTACACCATGCCACCCTAATCTATGCCACTCCACTCTACGTCACAACACTCCACTCTATTAAATGCCCCTTCTCTATGTGACATGCCACCCTACTGTATGCCACAACACTACATGTTACGACCCTCTATGCCAGGATAGTCTACATCGTGAAACGAAACACTACGACATGATAACCATGGCACTCCATTCTATGAGATTCCGTTCTACATCACTATTCTCCACTTTATGTCCTTCCACTCCAAGCCACTCTACTCAACACCACTCCACCACACTACACGCTACTCCCCTCTACAATACTCCACGTCATTGTACGACACTCAATGACACACCACGCCACTCCAGGACATGCCACTCTACAACACTCCACAGCCTTCCACTCCAAAACGCTTTACGACATGCCAGTCTATGAAATGCCACTCCATAAGACTCTACTCCATGCCCCTCCACTCTACTACACTGTATGACATGCCACGCCATACCACTCCACAGGATGATACTCCACGACACTCCATGCCGCGCCACTCTTCTCTATGAAACACCATTCCACTCTACAACACGCTACTAAACTGTATGCCACTGCACTCTATGCCTCACCACTGTACTCCATTGTAAGACAAGCTCCTCCACTTTATGACACGCTACTGCAGTGAACGGCATGCACCTGCAGTGTATGACATGCCAATGCACTGTATGACACATTACTGCAGTGTACGACAGGCCACTGCACTCTATGGCATGCCACTGCACTGTTCGGCACCCCACTGCACTGTACGGCCCGCCACTGCACTGCACACACACCACTATACTGTATGAGAGGCCACAGCATTGTATGAAAGGCAACTGCACTAAACTTTAAGACACTGCACACTGTGCCTCTCTACTGCATGCCAATGTATGACAAGCCCCTCCACTCTATGACATGGCACTACAGAGAACGGCACGCCACTGTACTGTACGACACTGCACTGTACAGCATGCCGCTGCACTGTTCAATATGCCACTACACTGTACAATATGCCACTGCACTTAATGACAAGGCACTGCAGTGTATGACACACCACTATATGATACGCCACTGCACTCTACAACACTCCACAACATGTCGGTCTGCACTATGACACGTCACAGCTTTACTTGAGATACTCTTTATGACAAGCTACTAAAATCTATGCCTCAACAATCCACCCTACTCTATAAAAAGCCACTCCATGACACCCCAATCAATGCCTCTCTACTTCACTGTAAGACACTCTACAATACGCCACTCTATGACATGCCAGCTTCACTGTCGGACATGCCATTACACGACATGCCACGACTCTCTACTCCATTGTATGACACCAGCCTATGAAATGCCACTTCACTCTACGACACTCCAGAACAGTCCACTGTATGACACTCTACGACACTCCACTGAACGACACACCACTCCACTTGATGCCCCTCAACTCTAAGGCACTCTACAACATGGCACTCTACGACATGCCACTTCTCTACGATACGCCACCCCATTCTACACTTCACTCTACGCCACATCACTCTACGACATTCCACTCAACAACACTACACTCTACGAACTTCTCCTCCGCTGTACTCTATGGCACGACACTTCTCTCAACGACCCTACACTCAATTATTTGAAACATGCTTTTGTTTTTTTAATTGAAATTCAATCAAAAAAGCAAAGGTTTAGGAAAACTTTATTAATAATCTGTATGCAAAACCAACTTAAAATACACAAACATTCGAAATTCTGAAGTTATGGTTATAACTTTGTTATAATTTGCGCCTCACCATCCACTCTACGACATGTAATTCTGCGACACACCACTCCATGAGACACCACAGTACGACACACCACTGCACAACACACCACTCCACAACACACTTTTTCACTCTAGGAACCACCATTCTAGTCTAACACTCCACAACATGCCACTTCACTGCAATACATGCCACTTCACTCCACGACCCAACATTCTAGGACATGCCACTCCACTCCATACCTCTATACTCTACAACACACCAGTCCATGATACGCCACCCCATGGCATGCCACTCCACACCATGCCACTCCGTCTCAACATTTACTGCACTCTACGACATCACTCACCACAGTGAAACAACACTCCACTGTAAAACACTCCCTCCACTCTATGCCACGCCAATCTATGCCACAATACTCTACTCTAAGCTATGAAACATCACCACACTAGGACACCTTACTGTATGCTGTGACACTTTGTCACAACCGTCTATGCCATGACACTATGTCATGAAATTAAACTCTACGACATGATACTCCATTTAATAATACTCCAATCTACCAAACCATACTCCACTCTATGCCCCTCCAGTCCAAGTCTCTGTACTCCACGCCACACTATGACATGCTACTGCTCCACACTCCACACTACTCCACTCTACAACGCTCAACTCCATTGTACGACACACCACTCCACTCCATGACATGCCACTCTACAACACACACCTCCACTCGGCGCCCTTCCACTCAAAGACACCATATGACCCACCGCTCTATGAAATGCAACTTCACGACACCCAGCGCCACTCTATATATAACATTCTATTTCACCCTATGCCCCTCCAATCTAATACCACACTGTACGACATGCCACACCACTCCACAACATTGCATTCTACGACACTCCATGCTAATCCAATGTATGGCATGCCACTCTTCTTCATGAAAGACCACTCCAATCTACGATATACTACTAATCTCTACACCACTACACTCTATGACTCTCCAGTATACTCCATTGTATGACAAACCCCTCCACTCTAGGACACGGCACTGCAGTTTCAGACAAGCCTTTCCACTCTATAGGATGTCACTGTAGATCATGACACACCACTGCAGTGTACCACATGCCCCTCCACACTATGACACACCACTCCACTTTAAGCCCCACCACTTTACTGCCCACTACGACACACTACCACAATTTAGGCCACTCTACCCTAAGCCACTCCATGACACCCCAATTTAGGCCACTTCACATCACTCCACTCTAAGACATTCCACTTCACAGCACTCTAAGACACGCCACTTCACTCTACACCATGACACCCTACTCCACTGTCTGACATGCTAGTATATAAAATGCCGCTTCACTCTACGACCCTCAATGCCAGACCACTGTATGACACACCACTCCACCGAATGACACACCAGTCGACATTATGCTCCTCAATTCTAAGGCACTCTACGGCATAGCATTCTACAACATGCCTCTTCTCTACGATATGCCACCCCATTGTACGAAACTCCACTCCATAACAGTACACTCTGACACTCTCCTCCACTGTACTCTACTACACTTGCTGACACTACACTCAAAAACTTCAAACACATTTTTATTAAAACAAAGTACTGAAGTTCAATGAAAAAAACAAAGGTTGAGGATAAGTTATAATTTGTGTTTAAGAAAACGTTTTAATAATTGTATACAAAACCAACTTACATTACATAAACGTTAGGAATTCTAAAGTTATGGTTATAACTTTAAGTTATAATTTGTGCCCAGCCAAAACTTACTATGACTTGCGCACCACCATGCACAGTGTTGTGAACTCGCTAGCCAGACTACATGAACTATAACTCACGCCTTTCCCATGCACAGCTTATACCCTTGACTTATGCCGTGTTATATCATAGCATTCATAACATTACTTATTATATCTCAAATTATATAATTTATGAGAACACTGTGCACGGCTGAAGGGTGAGTTATATGTAGTTTGGCTAGTAAATTCACAACACTGTGCAAGGAGGGGTGCATGCCATAGTAAGTTAATGGTGGGGCGCAGATTTTAACATAGTTACAACTAGAACTTTGGAATTTCTAATGTTTGTGTAGTTTAAGTTAGTTTTATATTAAAATTAATAATTTCATTTTCCTAACTATAATTTATCCTCAAACTTTGTTTTTTTTCATTGAATATAAATATATGTGTATGAGAGTATGCATACACATTTGTGGCAAAGGTATGATTACCAACAACATGCGTTATGAAGTCATAAATCCAAAATCAAAGGAAGATAGTAATAAATAGGTAGCTAAGGCAGTAATGTCCTCTAAAGAGAAACTTGATGAGAATGTGTTAACCAGCAACTTCTGCTTATTTATGTAGTCCTACAGAACTGTTGTCCACAGTAGAATTTGAAAATGTGAGACAACGAACTGGTATTAAAAAAAAAAAAAAAAAAAAAAAAAAAAAAAAAAATCAGGACACACGCCAGTCAAAGTCTAAAAGAGTTTATTAAAAAATAAAAAACAATTGACCCTGAGCCAAGGATTGGCAGGCCAAGATGTCTCCAGTAAAACATAAAATGAGTGAAATCTCTAAAAAAGTACCAAGTCACAAAAACATTCAGCCTTTCCAACGAAGATGATATGACTTCTTAAAGCAAAGGGAGTATACAGGTGCCCGTGTCTGGGATAATAGGACCTTCACTTTGTTAAGAAGAATGTGAACCCTTCTGCTAAGAAGGCTAATCCACACTTCCTGGTGCAAAGAAGTGAAAAAAGGTTTACATTGTCATAGCTGAGTACTTCTGTTAGGCATAGCTGGCACGGGCAGGCAAACATGGCTGCAGCAATGACAGTAATGCTAAGGCAATAATTTTAACTTGATGGGACTTTTTCTGAAAGCCAGGATTTCAGGTAGTGGTCTTAGGTAGAAAGTTCTAAATGTTTGTAGAGGCACCATTAAACAATTGCTTCAGTACATGAGTTCCTACTCCTTGACACACTGAATTGACCATTTGATCCGCTAGGTAGCTCAGTCTTCTTAGCTGTAAGCTTTACAAATGAGACACCCAATTTTAAGTTTTACCTGGGTCTCCAGCAGAAACAAGTTTAACTGCCTTCCTAAATATCAAGAAAATGTGGTTGGGCTACTTTTCAGATATTATTTGTGATCATGAATTGAGTATTGTTTTATTGGGATTTATAGAGTGAAAGGTAGACCCCCCACAATAGCTTTGCCATTACTGTTCTGAAGATAATTATTGTCTTAATGGTGAACTTCAGTTGATCCAGCAAGAGGAATTGCTTTATTCTTTTTTAGAGGGTGTAGATGAAAAGCTGGAAGATCTTTTAAACCTAATTGTTTGCTTTCTCCACCTTACAACTCTTTTCTATGAGGTTCTTTAAAGATCATCTTTGGAGTTGTGCTTTGTGACGGGAAAGAGAAAACATCAGATTCAATTTGCCCTGTCTGTCTTAAGCACCTCCATTCTTCCAGTCTGAAGAACCATTCCAAAATGTGCCTAATAAAAACATACTTCTGCTCATCTCACTCCACAGGATAAAGCATAACCACCTCCTTACCCATTTGCTTTTCCTTAGATTAAGGGTTTTCAATATTTGTGACATTTTAAGAGAATTAACAGTAGTAGCCACCTACTACTTACCAATTCAAGGGTGTCAATGACCTGGGTCTTTCAGACTTGTCACTTTCTCTTGCCGCACCCACTAAGGGGTATTTAGGCACCCCTACTGCGCACCTCGGCCTTTCCTTGAGCAGGTGGCGACAGCGGGCAGAGATTTTCGTCGGTTGCGAGGGACTCCAGTTCTAGGACCTAATCATTACACATATAGGAGCCAATGACTTGGTGTACAGGGGGCACAAGGCCCTTAGGGGGGCAATTATGAGGGAAATCGCCCAACTGTCAAAGGACTTCCCGGAGGCGACAATCACATGCTCTCACATGGTACCGCACCGCTACTGGGGAAATGACATAAGGTCTAAGACAGTGAATGTGTTGGTGCGTCATTTGAACTCAGAACTGGCTAGGATGTACCCTAGCCCGGGGCTCCTTTGGAATATCCCACGTAGACTGTTAAAGGGTGAGGACATGCTCCACAAAGATGGGGTGCATCTATTGGATGCTGGGACAGACCATTTTATTGCAGATATTTGGTATTTTGCATAGAGTATGTTTGGGGGTGGGGTGGGCGCAAGGACCTCTTGGCCCCTGGTCGCCTCATGGCGGGATCTGAGATACAAAATGTACCCCTATGCAAAGGAGGGTCCCTTGGACAACACCAATGGTAGGGTCCAGCAGTCCTGAACCAACTGGTGGATGTACACACTTGCTTGGGGTCTAGGGTGCCCAGACCACTGGGATGGGCATAAGGCTCCTGGCCATCCCGTCACAGCCCCATGTCAGCTTGGAGTTTGGGGTGCAGAACCCTGACCATGAGGACAAGGGAGGGTGAGGTGTTAAAGACCACCCCCCACGGATACAGGTGAGGTATGGTTGCACTTGTGTGGCTCAATGGAGTTCAGGAAGGCAGGAGGTTCCTGGTGTTGTGAGTGGTAACAAGCCATGTTTTACTCTGTATGATTTATCAGATTTATTTGTTTATCCCTTGGTCTTATTTGCTTATGTTCGTTATGAATTTCAAAAAATGTTGATACTGTCTTATTGCATTTTGAATCTGCCTAGTGTTTTGGAGTACTATGCTCAATTTTGTAATAAACTCTTCCACTATAAATTAAAGTCTGTCTTTGTCGGTGTTTCGTTGGTGTTGTGCTGGGGCTAGGGCCAACTGGTGGCATCCAGGTCCCATCAGTTAGCTTCAGTTACCTTTTGCCACTATCATTCAGGGACAGTTGGCTTCAGCTCCAGGAAGGTCTATTCCGCTGGACGTACAGCCCACCATTTCATTTTTAACCACCTAACAGATAAAGGATTTCAGATAACAGCGCAATCCCCTTTCAGTCAGAAGGCCCACACCTCCACTGGAACACTGTTCAGTTTTTCCAAAACGTATGGAATCTACTTTTGAGCATGTACATATGCTTTCTGTTCAGCATCTGTAGTGGAAGGCAAACCTCCTAGTTGTGTTTACTTTTGCAGACTGAGTAAGCGAAATCTAGGCATGATGCCCTGAAAAGCAATCTGCTATTTTCAACAAAACAAGTGTAGTCATGAGGATATCTCCAGCCTTCTTACCCAAAGTCGCCTCAGACTTTCATATTAATCGTTCCTTAAAATCCTTACTCTCATGTTTCAAAATACTACCGCTCCAGAAGAACATCACTGCATGCACTAAATGTCAGAAGATCCAAGTGCTTTTTGAGGCTAGAACTAAGTATATAAGGAAGTCCATTCAGCTCCTTGTCAGTCAGGTGCCCATTTGCTTGGACTTTAATAAATAGCCCAGTTTCACATGCAGAGATTCTTGGAAAGCTCTGTTACATCTGTAACCTGGACCCTTCGTATAAGCCATGAAGACCATTCTACATCGGCAAAAGCTACTACGGATTTACTAAGAAATGTCCTGTGTCTACTTAGTTGCTAAGTGGCAACATAGAGATCCTTTCAAACACTTGCTGGCATTTGGAAGGTAGAGATTACACACAGGATGTTCTAGCCTCCTTACAGATATTTTCAATTAATCCATCCTGTCTTCCATTAAGTTCCCAATTTGATGTTTATTCCAACATGGACTGGCTTGGTACTCGCTGTTCGAGTACAGGATGATGAATAACGAGATAGAGAAGAAAAACATTAAACAATTAAACAGATCGCACGGAAAACAAACACCCCACCTTCTTCCCACACAAAATTGGAAGGTTTCATAAAGCAAGGTCATGAACCTGAAGTTTAATCAACACAAACTGAAGCAACTACCAGGTCAAGGCACGATAGAATAGAGGTGCTCCTGGCTTCCATACATGAGCAGTGTTCACTTTCAGCTTTATAGAACCCCTATCCTTGCTAGAATACTTTTTGTTACATTCTTCCCTTTAAAACGTTTGACGGAGGTGGTCTCCACGCTTTTAATTTTACTTAACTGCTATTTTTAATCAAAATTTCGTTAAAAATCTATCAATGCAACCTGCAGAAAGGCATGTTTGGAAATCATTTTTTTAATAAAATAAATATTATGCCCTGAAAATGCTTCATGATCTCACATGTGGGACCACTCATTACTTTTCATTATGATATGTGATTCATGATTACTCTATGATGGAGTCCTATGCCTACTATTAACACATGGGCCAACGCCCTAGAACTATCGTTAGCAGTGAGTGCCTTTAAAAATTCCACTAAGGTTTGGGACTGAAGAAAGTAACTTTTGCCTCACAGTACAAAAGCATTAATAGGCTCATAACTTACTAGAGATTTCTTATTTCAAAGTGGTATTATGCTAGCCTACATGCCCAAACAGGCTATCCCCAGCAGGTTGCTCATAAAATCTATACCCGAGACAAGTACTTGGTGTGAGATTCAGAGGAGAGTCGAGACCAAGGGCATGATTCAAAGTCTAGTGGATGGGTACTGTGTCACAAATGTGAAGGATAGCCCGTCCGCCTTATTACAAGCACATTAGGAAGTAAAGAACTTGTAATAAGGCGGACGGGATATCCGTCACACATTACATTTCCGACAATCTCTAAATCAGGCCATAAGTCTATATTTTTCAAAACCGGCTTGAAATGGGTGAGCTACTGAAGGCTCGAGTCAGATGCCTGGGTCGAGTTCAACTTGAGAACCTTAGAGCCCAAAACGGGCAACCCACAGCATAACATCATGCACCAAGAATTAAAGATAATTATGAACTTTTCATGCAAAATAGGAGAAAGAAAGAGATAACCAGCTTCTGAGGTCCTAAGTGAATATTGTTATCACATATAAAAGTAAACTAAAATACATTAGTTCATGATGTGCACTGTTACAAAACATACTGTGTGAATATTAATGGGGCTCCTTGTATAATAAGAATGTAGGACTAGTATACATATGACAACTTGTCTCTTGGTTCACTAATGACATTATGTCCAGGAGGGAGCCATAAGTAGTTCTGAGTTTTTGTTAATAAAGTATCACTTTTAATAAATGCCGCTCAATGCAGTGATATAATAATTGTACTAAGGTAACATTATTCCACTTGTTGAAGAAATAGTACTTTTCTGAATTATGATTATAATTTATCACATTTGTGCATAATGTCTATTGCACGATTTACATGGCAAAACACTTTAATGGCTCGGCTCGTGCACGAGCTCTTCGATTCAAGCCTCATCCTTAGTTCGGCTCTTCCTGTTGGCTCGCGCAGCTATTATTTTACACAATAAAGCTCTATGTTGTACCAAGACCAGACACTGCAATATACAATTAATTAATATAATGTTTAATAGTTGAGGTACACATTTTTTTCTACAAGCACGTCATAATCGGACAAACGTTTGGTCATGATAACATTTATCAGCATTAAAAAAAGCGGTAACTTCATATTTGGCCACACGATGGCGGCATAAGCCAACGTTGGAAAGCGCTGTATAGTTTTGTGTGAGAGTAAACTTAACCTAGTCTGTAGACTACATACATTTTATACAATTATTCAGGCCACCTTGAAAATAACTAAGTATAGTTTATTTCAATTCGACTCATGAACGAGACAAAGGATTCACATATGCATTTTATAGTTATATTATTGAAAAAAACACATAGGGCACAGGGCGTGTCCCCATGTTGTTCTGACTGTATGACATGTAGCCTGACTCAGGTCTCAAGAGGCCTGACTGAGGGAGGGGTTTGATCAGCAGATACTTGTGAGATGGTGAAGTACTTGGATTGCATGTTAGCGCCAGGCATGTCCACAGGGAATAAACATTTGATCTGTGTATGTTAAGGGGACAACATGATGACCGTGGACAACAGTGGGGGATGATAACTGGCAAAAGGGTGATGAAACGAAAGGGGACAGACAGTGAAATATTTTCTAGATATGTGTCCACGCACATATGTGTTTCTCTGTTGCTACATTATAAACTAAATGTTTTTTACTTTCATTTTAACCTGATGAATATCCGAACATGTTAGACTTGTTTTACTATAAAATCATAAAGATTTCGAGAAAAAGGAAAACAAAATCGCTACATTAAATAATGTCATTGTGATAAATAATTCAAACGCTAGTACAGTGCGACACAAAGAATACTTGAACACCTCGCCACAAGCAGCTCCGTGATTCACTGTAGACAAACCAGTTATGAAAAGTTCCTCTCCCAGTTTAGCACATGAAATGGAATCTAAAAGAGTGGGTGCGGTCTTACGCACAACCCTGCTCTACAAAATGTGATCGAGAAACCTAGACGTATTTACGCAATTTTTGTGCCGTGTTACCATGGTGGTTAGGCACATCCCTTAACCTGGTTTCAGCGCCTCGTCAGGGGGCAATAAGCGCTATCTTAAAGCAATTTCAATTAAATACTCCATGTGAAAATGAGCATGTGAATGGGGTCTGCTCTAATAAACAGGTCATTTATTTAGTAAAGTGATTTAGGGTGCAACGAACAATGGAGCCAAAACGTCTCTTTAAGTAAACGTTACATTGCCAAATTGACTTACAAAATCCACCTCCAGCTTGCTGAGCTCCTGCTTGTAGCTGCGCATCCGGGCGCCATACATCGCCCGGCTCGGTGCGGGGATTTCTCGCACTTCCAGGTCCATTTGTTCGAGCTAAGAGAAGGGAGAAAGGACAGTGACTAGCAGATCTTGGGTAGGTCTTCGTGGCCGTGTTTTCCTTTATAGTCTCAGCCAAAAGAATGGAGAGCCCTTTATGATACCCACCCACCATCACTGATTTCTGGTTCAAGATTCCAGACTGAACTCAGAGTAGGGCCTGGGAGCAGTCAAAGGCTTCTCAGGAAAGCAGACCGGGGGCAAAACCTCACAACTCAAGTCAAACAGACACAATAATGTACTGTTCAGCCCGAGTTTTTATATTTAAATAAACAGAAGGCACATTAATCTCAGAGCAAACTTAAATACTATACAATGTAGATTGGTATAGTTATGGTCCTACTACCACCTATGTGCTCCCCATACACTGCAAATAGGTGCACAGGACACACACGCACAATGTAAGCACAACTGACTAGAGACCACAGAGAAGCAGAAGTTTGCGCAAGTGGGGTCGGTTGACCAAACTCTTCTCTGCCATAGAAAATAAGTTTGTCATAACAAATGAGTTGCAAAACTTGGTAAGTTGCCACCACCGTTTTATGTGACTAACCTAGGACATGGACAGCCGTGCCGTGTCGGCTATGACGGCACACTTGATGCTCCCTTTCAGGTCATATAATAGGTTCTGGACTTCACATTACAACGGACAGCCCTAGGCCTCTGCTTGCAACCTACAATTGTCTGGTGGCAGGATCAAACAAAACATCCAGGATACCAGGATCACATGCTGTACATTTCCATTTTCTGTTCCAACAGCAACCATTTTCAATTTACCGTTCTAACATGGCAGATGGCCAGTTTCTATTGGCAAAGTGAGAGGAGAAACAACCAAAAAACAAGGTGTGTAACTGTGAAAAAAAAAACATGAAGCAAGTGGCCGAGAAACACTTCTACAACTGCTGGGCCCGCAGAACTTTAAAAAAAATTATATACATATTTAACAAGGGTAGCAGGTCACAACTTCTGATTAGATTTTTCCCATTCATCAATCCCCGATGGTTCCTCTAGAATCGTGTTTGCAGCACATCCCTCCCATAGGGTCACTCACCAATATTCCCCCTTGTACGTCACACAGAAACCTTAATTCCCTGGCACAAAAACACAAAACACCTCTTCATGGGTTTTGGAAAGGTGATTGCTTCCTATTCCTTCTAAGTCTACCACTTATTCAAAGTTCTTTCTCCTCTGTTTTCCCCCCACTACTAATTACAGTCTTTTTATCGTGTTGCAATATCTTAATACGATCATGCAGTGTTTAGTTTTCCTCCTGGGACGAAGAGGTGTTGTACTGTACAGTTTAAAATTCTCATTATATTGTAATCTGATTCCTGGCTGTAGTTGCAACGTGTAACCTTATGTGAAATCTTTACTTGTAGTTGTAACGTTACCTCATGTGTAATCCCATTACCTCAGAAGATGTATATCAAAAACTATAAATACAATAAAATTACTTTGCCAGGTGCTGTTAAGGTAAAAACAAACTATGCACTTTAAGTTAAGCACCTGCTAGGTTGAGCAGGCATGAGAAAGACAGACTGATTTCTTTGTCAAGACAAAAATTAGACACCTTTAAAATGAAAGACTGGTGGGTCAGTAGAACTACCCTGACTCAAAGAACAATTCTGTATGGTTCTGAAGACCACAGTGAATTCAGGTCGCATATATTATACCTTATAGTAATAACAGTAGTTAGAAATATAGTCTTCCAGAATAGCTTTAAATCACACACAAGGCCAAGGTTTCAATGTTTTATGCATAAGAGAGTAAAGATCACAATTTAAATCTCCAAAAGCCACTGGCCTCATCAGCTAGAGCGAAGATGTGAAAAAGGTAAACCATAAGGCAATAAATAGATTTGTTTAAGGTGAAAAAAGACACCTGCAAGTTAATTCCTGCAAGCGTGTAGATACACCAACTAGGTCAGATATCCCTTGGAAACAAGAAAATCAAGCAGAATGATTGTGTGTGTGTGTGTGTGTGGTGGAAACAGTCTGTCTCTAGTCAAGAGCTCTTGTCTCAAAGCCGCACAATGACCTCCCTTGATAAATGTTCTGGAGCTCCAAAAATACAGCTTGTGGAGATAGGATGGAGCAACAAGGATAAGTGAAGACCGTAGAAAGTCCCAAGGTTTCTGGAAGACACTTATTACCAATGGAGTCGGAGTAAAGGTGTAGAGGAACTTCCATGACCGGTTAAACATGATACTGCCCCCTAGGAAAAAGAACTCTACGAATGCAGGAGGCAAAGTTCTTAAAGTTAGGATATGCAGTAAAAATGTAAAAAAAAAAAAAAAAAAAGTATAATTTTTAGGTTTCAAAACTAAAATGGTGGACCATTCCATTGAGCTCCCACTCAGGCAATGTTATTAGGCATTAACAGTGAATTCGGCCTTCAGGAGGAGCGTCTCTTCATTGTGGGACACCTGAACGAAGATGTCCTGGAAGATGGTTCTCTCCAAATCACTGTAAAATTGACACACTTTCACTCTTAAGTAGGTGTGTGGTACTGTCCATGTGAACTGTCAAAACATCGAGTATGATGTCCAAGCCAGAAGGAAGGCCTCTAAAGCTAGGAACAATTCCTACACATTTATCTGGAGGGATCTGTATGACCTGCCCCATAGAGCACTTCTGGGGCTATGGCTACATTGGGCCTTAAGTCTAAATTACCATAATCTGTTCTCAAGATCTGTAGTGTGTGGAGATAGAGAGAACAGGTATCCCATTAGACCAATGGAAACATATGCCCATAAATGTAAGTGATGGAAGGAGAGAAGGGCAGACAGAGGAAGGCTTTGCGTGGGAATTGAGCTACTGATTTGAATTCTTAACAAGGTAAACACTAAGGAACCCAGATTTAGAGTGGCAAAGGGGTCCCCTCCAACACATGGTCGCTGGAGGCTCAGAAGACGTCACTGAGACAACTAAACTGTTATCATGTAATGGCAGAGGGTGCCATACATACTCTTCTTGATAACAGTCACTCCCACCAGTGGAGAAAATGTTCCGGGAAGCCCAGTTTTCAGAATGGCTCCTGTTGTATCCTCTTCTGAGGTTTCCAAAATTACTGTATTAAGTCCAAATTGAACCCTAGGTCCAAAAGAACCCAAAGCACAAACATCAATGCGGACGTACATATGATTCAAAATGGACACCTTATCAGCTAAATGTCAACATTACGGTAACAGAAGACATACTGAAGTTACCGGAAGGAATGAACCTGAGCAAACAGTTTAGTAATCACTCACAAGGACGCACCAAGATCAAAGGGGAACATATTGTGTTTAAATGGCCAATCTATTATGGCACACTATATATATTATCCGTAGGCTTCATAAAGAGGAGAATGGTAGAACAAAAGCTGCACCTCCAACGAGCACAACAAAATGTTGTCCTGCACTATATAAAATATATATATTTTAGAGCAATGTGATCGAAGCACATGGCGCACTCTTGCTGCCGGTGAAAAAGACTTAACAGGTAAAACGCATCAGTATTTGTCATGAGATTGTTTGATATTAAACTTGAAGTTATCTCGAGTTCCTGGAATGCAAGGTTTGTTTTTGTATGTATGTGTGGTATATATAACACACACACACACATATATATAATATGTATTAATTCCTGTATGTTGAAGCCCAAGGGGCACAAGAAGGCTTACACTCCTTGCAGTGGTGAGAGTCTCCTCAGTAGGGCACTCGCCGTTTCATATTTTCATTTCGCTTCTCCCTATCAACAGAAGACACCAGGAAGCGCTCACTGCGGTGTGCTATTGTGCAATTTTAATGACTCGTTACTGTGGTACAAAGAAACAACCCAACGCGGTTCAGTCTCTCGACCTTGATCACGGGATGCTCACGTGACCATGCTACCATTTTTTAAAACACAGTCTTTTTCAGTTTTTAGTGAACCAATGTCTGTCCACGTGAATTTGACTTCATCCATCTATGAACCTTATTTAAAATATACACTTTAATTTACTTTACTTCAATTGATTATCAAAAGGTACTCCGAAAATTAACAAGAGGTCCCAAGCAAGGACCGCTCAGTGCAACGCATTTTCTAAAGTTCACAGTCCATTTCATTGTTCTGAAGCTTATCTCTATTGTGCACTCTTTGCTTTGAAATCTGTTCTTTTTCCAAAACCAGCTCCATGTTTCCATGCATGATTCCAGGTAACACTCATTCACCCCGCTTTTCCATTTTACCATTGCTTAGGTTTTATTTTATTTCCTTTCATCATTCCGTGCAATGTCTGCTGCTGGTATCACCTACAATATCTGCTTGTGCGGCCCAACGGGTAGCAATGTTATTTCCTATTTAATGTCACATGTATGCAGCATTGATCCTCCATGATTTGCAAACAAAAGGGCGCACAATCTTTTTATCTTTTTGTCCCGCATAATGTTGTTTTCGATAATCCTATAACTCCAGAATGCCAGAATTTCATGTTAGAAAACGTGGAACCTCTGGCATAATTAGCCCAAACATGTCATGATATATACATTTTAAACTGAACGGCACCATTGACTCTACATCATTCAGTTCAAACACATAGTCAACAATTCATTTTGTGTTATGCTTCCCCATACTATATGTTCAATTTACTGAAATACCATGCTCCCATTATTTAATTCATTATCGGTGCGACCAACCGAGACAACATCTGTATTTCTGCAGAGTCTCATTTGACGAGTGTTTTTTTCAAATTTTACAAGTGTACATGTAATTCCTCGTTCTTGTTCAAGCACCCGGTGCCATACTCCGAAATGACAAGATGTATCTCAACTCCCTTTGTCTCAGGGTTCGTTCCCTGTCGCTGCCCCTCACAGACTTTTCAACTTGATCAATTGCATCATATTTCAGTTGTGTCCAATCACCGTTGTGTTTTTGTTCCATGTGCTTAGCTAACGCATTACTGTGGTCTTTGTGGATCATTGCCCTGATATGTTCTAAAATTCTTTTCTTGGGCTGACAAATTGTGCTTCCCACATATTTCAATGGATACGTGCATTCTATTACATAATTTGTGAATCTAATTCTGCATGTAATATGTTGCTTAATTTGTATCTGCTGTCCATTCTTGATGCTGTACATCTGCTTGTTAATTGCAATTTTACAGGCCTTACATTGATGACATTTGTAAAATCCAGGTTTCTGAAGCCATTGAGTTTTCTTTTCAACATTGTGGTGGATACTAGTTCGTCTTGTAAGCTGGCAGCTCTCCTGAATGTCACTGCCTGATGATTCCCAATGATTGAATTTAATGTAGGGTCCCATTTTCAATATTTCACACTGTTTAGCATCCCATCTCATAGGAAGAGCAATGTCACAGTGATTGCTGTGTGAGGAAGGCTCTTTGTCACCATGTGCTCCCTTTGTATTCAATGAGAATGTCAAACTTTCAGTTTGTCTACAAAGCAACTGGGCCATGACTGGACATCAGGAAATGACCTGGGGAAGGTGGCCCATTTAAAGAATGAGAGCAACACCTTTCAGGAATGGTGCCCTTCATCGAGATTGAGAGGTGGTTCATAAATACAATAAGTGAGAAACAATGGCAGGGCCAACACATCTGGCTTGCTGTGTGTGAAGAGCTCTGCAGAGAGTAACACCCAAATGAAGCTATGGGAGAGGTCTGTGCATGTGTAGCTAGCAAGGCTGCAAATGCTGGTGTCCAGGACGGGATAAACTGCTTCTGGCAGAACTGCCCTGGCCTTGTGTGCAGTAAGGAACGACTTTTCCAAAATTAAGTCAATGACAAAGAGTAACTATTAACAACATTTCTTTATCCTGTATTGATGACAAGTTCTTGCAGACAGCTAAAGTCGTCCATTGCCAGATGCTAAAACGACCCCATAGAAGTCAATAAACCAGTATAAAACCAGAAAAAATAAAACCAGCATCAGAAGAAAATGATCACAGAAACAATTCAAATATTTACATCAAAAATAAAATAAATCACATAAAACTGAGTTGGAGATTAATAGAAGACTTCAAATGAGCCCCTAAACAATATCAGTGAATATCTAAAATTAGCAAAATTACCTGAGAAAATGCTTATCAAAATAGATGTGCATGCCTCGGGAACCTGCTTTAAGTTAAGAATGTGTTCAAGAAGAAAAACCTGTCCCTAACATAGGGATTATTTAAAAAGCACAAAGCCCTCCGAAGGAAGCTATGGTAACAAACACCATTGTTTAGGAGTTTGTAATCAGAACAAGCTAATTCAACAAATCATAAGAGATCAAATTTTAAAAAAATACGTCACAGTGAGACATAATACCATGCTCTTATTGCGACAAAGCTTTGAAGTAGAAGCCCTGCCTAAGGGCTGACTTTTCTAGACAGCTCACTACAAGTGTACGTGGGTGGAACTGGTGCGGTATAAAGACTATTAGAAGTTTATATATTGACCGCATAGATACATTTTCCTAAAGTCTGTCATACAACAGTCTGCAAGGGACAGAGAAAACTACCAACACATTCAACTGCCCAAACGCCGACCAGCCGGCAACACTCTTATCTTGCCTGTGCCGAATCGAACAAATTGGATGGGTAGATGCAGGTTTTCGTTTTGTGCCTTCCTATAGAGGAACTAATAATGAACAAACGGGTGTTGTAGGCTCGGAATTAGCCATCTTATTAAAGTCCCAGGTGCACCACACCTTATTGCCTCCAAAACCAGATATTTTCTTAAACTTCTCTTTCTAAACTGTATCTAGGGTATGATTTTGCTCAAGGTAAAATAATGCTTCTCAACTAGTCGCTACCTAGTGATACACCACCCCTTTTGAATACCTGGGAGTGACATAAGTATTTTGGAGTATGGTTTGAAGTGAGGGGTACATTATCACCACCTAACCTCCAAAATGTCCACAAGTACATCCAGAAGCTTCACTACACAGTGCCATCTAAAATAGATCTCAGGATCAGGCCTGAACTCTCATCAAAGCAAAGTCAATTCTGTCTCTCATGCAGTCGCGGTTCTCGACCAGCAGAAGGAGCTGGGCATCCTGGGAGGGGGGGGGGGGGGGGGGGATAAAAAAATGTAATAATAAAAAAAAAAAATAAATACACCGTTACTGCTGCTCCATCCGCTCCTCTGCAGGCACAGGCTCCCAGCCTGCCTTGCACCAATCACACCAGGCAGAGTGGGAGCCTGTGCATGCTAGTTGCTGGGCTGGAGAGATCCCAATGCGCATGTGTGTTTGGTCAGCCTGAGACAGCCGGCCAAACACACATGCGCTCAGAGGGGAGTCATCTTAAGTGCTCGTCACAGCCCTTGGCCCACCCCTTTTCAAGAAAACGATAATCAACACAGTTTATTATCGTTTTCTTGAAAAGGTTTGCAGCTGATGGTGGGGGGACGAAGCTCCTCCGCCCTTATGGAGAAGCCGCCCCTGCTCTCATGTAAGGCAACAAGGCTTATCCATGGAAGATCGCCAAATTTCTAACAGAGTATGTGCTTGAACCATATGTGTGGGCTCTAAAACACCACAAAAACAAATCGAATTAGACTTTAGTTTAATAAAACAAGCACAGGCTCTCAAAGTCAATTTTCACATGGTTTAGAATTCAAGAATGTAAGGCGCAGCCCAAGCTCATTATCATGTTTCCTCCTTAAAAAGAACTATTATTTCCAAAGAAGCCAAGGATATGCCATGGTCAGCTGTATTTTAATGAGGTGCTTCAGAACCTGTTTACCAGAAGTGAAATTTCTGTTGGCCAGTAATCAGTGGTTCACTTGTAATAAAAACGTGCCAGTACCCAAAGCTCTCCTCTGAAATACGCGGCTACTGCAATTAAATATGCAAGCACAGAATACTGGGGCCTCTTGAATCCATTTACAGCCACTCCGTGTCCCTTCAGCTCACTCCTGCAACTTTCTGCTTTCGCCCTTTGTGACGCTTTTCCGATTTTCTCTTCCTCCGTCTTTTCCTCCCGGTATATGCCTGATGCAAAAAAATAAGGGCCGGTCCCCAACAATAAGTGCTGGTGTCCCCCACCGGCAACCACAGGCTCAAATTAACCACTGCCAGTAATAATTTTTGCTTAAGAGAACTATTGTAGATTGGTTAAAATCAAAATCCTTTAAAGAAGATATTTTGATTGTGCTAGAAAACAAAATTCCTGTCTGGCTTTCAACTCGTTCAGAATGGGCATTGGACAAAGAATTTAGTTTGAATACATACATCCCAGTGACTGCAAAATGCAAATTCATAAGACTGATATTATTTTCAATTATTTTACACAAATTTAGGTTGGGAAGAAAATCGTCCCCGTGTCACAGCAGGGCCAGCTTTGTAAATAAAAGCAGTCTTTAGGCCCTATCTAAGAAGAAGATTGTAGAGTGTGACTAAAACCAATGTGCATAAGGGATAGCCTACACTCTTGGTGTTCCACCATTTAATACTGTATGAATCACAACAGGGTGAGTAGTCTGGTTCAGTCTACTGACATTGCAATATTGGTGCAGGGCTATTCATTTGTGTCACAAAACAGCCCGAAGAAATTAGGTAATATATTTGTGAGTCCCAATGTGTCAACTGTGTTTCAACCAACACAGAATTAAAGGGTCATTGTCCGGGCAATGGAATTTTGAGCATAAGAAAACATTAAAGATCTCCTTCAAATCTATGCCTAGACTTCATTTGACACATGACATGATCCAAGCAATCACTGGACCTTCATTCACCACACAAACCCCCTCCGCCTTCAAAAACACTTCAACCTCAATCCTCTACAACCAACAGTGCCACCCCTAGCCTGCTCACAGAGAAGGCGTTTGCATAAGGAAACATTCCAAATCAAGGAAGTGTCTTGAACAGTATTCTTAAACATTTTAACGTTACCACACAAGTAGCAGTTATGTTCGTTATCAATACAAAATTACCTAACACAATAGTAACATGTAGTAACTGTGGCAAAATCAGTGATTGACATCCATTGTTCATTTTGAGACATATCAACCACAGGGGCATAATTAATTGATTTTTTCAACCCACTAGACACCAACCAAAGAACATTATTGGGATGGTTGATATGGCATGGGAGAAGGTGGGTGCAGTGATTACTTGTCCTCATACTTTCCAATATGCAAATAGAAGGTAGATATTTATTTAGAACTTGGCTGGGGTAACCTTTTTTTCTTATTACTGGGCAGGTCCCTCAGCTGGGTTGGGCTTGGCTATTTTGACTTGTCATTTCGCTTTATATTAATTTTAGTTTTTTTATTTATTATTGTACTCTTAAGCTTCCCTCATTTTTTAACCTTCCCTAAACTTATGTTGATCTGTTTCACATTAACCTTATCCCGCTTCCTCTTCAGTTAACTTTGCTTCCAAAGTGTTTGACTGCTCAATGGTTTTATGACCCAGTTTAATGGGTGTCTGTCCTGTTCCAGCCAACGAAATCAGGAATTTAGAACTCATAGCTAACCCCAATTTAACAATGGCCGGCCAGCTCTTTTCTGTCTTTGAGTATTGTTTTTATCAGCAGAATTCTTACGTTTTTTTGAAACCAGAAACATGTTGGTTATTCCCATATTTAGGTCTTCCAGATTAGGGGTTGGGGGGTGTTGTTTATACAGCCCAAGGCACCTCTGTGGCTCTCCATCTGATATCGGTAGCAAATCAACGGACGGTCAGAAAAAACAAATGCAAACTGGATTTCTATAAACCTAACAATTCTGAACTGCTTCTCTCCATTTGTTCTCTACTATAGTTCCGTCAACAGTGCCAAAATATCCTTCTGGACCAAGGCAGAAAGTTAGCTAATAATGGTCCACACTTCACTGGACCTAATCTCCTAGAGCTCTCAGATCACTAGATCAGCAATATTCTCTTATGAGTGCTGATTTTAATCAATCCAGCAAGTTGTGGCAGAATTAGCACTTGCTCTAAGTGATACACGGACATGAAGAATAAACTGGTACCACCAACAGGTATCTAGCTTTCCTAGTGCAGTGGGAACCTGTATAAGTGAGTATGTGAGTATGAGCACTTTGTTCTCTCACAATATCCTTAATTAGTATTATCACTTTGAAGCAATGCATGCAAAAATAGATCCTATGTATTTAAAAGTACTTTCTGTCCGACAAGAGCAGTAGTCTCCAAACTTTTTAATGCTGTGCCCCCCTTCCAATGGTAAAAAACCATTGCCCCCCCTTGAATTCTTCACAATTATTCAATTAAATTGAACCTGTTTGAAGATGACTAGACTCATTTAAACATTGCATTCAAGTTTTCAAAACTAGTTTTAAAATGAAATCAAATGCATGATTGCCAAACATACTATTTTGGTTAGATAGGCCTTTCTAATGCGTAAAAGTATACACTATTTGGTTCTCAAAAATGGCGGTGGAGAGGGTTGAAGACTATCTGGAGCCCCTTCTCTTTTTGACACATACTGTCAAGCCAGATATAAATGAGAAAAGACTTTACTGATGGCCCATTAGAGAGAGGTTGACTGCCGCTCATTTATTTTTTAGCTTAAAATAAAGCACTGGCATCAGCACAGTGCTTCTTTTGACCAGAGCCTGGCGACCCCACTGGGATCAGTTATGGCCCAATAGTTTGAAGACCCCTGGGCTAGAGGGAAGACTGAAGGAAATAAGAATAACCTTCTTACAGAGTACTTGTGTTTATTTAATTAAGCAGACTATAACAGACTTCATTCTAAACAAAACTTTAGAAAAGGCTTTGATATTCACACCTCAAGAGAAAAAAAAACACACCTCTTTGCGTGAAATAAAAGAAATATTTATAGAGAAGGAGTAATGTGTATGAAAGGATTATTTAGACTAATTAGGAGCCCCGTTCCATAATGCTGATCCGCGAGCCACAAAGGAAAATGAAGAAAGACAGCTAAAGGTGGCACCGAGGTTTACAATTTAAAGTGGACTCTGAAATAGCACTTTAATACTTTGTGTTTTAATTTGAAGGCACTTAATGTAGTCTGATCCTTCAAAAGTAAAGTGTGCTGGTTTTGCTGCAGGTCGTAACGAAATGTAAAGCACTATGCGCTAAACTCATGAGAGTATTAAATAATTTGTTTTCTTCAACAGATTCTATTTCTAACACACATGTGAACATTTACAAGTCTAGAGGAATCTTTACCAGATACGCCAGGAAAATAAGAGGGAGCGCCAGTTTCAAATATGTCATCAAGCTAATCAAAGCAGACACAACCCCCTACTCCAACAGTCTAAATCTCAACTTACAGTCGGACACCTAAACACAAGCATAAACGCTGCAGCAGATGAGACAGATCTCCCAGGACCAAATAAAACAACCGGGGATCATTTCCAAATCCTTAAATCATAATTCTTAGTGGTGTCAGAGCATTAAGCGAAGGAGCTTAAAAAAGATGTGAATCTTCATTAACATGACCCAAATGATGGAGACTAGCCTCTCCCGCTGTTTAGATCTGAGAGAAGTGAGGCGAGGAAAGATGCCGGAAGAGAACGAGTTCGCCCAAAATCACACTGTGGGTCATGCAGGTGAAATGTGTGTTCCAAGGGGATTCTGAGCACGATACCAAAGACACAATCTCTCAGCTAACCCTCTTAAGAACTTTACCACATTTCTCTGACACTTTACACCGGTTTCACTCTAGAAAACGCTTGTTTCCACTACATTCTGTAACATACACATTCTACCTTCCCAGGTGAAATAGAAAAAAAGCAGGCGGGTTGGAGAGTCTTCAGCAGACAAACGATTTTAAAGGCTAGGCTTATCTAGTCCTAAGGCGTTTTTAACAGTGACCTTTTCAACAAAATAAGACTATGAAACACCTACCAACTCTTTTGCTTCTTCCAGCTGTTTTTCAACTTGTGCAACCATCTGCTTCTTTTCATCTGAAAAACAGTAACAAAATAAAAATAAACCAATTAAATAGCACATTATCATATAAAGCATATGCATTTGCTCTGTCAATGTAGAGGCCCTGAATTCTAAAAAGTAATGAAGCAGTTTTACATAGATGATCACAAATATGTTTATGGTACCCCTACAGCAGCTTCATGTCCGTCAGCACTTTTAACCACGGCATCTGCTTTTCATTCAAAGAATTAAGCATTATTAGAAAAATGAAATCGGACTTTCAAACTAGGGGAAAGGAAGTAGATGTTGAAAATGAACCAATCAAACTGCACCAACATCCCACAAAGTGAAACACAATGTACAACAATGTAAATCAAAAAAGCCAACACATGAATTCATATTTAATAAACTTGGTATAGGTCTTTCTACAATATAATAATATCATAAAGGGCACCTCAATACGTACATACATATTTCTCTACTTATATGGACAGGGAAATGTACTCTTACACAGTTGCAAATGCAGCTCAATGCCTCACCTGGCCTCGTTCACATCACACCCGTTGCCTGATGACATACTGTGCAGGGGATCCACGGCCCAGTCTTGAAAACATTGTGTGCAAGCATTCATCCTCTTCTCCAGCTCAAATCAAAATGCAACTCGAACATGATCACTAAATCCTGCATACGTCTCAATAAACAACAAAGCATTTCTAGTTGGGTTCTGTGAGGATGACCAAAAGTCATGGGTGCATGGTAAACCCACCTAAGTAAGTGGACACTATTCCTTATTATCGTCAGTCTGAGTCTGACTGCCTGTGTAGAAAGCTTATCCAGCCTACTGTGTCAATTGTTCTGTGTAACTGAGTTATATTGGTGCTCTACTGGCACAGAATGGAATCTTCAGGGGTGTGTAATCCCTATAGCCCAACGCCAGGACATGTGGGACAATTAGGCCCACCTCGCTGCAGCACAATCACTTCGGAAACCAGTTTACAGTACCATTTTATGGACCATGTAAGTGCATTGTTTGCAGTTAAGGTCATATTTGCTCCCAAATGTTAATGCTGTTTAAACTTGTATATATGGCTTATTAATACAAAACCTTTATTATTAGGGTGAGTGCCCTAAGGAAATGTTGTAAGGTTGGTTTGCACTACTGATATTAGTTTCAGTATAAAAATGTATGCACACACGTTTACAAAGTTTAACAATATGAAGCTATGTCTAATGCTCCCAGAATGCTCCCTGATTAGATATAAATATTTGCAGAAGCTTGAAAGCAAGATTGAGGATTCTCTGCTTTCAAACTAAAATGGTCAGAAAAAACGAAACTAGGAAATAAACGTTTTGCTAAGGTACTGTGAAATTTTAGATACCATTTCTTTGAAGCGTCTTTTAGTAAAATGTGTTGATGCATGCTATTGCCAAAAATAAAATAAAAAAAAATAATAAAAAAATCGCAATGGAAAAATCAGTATAACCAGTTTCAACAAGATTATGGCAAACATGAAAATAAACAAACAATGGCCAAACCAGCAGGTTCAAAATTGGGTATCAGGCTTACAGTTTTGTCAATGCGGGTCTTGTTTTGACATTATTTTTTTATAAAACTTTATTGTTGTGGGAGCTGCCAGGCACTCACTATTATTAAAAACATTGGCAAAAGTACTTTGTTGTTTCAAAACGCATACATTGCCACAGTAGTTTCTGGCATTGAGCAAAACTACTTTGTGTGATGATATGCTCCTTGTAAAAGTGCAAAATGCCGGCACTCAAAGTGAAGCCATCCAATAAATAGAGAGATAAACAACATTTTAATAAAAACAAAAAAGACCTTGGTTAACGGTAGACCTTAGGCTATGGGCCCAATTTTTAAAGAAAATCACAGAAGTCCACCCATGGTATAGGTCCATGTATTAGTGCACATTTATGGCTTTCATGAATTACCAAGAATGTACAGAAGTAGGCCAGGAAATTATACTCCTAGAAAATATTTGTGAACTGCATTTTAGCACAAGCAAATAAGCTTGTGTAGATCTGCTCATCCAAAAATCGGTTGAGTGTTTACAAGTTGACTTCCCCCTCACCCACTTTTTTTCCCTAAACGTTACTTCTGCCCTTGTCAGGAATACATTTCCAAGCTTTCTCAGTATGGGAAAAGAGAAGAGAAGAGCTGGTGAACACTGTTAAATCATGCAAGTTAGTAGGTTTGCACAAACTCAAAAGTGCATTAAAACCCTGGAACTATTGCTTGCTGGCACCACCAGCCCCAGTAGGTACATCTGTGCAAGGGTGGCAAAAGGAGGGAATTGCTAGTATTCAAGCCCTTGCATAATCAGAGAGGCTATTACTAGAGCTCCTATATAATATGCTTGCTGCCATAATTTGTCTCTGCACTATATGGCTCCAAAGGGACATGTGGATTTTGTAACAGGACAAGTAGATTTATGAAGCAACCTGTCCCAAGGACAAGTAGATATTTTATTCCATTACCCCTGATCTTTCTGTCTCTCAGGAAAGAGTATAAAAGGAAAATGATATCTCACTAGCCAGAGGAGCAAGGTACAAGCAGAATATGAAGGCGCTCGTAATCCTGGTGTTAGATACTCCAACTGAATGATTTTTCACTGTAGGAACACGAGAATCCGATCAATCGATCAATCAGGAAATTTGTAAAGCGCACTACTCTCCCGTGAGGGTCTCAAGGTGCTGAGGGGGGCTGCTACTGCTTGAACAGTGATGTCTTGAGATGTCTCCTGAAGGTAAGGAGGTCCTTAGTCCGACGCAGGTGGATGGGAAGAGTGTTCCACGTCTTGGTGGCGAGGTGCGAGAATGATCTGCTGCCAGTGGTTGTTCTGCAGATGCGTGGGACGGTGGCGAGGGCAAGGTCGGCAGAGCAAAGCTGTCGGGTCGGGGTGTAGAAGGAGAGCAGTCTGTTAAGGAATTCTGGTCCGGTGTTGTGCAGTGCCTTGTGGGTGAGGAGTTTGAAGGTGATTCTCTTGTTGACAGGGAGCAAATGTAGGTCTCTCGGGTGGGCTGTGATGTGGCAGTGGTGGGGGATGTCCAGGATGAGGCGTGCGGAGGGGTTCTGGATGCGTTGCAGTCTTTTCTGGAGTTTGGCCGTAGTTCCTGCATAGAGGGGATTGGCGTAGTCCAGTTTTCTGCATACGAGGGCTTGGGTGACGGTTCTTCTGGTTTCAGTGGGGATCCATTTGTAGATCTTCCGAAGCATGCAGAGGGTGTTGAAGCAGGAGGAGGAGATGGCGTTGACTTGCTGGGTCATAGACAGTAAAAAGTCCAGGACGGATCCCAGGTTGTGTGTGTGGCCGGTGGGTGTCGGTGCGGTTCCCAGTGTGGTAGGCCACCAGAAGTCGTCCCATGAGGAGGGGATGGAGCCGAGGATGAGGACCTCAGTCTTGTCAGAATTCAGTTTCAGAGATAGCCTGTAGTAAATGATGTATGGATGATATTAGCGCTCTCAAGAATAATACGAGAATTAGCTTGATCTTTGGCAAAGAAAAGGCATTCCTTTTGTATAGCCTCAAGGGCGGGCTTGTCAAAAGAGATGGTTTTCTGTTAAACCAGAGGCAACTTATGGTAGGAAGATTCATGAACCTGTTTCCTCCACACAATTTTACATTCCAGAGCATATAAAGATATTTAGAAGCTGTTTACCTTGAATTAACACTTTAACTTTGTTATTTATTCTTACTTGCTTAGCTGTCACCTAATGGAATGATTCACTATTTTAGATACATTAGTAACTCAAATTCATTAATAAGCCTGCATTCTGGTTCCACCCAAGATAAGGGGATTAAAGGCAAAATATAAAAAGTAAACTGAAAGAAGGCTGGTGATGGCAGGAAGATGGACACCATATAAGCATCTGCAGAGGACACACAGAACTAGTGAGGCAAAAATGGTTCCTGGAAAGGTTTGACTTTGTTCAACCCATGTAAATAATTGAAAACCTCCTCAATGGCAAAATTAATGTATATCTACATGGCCCATTGCCACCTCTGTAATACCAGTCCCAAGCCTTTCCTGTCACAAATAATGTCATCTGATGGACTGGGTCTTCTAACAGCAAACCACTTTGAGTGCATGAACAAATGACACCATTTGGTCAGTGGCACAAGCATGGAATAACAATGCAAGATAAGGTTTCCTGCAGTCGACATTGAAATACGGAAGTAATAATTATTTTTAAAAATATATATTTACACCATGGTTGTATGAGCCCAGATCGTTTACATCCAGGGACCTGCTAACTTAAACATTTCTGTATGCTTTTCTTTTTTGTTATTTTTATCTGTACAGAGTTTAACAGCTCACGTATGTGATGCAAAGTTTGCAATAACTCAAGTCAACTAGCAAGAGCAATTAAATTAAGGAAAACACCGTCCAAAATTGGTAGGCATGAAATCCAAGACACTTTTGTTTGAAATCAGAAGAAAAAAAAAAAAATCCATGAATACCGGTGGCATTTTTTAAAAAAAACATTATCATGTCAGAAACCGCTTAAAATTCTGCTCAAATAGTGAAATGGGATCTATACCACTGCAGGGCAGAGGAATGGAAACTAGACAGACGAAGGCCTCAGGGTACACAAGAGTGAGATCTTAGTAGAAGACTGTTGGAAATGGCCTTTCCGCAGGGTCATCACCAAACGTTTTGCCTTTCTCCTTCTCTTTTACTGACCTCATTTCTGCTGGCTTTAGGATTCTGCTCACTTTACCACTGCTAACCAGTGCTAAAGTGCATATGCTCTCGCCTTAAAACATGGTGACATTGGCTCATATCCAATTGGCTTATTTAATTTACTTTGAAGTCCCTAGTCAAGTGCACTACATGTGCCCAGGGCTTGTAAATTAAATGCTACTAGAGGCTTGCAGCACTGGTTGTGCCACCCACATAAGTAGTCCCCTAACCATGTCTCAGGCCTGCCTCTGCAGTGCCTGTGTGCGCAATTTCACTGCTACTTCGACTTGGCATTTAAAAGTAATTGCCAAGCCTTAAACTCCCCCTTTTCTACATATAAGTCACCCCTGAGGTAGGCCCTAGGTAGCCCACAGGGCAAGGTGCTATGTAGGTAAAAGGCAGGACATGAACATGTGTGTTCTATATGTCCTGGTAGTGTAAAACTCCTAAATTCGTTTTACACTGCTGTGAGGCCTGCTCCTTTCAAAGGATAGCATTAGAGCTACCCTAATATACTGTTTGAGTGGTAGATCCTGATCTGAAAGGAGTAGCCAAGTCATATTTAGTATGGCCAGAACGGTGATACAAAATCCTGCTTAATGGTGAAGTCGGATTTTATATTACTATTTTAGAAATGCTACTTTTAGAAAGTGAGCATTTCTCTACATGTAAATGTTTCTGTGCCTTCCAGTCCACGTCTGGCTAGGTTTAGTTGACAGCTCCCTTGTGCATTCACTCAGACAACCCCAAACACAGGATGCTCAGTCACACTTGCATACATCTGAATATTGAATGGGTCTTCGTGGGATGGGAGGGTGGAGGGTCTGCTCTCACACAAAGGACTGCCACACCCCCTACTGGGACTCTGGCAGACAGGATGGAACTGAAAGAGGACTTTGTGCACTTCTAAGTCACTCTTTAAAGTCCCCCCACTTCAAAGGCACATATGGGTATTCAAGCAGGGTCTCTGACCCTACCAACAGAGATACTTCTGAAGTAGACACTTCTACTTCACAGACACTTCTGGACAAGATCCCACTGTTGAAGAATCCCTGAACCAGAAACTGCAACCTGCCAAGAAGAACTGACTGGCTTCCCAAAGGACTCACCTGACTGCTTTTCTGAGAAGGACTACTGGCTTGCTGTTGCCCTGCTGCCCTGCTGCCCTCTGGCTGTTCTGAGAAGTGCTCTTCAAGGACTTGGATAGAGCTTGCGTCCTGTTCCTTGAAGTATCAGGACCAAAAATGCTTCATTCCTGCAAAAGAACTCCTTGTGCTGCAAAAATCTACACACAGCCTGCAAGTATCAATGCACAGCCGTCATCCCTGTGAGAAAATCACTGCACGCCGAACCGGATCAACGCAGCCCGGCTTCCCGAAGATGAGAACGATGCAGCGACTGCGTTGCAACCGGAAATTCGACGCACGGCCCACTGGATCGACGCAAAGCCGAGCCGGAACAATGCAGCCAGACTTCCTGAGAGGAACCCCCACCGGATCTACGCAGCCCCTGTGACTTCGTCCTGCACAGCAAGTATTTCAACCCATCGTCCCCGGGTGTCCGAAAACCCAGCAACCCAAAGAGGATCACAGTATACGCGCCGGAAATCGACGCAAAGCCTGCCCTGTGTGAAAACTCAACGACGCATCGTCTGTGTGCGCCGGAAAAATTTGCCGCCCACCTCCCCCGTTTTCCACACAACTCCTCCTATGCGGTCCCTTGCAGAGAATTTGAATGCAAACCAGGTACTTTGTATGTGCAAGATACATTTGTTTAAAGACTGAAGACACATTATACAATTTGCTTGGATAGGTGGTGACCTGACTGCCAACCAAAGACCCCATTTCTAACATTGGTGATCAGCGGTAAGGATAGGACTTGTATTTGTGTAGTGACATACAAGAGCTAAGTGTTCACTACCTATCCACAGTTGAAGGTCAACTTGATTTTTTATCTTTTTCTGCAATTTCGTTTTTCTGCCTGACATTTTTAACTAAAATCCTCATTCAACATGTCTGGCTGGGTCTCAAGCAGGAGCTGAACAGTTTCACCTAGCCGAGATGGAGACATACACTGTCAAACAGCTGAAGGGGTTCTGCAAGGGGTTGGGAGTACCCACCCAGGGTCCATCCAAGAACGAGGAGTACCAAATGACGCTGGGGCCTGGGCAGAAGCCCATTCACAGGAGGATGTTGAGGATAAGGAGCAAGAGGAGGGCCCTTTAGAGGATTTCTTGCCAGTAGTTGTGGATGTCACCCCTGGAATTGTGCCCCCTAGTAAACCAGGGAGCAGTGTCTCTAGCCATGGCCTGACCACAGAAGAAAGGAGGGAGGAGAAAGAATTTCAACTACAAATGGCAAAGTTAAACCTGGAAGTAGAGGACAGGAAAGCAGAGAGAGAGGCTGAGAGAGCCTTTGCTGAAAAGAAACTTTTGTTGGCTCATGAACTGAGTCTCAATGAGCTGGATATTAAGGCAAGACAGTATGAGTCCAGCAGTGATGGTGGCAGCATACATGCAGGACCTGCTGGGGAAAGGAAGGTTTGTATACTCAATAATGTAGTGCCAAGTTATGTGGTGGGAGGTGACATTGATAAGTGGTTGGCTGCTTATGAAGTTGCACTAAGGGCTCAAGGGGTTCCTGAAGAGCAATGTGGGGCAGCCTTGTGGTGGTATGTACCAGTAGTAGGGAGGGACACACTTCTTACACTAGATCCAAGAGATCAAAATGTACATGCATCCATGAAAGCCGCTTTACTTGCCAAGTTTGGCTGACACCTGAGAAGTACCGTCAGAGGTTCAGGGACATCACCAAACTCTCCACACAGAACTGGGTAAACTTTTTGATTTCTCTGGTAAGGCACTGAATAGATGGGTAGGGGCAGCAAAGTAAATGATTACACAGGGTTATTTAATTTAATTCAGAGAGAGCATATGCTCAGTATTTGTTCTACAGAGTTGCACCAGCACCTGGTTGACAGTAAGCTGACTGATCCTAGAAAGCTTGTTGAGGAGGCAGACCTTTGGGTTAGCACCAGAGTGTCCAAAAAGGTACCAGGGAGTGACCCCAAGAAGGGTGGTTCCGGTTCCCCCCCAACAATGTGAGGGGGAGGTTAAAGATGAACTGGACAAGTCCCAGAGTAAGGGTGGAGGCTAGGGTTCCCACCAGTGGGTGATTTCTTTGGACAGACAGAGTCCCCCTTCCTGTGTCCTAGCTGGGAACACTAAAAGCAGCAGGGTCGGGAATGGGATTCTTTGGGCCACCGCCCCATCTGAGAAACAGATGAATAATTCAGACCAGAGTTTCCAGGATGGGTTTTATGATATAGATCTTGACTGGGTTTGCCTCCTTCGTGAAAAACAGACCACAACTGTTACAAAATGGCATAATCCACTCTGAACCTACCAGGAGGTAATTTAGAAGATGTCAAGACTCCATCTTAACTCCCTTCTCTTCTATCTACATGTGCAAATACTGGCACTTCCAATTATGGTCACAGGCGTCAGCATCCACCAGAAGATTGATGATTTCCAACTATAACTGAATATGTGTATTACCAGGCATGTGTGCATGCATCCTAAAGGCATGCCTGAGTAATCTAATCTTAGAAGTTCCTAAATGTTATCATGCTCAATCCCCAAAAAATGTAATGCCTACTCTTTACACCCAAACGTGGCTCCTCATGTCTATCTGAGCTCAGAATATCGCCTCCCAGGAATATTAACCAAAATACCAACTTCAATTCTTGAAGTACTCCTGTACCCGAAAGACTTCAGCACAGCCATAAGCTACCTTGACAGAATTCATATTGAATTTGGAAATGCCCACTAGCCTCTCTACCCAAATCTCATACAGGCTCTTCTAGAATAAGAGCTTTATTCAGCCACTAAGCTTAAAACCAGCTCCAAAAAAGGTCAAGTTAGCCTCGTTCTCAAAGAAATTCACTAGATGTCCTCAAATGCCATTTCTAACTGCAACACTTAAAAGGGCCTTGTGTGCTCATAGATCACTATACAGAGCCATTGCGCTTTCGATTTCTGGAGGCTCAAAAAGACTGGGAAACAATATTTCCTTTAAAACTAGAATACGCCAATGTGCTTACAGAGGAAGAATTCAGTCAGTCTGTTCATTGTAAAACAGCAAATATGTGGAATGTTTGGCCGCCTGATCTTTGTGCTCAACCCACATACATAGCTTTTCTTAAAAAGAACCTTTAAACGTTCCTCTTCCACAAACTTTTCTGTGACTGAATCTCTCCCTTCATTTGTATTGCATCTTTCCACTTTCAGCTTGTTGAATTACATGTGTTTATTCTGCAATAACGCCAGACAAAAGCCAACTGGTACTTTTTCCATCTCTGGAAGAGCCTTTATTGAAGCTTATTAGAAGTGCATGTTTCTCTCCCACATTTCCATTCACAGTGCTAGTTCCTGTATCTGTCGTCTTCTGTTGTGAAGAAAGGGCTTTATTAGTTCTGAGGCAGTCTGGCATCAACTGTTTCGAAGGTACATACATTAAAAATACAACCTTTACTTCATTTGTCATATAACTCTGGGTGCCTCCTCCTTAGCTGTTGTGTTTCACACAAAGACTGGCTTACTAGGATGCAAAACTGCTGGTGTAGATGAATGAGGTTCTTGCTGCCAAGTAGGTTAACGCTGCAGGCCAGACAGGTGTAATACCTTCTAAACAGTGATAGGTTTAATCTCATCTCCGTGAGAAACAAAAGCATGTTATGTTGCAGAAGCAGTTTCAAAACTGGAAAAGACAGAGCCATTATGTGAGATCGACTCTACACGTTGAACATCCATTTCAGACTAGCAGCTCTCAGCTACTTTTGATAGGACCCAAACATTTTGAACTGCTTTTAATCAACCTACCTTGTCTTCAAGCCAATATTACAAATTCCTTTAGAATATTGCAAATGAGTTAACACTACTTTATAGGAAATGAATCCGTTGTTATCGGATCTGGATCTTAAGTAGCTAGACTAGTGATCACATCATATTTCTGTAAAGTAACCTTGGCCGTGAGAACATCGGGACAATCAGAATCGGAGCTGCAGTGCCATCACCAGCCCTCCGGGGATAACATTTCAGCCAACTCATAAAGAGTCTCTTAATCAACTAAGCCAACAACCTAGATTAAACAGAATATGACTTTTGACAGAAAGAAAGAACTAAGAAGCAAAGGATACACACAACTGCAGAACTAGCAGTACATTGCCTTCTGCATGGAACAATCCTGAGCACGGTCAGATATTAAAACCTGAACTCTTTGTGAGGGACTAAATGTCACCTGATTTGCATGCAACACAAGACCAGTAAAATCAATAAAGCGACTATTGCATGGGTCCTTCCTCTTCCAATGCCATTTTGTTTAAAATGTGAATTCAGTCCCGAAAAAAGTGATGTCTGAAAGTGGTTTGTGCTTATGCAGGTGCACATACTATCCATTTTCCTTCTAGACCTGATGGAGGGCCTCTCACGGATCCCCATTCCGGGAGCCCCATTAAGGAGCCCGCCTCTGACAATGAAGGTATGTGAGTGGCGGGGCCAGTATCAAATCACTAGCCCCAACACTACTTGACAGAAGAAGTTAAAGGAGCTACTGTTTTCATTAGCCTCCTTCCTGCAGCTCCTAGAAGTAATTGCTGGAGGGCAAACATACGGTGATCCGATTCAGATCACCAGAAGGTTTATGATAAGTAACTCCTTCCCAGGAAGTACTGGAAGTCGGGGCGGAGGAACAATCCCATACTACAAAAAAAAAATAGCATAAGCTTCTCCCTATAAACAAGACACGTGCCATACCAAATCGCACATAACAGAATGACTCTCATATAGTACCAAACAAGATGTATTGCTGCACAAGACAGCCACAAAATCTGACAAAGGGTGTGCAAAATAACCCAAAAATCCCTTTTTAGGTTAGCACCTGTTGAAAAGTGGGTTACTGGTTGAGGGGGTGGGTGAAGCCCTACTGAAGTAGAAACCACAATCTCTGTCCGGGCCAAATACAAGCAAACCCCAACTTAACCTGTGCTGAACCCTCTGGTAGTTTGGCACAAAAGCACTCAGGCTTAACTTGGAGGCAATGTGTAAAGTATTCATGTAACACTTAAAATGGTAATACAGTAAAAACACCACACTAGAAAAATCCCACAGCAATTCAGGAAAATAGAGTAAGATGTAATAAATTATTTGACACTAAAACAACAACAAAAATCGTTAAGTAGAGCTGGAGATATGCAATTTTAAAAATGTGGGTGAAAATAGTGCCTTGAATCACAAAGCGCCTGTAGTTATCTGGTAGTAACGGACAGGGACAAAGTTGCAAGTTGAGGATGAGTACGGTGGAGTGCGGGCTGGTTACAGGGATCGAGTTAGGGCTACTTAACCAGAGTACCTTAAATCCTGGTTCTGGAGCATTGCAAGATCACATGTCCAGGATGTGAGAAGACTAGGATTCACAGCTGTCAGAGTCCTGGTAATGGGTGTCAGGTTGTTAGAGCCTGTTCTGTCGCTGAGGCTCTTTTTAGGAGGCCATCCAGCTAGTCCTTAGAGTCACTCTGGTGGTCCTGGGTTCAAGATGCAGGTTCAGTCCTCACTCCAGAAGGATGGCAGCAGAATGCAGTTCTTCATACAGCAAAGCAGCACTGCAGTCCTTTTTCAGAGCCTTTCATAGGTCCAGATTTGTACTGGTGACTTGGGTCTGAGGGTCCATTCTTTGTACCTGCTACCCACGTTGAAGTCTGAGAGGCTCTGGAGGATTCCACCCCCCTGAGGAGTCTGGCATCTCCCTCCCTCCTGCCCTAGCCCCAGCTTGTCTGGAGACACAAATGACTAGTGCAAACCCTTTGTGATTGTGTTCAGGCAGGGCTTTTGCGATATGCAAGTGTGGTAGGTGACAACTCCTGCCAGCACATATCTTCTGTTTTGTCTCACTGTCTGGAAGCAATACACAAGGGCCAGATACACCTAGTCATGTGACCCAGGGCCAGGCTGCAGGCATCAAGTGGTTAAGACAAGAAAATGTCAGCTTTCAAAGGGGCAGAACTGTGAGTTAAAACTCGACTTTACCATTAAAGAGGGCTTTTAATTACAATTCTCTGGACACCAAACTCAAACTGTCCACCTGCTCCCAATTAAACGTTATCACTTATTAAATGTAATAGGGAAACCCAATGTTATGCTATGGGAGAGGTAGGCCTCGCAGTAGTGAGAAACAAATTTAAGAATTTTTCCCCATCAGGACATGTAAAACGTAAAATAACATATCCTGCTTTTTACATACACTGCAACCCACCCTTCAAGATTTGTAGGGCCTACACTACGGTTGACTTAGGTGAATTAAAAAGGGCAGTGTGGACGTGGCTAGAATTTTCTTCTTACCAGGTTGTAATAGAAGTTTAAAACTGCACATACAAGCTGCAATGGCATGCCCGAGACAGGTTTGACGGGCTACTGGAGTAGGTTGCACAATGAGTGCTACTGGCCCACCAATAGCATTTAGTTTAGAGGCCCTGGGTACATGTAGTTCCACTTTACTAAGGACTTATAAGTAAATTAAGTATGCCAGTTGGGTGTAAGCTAATGTTATCATGTTTAAAGGAGAACGCACAAGCACTTTAGCACTGGTTAACAGTAGTAAAGTGTGCAGAATCCTAAGCGACAAAGAAAATGGGATGAAAAAAACAGGCGGGAGGGTGAAGGCAAAAAGTTTAGGGATGACCCTGCAGAAATGGCCAAGTCCAACAGCATCTAATTATTTTATATGAAACAACTATCCATTTATGAGACTCTTTTAACTCACTAAGAATACAGAGTTGTGACTTAGACAGGACGCAGAGAATGGGATACATAATTATTCAGTGTAAAGAATCACTACATGTGTATCTAAGCAAGTGATTTTAAACAAAAGAACAATTAAGAAAATTAGGGTTCTTTTAAATTTATATTCAACTAGAGGGGGGCAAGCCAACAAATAAGCAGGTCGAGCCAAGCCAGAGATGACCCAACAGTCTGGCTTGGCTCTTACAGCCTGTGCACAAGCGGAGTTCTGAAAATGTTTGTCATTTAAAGCATGCAGCAAACATGACGTAAAATATGAAAAAGTCTCTTGACAATGCGCAAAGTGTATTTCTTTAACAAGTGGAATCTTTGACATTAATATGCCATATTATAGTACTCAACTGAAAAATGCTTATTAAAAGTGATAGTTTTAGGAGTTGTGTGCTAATTTTGCACATATAGTGTGGCACAGGGTTGCACGCTTTTGGCAGGAAGTGACAGGGGGCTTGGAGAGAACACTAGACCAATGCAACTTGTGTACTGCCAGAATCTTCTGCCATGCCTTTAGTACTTACTAGGCAACCAGAAAGGAGGGTGGAAAATTCTGTTGCAGACTTGGCTCTGGGATCACCTGTAGAGACATAGTGAGACACTCAAAATCTCCAGAGGGCCCACTGCATAGCAGTGGAAGGCAGAACTGGTGAGTTGGGCGAGAGCTGAGGGGGCAATACAAAAGACAGAGAGACAGGGGGACTCTGCAGGTTGCTCCTGGCTAAGCAATGGATTTCTGCCTTTCTTAAGCCACTCGAAGGGAATGGCCCACTAGGACTCAACCTGTGCAACCCCCCATCACCATACACCAGAGATATGATACCTTAGGATGACTATAACAGTATCAAAATGATGATATAGACGCTCAGACACCACCTCCTCTCACCCAACACTTACTCACTGTAATGCTAGCACACCGGTGCGAGAAGACATTGATACCAGAGACATTCAGTAATTATTCACGTACGGACCAGACCAGTTCCTTGTTAATGATTTCATGCCACAGGGATGTGGAATTCCTATTGCCCTACGCCCTGGACATACTGTTTGGTGTCAAGGAGAAGTGCGAACATGTTTCAAAAGTTTAACAATATAACCCTAGAAGTATAATGCTCTCTCATTAAATGCAAATGTTTGCAGAAGCTTGTAAACAAGAGTGATGATTGTTTGCTCTCAGAATAAAATGTTTTAAAAAAAATGCAAGTAGGAAAAAACTTTTTGCTTCTATAAACTTTTAGGAGCTATTTCTTTGAAGCATCATTTATTAAAATGTGTTGATGAATGCTAGTATTTCCAAAAAATATTCCTAATGGAAAATCAGTATAACCATTTTAACAAGATTATGGATAGCATGAAAATAAACAAGCACTGGTAGAGCCAACAGATCTGACATTTTTTTTGTTTGAGTATTTTGGTTTCATCAATGCATGTCATGGCCTTTGTAATACTTTATTTTTGTTGGAGCTGCCAGGCCCTCACCATTGGAACAAACACTGGCAAAAAGAAAAAAACGTTTTTAGTTTCAAAAAGCACACATTGCCACCAGTGGCTTAACAAAGGCCCCTCAGCCCCCCTCAAGGCGACCCCCCACCCCCTCAGCAAAGCACCTGCCATGAGTGATTTTGGGGGGTAGCTAGAGTGGGAGTGGATGCAGGGGGTTCCATGTTCTTCGCAGGCCCCTCGCTCCATTTTCGTTATACCACTGATTGCCACAGTGGTTCCTGGCACTGAACAAAACTACTTTGTGTGCCAGTATGCTCCTTGTGGAAGAGCAGAATGCGATCACACACAGTAAAGCCAGCAGATAGATACAGAGAGAATTAGAGGTTTAATAAAAACAAAATGGCTTTGTTAACTCCAGAACTAATTAGGGACCTGATTCATAAAGGTCACAAAAGTGCACCCATGGTATATGTCTTTGAATTAGTGGCTGAAGGAAAGTATCCTCTTTCTTGGCATGGTTACCCCCATTTTCTGCCTGTTGTCAGTATGTTTGATTGTGTCTACAGGGTTCCTGCTAACCGGGACCCCAGGAGTTTTTCTCTCTCCTCTAAATTGTACCTTTTTCTTCCAACAATTGGCATACTAGTCCCCTATGTAAGTCCCTAGTATATGGTACCTAGGTACCCAGGGCATTGGGGTTCCAGGGGATCCCTATTGGCTGCAGCAGTTAATCTGCCACCCATGGGGAGCACATGCTAAGGGTTCTGCAGGCCCGCCATTGCAGCCTGCTTGAAACGGGTGCATGCACCCGTTTTCACTACAGATCACTACACCAGGTCACTATAAGTTACCCCTATGGTAGGCCCTCTCAGACCAGAGGGCAGGGTGCGGGTATGTGTGTTTGAGGGCACCCCTGCACTAGCAGAGGTGCCCCCACAAACTCCAGATCCATTTTCCTGGACTTTGAGAGTGCGGGACGCCATTTTACATGTGTACTGGACATAGGTCCCTACCTATGTCCAGTTACATAATGATAACTCCGAACTTGGGCATGCTTGGTATCAAACATGTCAGAATCATACCCAAATACTGTTCCAAGTGTTGGAAGTATGATTCCATGCACCTTGGGGGCTCCTTAGAGGACCCCCAGCATTGCTATCACCAATCTTTCAGGGCTTTCCGGGCAGCCCAGCTGCTGCCACCCCTCAGACAGGTTTCTGTCCTGCTGCTTGATCTAATCAAAGGATTTCCTTTGGGAGAGGGAGTTAACACCCTCTCCTTTAGGAAATAGGTGTAACTGGCTTGGGAGAGGTAACCTCCCCAAGCCACTGGTTTGCTTTGAAGGGCACATTTGACACCGTTTCAGGGACCCCCAATCCCTGCTCTGGCGCAAAACTGGACAATGGAAAGGGGAGTGACCACTTCCCTGTCCATCATCACCCCAGTGGTGGTGCCAGAGCTCCTTCAGAGGGTCCCTGGATTCTGCCATTTTGTTTCCAAGGTGGTCAGGGAACTCTGGGAGCATCTGAGTGGCCAGGCCAGGCAGGTGATGTTACAGCCCCCTCCTGATAGGTGCTTACCTGGTTAGGTGACCAATCCCTCCTTTCAGGGTTACTTTGGGTCGGTCTCTCTCTTGTGCGAGTCCTCAGATTCGGCTTGGAAGATTCCAGCAGTACTCCTCTACAACCTCCACTGACTTCTGGCCACTGGAGCCGTGACTTGACCCTCCAGGAACCAACAAATGCTGCTACAACAAAGAAGACTCTTCTGCAACTTTGTATCCACATCTCCGGCCACCTTTGCAACATTTCCCATGCCTTTTATTCTCAGAAGACTGCAGCTCTTCAGCCTGCACAAGAAGAAGGAATCTCCCTTGGAGTGAAGGAGTCACTCCCCTGTAACCGCAGGCACCTACCACAAGAGACGACCAGCTGCGTGGATCCCCTCTCCTGCTGAGCTTCGTGGATCCTGCATCACGGGTGGTTGTCCGGAGTAGTCCTTTTGGTCCTCTCCGGCAGTTGTCCAATTTTGGTGGAAGTAAGCCTTTGCCTTCCCACACTGGACAGTACCCCCGTGCACCACGTCTTTTGCAGCTGCCAGACTTGTTTGCATCTCCCCAAAGGGATCTTCAGGCGACATGTAGCTCGAGCCCCCAGCACTCCATCCTGCAAAGCACAGCCTCCTGCATGGTTCTCCTGTGGCGTGGGATCCATTTTGTAGTGCTGCGTGGACTTCTTCTGAGACTCCTGTGTCCCCGTCCTGTAGGCCCTCCTGTGGGTGCTGCCTCTGCTCCTGTGGACACTCAGTGACGCTGAGGGTCCCCTGTAACTCCCCCTCCTGTGTTGAGTTCTCCTGGGCCTTGCTGGTCCTCAACAGCACCTCTTTTCCGCTAACCACGAGTTTGCCTTTGCCAAGGCTTGTTGGTGGAATTCCTGCACCGACACCAGTCTGCAATCTTCTTTACAGCGTGGGACTTCATCTGCATCTATCAGGAACTCTTCTCCAGCTCCAGTGCTGACCTGTTCTTCATCACCGTTGACCAACTCCTGCATCCTGGACCCCACTGTGACTCTTGGACTTCGTCCCCTCTCCCCACAGGTCTTCTTTCTTCAGAAATCCACTGCTGGTGTTCTTGCAGACTTGTCTGGATGTCTTCTTTTTCTTCTTTTCCTCCTTTTGGGTGGTTTGGGGAAAATCCTGTGTTTTACTCCTGCATTCATGGTTACCGGGGGTGGTACTGTGTTACTTACCTCTGTGGTTTCTAGTACTTCCAGCTCCCCTCTACACATTTTACTTACCTAGGTGGGGGTACCCTATTCGCATTCCATATTTTTATAATATGGTTTGTGCTCCCCCCCAGGGTCACGATTGGCTATTGCTATTTTCTCTGTTTTCTAACCTTTTCTAGGCCCGTTTCTGATTACTAGTGTATATATTTAGTGTATTACTTACCTCCCAAGGGTGGGTTACCTTTCTAGTATTTTGTGGTGATTTGTTCCAAAAAATAAAGTACTTTTATTTCTGTACAACTGAGTGTTTTCTTTCTTGTGTGTAAGTGTTGTGTGACTACAGTGGTATAGCATGAGCTTTGCATGTCTCCTAGCTAGGCCTCAGCTGCTCATCCCCAGCTACGTCTAGAGAGCCTGGCTTCTAGACACTGCCTATACTTCACTAAGAGGGGACACCTGGATCTGGTATAAGGTGTAAGTACCATAGGTACCCACCACACACCAGGCCAGCTTCCTACAGTGGCTTTCATGAATTCAAAAGAACTTACAGAAGAAGACCAGGAAATCGTACTCCTAGAAAATATTTGTGAACTGTGCATTAGCACAAGCAAATATTCATGTGTACATTTGCTCATGTGAAAATCTATTGAAAGCTTACAATTTCACTTTTCCTCCAACCACTTTTTTCCCCAACCCTGGATGAACTTCTACCCTTGTCAGGAGTACATTTCCAACCTTTCTTATTATGAGAAAATATTAGAGAAGAGCTGGTGAAAATCCTTAAAACATATGTGTTAGTATGTTTGCAGACTTAAAGGCATTCCAGCCTTGGAACAATTGCTTACTGCTTTCTCCAGCCCCAGGATGTAGATCTGCGGAAAGGTGGCAAACAAGGAAATTGCAAGTATTGAAGCCCTACTATAGTAGGAACCCTGGCTTAATCAGAGAGCTCTTACATAATGAGATTGCTGCCATAATTTGTCCACACATTATGTGGCACCAAATGGACAAGTAGATTTGTTTACCGGACAAGAAGATTTAAGAAGTAACCCGTTCCACGGACAAGTAGATATTTTATTAAATTCCACACCCCTTTGCCAGCTGTATCAATAGCAGACTCTATGTGGCATAATTTGCTGATTGTCGGGCCATCTTACAAGGACCCAAGGTACTGTAAACATCTTCTAAAAATGTGGATACCCCTGGCTCTATTAGTAACTGAAACCGGTACTCTTGTGTAACCATGACATTATAAATACTATGGCGTGCCCACGTGTTTCAATTGATAAAACCTAATAAAAACCTTTTTTTAAGTGATAGTTTTTAAACATGCACTTAGAGCCCCTACCTCAATCCTGCGACAGTGCCATTAGGGAACTATGAAAGAAGACAGTTACCAAGAGAACCATGTATGTAGACGGGATTTTAATAGAGAGAGCAACATTTTTAGTATATTAAATGAAACGCAAGAGGTGTTTGCACAGCTGGTATTTAACTTGCTCATTTGAAGGTGCTTTCATACGGAATAGTGAAGAAGAACGAGTTACTTACCTTCGGTAACGACTTTTCTGGTGGATACATTAGCTACCTGTGGATTCCTCACCTAATGAATACTCCCATGGAGCCAGCATTCGACGGAAATCTTCTTACTAGTCTCTGCACGTCGACGAGGACGTCACTCTTGCCCACGCGACGCCGTCTGACGTCATACAGGCAATAAGAGGTCCTCGCCGACGTGCCGATGACAGTACCAACATTTTTTACGTGCATGAGAATAATAATAACCCAATGTAATGAAAGAGCAAAGCAACATCTCTTAATATTGTAAATCACACAACATTGCAATAAAATAGCTGTAGATTTAATATAACCTTCTTTTTTTTTTTTTTTTTTTAAACAAATAAATATATTTATACATACGAATCATGTATATACACAATATATATATAGATTTATATATAAATATACACATATATACAAATATCATATATGCAAAATGTATTGCAACTTTGAAGACCAAAAGGAGCACACTCAAGGATTGCTTGGAGAGACCAAAAAGGCAACGGGGAGGCGGGTGGGACCGTGAGGAATCCACAGGTAGCTAATGTATCCACCAGAAAAGTCGTTACCGAAGGTAAGTAACTCGTTCTTCTGATGGATACAACTACCTGTGGATTCCTCACCTAATGAATAGAGTCCCAAAGCATTACCACGCCCGGCGGTGGGTGCCTAAATGGTCAAACCAAGAAATCCTGCAGCACTGACCGTGCAAAATGACCGTCCCTTCTGACCTCAGAGTCCAAACAGTAATGTTTCACAAAAGTGTGAAGGGACGACCAAGTTGCGGCCTTGCAGATGTCGACCACAGGAACACCCCTGGCCAAGGCCGAAGAGGCCGACTTAGCTCTGGTGGAATGAGCTCTAATGCCCTCAGGCGGATCCTTCTTTGCCAAAGAGTAACAGATTTTAATGCAAAGAACAACCCACCTGGAGAGTGTTCTCTTGTGGACTGCCTTTCCTCTCCTCTTGCCCACGTATCAGACAAACAGCTGATCCTCCAGCCTGATATCCTTCATTCTGTCGATATAGAAGCTCAACGCCCTTTTTGGGTCCAGGCGATGTAGTCTTTCTTCCTCCTTTGAAGGATGAGGCGGAGGATAAAACGTGGACAAAGTGATTGTCTGAGCCAAATGGAAGGGTGAAACAACCTTCGGAAGGAAAGCAGCCTTGGTCCTCAACACCACCTTATCCCCATAAAACGTTATATAAGGGAGTTTAACCGATAAGGCCTGCAACTCACTCACTCTCCTTGCAGATGTTATAGCTACCAGGAATACTGTTTTAATAACCAAATACCTTAAAGGGCAAGAATGCATAGGCTCAAAAGGGGACCCCATAAGGAAAGTCAGGACCAAGGACAAATCCCATTGAGGCATAACAAATGGTTTTGGAGGATATTGATTCAGAAGACCTTTCAAGAATCTGAGAACAATAGGGGATTTAAATAACGACGGTTGGTCTGGAAGACAAATGAAGGCTGACAAGGCCGACAAATAACCCTTAATGGTAGCCACTGCACAACCTTTCTGCGCTAGAGACAGTGCAAAAGACAAAACATGTGACAGATGAGCATGTAAGGGATCAATCTGTCTCTCTCCACACCACATAACAAATTTAGACCACCTATTAGCGTAGATAGATTTAGTGGAGTGTCGCCTGGCCGCTAAGATAACATCCACTACATCAGGCGGGAGAGAGAAGGAACTCAGGTTGCCCCGTTCAATCTCCAAGCATGTAGGTGCAGACTCTGGAGGTTGGGGTGTAAAACCTGCCCCTGCGACTGCGAGAGGAGGTCTGCCCTGAGAGGGAGACGGAGCGGAGGGCACAGTGAGAGTTGGAGAAGGTCGGAGTACCATACCCTCCTTGGCCAATCTGGAGCTATTAAGATGACTTGGGCCCGGTCTTGGCGAATTTTCCTCAACACTCGAGGAATCAAGGGTATGGGGGGGAAACGCGTAAAGCAACTGGTCGCACCAGGTTATCTGAAACGCGTCCCCCAACGCTCCCTGCATCGGATACTGGAGGCTGCAGAATAACGGGCAATGCGCGTTCTCCCGAGTGGCAAACAGATCTATCCGAGGAAACCCCCACATCTGGAAGATTAAACAGACTTGATCTGGATGGAGACGCCACTCGTGGTCTGCCGAGAATTGGCGACTGAGACTGTCCGCACGTACATTCAAGACCCCGGCCAGATGATTTGCCACCAAGCAAATCTGATGGTCCTTTGCCCAGGACCATAGCCGAAGAGCTTCTCTGCAGAGAAGGTACGACCCTACTCCTCCCTGTTTGTTTATGTACCACATCGTGGTAGTATTGTCCGTCAGGACCTGTACCGACTGACCACGAAGGGATGGGAGGAAGGCCTTGAGAGCCAGACGTACAGCCCGTAACTCCAACAGATTGATATGAAACACCTGTTCCTCTGGAGACCAAAGCCCTTTGATCTCCAGATCCCCCAGATGAGCTCCCCATCCTAGGGTGGAAGCATCCGTTATTACCGTGGCCACTGGTGGCGACTGCGCGAACGGCTTTCCCTGTGAAAGATTGTTGCCCGCAATCCACCACTTCAATTCCACAGCAGCATCTCTGGAGATCTTGACAGTACCTTCTAAATCTCCCTTGTGTTGAGACCACTGCCTTCGGAGGCACCACTGAAGAGCCCTCATGTGCCAGCGAGCATGCGTGACCAACAGAATGCAGGAGGCGAACAGACCGAGCAGACGAAGGACCTTGAGGACTGGAACTACCGTTCCATTTCGAAACATTGGAACCAATTCCTGAATATCTTGAATCCGCTGAGGCGGAGGAAAGGCTCGACTCAATGTTGTATCCAGTACTGCCCCTATGAACAGGAGGCGCTGAGAGGGCTCCAGGTGAGATTTGGGCACGTTCACCGAAAAGCCCAGGTCGAACAACAACTGGGTTGTTGACTGCAGATGATGCAACACAAGCTCCGGGGACTTGGCTTTGATCAACCAGTCGTCCAAGTAAGGGAATACTGCTATCCCCTTCCTTCTGAGCTCCGCCGCAACCACTGACATCACCTTTGTGAAGACTCGAGGTGCTGAAGTAAGACCAAACGGGAGGACCGCAAACTGATAGTGCTGCGACCCTACCACAAACCGGAGATACTTCCTGTGCGACTTGAGTATCGGGATATGAAAGTAAGCATCCTGCAAGTCGACAGACACCATCCAATCTTCCTTGTTCAACGCCAAAAGCACCTGTGCTAGGGTCAGCATCTTGAACTTTTCCTGTTTGAGGAACCAATTCAAGATCCTCAGATCCAGGATTGGTCTCAACTGACCATCCTTTTTGGGAATCAGGAAGTATCTTGAGTAACAACCTCGACCCTTTTCCTGCTCTGGGACCAACTCTACTGCGCCTTTTGAAAGGAGGACTTGAACCTCCTGTTCTAGCAACAGGAGGTGTTCTTCTGAACAATAAGATGGGCGGGGCGGGATGAGGGGCGGGAACTCCCGAAAGGGAAGGGCGTAGCCTTTTCCCACAATGCCGAGAACCCAAGTGTCCGTTGTGATAGACTTCCACTTGTGGAGAAAATGCTGTAATCTTCCCCCTACAGGAGAGGAGTGAGTGGGAAACGGTGGAAGCCTAAGGCTGCTTCCCCTGCTGCACCCCTCCAGAGGACGAGGAAGAGGCAGAGTGCTGTTGAGAGGCTCCTCTGGTACGGACCCCACCCCTCCCCCTCCCTCTAAATGACCTATAGGGGAGGGAAGAGGCGGGTTGCTGGAACCTCCCCCGAAAGGAAGAGGAATAAGAGCCACGCCCAAATCCCCAAAACCTCCTGAAAAATCTAGAAGAGGCAGAGGAAGAAGGAGCTTGCAGTCCTAACGATTTGGCTGTGGCTCTGCTCTCCTTAAATCGTTCCAAGGCCGAATCTGCCTTGGCTCCAAACAGTCTGTCCCCATCAAACGGGAGGTCCAGCAGGGTCGACTGCACATCCGCAGAGAACCCTGAGTTTCGGAGCCAGGCCTGTCTTCTTGCCACCACAGCCGTGCCCATCGCCCTGGCCACCGAGTCGGTCGTGTCCAGCCCAGACTGGATAATCTGGGTCGCGGCAGCCTGGGCGTCCGAGACCACATCCAAGAGACCCTGGGGGAGCTCCGTAAATGAAGACGAAATATCATCCATCAGAGCATGGATGTACCTCCCCAGAATGCACGTTGCGTTGGTGGCCTTCAACGCCAAACTGCATGACGAAAATATTTTCTTGGACTGCGCATCCAGTTTCTTGGAGTCTCGGTCTCCAGGCACCGTCGGGAAGGAACCAGGCGCTGACTTTGAGGAACAGGAGGCTTGCACCACCAAGCTCTCCGGCGTAGGGTGTCTAGAGAGAAAGCCAGGGTCAGATGGTGCAGCTCGATACCTCCTGGCCACAGCCCTATGAACGGCCGAGGAAGACACCGGCTTCTTCCACACCTCCAACACCGGATCCAGCAAAGCCTCATTAAATGGCAAGAGAGGCTCAGCTGCAGCAGAGGCCGGATGCAATACCTCTGTCAGCAAATTCTGCTTCGCCTCTGCCACCGGCAAAGGCAGGTCCAAAAAGCTTGCTGCCTTCCTCACCACAGCATGAAAGGAAGCAGCCTCCTACGTATATTCCCCTGGAGATGAAAGGTCCCACTCAGGGGAAGTGTCCAGCCCACTGGCTGTATCCAGACCATGCAGTCTGTCTCCAGAGTCCTCAATCTCTCCCTCCTCTAGGACTCGCTGGTACTCCTGCTCTTCTAAAAGACGGAGAGCACGCCTCTTCGAATGAAGTCTCTCCTCGATACGTGGAGTAGACATGGCCTCCGCCGACGTCGAAGAGCCGGAGGACGAGGTCTTGGAGCCGATGGACCAACCGGAGTCACAGGGCAAAATCCTGACTTCGACGGAAGGGCAACCTCCGGGGCCGAAACATCCGAAGCCACCGGAGCGGCCACCGACGCCGAGCCCACATTCCCAAAAGGGAGAAAGGGCATAAAGGGTGCCGGCCGAAGAGGCGCAGGATCACCCAACGAAAAGGCCAAGGGCCCCGAAGGACCAGCCGGAGCAGCTCCTGGAGCCATCTGCTGAAAGATGGTATACATCGCATTAAGAAACGCAGTACTATCGGCTCCAGGAGTGGGAAAAGCCGGATACTGGGGTGCCTGGATCGAGGGCGACCCCGACGCCGGCCTCGACGTCTGCGACACCGGAGAAAACACAAGAGGCTGCACCACCTCAATCACCGACGCCTGACCAGGCGAAGTCGGTGACGCCGGAGAGGGCAACGGCGTCGAAGGATGCGGCGTGACCGTGGGGCTGACCTCCCAAGTCTTCCGACGCCGAGCCGAAGGTGACCTCGAACGAGACTCCTTGCTGGAATGACGTCGTGAGTCTCTACGGCACCGGGAGTCTCGATGTCGCCGGTGAGACCTTGGCGAAGAAGACTTCTTATGATGTTTCTCCTTCTTCTTTGACTTTGCCATGAATAACTTGGCCTCACGCTCTTTGAGGGCCTTCGGATTCATGTGTTGACATGAATCGCAAGTCGAGACGTCGTGGTCGGAGCTCAAACACCATAGACAGTCGGAGTGAGGATCTGTAACTGACATCTTGCCCCCACACTCTCGACAGGGCTTGAAACCCGACTTCCTCTGAGACATTATTACCGCAGAGAAGACTACGCAGCAGACAATACACTGTAACCACGAAGGTAACAGTAGCTCCCTCGAAGATAACCGTTTCGAATGCACGGAAAAAAGGGAACTGTCATCGGCAGGTGAGGAATCCACAGGTAGTTGTATCCATCAGAAAAAGCAGGATGATAAAATCAAATATCTGATCACACAATTTGGGTAAGCGGGGAAGCCACGATTAACCCACGTTTTTTTATTTCACTTCGTATAAACCAGCCATTAAACGCCTGCCTACTTGTCTCTCCTTTTCTCCAAATATTCATGTTTTGTTTTAACCTACTAATGAACGAGGGTGGCGCAAGGGTGGCAGGCAGAAGCCACATGAAATCTCAATTTATTATGAGCTCTAGGTTCCAAGAGGACATCGAGCTGAGACTCCACCCTCCTGAGGAGTCAGGCATTTCCCTCCCTCCTACCCTGGCCCCAGCTTATCTGGGGACACAAAATAACTAGAGGCAAACCCTTTGTGAGCGAGGCTTCAGGGTCGAGCTTTTCTTGAGATTTCAGAGGCTATCCTCCCCCTATAAACCAACAGAACACGGGCCAATAACTAGTTTGAATGCTAAGCCCATTCCCCTATTGCAACCCTTAAATATGCCTCAGGATTTTACAGCACTCGTTTCACTGTGCCTGGGGGCAAGTTGCTCATTTCAATTTCTACATCGTAAAGTATAAAAAAAAAAAAAAAAAAAAAAAAAAAAAAAAAGAGAGATGGTCAACCCCGAACAACACGATACTAGTTGTTTCATCTTCTGTTCAGTTTTCCTTCCGTTAAAATAACACAGTTCTCAGCTTCCAGAGAGGTATTTTGTTAGATGAAAAGCCTGTATTTAGAGGTGAAAAATATGCAAGTCTTTCATCTCCTAATACGACTAAAGATTGACGACTCTAGTTCCTTTGAAGAGAGGCTTCTGTAGCCTCTGTACTTATATTAAAATGTTAACGAACATGATGTTATGCAAACCAAAAAAGGAGCGTAGTTTGCTGTAAATGTGATGCGTGTTTGACAACAACAAACTATTCAATGAGCCTCTCACCTACCTGCTCACCCTGGCCAGAATTAGTCTGATGCAGTGATGCGCTAATAGCTCGACAGAGGGACACAGTTCACTTTTTTTAAGCGAAAAGAGGAACATTCACGTTACTTTTTCGATAAAATAGACGGTCAATTTGAATGGTTTGTACTATACCATTGTAGTCAAAAACATAAACCTCACTCATTTTTCACTTAAAATGGAAGCTCGGTAGTCAGGACATCTAACTCGGAGTACGTCACAACTGAATGCTGCACGAGACACAATAATCACTGGGGGTCAATGTCAGTTTTAAATACCCACACCAAGAAAGCGTTGAGATGGAAATAGACAAAAAAAAACACATTGTCAAAAGATTTCTGTAGCAAAGACCGGACATTAACATTCGCAGTATATCCCTTCCGAAGACATCCAGCTGAGCTCTTTGGCACCACATAAAAGTGAAATAAGTGTCAGGGGTTGGTTTTACTCTGATGTAGGTGAGCTCGTGTGGTATTTTACTAATCCAAAAGCCGTACGATTTACCTTTAATGGTAAATTATTACTTGGCTTACTGGACTTGCATGGATGGCATTTGCTAATCCTCAGCTTAAACGCTTTGCACAGGTTTTTCAAAGGGAAAAAACAGCGCTGTTTTTGCATTGTGCACGTGACTTGGAAAGATTTATTTCTAACATGAATATGTTGTTTTTAATCTATCGAAAAGTCGCCTGCAGGGTGTCCTTAACCTGTAAAATTGGCATGGGACGAACAACCAGTTTTCTGCCACTTTAAATGGGTGTATAAAATCTCAACCCTGAGATTTAGGAGCCTACGGAAAGTTTTCAATCTTGTTCGGAGATGTCCCCCAAAATGTAAAAAGCGTTGATTTCCTCTTCCCTACAAGCCAGCTGCTCAATGTTGCTCTTGACTATTCTCTGCCCAGAAGAAAGCTTACTTTTGAGACATGGGCCCATTGTGCACATCCGGCTCACCTGGCTCCTGTACTTCGTTCACTGATTCACAGACGCAAAGGCAAACAAGCATTGGCAAAACCAATATGTCGCGCCTATACAGGAGCTATTGACTTTGGGGATGGGTTTTGGCATGTTGTACACCAGTTTGGTTGCTATTCAGCATGACTACAAGTTGGTGGGGTGGAGTGTCAGAGTGTCGCAGAGTGGACTTGTTGGTGCAGAGTGCTGTCGAGTGGAGTAGAGTGAGTAAAGTTGAGTAAAGGGGAGAAGAGTTCAGTGGCAGAGGCTGCAGTGTCAGCGTGGAGTGGCATACAGTAGAGTGGGGTAAAATGGAGTGGATCGAGGAAATTAAAGTTCAGTGGTCCTGTGCCGGAGATAGCAGTGTCAAGGTGGAGTGGCATGGAGTGGAGCTGAATAGGGTGGAGCGGGTTGGAGTAGATTGAGGTAGTGGGGTGGACTGGATTGGTGTAGAGTGGGGTGGACTGGATGGGGTGAATTGGATTAGAGTGGGGTGGACTGAAATGCGATGAGGTAGATTGGACTGGGGTGGGCTGGAGTGGGGTGGATTAGATTGGACTGGGGACGGTGGATTGGGGTGGATTAGATTGGAATGGGGAAGGTGGATTTGACTGTAGTGATAGGACTTGGGTGGGGTGGACTGGATTGGGGTGGACTGGATTAAAGTTGGTTGGTTTGGAGTGAGTTGGACTAGAGTGGGGTGGGCTGGGTGGACTGAACTGCAGTGAGATAGACTGGATTGGAGTAGGCTGATTGGTTTTGAGTGGGGTGGATTGCAGTGGGGTGGGAGGATTGGAGTAGGGTGGGGAATTCGAGTGGGATGGACTGGATTGAGTGGGGTGGACTGAAGTAGAGTGTGGTGGATTGGATTGTGGTGGATTAGAGTGGGGAGGACTGGAGTGGGTTGAAATGGAATGAGTGGGATGGAATCGACTGGCATGTGGGAGGTGGATTGCAGTGGGATGATTGGAACAGAGTTAGGAGCATTGGATTGAGTGGGCTGGATTGGAGTCTATTGGATTGGGTGGACTGGATTGAGGTGGGGTGGGGTCAGGTGCATTTGACAGAGTGGGGTGGGGTGGATTGAGGTGGGATGAGGGATTGAAGTGGGGTGGGGTGGATTGTAGTGGATTAGATTAGAGTGAATGGATTAGATTAAGGTGGAGTGGATTGGATTAGAGTGTGATGGATTGCATGAGAGCAGGGTGCATTGTATTTGAGTGGGGTGGATTTAACTGGGCTGGGTTGACTGGATTTGAGTGGGGTGGATTATGGTGGACTGGACAGGGGTGGATTGGATTGGAATGAGGTGGATTAAGGTGGGATGGAGTGAGGTGGAATAAGGTGGGATGGAGTGGGGTGGATTTGTGTGGGAAGGGTTAAGGTGGACTGGATTGGACTGGAGTGGGATAAATGAAAGTGGATTGGATGGACTGGAGTGGGATATGGTGGGTGGATGGAGTGGGTGGAGTGGGGTGGGTCAGTGGAGTGGGGTGGGCGGATTGGACTGGAGTGAGGTGAATTGGGATGAGGTGGGGTGGAATGGATTTGAATGGGTGGATTGGGTTGGTGAGGTGAAATGTTTTGGATTTGAGTGGGGCAGATTGGAGTGGGGTGAATTGTTTTGGATGGGAGCGGGGCAGACTGTTTTGGATTGGAGTGGGGCTGGTGTTTTGGATAAAAGCAGTGCAAATAGGAGTGGGGTCGTTTTTTTGGATTATAGAGGGGCAGATTGTTTTGGATTGAAGTGGGGCAGATTGGAGAAGGCAGATTAGAGTGGGACAGGTTGTTTTGGATTGGAGTGGGACAGGTTGTTTTGGATTGGAGTGTGGCAGCTTGCTTTAGCTTGGAGAGGGGAAGATTGATTTAGATTGGAGTGGAGCAGATTGATTTAGATTGGAGTGGGGCAGACTGGAGTAGGGCATATTGTTTTGGGTTTGAGTGGAGCAGATTGTTCTCGACTGGAATGGGGCAGATTGGTGTGGTGAAGATTTTTTGGGACTGGAGTGGGCAGACTGGAGTGCGCAGATTGTTTTGGATTGAAGTTGGGCAGACTGAAGTGGGCAGATTGTGTTGAATTGGAGTGGGGCAGATTGGTTTGGATTGGAATGTAGCAGATTGGAGTGGGGTGGTTTGATTTGGGAGAATTGGAATTGTGTGAGTGGTTTGGATTGGTCTGGGGTGGACTTGATAGAGTGGGGTGGACTGATGTGAGGTGAGGTGGATTGGCGTTGACTGGAAAGGGGTGTACTGCTTAGTGTGTTAAAACATAGCTTCACATAACAAAAAAATAATTTTTAGATAAAGATAAATGTCATCATTTGAGACCAGTGTCAACAAGCAAAAAAAAAAACATGAGTGCAAACTGAGAAAAGAAGACTTGGCAAAATAAAAGAAAGTTAACTGTAGAAAATAAAACTTTGCAATTTTGTTTGTCCTGCTGGGCACGTTTTTGCCATGCACACGCCTTCTGTTTGCAGGGCAGCAGACGTTAAAAAGAACAAAATAGTACCTAAGTCACATCAGGAGCAGGAGACGGGCACTGACTAAGTTTAATCAATCAGGTCTTGCTCCCTGCTCCACAGAGAGTAATGGAAATTATGCCAAGACTTTAATGACGAATTATGAGGCTATGAAGAAGAGTGCCAGGCAAGCCAACAAATGGTAAGCAACCCGCAGGCTCCAAGCCCCTCCCCCCTTTTTGTTTTTTTAACATAAATGTCTCTCTAGCGAGACATATGCGCTAGCGCATGCCCTCGCAGACTCCACCCTATAAAGGCCACTGGGAATCCTGCTACCTCCTACAACACCTAAAGGCTCCTAATCAGTCCTCAGCTTCGCTCTGGTTTCTTGCAGTGAGTGAATTTAGGCTTTTTTTAATTCATGTGTTATACATTTCTCCTTATCATAGTTAACATTGGGGATTGAAATATTTCCCGGCGGTAAAAGAAACCCGCATCAAACCTATTTTTTTCAAGAGCTTTGGGGACAGTTAACACTTCAAACATGGTCATGATCCTCGTTGTACATTTCTCAAGGGGCTCCGGCCACTTCAAACCCGGGTAGGTATTTACGCTGAAAGCACTGGTAGTGATTCTGAGACCGTACATGGCTATCAAACATCGACCACGCTCCCATCCAACATTATCTTCCTGTCTGAATAACACCAGTCAAACCCCATAGGTCTGAAATGTTGGAGATTTCACTGTCACTATAGTGGTCACGATTACAATTGCCTGCAGTAACATTTGCGTGTCAAACATATAAAAGCAGGGTACGTGGTCCGCACTACAGGGTCATTCTTTGAATTTAAAAAGGATACATGGCACTTAGTTACAAACAGTGCAAAACTATGAAGCAAACCTAAATATAATTAATTCGTAAGCATGTCCAACAGAGATAGGCTGCGCAGCAAGCCAAGAGAATCACGTGGTTTCTGCAAAGAACAGAGCCTCACAGTTCAGACTGCACAGCTCATGGCACACGTTAACCCAACCTGCTAGAAACTAGCACGCAATGCAAGCTATCAAATACACTTCCATTATAAGATCGCCCAGAACATACAAGCCTGTCTCCTAGGAGCTATGCTTTTATAGGATAGCACTTCAGCTCAGGTGCTTGGGTACAAATGAACAGTCCTAAAGAAGTTGGTTCATCGATGGCACTAACGCTCCCTTAAACACCCCAGCCCCACCCTTGGCCATCAGCCTTGGTAACTCATCCGATTACATTAACAGATGCTTTCCGTAGAACAGTGGCTCGTTGTCCAACACACTCATCCAAGATTCAAGAGAATACCAAAAACCCTGCTCTTTAGCCACAGGGTATTAACTTATCTAAAACCATCGCCTTTCTCAAGCAGCCTCGATCTGACAGAGCTCCCTGAAGCATCTCTAGTGACCCATGGCGCTACAAAATGGGAAGAAACACCACTGTCAATAGGGAAGTAAACGTCTTTTTAAAGAAAGTAACGTTTCAACACACTTTTGAAATCGCAGAATCATGCAAGGCGCGAAGTCCGTGATTTCACGTTGTCATAAGCTTCAACGTTATTACAGCGGAGCCAGAAGGTGCTTGAAGCTGAAGAGAAACCCAAAGAATACAGTTTCTTTTACTGCCAATTTAATCGCGCTTCGTGTTATTCCCAATACTCCCTTTTTAAAACAGCACAATGGCATTAGGGAAATCGTTGAATAACTTGTAGCGTTGAGGGACCAAGAGACAATCCTGTGGTACATCCGAAGAAGAGCAGTGTGTTCGGTTCCCGTACAGGAGACCAGAGATGGAGAGGGGCGAAGCTTGGTCAGTAAGATTAGGGGGGAGGGGGAAAGTGGGGTGAGCTTCAGATTTCCCAACAGTCACGCTGGCACATGATGCTAAAATACACTGAACAACAAGCAAAGCACACGAGAGGGGCTAAAGGAGCAGTGGAAAGGGAGAGGCATGTGGATTGATAGGGGCACTATGTAAGGGAAAACAATATTTTGTAAAAGAACCAATATTTTTAAGGACTTCAAAAGCAAAGAGGGAGTGTGTGCGCGCACAAGTTTTCACCGGCGAGCGCAAAGCGCTCCATCCCGGGTTGTAATCTCTCTTTGGGCTTCAAACCACACCCATGTCACGTCAGTGTCTTTCACTGGTTCGTGAGGTTGTCTTTTAAAATCTGCCTGCTTTCATTAGTGAAAGGCATGCATGTCATGCCTCTTCTGGTGTTAAGCCCTCCTCGAGCGCAGTGACCAAGTACTGAAAACATATGCGGCTCCATGTTTTCCATCCGGTTTCTGGACTACTTTTTTCACAGCGCAATCTCACTGGGCAGAGGTCGAGCGCTTTGCATGACATCGAACCTGTTATGTAGATAATTGCGCTTTTGCCGGTTACGTAGATAATTGCACTTTTGCAGGTTACAGGGATAATTGCACTTTTGGTGATAGGTTTCACTACGAGTGAACTTTTATTTCCCTTTGTGCGTCTGCTTTGCATTGATGGCAACCGTCAGCTCGCTTATGTGAAACTTTTAATTTTCAGTTTATATGGCAAGAAAAGTCCAGTTAGTTATGTGAAACTGTTTTATTTTCATTTTCAATTTATGTGGCAAGAAAAGTCCGGTTAGGAGTTTACAATGCTAATTGCTCTAGCTCAAGCAAACGCAAGACCGGTAACATTGCAAATGCTTGTTCTTTGTATGCATGTAAAAATTCCTGGTGTAATCGGACAGATATCGCGCCATACGCAACTGAAAGCACCTGTACCCAACTTATTACCAGAAAACACATTTATTAGGGGGGTGTAACACCCTAAACTCCCTCCCCCCCCCTTGAAGCTACGCCCCTAGAGATGGAGCCAAAACATCAGAGCAGATTCTAGAGGTCTGCATGGGGCTGCACTGGGGACAATGGCAATCACTGTGTTGGGAGTGCTTTGATTCAGTTTGGCTGAGGATGGGATGGCATCAGTGCTCACCAGGGTTTTGCTGTGGCATGGTTAAGGAAGTGAGACTTAGAATTTCTGTTCTTCCCGAATACCTCTGTGGCTGCACTCCAGTCCTGGGGGCCTGTTCATTTTAGTGGCTACATAAGTGGCTTCTATTGGGCAGATGGGTCTCTAGGTATCTCATCGGATTCTGGGGTAGCAGAGTAAGATATGCAATGGCATATCCAACATGTCTAGAGTTGGGTGCCAGTCTTTTGGCTTGGTCTATTCTTATAAAGGGTTGTCATGTTTTTTGCAAAACTTAATTGTTTGGGAAGATATCAGCCTCTAGCAAATACAAAAAAAAAACACATGAGCTAAAAACAAAAACATTTTTGTGACCTCTAAAAGCACACATATTCTTAAAGGAACTATTTTGTGGCTGTGCTCCATGATAAAGGGCAGAATGCAGTCACTCCAGTGAGGCCAGTCAATGACTCAAGTGGGCTGACCCACCGCCATATGCAGTACGCTGTAGTGGGCGACTGCATGAAAATAAACCAGCCCAGGCAAAAAAAGATTAAACCAGCTCTCCTCCTCCTCCCATGCACTATTGCTCTCTTTTCATCCATCCATCTTTTCACTACCCTTCTCTACTCTATTTTTTGGATATCTTCCTCTCTACTTTCCCCAGCTTACCTTTCTTTTTTCCCTCCCTCTTGAAGTCTCCTCGTGCATACTGCAGTTAACCTTGGGGAGCTGGGTAAAGTCCCAGATACAACAGGAGCAGCCTGAGGTTTTTAAAATAGACCTTCAATGGCTCTAGCCCACAGGCACAAACCTTTGTGGAATAAAAGGCCTGTTTCACCCTGGGTGGACAAAAAAGGTAAATAACACAATAACATACCAATGCAGGGGTGTGCAATTTATTAAAATATCTACTTGTCCAGGGGACAGGTTGCTTCTCAAATCTACTTGTCCTGTAAAAAGATCTACTTGTCCCTCTGGTGCCATGTAGTGTGGCAACAAATTATGGCAGCAATCTCATTATGTAAGAGCTCTGATAATAGCCTCTCTGATTATGCCAGGGCTACTACCATAGTAGGGCTTGAATACTTGCAGTTTCAATCCCTACTGTAGCAATTTCCTTATTTTGCCACCTTTCAGCAGATCTGCATACTGGGGCTGGAGGAAGCAGTAAGCAATAGTTCCAGGGCTGGAATGACTTTGAGTCTGCAAACCTACTAACCTGCATGTTTTAAAGATTTTCACCAGCTTCTTTCGAATATTTTCCCCATAATAAGAAAGGTTGGAAATGTATTCCTGACAATGGCAGAATTAGAACTTCTTCCAGGGTTGGGAAGAAAGTGGCTGGAGGGAAAATGAACTTGCAAATGCTCAATAGATTTTCACATGAGCAAATCTACACATGCATATTTACCCATGCTAAAATACAGTTCACAAATATTTTATTGGGGTACGATTTCCTGGTATACTTCTCTTGAAAGCCACTAATTCAAAGACATATACCATGGGTGTACTTTTGCGACTTTCTTTAAGAATTTGGGGCCACATGTAGGTAGGTTCAGATTTGCGACTCGCAATTTGCAAGTCGCAAATCCGAATGTAGGATGGTGTCCCTGACACCATCTGCGATTCGCAAGGGGGTCGCAAATGCCCACCTCATGAATAATCATGAGGTGGGTTGCAATTTGCGACCCCCTTGCGAATGGCGGCCCTCACAGGGATGGTGGCCTGCTGGAGACAGCAGACCACCATGTCTGTGACTGCTTTTCAATAAAGCATTTTTTTTTTTTTTAAATGCAGCTCATTTTCCTTAAAGGAAAACGAGATGCATTACAAAAACGAAAAATGAAATGTTTTCGTTTCATTTTTTCAGAGCAGGCAGTGGTCCGCAGGACCACTGCCTGCTCTGAAAAAATCTTTACAGTGACATTCACAACGGGGAAGGGGTCCCATTGGGACCCCTTCCCTTTTGCGAATGGGTTAGCACCCATTTGAAATGGGTGCAAACTGCGATTGGTTTGCGCCCGCGGTCACAAAACAATCCTACATTGCACTGCGAGTCGCAATTAGGAAGGGAACACCCGTTCCTAATTGCGAGTCGCAAACCCGTTTTGCGATTCAGTAACCAGGTTACCGAATCGCAAAACTGGGTTTGTGCATCGCGATGTGCTTTTTGCACATCGCAAACAGCGAAATTCGCTGTTTGCGACATGCAAAAAGCTACCTACATGTGGGTCGTGGTTTTCTGAACTGGAACCAACGTCAGTAGTGAAGTGTGACCTTAAAACATTTATTTACAGCACTCACCCTAATAATGAAGGCTTTCAAATAATGAACCATAAATACAAGTTCGAACAGCATTATCTTTTGGAAACACATTACCTCAACTGCAGAGAGTTCCACTCTCTGTAAACTGGCAGCCAAAGGGTTTGTGCTGCAGAGGGTTGGGCCTACTTGTCCCAAGGACAATGTAAACATGAAAACTTGTTGCCCTTGACCCCAAACAAGATGTCCTAGGAATTCCACATCCCTGCAATGGCTAAAGAGGGTGGGTGAAAGCCCCTGTAAATAAGTATATTAAACATATATTCTTAGCAAAACCAAAAGGTCTTTGCAACGCCAAACCTAAGAAGCACACCTAAGAAGCACGCTTCAGTTCCCTTTACTCACACTAGTAAGATAACCAGAACAGCTTGCAATTTTCAAGTGGCTTTTTCTCACCAATATCTGCCCAAAATCCTCTCTGTGCATGACATCCTCACTTCCTTTTTACACCTGTTCACGATCTTGACTTGGTTTTACCCTGTCCCGTTGCTCTGCTTTACACTCCGTTCATCTCCTCTTATAAAGTGCCACCTTAGACCAGTTTTATGAAAAAGTCAGTGAGCACAGTGTCAAAATACAGAAACCAAAGAACGCAAATGTGCGACATGGAATTAAGAGACAAAGTGAGTGGCTGTGCAAAATGCAGCAAATAAAGTTTAAATCCGGAATTTCACAGCAAGAACGTCTCTATGACCTGGAAGCATGGCACTGCCGATATACCTACTGTGGTCAATAATAATAATGACAGCATAAAAGCTTTTATTGATAATGTGTTAATTCTGTAAATAACGGGTTGTCATCGCCTGCTTTGGAGTCTGGAGAGTAATGAAGCCAATTTGTGATGCTGCATAGCATGCAATGCCCTGTGTGTACTTGGGCTGGTGGGTGGTGGAATCTGTGCTTGAGTGGGAAATAAGAGAGCCAGTCGGAGTGGGGGGGCTAGGAAGCAAGCCCCTTGTGGGATGTGAGTAGATCTATCTTTAACAAAGCTCATTTTATAATAAAGCCTGTCTGCTCAAGGTCATTACGGTACATTGGCATTGAAGTGCTAATCATGCGTGACCTCACAAGACCAGGGAATTTTCAGAGTGACCACAGATCTATCATCCCTTTTGATGAACTGCTCCGGCAAGAGAAGCATGTTCGTGACAACAAGAACTCTGAAGGACGATGCCTGCACTGATGCAATATTGATACCGTACCAATTCCTCCACGTCCTTACTGTTAGGAGGTTGTGACATAATTGCTGTTAGTTATTGTTAGAAATTGGGTCTCCAGTTGGTAGTGGTTTGCACCCTGTCCAAGGGAGAGGAAGGGTGATGCTGAGATTTAGGACGTCTCATAGGCTACAATATCTGTGATATCCCCGATACTCTCTATGAAATATGTGGCTAGTTGGTCTCACATTCCTTGCGAGAGATGAGTAGAAGTTTCAAACGATATGTTTTCGAGTTCCTTTACTACTTTAAATATTTATTTTGGTTATTAGTAGCAGCATATCACACACACAAAAGATGAAGGTAGGAATACTTGCAAAGATGTACCCAAAAGCAATCACTCTAGGGAGCATTACTTGTCAACATCTTTCACCCTAAGAGCAACTCTAAACACAGGTCTTCCTTACAAGAGTCAGTACTGACCTTGCTCCTCCTGAGAACAGCCCATCCCCAACTGCTAGGCAAGCTGTTCTTGCAGGAAACACAAGCAATCCCAGACCAGTTTCAGCCTTATTTGGCCTAGTCAGTAGGAATGGCTTAGATCCTATGACACAGCGAGCAATGGGCAGTAGATTAAGCAAAGACTTTAATGGTTAACGTGGAGGTAGAAAAGGAGGGTGTGTCATTGGGTGTTTAGAAAGACAGAGCTTTTGGCTAATCTTCCACTTTGTCGTCTTCGTTTGTTCCTACCTGCAAGCTGTTTTAATTTCCATTACATACTCTCCTAGACAGCCGGCAGACCATGCGTGTGTCCACACTGTCCCCAGCTACATTGGAATGTTGTTTTTCAGCGAAGTAAAGTTAATATTGCCTTATTAATGTGACTCTTTTTAACTGTCCTCTAGTGGGCGTTAGTTGACTTAGGAGCATCCACTTTGGATTCTGTCATTTAACTCAGTTTCTTATGTCTTGGTCTACAGTGCTCTTTATCTACGAAGGTGCGACATAAGGGCTATTCATTTCCTGCACATCGCTTCTTTAAAAGCATCACATACTCATCACAGAGAGACAGACCTCTGTGCCACCATTAAGGAAGACGTATTCGTATTTCTGTTACCTTAGTTTATCTGTAAGGAGGGCTGAGTATAGTTTATTTGAGGGAGCTCTAAGGTGCCTCAACCCCACATTCAACTCTATTTGGGTAAGAGCATGATCAGACATTGGCATGAAGAGTATATTGGCTGTTCCGGGAAGGGTACCAAGGCATCGCTGAACAGTATATAATCAATACATTGCAAGCAATAGGTATATTCTCTACTGTCAATATGGAGCTCACGCCATATGTCCCTCAAGTCCATCTAATGCAGTGTTTTAAAGAATGCACTCTAATTGACCCCTCTGCTGCTTGGGGGACGTGTCTCACCAACTGAGTAAAATCCCCAGCAAGTGATGTCTCCTAAGCAAGTTATGCAAGTGGCCCCACAAAGCACTGAAGAGATGCATCTTGGACTGTACTTGGGGCATATGTGGCGGCAATCGTTAACAGCTGTTCCGACAGAAAGCCTCTCAGCAACTTTGAACCCATAAGTCCTAGAGCCTTACTTTTGGCTTGACAGCAAAAACCAACAGAGGTTTACTGAAATGCACATAACAAAAGTAAAATAGCTTTGGAAAGAACTGCTACACATCCAATGGTTACAGTATTGGAATGCCGTTAATTGTTTCAGTATAAAATGGGTAAAAAATTGTGCTACTAAGATGCCTCCTGCTACCTAAGAAATGTGTCCAGGCCAGTAACCACAATGGCCATAGCCAAACACAGGGTAAACAAAAATGGCAAAACAGTATGCAATCGCATTATGGGCCAAGAAAATCCACAGTTAAACAGTTTGAAACGTATCTCTATATGGTGCAAAGAAACACAAGAAAAGAGCAAATTCTCGATGCAGCCAACACGTTTTCATCCCACTAGACTTTCTCAAGGCTGCAAAAGTATATATTGAAAGCCGCAATTACAATACTGAGCGCACGATTAGTATGTTATAAGACCAATCATAAAAAGAAGGGACATGAGAAATGTCTCATGGACCACATTCAGAACTCCAAAACAAAGACTGTGCTCAACAATGAACTAACCATCCTACAGAAATCTTGGATACCCTTATCCTAAAGTCACAGTGCAGTTAATAATCAAATATCAAACCAGGCTAGTGCTGGTGAAAAAAATGGAAACTGCATCCTGTGCCCTCTTCCCGTGGTGAGACACCCATTTCATAATTTATTGAGAATACCTTTGAAATCTAACATCAAGTCTGTGACTATGTTCTGTATTATCTTGGTAGCAGAAATGTAAAATGTCAGTCTGTTCTACTTACCCAGGCTTAACAGCAAGTAACAGCATAAGGCACCCGACCCCAATGGACAGTAAGGGAATGATTACACTACCCAGACCATAAAGCCCTCTGCATATTTGTGAACTATACACAAGGGAACCAGGATACTCCCTATTGCGCACTTTTCATGGTACAGGAATGATACCTCAAATTCGAAGGTGTTGTGGAGGAAAGAGTTTTTGCAAAACCGGTCCTCTCATCTATGCCATTAAAGCGGTTTTGTACTAGAAGTAGTGGGGGTCATAAACAAGGGGAAGACGTGGTGAGGCATGTATTCGTTGCCCAGGAGTAAGTTGGAGGAACCTAATAAGCTTTCTATATAATACCACCGTTGGCGCTACACTACTTGGAGTACTCCATTTAAAAAACACAGCATCCCGTTATACCAGTGTTTCAGCACAAACATGTGCCAACCATGGTGCCACATGCAATTTCGAGTATCCCGTCTCCCGAGCACATTGAATAATTTCGTGTCCCAATTAACTCTCAATATTGTCTCACCAGCAGCCAGTTTGGGAATTCTCGCGATCCTTCCGGTTATTTCAGCGCTCAGCACCGAGTAGTCCTGCTCGTAACCCTCAAAGTCTGAAGACATGTTTGCACTTCTGCAGCCAACACCAGTAGCACTGACAGCTCGAGCCGCTTCCGATAACACACACACTCCACTTCCGGGCCCAGCTCCTCCCCTTCGAGTGGACATAGACAGAGGAAAAGAACACATTGACTGAAGAACAGGGAGCTACGCCACCCGCACGCTACTAACGTAGCCATATTGGACGATAGCACAATGACCAAATTCAGGCAACAATTTTGACGTAACAGTCCTTTAAAAAGCGGAAGTGTGTGTTTTTTCCGTTACAACTGAAAAATAAATTGCTTTTTGAAACGCATGAAATACTTATGTTTATATCGGAAACTATTATTGAACGTATTTTGCAGTAACTGATTTACATCATAAAATATATCAAAGCAATTGCTTTAAAAAAAAATCATTTTAATTATTGATATTTCTCTCTACGCTACATTTCCAGGCAATGTCATTATAACAAACCTACAACAGTACGGGGTCTCGATTTCCATAGTTATTCCAGGCGAGCATACGCTGACACCTGCGTCTGTAGTCCTTCTTTCACGTTCATAGTCTAACCATAGCAACCGAAGCTGCACCCCCCACAACAACCATGAATTGCCGGATAGGACGTCAAACCATTCATCCAATATCAATGCGAAGTTGTCCCTTTCGGCGTCCACGGTATCTATTCACAAATATTACATTTTCCCTCCCTCTGCACACTACGGAGCCGAAAACGCGCGGATAAATCGATGTAAAACAAACTGTTGTTTTTATTGACAGTAAGTCAGAATGGAATACGAACAGAAAATGATGCACCATGCTTAGGTCTGACTGGACAGCACCTACGTCTCTTTCCCTTAAGTGATGAACGAAAAAACTTTAAGAATACCACCGAGAGAGGGGCTAGATTCTACCCACATGTTGGTTCTGAGTAGGGGATTTGATTGGGCCTAGGTTGTGTGCTTCTATTGCACATCTTGGTTTCCATCAAAGCTTAACTCAGTACAACATGACTAAGTTGCTTATGGTGGCATCCCAATGACGATGGTGATAGTCTTGATCTGTTTCTTCTGAAATGTTCTGAAAAAGGCAGGTCTCCACATATTTATTTTGAAAAGCAAAAGTTAACCGCAAGCCAAATACGGGTGAATTGTTATCACTCTGTATGAAAGCCTGCAGAGACGGGTTTTGTTACATGAAATGTCACAGATTTTTGTAGTAGGCAAATGTTTTGGTGTTGGCTACCCCCTGTAGCAAACCATGGAGATAGGCATGCTCTGTAAGAATCCTTATTAGGCCCTCTTAGGAGTTTTGTGCATAGCCAGTTGTAATTTTGTACGTTTTTGTAATTTTATGATCTGCCTGATTGGCTTGTGGGAAAGCTTACGCTCAAAAGAGTAGGCCATAGTTAGCTATGGTGTCAAGCATTAGATCTAATTACTGCACTGGGAAAAGTTATGTCAGATGCTAGGGATCTGATCTGCTTTTTTTTAAAGTTCTGACAAAGGCTAAGTAGGACTACTACCATATTTATTGTGAAATGCATTTGTCAATGCCAGTAGGCCTTTAACAGTGGGTTCTTATCACCTTGTGTTGTAGTTTTATGTTATGTTGATTTGTAAAGAGCTCTAATCACCCGTAAGGATATCCAAACACTTGTCCAGGTGAGAAGGTGTGTTGTCCCAGCAGCATTATTTGAAGAGCCATACTTAAGCTTTGTGCAAAACTTCAGTAGTGAGGAGGAGGCTCTGACGTCTTGTACGAGGTAGGTCCATGTTTTAAACAGCCCTGCCAAGTTCCACACATCAGGGGTTAGACTAATGCATTTGAATTCTGGCGTCCGTATCACCACACTAAATTGCATTTGTCACACATATTAGAGCTCCTGGAAGTACCAACAAGGAATTGCCTGTTATAGTCACAAAAAGTTGTTTTCTGCCCAGCTCTACAATTATGAGCTCACTGACTCACTTGGGCTGAGAGTCGTGCGTTGTTAGGGTCTAAGAAGTGCCAAAATTGTTACACAAAATGGCTTCCACAGCGTTTAACTGTCACTTAGCCCTAACAAGCAAATATGCACCAGTGCGTGCCTGGCATCTTTCTGAGCCATGTGTGCATCTGGCATCAGAAAACACAAACAAAACCCAGAATCCAGCCTCAGCCTCACACAGATCCAACAAATTCAGTTGTTTTCCTGCACAACACAATGTCTGCAATTAATCTGTGTGTCCAGGGTGTATGTTGGGTATGGGCTTGGAGTTAAAAGTGGTGTGCTGCTCTCCAGGAACCCAGTAGCCTCAGAATGCAGCACTGCAGGCAGCAGCTTTTACAGTGCTGAACCGGCCTGGTCTGGTGAATAGGCCTCCACCTGCTATCACCAACATGAGGCAGCTCCCCCTCTAACCTTCCCTCTCTCCCTCAGGCTGCTTGATGAGCAATATCCCTGGGTCAGACTTTCTGACTGCTCTACTGAGGCGAGTGCATTACTTTGATAGATAAAACACCAACAGCAGCATGATGGGCAAAGAAGCGAGGCTCAAGGCTGGCTTCAGAAGTCTCTGATGATCCTCTGAGTGGCAACAGCAGCACTGGCCCTGCTCGACTTGAACTTCCCCAGCTTGCCTGTTCTACCGAGTCTCAAATGAAGAGAGCAAAGCATACAGTAATGTGCAGTCCAGTCCAGTCAGGCTAACAGATTGGAGGACTAAGATTTGGCACAGACAGATCAGTCAAATCAGCACACCTGTGGAACTATAGCTTAGTAACAGTATGGAGACTCACGAGAGTCTACCGAGTCTCAAATGAAGAGAGCAAAGCATACAGTAATGTGCAGTTCAGTCCAGTCCAGTCAGGCTAACTGATTGGAGGACTAAGATTTGGCACAGACAGATCAGTCAAATTAGCTCACCTGTGGAACTATAGCTTAGTGACAGCATGGAGACTCACAGGACCAGATTATGATCTCGGGCCAGGCGGACTCAGGAGTCTCATGCAAATGCCTTGGTGGGTAGAACCATGATGTCCTTGACTCAAGCTTGCATGATCTAGTGAGTCTCAGAGAAGAGTCGAAAATGAATTCTAATGCAACACTGCTAGCTGGAGGACTCCCTAAATAGTCAGTGACCTTCTAATTCAGGGGTTTAGCAGCAGTTTCAAGACTTTTTAAGAACCTCTCATTGCTCAGAAGGGGGTGCTTTCCAATATTTATCTGTTTATATGATCGGTTTTCCTTGCAAGAATGAGTCACTCAAAGTGTCATATATTTTTTAATAGCATGTCACTCATCATAAACTGAAACAATGGAAATGTCTCACATAATCAATCTAAAAACTTGGCAGCTGTATTTAGGTGCAGTGTAGGAGAACACTTAAGCTATTGCCCTGCTTTTTAGAAGGGGGGCGTTATGAATGGGGAAGCTCCCTGAGGTGAGATGTAAGTGTGGCAGGGACAGTTGAGTATGAGTTTTGCAGTGGCATTCTGAATGGTCTGAAATCTGTACAGGAGTTCCTTGGAATTTCCAGCATACAGTACATTGACTTAGTTTAATCTGCTCGTGAAAAGTGCTGGCATGACCGTTCAGCTGATGTTTTGTGAAAGCCACTTGAAAATATTTTGCAGATTTGCAGGATGGGGAAGCAGGCACAGCTCACTGATTTTACTTGTGCTGTCATGTTGAGCTTGTCATCCAGGATGATCCCCAGAGTCCTAGCATGGTCGGTGGGAGTAGATGCTGGTCCTAGGTCTGTCATCCACCAGGTGGTGTCCCACAGGGAGTTCCTGTTCCCGTGGACCAGTACTTCTGTTTTGTCAGAGCAGACTTTAAAGCAGTTGGTTCTCATACATTCTGTTACCAAGGTTATGCAGTTGGTGAAGTTGGTTCGGGTGTCTTATCTGTCAGGGAGAGGATGAGGTGGTGCAGGGGTAAGGAATTTAATAAAATATCTACTTGTCCATGGGGCAGGTTGCTTTTAAATCTACTTGTCCCTTTGGTGCCATGTAGTGCGGCGACAAATTATGGCAGCAATCTTATTATGTAAGAGCTCTGATAATAGCCTCTATGATTATGTCAGGGCTACTGCTGTAGTAGGGCTTGAATATTTGCAATTTCAATCCCTACTATATCAAATTCCTTTTTGCTGTCTTTCTGCAGATCTACATACTGGGGCTGGAGGAAACAGTAAGCAATAGTTCCAGGGTTGGAATGCCTTTGAGTTTGTAAACCTACCATCTTGCATGTTTTAAGGATTTTCACCAGCTCTTATCTAATCTTTTTCCATAATGAGAAAGGTTGGAAATTTACTCTTGACAATGGCAGAAGTAGAAGTTCTTTCAGGGTTGGGAAAAAAGTGGTTGGAGGGAAAGTGAACTTGTAAACGCTCAATAGATTTTCACATGAGCAAACCACACATGCATATTTGCTTATACTAAAATACAGTTCACATATATTTTCTAGGAGTTTTGATTTCACGAAAGCCACAAATTCAAAGACATATGCCACGGGTGCGCTTTGTGACTTTCTTTAAGGAATGGGTCCATAATTAGGTCTAGTGTTAACAAAGACATTTTGTTCTTATTAAACGTCTATTTCTCTCTCTCTCTATTGTCTGGCTTTACTGTGAGTGTTCACATTCTGCTCTTCCACAAGGAGCCTATTGGCACACAAAGTAGTTTTGTTCAGTGCCAGGAACTACTGTGGCTATCAGAGGCATAACGAAACTGGAGCCCCCCCCCCTTGCAAAGAACATGAACCCCCCCCCACCTCCAGCCTCACTCAGGGCAGGTGCTTGCTGAGGGGGCTTGTGGGGCCTTCGTTACGTCACTGGTGGCAATGTGTGCTTTTTGAGACCAAAACCCTTTTTTCTTATTGCCAGTGTTTGTCCTGGCAGCTCCCACAACAATAAAGTGATACAAAAGCCATGTAAAAAAAAGACACACATTGACGAAACCAAAAGACTCACAAAAAAATGTCTGATAGGTTGGCTTTGCCAGTGCTTGTTTATTTTCATGCTTCCCATAATCTTGTTGAAAATAGTGGCACTGATTGTTCCATTAGGAATATTTTTTCCAAATACTAGCATGCATCAACATGTTTCACTAAATGACACTTCAAAGAAATAGCACCTAAAATTTCATAGTAGCGAATTTTCTTTTTCCTTCTTGCATTTTTTTTGGAACATTTTATTTTGAAATCAAATAATCATCACTCTTGCTTACAAAGTTCTGCAAAATTTTGCATCTAATCAGAGAGCATTCTGGGAGCCTTATACTTAAACTCATATTGTTGAACTTTTCAAACGTGTGTGTGTGTATATATATATATATATTTTTTTTTTACTAGAATCACTGTCAGTATTTCAGCGTGACCTTAAAACGTTTATTTACAACGCTCACCCTAATAATGAAGGCTTTTTATTAATGAACCATAAATACAAGTTTAAACAGCATTAACTTATGGACACACATATTATCTCACCTGCAGACAGTTCCCCTCTCTGCAAGCTGGCAGCCAAAGGGTTTGTGCTGCAGGGAGTTGGGCTTACTTGTCCCAAGGACAAAATAAACATGAAAACTTGTTGCCCTTGACCCAAAACAGTATGTCCCGGGCATCAGGTGGAGAAGTCTTAAGATATGATGATGTTCACGAGCAGGACATTTATATGTTGAACATGATAGGGATGATCCCCGTGGGACTCCGCCTCCGATGTGAAAGGTAGCATTCTCTTTGGATTCTTCCTGTGAGGAAGGAGCAGATCCATTTGAATGTTGGTCTTGGATGCCAAACTGATAGAGTCTTCTGATGGAAGACTGTGCCAAATGCCGCAGAGAGGTCGAGCAGGATGTGGGCAGCTGTTACTCCATGTTCTAGGGTGGTCCTGATGTTGTGGCTGTGATGAGTGCCACTTCTGTGCTGTAATTTGTTTCTGAAACCTGATTATGTGTTGTAACTATAATGCCCTAGAGACAGAGAGTCATCTGATAAACTTGGGTGTTAGTAGTACAATGGCACATAGGGGGTTATTCTAACTTTGGAGGAGGTGTTAATCCGTCCCAAAAGTGACGGAAAAGTGACGGATTTACCACCAATCGTATTACGAGTCCATTATATCCTATGGAACTCGTAATACGGCTGGTGGTATATCCGTCACTTTACCGTCACTTTTGGGACGGATTAACACTCCTCCAAAGTTAGAATAACACCCATAGTTCTGTGCAATTGCTAGAGGAGGCTGTATTGCCTATGGGAAAGCTTAAAAAGGGGAAGCAGCAGGCACTTTTGGCTCAGACCTAGAGGGACATTTGCTATCGGTGAAAGTCTCACCCTGAGGGAAAAGTGAGACTATCACTTCAGTGGCTGAAGGCTAGTATTTTTTTTAAAGATGTTTTAATCTCCCAGTTTACAGCTTCACTCTCAACACTCTAGAACTGGGATTCCTAGTTGTTGACTACTTTGCATCACTCCTAAGCTCCTTTCATCAAAAAGTGCTTTACACCAATATTAACAGTCTCTCTAATCCAGTACATTTCTAGATACATTCCAGATTGACAAACATTTTACTTTCTTTAAATCTTGGCTTGTCATTAGGAATTTAGGGAAGGCCCAAATGAGTATGTACACATACAGGTTTGGACTAGGACCCCATATCACTTGGGCACAAAAAAGTAGCATGCATTTGGGAATCACAACATTTCACGCAACACTGCTTGTGGAAAACTTTTGTGGGGGTTGAATGCTGAAATATGGTGACTGACCAAAGGGGATGCACATCACTATCAGTTGGTACACAGCATGGCAGGGTGTATAGAGTATGAGTGAGATAAAGGAGGCTAATGGGTTCATTAGCTCCTGGCAGCGTGGGGGCCACGGGGGTCTGCATAATTTGGCACAGTTACCAATCTGCCAAACCTGTGTAGAACTGTTTGCCTTCCGAGGGCAGAGCATCACCTGGCTCTGCTGTTGGATTTGCTTGATCAAACAGCTCCGCCCGCTGCAGTGTTGCTGGATCACAGTGACAGACATCCTACTTTAGTTTGGGCAGGCTTCCACCATTAATGTTTCCTGCCCAGGACCCAGCATGAATTGAAGAAATTACCATGACACATGGGAAAAAAATCCCACCACATCGGGGACATTTTCTTTTGCTTTTTAGAAATAACCTCCAGCTTTAGTGGATTTTTTCTGAAAAGCAAAGCTAACGCTGAGCAGGCTGCACCTACATAGCAGCCAACTTGTTATTTAGCTCTGAAGAAACTGCATCCTCCACATCAAGGATGCACTTTCATGAGAGAGATCCCCATCAGGCAGGAAGGGATCTCTCAGTAGGGCGGGTATGGTGGCACTTTCAATTTACACAGCACTTCACAAGTAAACATATCTCAGCAGCTTTGAAAACCACCACTCTTATGCACCTGGTCCAGCTATCCAACCAACACCTCACTAGGCCAATGCATCGACATCACCATATACCCACCCTTCTTCATATGCACCATTGCCTGCTCAATAGCTCTTGAACTTCAAAGTTTTAAAGAGGGTCTTTTCCTCTGACATGCAAGTGCTGGTCCTACTTGTACCCTTTACCGAAATGCTTTGGACAGAAGGGCTAATTGGCGGGATGAGTGCAGGAAAATGGGTCATTTGTGCATTCAAATTGTGCATTAAAATTCTGATCCAAACCAGCATTTTATTCCTGAATTTCACCTAAAATAGATTTTTATCCAGGTGGGATCTTTTAAACTATCCTTCTGGTGGATTCATCTTCCTGAGGATTTCTCACCCTATAAATATCCTCTAGGTGCCAGACTGGAAACCCTTTTCTTCAGCAGTATCTCACCATCACTGGGAGGTGGTACCATGTGACTTCAGACTCGGCCTATATAAGAGACCTTGTGCGCTGACATCCGTTCTTGTTTTCTACATCTCAGCGACCTGGGTTTGGATTTCTTCTTCAGTGTTTACCAAAATTCCTCCCAAATTATTTTGCAGTGATTAGGTCAAATGTCACCTCCTAATGTTCCTGGGTTCAAACCCTTTCAACAGTGTTGAAAAAAATGTCTATCAGATTCCCATGACATCTGTATGTGGTGTTTGGGCCATAATCCATCCTCCGGGTTACTTCTGCACCTCCATGCCACAGAAGGCCATCACGGAGTAGGAAGTCAAGCTATCTTTGACTCTTGAAGCCACTCTAAACAGTCCCTTTCACCTTGCAGAAAAGTCCCTTGGCAGTCCTGCCATAATGTTTCTCCGTAAGGAACACATGAAACTCTATTGGAAGGAGAAGTAATTTTCTTACTTGAGGAAACAGCTGTGCTCTCTTGGCCATTTGGAGACTCGGAGGGGCCTTTCCATTATTCTGGCATCTTCCTCATATTCTTCTGAACATATCCCTGCTCTGAGAAAACTCAAAATGGAGTTTTCAGCTCTCTCTGCTGACCCCTCCCTTGTCGTCATCATAATCATCATGTATCATCATCATCATCTTTATTGTTTGTAGCAAAATATGCCATTCCAATCAAACACGAAAAAATGTAAAGATTAAAAAAATTGAAAAAAGGTATCCCCATAATTGCTCAAATATTCATTAATGTATAGCCTTTTAAAACATTACTCTAAAAATAGACTTTATGCAATTAGAACAGTATTATTGTTCAAGACATCATTAATAGTCAGCAGACCTTATCTAACCTAATCTAATGTGCAAATTTTTTTTCTCAGATTATGCCATGCGGCCCAAAGGACTTTTGATACAAACATAAATATTATAGATATATTTGTTCTGTAGCGAAGTGCGAGTGAATTAGTGCAAGTTGAGGCCTCTAAAAATCTGCTCGCTGAGGAGAATCAGATTTACCAGGTCAAGCTATTTTTAGGGCCTACTGGACAATTCTGATGAGAAGCTTGAGCTGGCAAAGAAAGGGTATGCTGTTGATTCAGATTGTGAATGAGCAATAAAGATGCTTTCAAATCTTGTTTTTATTTGGTCGCATTTGCTGTGCGTTCAAAGACAGAGATCAAATGTCATTTTACGTCTTTTTTTAAACTTGCTGCATATTTTATCCTGGAGATTGATGTTTACTTTTCTTTCTCTTCATGCAAAGTTAGAGTATTTTATAAAGTGAACTGTCTGGCAAACCTTGTGAAACAAAAGGCTGAAGATGTCATTTTTTTCCTACACACAACACTTAAATAGCTTGTAAATGAACAATACAAAAATGTCAAAATATATCTGCAATTAGGGAAGCACATTTGTTTGTAATTCAGAAGTGTGGTGGAAACAGAGATTTTAATAGGATCAAAACAAAGATTTTTTTAGGATCAAAACAAATCGGAATACTTTACTTGGTGATGTAAAAATAATAAATATTTGCATAAACCCAATTTCCAAACATTATCCTTTGTACATCATATAGTTTTATCAGTAAACTGAGGGACATTTTGAGGACACTTCAATGGACAATATGCTGACTGTAAAGGACATTTTTAGGAAAGTGGAGTGTTATATGATGTGGAGGTTGTCCTCACCATGTAATACTCTCACAATAATCCAAAGATGGTCCTTGGATTCACACTAGTAAATCCTTGGCTCAGGCCTGGGAGCGTGGCAAAGAACAGCCAGGCTTTACTTAGAGAGTTAAGCATTTCAGAGCACTAACATGGACAATAAGTAATTGACAGGACTCAAATAAATCTCCAATTTATAAAAATAGATCTTATTTTATATAAATTTAGACACCAAAACAAACAGAATTGGATGAGTATAACCAGAGTTATAGATTTTAGAAGCAATATTGAGTCACACAAGAACTGGCATTTAAACATTGCATTGAAGTCTATGGGAGAAATGTCACGAGTTGCAAAATCACACTTTGAAAGCGAGTTGCGTGGGACCCTTTTAGGTTTAACGTTGTGCAGTCCCTAGGACCAGATAGCAATAGTCAGTGCAGTTTTACGTAGGCCGTGGCGTCCGGGTGCAGAGTTTTCCTGGCTGTCCATGGTGCTGAATGGGACTCATGTTGAAGTCAGTGGCAGGGAGCCACTGATGGAAATCGTCCACTGGGGGGGTTGTGTTGCGGGGAACCTTGCAAGGTTAAAGTTGTCCAGGTCCTGAGACTAGGCCACAGCAGTCAGTTCACTTCGCCTTTGTCCATGGGGTCCGATGCAGAGTTGTCCTGGCTATCTGTGGTGCTGAACAGGACTCGCATGGGTGCTGACTTTATGGCTTACACGATGTTACTTACAAAGGGATGCAAAATCTCAGCTGGGGCTGGGTTGCAGTTGTCGGCTGTACGCTGTGCCCTGCACCTGCACCATCGAGTATGGAGGTTAGGTATCAGACTGACAACCGACAAGCCTTGGGAGCGGTAAAGGTTCAGGAGTCCTTTAAGAACTTCCCCGGGTCCAAGGGAACGATGTAGCTGCCTGCAATTTGGAGACAAGCTGGACTACAACCTGGTTTTCAACGATCCCACAACAGCCCGATGACCGGTAAAGATTCGGAATCTGCAGATACTTTTGTTTGTAGGGGACTAGTGCCACAGGGAAGGTGCTTCTGGCTTCCACAGGTGTCCCTCTGGTCAGGAGTGACAAGTTTCAGCCAAGGACGAAGGTCGATCATGCACTTCCCAGTCTGTTGCCTCAGGGATAGGGTTTCCCTATTTTGCTTTGGAGAGTGGGCAGAGTCCAGTTGTCAGTGATGTTTCTGGTATCAGGGGTGTCCCTTAAATCCTGGATTTAGGGGGGCTAGAGGTGTGGATACTAGTGGCCAATGGGCAGCTATCTCCTACAGCTAATCCGCCCCTGAGGTGACCACATCCGGTGGGACAGGTCACCGTTATCTACCCAGAACTCTCTATTCTGCCACTCCTAAGATGGCAGAAATCAGAATTGAGTGCACAGACTGGGCTGCTCACACTAGAGGTGAGGTCAACTTGCTGGGGGTTTGCACAGTCCTGCATACTTAATTTTCTGCCTGTCCACAAGCAAATGTTCCTGGGGCAAGGGTAGGACTGTTTCCTTGCTGGAGGACAGCACTGAGGCTATCAGGGGCGGTGAAGGCCTTGAAGCCACTGCCCTGATGGCTTTATTCACCAGCCCGTCTGGGAATGGGAGGTGTGACCTCCTTCCTGCCGCAGTCTTGTTTATGATCTCTGGGATTGCCCAGGCTGCCTAACAGGAGGTCAGAAACCTGTCTTGGCTGCAGCGAGAACAGGAAAAAGTGCTGGGGGAGGGGGTGGGGAGATCTATCCAAAGCCCTTACAAGCCAATTAGAAAAATTGGAAAAAAATTGTAAAATTAATTTTTGATGCTAAATTCAATTTAGCGGATTTCTCATTCAGAATACGCTTATGACCAAGTGGTACTGCGAAACAGAAGTTCAAGATCCCACCGCTGAAACACCAATGTAGAAAAGTGGAGTATTATATGGTGTGGGGAATTAGACTTCACTGTGTAATACTCTCACAATACCCTAAAGATGATCCTTGGATTCACACTAGTAAACCGTTAGCTCAATTCTGGGAGTGTGGCAAAGAGTAGTCAGGCTTTACTAACAGGAACATGTGTTAAGCATTTCAGGGCACCAACATGGGCAATAAGTAATTGACATGACTCAAAAGAAATCCGACACCAATTTATAAATATAGTGCTTATTTTTATATAAATGTAGACACCAAAACAAACAGAATTGGTTGAGTGTAACTGGAATTATAGATTTTAGAAGCAATATTAAATCACAGCAGAACTGGCATTTAAATGTTGCATTGAAGCATGTTCAGTCAGAAAGTGAAGGAGCAATATAGATGCCTTTAAATCTTGTTCTTATTTTCTCATATTTGCTGTGTATTCAGAGACAGAGGTCAAGAGTCAGTTTGTCTTCTTACAATTAATTTTCCTTTTAACTGCAGAGTTCCAAGATTTTGTAAGATGAGCTCTCTGACCTGCTGTACAAAGAGTGTGAAATGAAAGGCTGTAGGGTGTCAAGTTTTTCCTAAAAAAATATTTAACTAACTAAGTCAACTGTACAAACATTTCTAAATATATTTCAGTAGTTATGAAAGCCCATTTTTGCACTTCTGTGAGATGAAAAAATAGTGTAATAGGATGGAAACAAATCAGAACACTTTACTAGGTGATGTGCGAAGGATAAATATGTTTTCTAAAACTCAATTTTCACAGCTTATTTTAAACACTGTATAGTTTTATCACTAGAGCTGCAAGTTAGTGGGAAGTTTTTGGGCATTTCTTTGACATCTTATGTATATAAATGACAGTGTGCTACCATATCATGCTTTAGTAATATATGTATTAAAAGTAAGTGTTTAAAAATAAACTGAAAAACACTCCAGCCCAGATGGCAATGCTATTCGTAAACTAAGAGACACGTCGTGGATCATGTTTCCCCTATATGGGATCAGGATTATTTTTATACATGGGGCAAATGTATAGACTATTCAATAAAACAAAAGAGGTTTTTTTTGTACATCAGAAATTCTAAGCTCACATATTTGTGGAGTGCACCCATATTTGAGAATGAAGAAAAAGTCGACTCTGTAAACTAAAATATTTGCCTAAGATCACTCAATTTGAAACCTGTTTATGGGTCAAGTACATTACAGGTACGTAGAGTAGATTATTCAAGTTACTCAACCTGCAGGTCTAGTAACATTTTAATGATTTTTCAAGGCCTGCAATGAAATCTATGGGCGCAATGTCACTAGTTGCAAAATCACACTTAGAAAAAGAGTTGCGTGTAACCCTTTTAGGGTTAAGGATGTGCAGTCCCTAGGAGCAGATCATGACAGTTGGTGCAGTTTTACGTGGCCCATGGTGTCTGGATGCAGAGTTGTCCTGGCTGTGGTGCTGAACAGGACTTGCATTGAAGTCAATGGCAGGTAGCCACTGGTAGAAATCGGCCACTTGGGGTTGTATTGTGGAGAACCCTTGCAGGGTGAAGGTTGTGCAGGTCCTGAGACTAGGCCACAGCAGTCAATTCACTTCGTCCTGGTCCGGGTAAAGAGTTGTCCTAGCTATCCGTGGTGCTGAATGGGACTCGTGCTGATGCTGACTTTACTGCTTATACACCCTCGCTGACAAAGGGATGCAGAATCTCAGCTGGGGCTGGGTTGCAGATGTTGGCTGCACGCTGTGCCCTGCACCTGTGGCGTCAAGTATGGGGGTTAGTTATAGGACTGGCATCCATGAAAACTTGGCAGAGCTAAAAGTGCAGGATTTCTTTAAGAACTTCTACAAGTCTGACGGAACAGCATAGCAGCCTGAAACTTGGAGGCAGGCTGGACTCAAACTCCCAGAAGACACTGGACCACCTGGCTTTTGACAATCCCACAGCAGGCCCGATCGCTGGAAAAGATTCAGAATCTGAAGGTGCTTTTGCCTGCAGTTTGCAGGGGACTAGTGCCACTAGTCCGAGGGAAACTGAAGGTGATTCTGGCTTACACGGGTGTTCCTCTGGTCTGGAGTGATGAGTTTCAGCCGAGGACAAAGGTAGATCACACAGTTCCCAGTCTGTTGCCTCAGGGACTGAGTTTCCCTCTTTTTGCTTTGGAGCAGTGGGAGAGTCCGGTTGTCAGTGATGGAGAGCTTCTCTTGTTCCTCCTTTGAAGTCAGTCGATCAGATCTGGGGTTCTGGTGTCAGGGGTGTCCCTTAAATCCTTAACTAAGGGGAGTTAGAGGTGTGGAGGCTAGTGGTCAATGAGCAGCTAGCTCATACAGCTAATCCGCACCTGAGGTGACCATATCTGGTGGGACAGGTCATCTTTACCTACCCAGAACACTCTATCCTGATGGCAGAAATCAAAAGTTAGTGCGCAGACTGGGCTGCTCACCCTAGCGGTGAGTTCTGCATACCTAATTTCCCACCTGTCAAAGAGCAAATGTGCTTGGGACAGGGGGAGGGCTGTTTCCTTGCTGGAGGACAGCGCTGATGGCTATCAGGAGCAATGAAGCCTTTGAAACTCACCACTCTGAGTGCGCTATTCATTAGCCTGGCTGGTGGGCGGGAGGTGTAATCTCCTCTGAAGGTGCTTTTGCCTGCAGTTTGCAGGGGACTAGTGCCACTAGTCCGAGGGAAACTGAAGGTGATTCTGGCTTACACGGGTGTTCCTCTGGTCTGGAGTGATGAGTTTCAGCCGAGGACAAAGGTAGATCACACAGTTCCCAGTCTGTTGCCTCAGGGACAGAGTTTCCCTCTTTTTGCTTTGGAGCAGTGGGAGAGTCCGGTTGTCAGTGATGGAGAGCTTCTTTTGGTCCTCCTTTGAAGTCAGTCGATCAGATCTGGGGTTCTGGTGTCATGGGTGTCCCTTAAATCCTTGATTAAGGGGAGTTAGAGGTGTGGAGGCTAGTGGCCAATGAGCAGCAAGCTCATACAGCTAATCCGCACCTGAGGTGACCATATCTGGTGGGACAGATCATCTTTACCTACCCAGAACACTCTATCCTGATGGCAGAAATCAAAAGTTAGTGCACAGACTGGGCTGCTCACCCTAGCAGTGTGGTCAGCCTGCTGGGGGTGTGCACAGTCCTGCATACCTAATTTCCCACCTGTCAAAGAGCAAATGTGCCTGGGACAGGGGGAGGGCTGTTTCCTTGCTGGAGGACACCGCTGATGGCTATCAGGAACAATGAGGCCTTTGAAACTCACCACTCTGAGTGTGCTATTCATTAGCCTGGCTGGTGGGCGGGAGGTGTAATCTCCTTCCTGCCTCCGCTTTTTGTTTCTGACCTCTGGGAGCTCCCAGGCTGCCTGACAGAAGGTCAGAAACCTGTCTTGGCTGTAGCAAGTGCTGGAAAAAGCACAGGCTGCTTGGCCAGAGCACAAAGAAGGGTGGCAAACAGGTGGGCACCCTCTAGTGTGCCACCTGGCTTCATAAAAGCTGTTCCTCGACACAAGATTCATGTTGAGGGAGAGAATGCAAGTTGTTTGACACCAAACTCGACATATCTAGGCTGTATCATAATAGAGTTAGCAGGGCTTAAGTCCCATGTTACACTATGAACCAGTATGCACTTATAGTGTGCCTTAATAGAAAGGACGCCATAGAGATATAGAAACTCATGTCTGCACCTTAGATAAACTGCACCCTGCCTCCTGGATTGCAGAGGCCTACCTTAGGGGTGTCTGACATACATATAAGGCAGTGCATGGGACTGTGCCACTCGATGAGGGCAGAGTCGAACCCAAGCAGTTTGCACCGCTCTGGCAGTCTGCAGTGGCAGGTCTGCCACCAATACTTTGGAAGGGTCATCCAGGGTGGCACAAACTCATGCTGCAGCCCTAGGCACCTCTTTGCCACCTATGCCTTGGGTACCTAAAGCCTTATAAAAGGGGTAAAGACTTTCCAATCAGAGAATTACCAAGTCAACATAATTTAAGGACAGAGCACAGGAACTGGGGCCTAGTTAGCAGGCTTCCAGTGCACTAGCAGAGTCATACGCATCAGCACTGGGGGCAAAAAGTGTGTGTTGGGGGGGGGTGACCAAACATAATGGGGTACTTCCCTACAATATTATGCTACCACATCATGCTTTAGTAATATATTTATTAAAAGTTAGTTTTTAAATGTGAACTGAGAAACGTTCCTGCCCTACCTTGATGACATTTCTGTTAGAGAACTAAGATGCAAGTCAGGGATCATGTGTACCCTCTGTGTGGACCTGATTTGTATTATACATGCAGCAAATGTTTAGGCTGCTGAATCAAACAAAATAGTTTTTGTAGAGAATACATTTTGAGTGCACATATTTTTATGTGCTCTCATGTGATGATGAATTAAAAGGCGGCGATATTTACTTGGAATCACACAGTTTGAGACTAGTTTGTAGGTCAAGAGCATTAGAGATAGGTTGAGTAGATAATTCAAGTCACTAGACCTGCAGATCTGGCAACATTTTTATGATTTTTTAAGGCCTGAAGTTGTTACAGAAAAAAGCTTGAATAAAGGGACTAACCACTTATGGCGCATAGCTTTAATCTTTGTGCATAATAGCATAAGGTGTATTTTTGTGTCATGGCCCTCATACTCACAGTCACAGAGCTCACTAATTGCTGGGTCAGTAATAAACTTTGACAAATATACCCTATTGGAGCAAATACCCAGTCTAAATGTAGCCCCTTGTCATACAAAAATACCTCATTTATTGTTCCTAAATATGCTTCCCCGTAGCAGTTTCTAATCAGACTTAGCCACTACATCACAGAGCATTATGCAATAATATCAGATATAGGTCTGATATCTGTTTCCATATACAAAGGGACTAGCATTGTTTAAGGACCACGCTTTAGTAGAACCCTTGGAAAGTTATTTTCTCTTGTTTGCAACTGCTTAGTGCAGCCCCATAATTCACCTTCATATCCTGATGCAGCAACTGCTTTCTGTCAGATTATCTTCAGTATTTACGCCCAACAATAGCCTACCAATTTTATCTTTAAGACCCAATACAGAATTGTGTTTTCATTTAAGAACAAATGCAGCCTTATTAATATGCCAATTTAATTTGTGGTTAAAACGTACGCTCAAATGAACGAACATAGATACATTCTTAAGAAGTTGACCACTAACCACAGCAAGCTTCCTTAAAGGGGACAAATGTTTCAGGGCAGTTATCTCTAGGTTTGGTTGAATACATTTGGAGATCTTTATCTTTGGAGTATTTTCAAAGCTGGCTAGCAGCCAATGCGTGGCATTGCATTTATGAAAGAATCACTGTATCATCTGCAAAGGGAAGGATTCCTATTTTTTTTATTGAAAATTAGCGGTATGTCAGGTTTCTCTCCAGATAATTCCAGACATTTTTAAGAAAGAGTCTAAATAAAAGTGGGGCCAGAATGCACACCTGGTGGATGCCTGTAGAGATAGAAAATTAGTCATTATATTCCCCAGATGCTCCAAATCAGACATGTGTATTAGTATAGGTACATAAACTCTCATAAACTCTTGATTGCCGCTATCCAAAAAACAGGTGGTCACATGGTGCTCCCGTCATGTTCTGTGACTAGCTGCATCAGGTATTCAGCAACATAGCCGCAGGGTGAGCTGCTATGGAGCGTCCGACCAATGATGCTGTAGTGGAGGGGGGGAAGTATGCGGTAGCGAAACAGTGGACCGAGTCATTGATGCATGACTACGGCATTCGGCCGTGGATATTCAAATTCTGACTCATACCAAGGCTTAGTAGCGGTCAGCGTGGCTGTTTTGCTTTCACTAATGACCGAGCTGACAAAAATCTCTGGAATGCACTTCTTAGTTTAAAGACATTTATTATTACTTCACCACGAGGTTCCTGAGAAAGGAGATTAGTAGGTCGGAGGCACACGTTTAAAAATAGTCACAGCAATGAAAGGAAAATATATCAAAGTGATTTTCAACTGCAATGTTCACAGCAAATACATGTGATTATATTATAGCATAATTGCAAAGCAAAGAATAAAGTCCAAATTCATCACCGTAGGGCCTGCCAATGCTCTTCATCTTTCTCATGCCAGCAAGTTGATGACCCCTGTTCAACTGCGAGAAAGAGATATCCACCCTCACGGGACAAGTGTCTGTGTCAGGCATTTGACGTCCAATCGTGACCGAAGTCTCGGAAATTCCCCTCGCTGCTGCCCAGGGACACCTTTTATAGTTTAAATAATCATGGAAAAAAGCCTTCTGAAAGGCCCTTCCATCTCAGATGGGAATTATAAAAAAATGCTGGCTTGTTTAGGTAAACCTTGAAAGGAATGTGTCGAAAGCTGGCCATCGTTCCGAGACACGCCTTTCAAGGTCAAACTGTTCTCTTGCCTATGATAAACACTAGTTTGTTACCGCCTTATCATACTAACTGCTCACCTTCTACATGTCGTGTACCAACACTGGCTCTTAGGTGAGAAGAAAAACATGTAGAAGTAGAAAAACACATTGCATAACATGTTTGCACGGAAAAATACTTTAACGTGGAGGCAAAGCTAAGCTCACTGAGTATAGACTGAATACAAAATGTAATGTCTAACACCACGATAGAGCCAATAGGCAGCTAAACTGAATATAAAATGTAATCTGCAAATGGTGAACATTGAACAACCAATATGCACAGTGGTGAAACACAAAGTCAGTGGTCAAATTTACCTATTTTCACTACATCTCCACCCTCTGACCAATGACTTTTGTTTGCTTTTCTCTTATTTAAAAAAAAAAAAACATTATAAGCAAATTAGGTTTGCATTGTATACAGCAACATAATGTAATTATAAAAGCAATCACTGTAAAGCAATAGAAGTGAATTAACGTATTTGTGGTGGGGGATCGGCGGTACAGAGGACTCGGGGTTGTATGTAGAGTGAAAAAGGGGTTTATTGTGCTGTAAGATGATGAACAATAAGTAACGGAAGTTGATTTAGTAGAAAAAACAAGTGAAGGTTGATGATGCCACAATCCGGCTAACTTCTCTTCGTAACGTCTCTGATCTGTGTTTTCCTAGGTCTCTTGGATGGCGTTGACTCTTATGACCTCCCATGTGGAACCGGAAAAATAAAACACAGAAGCGGACACAAAGGTAAGTGGTTTGCGGTGTTCTGGGGTAGTTGGAGTTTAGTTATACAGGGAGAGGGGAAAAATGCAGAAGATAGGGGTAGGGAGTGGTTATAGATAGTCCCGTTAGTGAGGGTGTGTGAGGATTGGGGTATTTGTGATAAGAAATCTCTCTCAGTGCTGGCCCAAGTCGTGATTCACTTATATATATCCTTTTCTCGGTGACTCCCTTCACACATGCCCCCCCCCCCTCCGTCCCTCCCCTCTGCTCCTCCTCCTCCTCTCCCTTGTGCTCGATAAAACAAACGGGGATTTCGCTGTCCTTGGAACAAGGACCGTACCTTGTTAAGCCACGACCCTCCAGGGTCGTGGTGGAAAGTGCTCGTCTCCTGGTCTCGGCTCTCTCCTTCTGCGCGTCCTCCCGGGTTTTCCTGAGCGTTGTCTGCTTCGGTCTTCTCCTGTCGCGGCGTCTCCTTCTCCTCCTCTCCCGGTGGCGTTCTCCGAGGGAACTCCTTCCTCCCCGCTCCTGAGTCCGTTGTCCCTTTTTGTGACGGGACCCGGAAATCCGCGTAGCGCGCGTCTGTAGGCGTTCCCATGTTTCCATGGGAACGCGTGAGTCCTTCGGTTGAGGCGGGTGAAAGGCGCCAGTCCGAGGAGTCGGTAGGCGTGGTCGAGGAGACCCGTCTACAGTATTGATCTTATAACCTTTCAAATCAGACACACCTACAATGAAAAGACTGAAGCTTATATATATTCTAATTGGGATAATAACTGATTGAATAGTGTCGCTAAAATAGCAAGTTGGTGTAGAATTAGATGGAAACATCATGAGTTCTAATCATGAAAAGGTACACGGTCCACCTGAAGGGTTTGCTGGAATGTAAGTGAAAGTCAGGTTTCCACACAAAAAACAGCCAGCTAACTGGCAATTATGCTGGTAGCAGTCATCAGGTAATAATAAACCATGAGTTAGTTCCAGTGGAAGAATGTAATCAAACAAGTTGACAGAACACCCATGGTACTCTATATTGATCCCATGTAGACCTTGAACCGGCGACGCAAGTTGCGCAAAATGGATCCATAGGTTTTGTACTTTAAAAGCAGCAGGAGTGTTGCACAAATATTATCAATCAGGTTCAGGTTGGGGGTGCGGTCCCTCCCCCGACCCCACACGCAAATGCCCAAAGGGAGACCACACAGCAAACTCATGGTCAGTGGTGAGTGGTAGTGGGATCTGCAAAAGAAACAAGTATGACTTTTCTTGCAAATTGCATTTGTCATCTGAAATGTGCTCTCCTTTTCCCTTTCCTTGTTTTACAATCAGCAGGACGTTATTGGGGTACTTTGCTATAATTTCTGCAGGTTCTGGAGGGCCATTTGGGGATTCAACCCACACCTTAGCACTGAGGTTTTTATCTACTGCACCACAGCTTCCCTTTCCTAGCACTGTCAGAAGGGCTGGGCCAGACTCCTTCCCTACCAAACCTCCATACACTGCACGTATGACAAGTTGGGCAATTCTGTCTCCAATCTGTATGAATAAATCTACTTCTCCACTATTTATCAGAATAACTCGGATTTCTCCTTGGAAATCTGCATCAATCACTCCCCTTAAAACCTGAATACCTTTAAGGGCCAACACAGATCTGGGAGCAATCAATCCAAAATGCTCTGGAGGAATCTGTATTCCAACACTTGTTTCTCACAACGCTATGTCTACGGGTTTCAGTCTGTAAAGTTGTGAAGCATGTAAGTGAAGACCTGCAGATTCAGGTATAGCTCTGTGAGGAGCTAACGCTCCAGGTTTGGTTTCCCAGTATGTGATGGTATTGGTGGCCACATGTGGTTGTATTTGTACTGGTCTATTGTTCAGAATCTGGAGGGCTTCATTTAAATGTCCTCTCCAGTTTTTCAAAGTTCCATCAGATAATTTTCGCAATTGAGCTTTCAGTAAACCATTAATTCTCTCAATCAGGCCTGTGGATAATAAGGAATATGATATATCCACTCAATATTGTCCTGAGAGCAGTAATCCTGTACCAAACTGCCTTTGATGTGTGACCTATTGTCGCTCTGGATCTGGAGTGGTACTCCATAGTATAACATTAACAAGTCAATAATTCTGATAGTATTGTGCTGAGTAGCACGTTTGCAAGGGACAACAATCAAGTATTCAGAATAAGTTTCCACTACGGTACAGGCGTATTGACACCCACAACTAATCAGTAGTGGTCCAATGTAATTAATTTGCCATATCTGTCCTGGTAACTTTCCTCTCCCCAATTGATCTTTGACTGTTTGTGCGACAGATCTCTGTTGTGTGTGCTGACAAATAGGACATTGCAAAATCAGTTTTCATCAAATCTAGGGGAATGGCACCTCTCTGATCTCTGCCCACCTGTAAGTGTCTTTTTCTCCCAGGTGTCCACATTTCTGGTGCGCCCACTTAACCATCCCCACCAAGTCAGAATTCTGGGTTGACACTTCTGCCTTTGAACTTTTGTCTTTAACATCTGCAAGGGAATTGAACCAGCGTTCTAAATGAGTCAATGGGACAATGAGCATCAATGACTTTACTCTGTTTTAACATTTCCCAAATTTCCTGCCACAACTCTTTGCTCCTCACCTCCTTTGAATCAATCAGTCAATCAATCAAATAATTTCTTAAGAGCACTACTCACTCGGTAGGGTCTCAAGGCGCTGGGAGGGGCGGGGCGGTTACTGCTTGAAAACCATGCTTTCTGAAGGTTAGGAGGTCCGGGGTCTTGCGTAGGTTGGTGGGGAGGGAGTTCCAGGTTTTGGCAGCGAGGTGGGAGAAGGATCTGCCGCCGGAGGTGGTGCGTTGGATGCAGGGGACTGTAGCATAGGCGAGGTCGGAGGAGCGGAGCTGCCGGGTTGGTATGCTGAATGAATGAACCAGTTATGTGCAAGCCATGTGGAAAGCCAAACAGCTAATCCATTGGCAGTGAACCAAGAATCAGTGTAAAAATTACACGTCTCAGGCAGCTTTTGCTTTAAAGTCTGACACACATTGTACAACTCTTTATATTGGCTACTTTTTCCTTCTCCTGTGGTAGACAACAACTTTTCAGTAACTGGATTGTATTACACTGCTTTCCAATGTCTTTTTGTACCCAGGTATTTCAATGAATCATTAGTGAAACAAACATGCTTTCTATCCTCAGGGGACAAGAATTCAAATGGTGCACTCCATTTCACTAGTGACTCTTTTATCTGTGGTACGCCCTGCACCCTCTCCTCATCCTGTACAGGGGCTTGTGACACCTGTTCATGTAGGGCTGCGGTGCCTGTCGGTCCTACTCGAGCCCTGTCTTGTATGTACCAGATCCAAACTATGATACTAGTATCTTGTACATGTTCTATACGGTTAGATTTAGGTGAACTCATCACCCACTGCATGATTGATATTTCAGGTTTACATTATAATTTTGTGTGATTTGCTCAGTATTCACTAGAGCCCAATAACAAGTCAAAAGCTGTTTTTCGGAGTATAGCGCTCCTCAAAGTCAGATAGTTTTCTAATCCAAAGCCCCAGGGGCGCCCTTGTCCTCCCCGTTTCTGCCACATACTCAAGTTTGCATATTGTCCTTGAACAGTTACATGTATATCAATGTTTCCCTCTTGCACTGCAATCTGAAGTCTGTTGAATTATTTCATTTGCCAAATCAAAAGCACACAGCTGCTTCTCACTCCATTCAAACTCATGTTTTTTTCTAGTTACTTTGTACCAAAGTGTTAAGATTTTGCTCTGATGAGGGCTATATTGTTTCCAAAAATCAAACAATCTTATGAAACTCGGTGTCTCTTGCTTAGTGCAAATAGTAGCAAACTCCAAAATCTTTTCTTTTACTTGTAACAACATCTCTCTATGTTCTGGATTCCACTGAATTCCCAGAAACTGCACATTTTGTGACAGTACCTCTGTTTTGTCTGAATTAATTATACACATCGTACTGTGCAAAAGTGGTCTGAATATACCGGTAACATCGCCCACTTCTCGCTCAGTGTAATCTTTTAAAGAATGCACTTCAACTTCTGCCAAAAACTGTGGGCTGCTCTGCGCACGAAGATCTATGCTCTTCTCATGAGGCTCACACTGGCCCCCACCTTTTTTTAACCTCCTCATTACTGGACTGTGAAAAGTCAGATTCTCCTGTAACAGCTTTGTAAATTTCAGTTTTATCTTGCAATAGTTTGTTCTGGCTAATTTGCTCACGTAAATTCTTATTTTCATGTTCTAACTGTTTACAACTCTCATGTATTTTTATGTAAGCAGACAAAAGTATTCAAACCCTTCTGTCAAGAACAAAAGAGACATCATTCCTTTCAAAAAGCACCTTTTCTAAATGTGAAAACACTTTTGTTTTATCCAAGCACTCATCCCAAAACTTAGAAAGTCCTGATAAACAAGAAAACATGTTTGTCACAACACCATAAGGCAGTTTAACTTCACATGTATTTTCAAACATGGTTTGCGGTGCTTCCTTTAATTCTCTAAACAAAAAAAAACAAAAAATATACACTTTTAAATTGTGCACTTCCAATCTCTAATTTCACTCTCAGACTGACGACTACGTCAAAATGTGTTACTTTCACTAATGACTGAGCTGACAAAAATCTCTGGAATGCACTTCTTAGTTTAAAGAAGACATTTACTATTACTTCACCACACGGTTCCTGAGAAAGGAGATTAGTAGGCCAGAGGCACACGTTTAAAAATAGTCACAGCAATGAAAGGAAAATATATCAAAGTGATTCTCAACTGCAATGTACACAGCAAATATATGTGATTATATTATAGCATAATTGCAAAGCAAAGAATAAAGTCAAAATTCATCACTGTAGGGCCTGCCAATGCTCTTCATCTTTCTCATGCCAGCAAGTTGATGACCCCTGTTCAACTGCGAGAAAGAGATATCCACCCTCACGGGACAAGTGTCTGTGTCAGCCATTTGACGTTCAATCCTGACCGAAGTCTTGGAAATTCCCCTCGCTGCTGCCCAGGGACACCTTTTATAGTTTAAATAATCATGGAAAAAAGCCTTCTGAAAGGCCCTTCCCTCTCAGATGGGAATTATTAAAAAATGCTGGTTTATTTAGGTAAACCTTCACAGGAATGTGTCGATAGCTGACCATCGTTCCGAGACACGCCTTTCAAGGTCAAACTGTTCTCTTGCCTATGATAAACACTAGTTTGTTATGGTTTTTCGTACTAACTGCTCACCTCATACATGTCGTGTACCAGCCCTGGCTCTTCAGTGAGAAGAAAAACACGTAGAAGTAGAAAAAGACATTGCATAACATGTTTGCACAGAAAAAAATACTTTAACGTGGAGGCAAAGCTAAGCTGACCGCAAAATGAAATCTAGACTGAATACAAAATGTAATGTCTAACGCCACGATAAAGCCAATAGGCAGCTAAACTGAATACAAAATGTAATCTGCAACTGGTGAACGTTGAACAACTAATATGCACAGTGGTGAAACACAAAGTCAATGGTCAAATATACCTATTTTCTCTACAGCGGCCCAAGGCACCGGAAAGTTTCACTGTCTCCCCCTCCCCCCGCAGAGGCATTGGATTCAGTAGCTTGAAGCAGAAGGATGTCTCGCTTTCTTCTTATGCAGTGGATGGTGCGGCACAAAGGTTCAACGAGGTAGCCGGGGTTAAGGCGTAGAGGTAGCCGTTGCAGACATGCAGAAGAGACAGTGCAGTGTGGTGTGCGCAGCTCTATGCTCCATATTTGCTTAGTTATGGAGGCAAGCCGATTGATGGCACGGGGGGCTAGCAACCAGGCATTTTGGGTACTCTCACTTCTAAAAGAATAGGGCTCCAAGCTCTACCTGTTATATATCCGAAAAGAGACTTTAGACCTCTGAAGAAGTGTACGGGGCAGAAAGGATTATCTTCAGACTCCTCCTGGCTGGTTTTCAAGAAGCACGCAGAATTGCTCTAGCGTCTCCAGTTTCATGAGGACGTAACCAGCACGCTGAAAGGATAGCAGGAGGCGAGACTCTTCTTGTGATTCCCCTCTCTAGGGGTTATGACAGTAATCAATATTAGTAACAGCGCACCCTAAAGCCCATAAAGGGTTGAAGCAGCCAGTACGGCGGCATTTGGCTGCCCTGCTGGTGGAGAGTACCGAAGGAAGCAGTGGAAGAGATCTGTGTAGTACAGATGCGGCTTGCTGCTCCTACGTGAGTCTCTGGTGTCCCCACAGTTCTTTGTCATCACAACGGGCTAATAGCCCCTAGAAGAGGATGAAGCGTCTTGCACACAATGGATTGACAAAATCTCGACTAGTGGCTAAAACTCCCTAGTCTCATAAAAATCACATATTGTTCTCCCTGATAACCAAATAACTTACCATGCTCTCTAATAAGGAGGCCCATTCTGATGACCCCACAGCGGCTCTACAATGTGGGATATCATTAGAGCAGAAGACGCCTACTGAAGCTTCTTTGGGTAGTCTAAAACCCTAAAACTCTACTGAACTGCTGTCATTAGAGGCTGTGTACAGTCGTCAACAACATAGGTACCAATCTTCTCCCAGGACACAACAGAAGAAGCCCATTCCTGAGGGCCAGGTACAAGAACAAACTAGTAATAGCCTTAAACCAATTGAAAGTTCTGAATGCAAACCAACATATACTTTGTTTACCGTTGCTAATTGAAAGACTGCGGGAAGTAAGAGGGCTTCCTCCAAAATTGGGCTCCAGTCTCAGGAGTTCATCTCGGGACAGCAGGGGCAGCAGGGTCACTTTGTTAACCCCGGTGCAATTTCTACAACTGTTTGGGAGGGCGCTAGTCAGGCATCTTTTCAGGCTATACGCAACGCTGTGGGTATTGACAACTGCACTCAGCTGGGGTCCTCTTCACCCATGGAAGTTTTATCCACCACTCAATTTTCAACTTTCCAGCCTTCACCACAAAGATTGGTCATATCAAGTCTGCCTCTTCAGTCCTCGTCACTGGAAGTAATGCTCACTGAGATTTAAAAAGAACTATGTGATATGAAAATATCTCAGGAGGAAGCCGGTAAAGAAACTAACAAGCTGCTGGGTCAAATTAATAGTAGTATTCTCCAACTTTTTTTGCGTATGTCGAAGATGGAGCAATGAGATTCCGATCTGGAAGACTCCAGCAGAAAGCAAGGAAACTAAATTCTTAAGATGCAGGCATAACTGGAGGAACACCAGATCAAGCTGGATGAAGCAGAAAATAGGTCACGACGCTCAACCTGAGATTTGTGGGTATACCCAAGGACTATGAGGTCAGGACTTCTGTTAATAAAATGATCTCTGTAATCTTGTTTTTAAGCATATTCTACAGGACAAGTCTCCAAGAGATTTTGACTTAATGATCATGTGGGCCCATCGGGTTCCCACAACAAGATCTCTTAATATGAAATTCCCATGCACAATTCTAGTAAACTGTGGCTATGTTAGGATCAAAGAAGAAGTTTTGTCTCATGCTATTAGGACAAAAAGTTATAGATCAGCTAATCATTTCTTGTTTCAAGTTTTTTCAGACATGTCTTTTCAGGCTGCTCGGCGCAGGTGAGATTTTATAGGAATGATTGAATGCTTTAAGAGACAATGAGCGCCTGCTGGGTTAATTCAACAGCCTAAACTTAAAATGCTCTTCAAGGGACAGGCTTATATTTTTCAATTGGGTGGCTGTGCTAAATACTTTTTGCAGTCAATAAGAGATCCTTGATCTTTTTGTCAGGGACTTCTAGGACCGTCATGCTAGGGTCAGTTTGAATATTGGGCAGGTAAATGTAAGATGTTCTGCCATGATTAATATTATTAATCTGTTCCTGTACTTGAATTTGATTAATTAGGTTACCCTGGACCATTTTCTGTTATTCTTTTGATGCGACCCATGAGTGCCAAACCTTTGTAGGGTTGCCAGGGGCGGGAAGGGGCTTCAGGGTCTCAAAGGAGGGAGTTCCCTTGGGTAGGCTAGAGCTTAGGATGGGTGGGGATTCAAGGGGAGAAAGGGGGGAGCATGTTGGGCAGTTGGGTTTGGTGTGCTACGGTGGGGGAAAATGGAAGATGATATGTTGAAAGATGGTTCTTGGATATTTTATGTTAATTTCAGAGTAGATGGGGAAGACGATGTGGACAATATACGGTAAGAATAGAGAAGCCACTACTGTCTGCGTGCATGCTACAAATATAATTAGCTAGGTAGATGGCAGAAAGGAACTTATGCAATGTAAATGGGGTTAGTAACCAGGTGAAACTTTGTGCGATACTTAACTGGTTAAGGTCATCACAAATTTCAGATAATTCTCCTGCAGGAGACACATTTAAAACTGCAGGCTAAAATTCAAAATTTACCCAATTTCATCTCTCAGTCTTTTTTTGCATCAGCCAATGCCAATGTGCGATGGTTAGCCGCCCTAGTAACATGCAAATTCCCTGGGGAAGTCTATCAGGTGTTTAGAGACCCACATGCAAGATGTCTTATAATTAGCACAAAAATTCTAAATCAGCACATGCACTTTGCAGGTTTTTATGGTCCCATTGACAATGAAATATGTTCCTATCAGGGTCTTTATGATGTTTTGATTACACTTCCTGGCTTGCTCGTCATAGGGTGGGAGTTTAATATTATACCAGACCTCAGACTCGATACTTCACGTAAGAACAAGTCACAGAACAAACCTAGAGTATCCTGCTTTTTGGCAAAATGTATTTGAAACTTGGCTTTATTCGATGCCTGAAGGGCAGGTCATCCCCAGGTGTTAGAATTTACTTGTTTTTCTAAAAGATACATCACGGCATCCAGGATAGATTATGTCTTAATCTTGTTTCAGTGGGCCAGGGGTGGTTTGCGTATTCTTCCCAATCCCTTTTCAGATCATTTGGTTCATTGATCAATCAATACATGCCTGGGGGTCGGGTTGATTGACGGCGATGGAGCTTTGACCAGTCTCTCTTGACAGATGAAGGTTGGATAGCGATCCTCAAGGCGTCAGTCACTGCGTTCTTCTAGAACAAAGGGTCAGCCTCCACATTTGATGTTTGAGAAGCCTGTAAGGCTTTCATAAGGGGGGAAGTAATTTCCTACATAGCCCATGTAAGAAAACTAGGGAGAAAACTTCCAATCAGCAGCAGGAACTTTATCAAGCAGCAGAGATTTATCAGACTACTTGTGATTCAGAAGCCACCCACAGATTGAAGGAAGCACCGGATAAATTAAGGGAGTATTATTTGTCCAGAGAAATAGTTAATCAGAATACATGCTTCCAGTGACAATATGAAGAGAATGAGCATGTGAGTAGGCTGCTGGCCTGGTCCATAAGGAAACGGTCTAACAATGCTTTTATTAAGTCACTTTTTGACAAGGCCCTAGGGATTGTAGTGAACTAATCTAAGGGTATTGAGGAGGTGGTCCTGTCCCATTATTCAAAACTGTTCACTTCTACACTCGTGACTAATGTCGGACAGGTAAATCAATACTTAAGATCGATTAGTCTGCCTACTCTAGAAGAGGAATCACAGGCCTCACTTATAGTGCCAACTAAGTTGTTAGAGGTGAAAGAGGCGATTGTCACTTCACCTAATGGGAAGGACTGTGGTGAGGATGGCTTGCCTGCTGAAGTGTATAAATTACTTATAGAACAAATAGCACAATTCTTGGTTATTCTCTTCAATGACACATTCAATGGGGCTGAGATACCAGGTTCTTTTACAAGGGCTGTTATTGTCAGCTTTATAAAAAAGGGCAAGCCGCCCGAGAAACCCGAATTCTTGTTGTCCGATTAGCCTATTCAATTATGACTATAAGCTCTTGACAAAGATTTTAGCTGCCAGAATCACCCCTGCGGCTCAAGGGGTGATCCGTGGTGATCAGCGTGAGTTTTTTCCAGGGAGAGTTATATCAACTGATACTAACTTTTTGCTACAGTCTATTAACTAATTCTCCAAGAACAACATTCGTGCTGCAATCATGTTTGAAGCAGAGAAAGTGTTTGATCTAGTGCAGTGGGAGGTGCTGTTCTTGATTTTGTATAGGTTCAACTTTCCCACAAAAATGATGCGGGTAATCTGCGATTTGTTCTCTAAGGCTAAAGCCAAGATTTTAGTCAATTCATGCATAGCCAGAACTTTGCTAATCCGTCGGTGTACTCACAAAGGATGTGCTCTTTCACCGGTACTGTATGTGCTTTTTATTGAACCTTTAGCAGCCGCTCTTCGTCAAGATATTTCAATCCAAGCACGACTACCTCGAGCACCAAAATTGAAATTGTTTGCCGATGATATGATTCTTTATCTTTTAGCTGAGGTACAGAATATAGAAAGGGCTTTCGAGAAGATAAAGGTTTTCACTTAATTGGGTGGGTACAGGGTCAGCCACACAAAGTCAGAGGCTCTTTTGTTGAATAACACTGAATCAGTCCTTCTATCCGCCATGTGGGGTTATTTTTGGGTTGCACGTCCTATTAGATATTTGGGTATTTATGTATCCCACAACTTTTCTCATCTTTATCAGCTTAACTACTTGTCCACCCTCAATAAAGCCCAAGATCTTCTGCATAAATGGCAAACTCTAAAATGATGATCCTCCCTCTTTTCCTGTATATCTTTTCCAACGTAATCATCAAAGTCCCCCAGAAACTTTTCAAGAAAATAAATATATTGCTCCGTCAGTTTATCTGGGAAAATAAAAAACCTTGTGGAAGCTTGACACACTCCCTTTAGCAGTAGATGAAGGAAGTTTAGCTTTACCCCATTTCAAGAAGTATTATGAGGCCACTTTTATAGACTGGGCTATAAGGGCTGCTTTATCCTATAAGCAAGACTATAATCATTATCTGAAGCAAATGCTAGTGGAAAGCAGCATTCAGCTCCCACACTTCCTTAAAATTCTGAGACTTCCAAAACATACCAGGTACAACATTTCTAATGCAATTTGACATAGAGCTATGGAATTTCGTGAGAAACATCAAGTCCCTAGCTTTCACCCTTCGATTTTGCTCTGCAATTTGGAGATGTTGGGTCTAAAGTTTAGCCCTACCCATATTAGAGAGTGGGAATATTTGGGGTTTTCCAAGTTTTCCAATTTTTTATTTATTAGTGGAACAAAGCAAAACATGGGTCCAGCTCAGAGAGGGTGGAGTGCCTATTCCGGATTGTCTTATTTTTTCTTATCTCCAAATCCACCATTTTATGCAGACAGTCAAGACAACGATAGACCTGCTAGCTTCTGCAATTGCCCAGGCCATTTTTGAGATAAGCCAGACAGGTATGGGCAATTGTATCGGATCTTGTGCAAGCAGTCTTCTGCAAGATTTATCCCCCGCTCTCTGACTAAGGTCGAAACTGCAACAGGGTGCAAGATGGATCCACAGCTGTGGAGGTGTTCTAATATTCTTTCCCATAAAGCGATAAGGGGTGCAAACCTAAAAAAAATGTCATTTTTCTCAAAGTGGATGCTTTATTATACTCCAGCCCGAATAAAGAAAGCATTTTCATCAGCCTCTGGTCAATGCCCATGTTGCAGGTGTAACCAGGGTGATTGGCTACATCTGTGTTTTAGGTGTCCAGACTTAGTAGAATATTGGGAGAAAATATTTCAGTATATTAGTTCAGAAAATCATGCTTCCCTTGTTCCAGATTCCTTAGGAGCACTTTTCGGCATTTCCAGCTGTACAAGTTTATCTATGTGTACCAAACAAATCTTTTTTATCGCCTCTCTAGTTGCCAAATAACGAATACTACTATTTTAGCTTTTTTATAGATCTTTCAGCATTGTTCCATTCTTTTAGGCTTGCTCTTGGTTCTTTCCATTAGGACTGAATCCATTTGTGTATCATTGCTGGTGGCACTGTATTCCCCAAGTAAATACATAGGATAGATTAAGTGGGGAACTTCATTATCTAGTTTGGGTTCTTGAATAATATTCTCATGCAATATATTGGGTCATCTGTTAGTAACTTTATTTATCAATTGTTATTGCTACCATTAACATCCATAGCAGCATTTGAAGCTGGACCTATGGCTACCCCTAATATATAGATTGGTTGTTGCTTGAAAAAATCAACCTTCTTTGAGGCATTGATCTTAGGCGCTTTCTTAATTAAAACTTCTAAGATTAGTAACAACAAATCATAGATATGATGTGTGGCCATCACTGAGTTCTCTAGGAGAGGCAGGACAGAGATCAGTATCCTCTAAACAGCTTGAAATAATTGAGAGTTTTTAGTGTCTTGATCCATTCATTTAGGCAGATTATAAATTTGCGCACCACCTATTGGAAAGTCAAGTGCCTTGGTTAGGGGTTGATTTAACTCTTTATTTATTGAGCCATTATCATCTGAAAAATCATCAGTTTTGCTAGTTTTGAATAAACGTCTAATTGTTTTAGACTTATTACATTGTTATGCTTTAGTCATGGTATTAGGAAGGGGCTTGGGCACATCCAGAAGGGTATATTCATTTGGCAGAAAGGAATTTACTAGAGTTACAACTTAAGGATACGTGACCTAATTGAATATGGCCTGTGTGAGAGGAGACATGAGAGGCAGTGCACTATTATTTTCTTAGTTGAGACCTCCCATGTTGATTCCAATGCACTGATCTAAATGTTTGGCACCCATTGTGCCCTTTAATAGGTCAGGCGAGGGGAAATAAATAGCCTCCTGGATCAAGATCGCCTTATCATTCAATTTATCAATCCTTATCTTGATCTCTTCCATACCATTATAGGCATTCGTCTTTGCATCAGTAGTAGCACTGGTGCATTCAGCTGTTTAGAAATTAGTAAACAACTTGGAGTTACATTACAACTTTTGATTTTTAACCATTTACTCCACAAGAAGCATTGTATATTACCTGTTCTGCTGTTTTGCAACCACCTCTCTTCAATCACTTGATTGCACTCATCACACCAACAAACTAGGGTAGAGTGTGTTTTACTTTCCTTCTCTTATCTTATGACCGAGCTTATAAAACCTCTCTGGAATGCACTTCTTAGTTTAAAGAAGACATTTATTGTTATTATTACTTCACCACGAGGTTCCTGAGAGACGAAATTAGTAGGTTGGAAGCACACGTTCAAAAGTAGTCGCAGCAATGAAAACAAAATATATCAAAGTACTTCTCAGTTGCAATGTACACAGCAAATGCATGTGATTATAGTATAACTTCAAAGCAAAGCATAAAAGTCAAAATTGCATCACCATAGGGCCTATCTCTGCTTCATCTTTCTGGGGCTTCAAGTTGATGACTCCGGTTCAACTGCGAGAAAGAGATTTTCCACCCAAACGGGGACAGGCAACTGACATCCGTTCCTGTCTGAAGTCAAGATAGTTTCTATCTAACTTTGCTGCTGTCCAGATCCATCCTTAAAAGCAAACTCAGTGTGAGAACCGAAGAAACTTGGAGAGTGGCCAATTCTCCAACCTCACTTGTTCTCAGACTGGATTGAGAGGTAAACACAAAATCTACGCGCTCTTATCAGCTAGGGTCTGGTGTGAAAAAACACAGCTTGGTCTATCATGTGGAAAAACACAGCTTGGAAAAACACAGCTCATCTGCAATGTCTCAACTGCAATGTCTAACTCCATGTTAAAGCCAATAGGCAGCTAACCTAAATACCAAATGTAATGTCTAATGCCATGTTAAAGCCAATAGGCAGCTAAACTGAATACAGAATGCAATGTCTAATGCCATGTCAAAGCCAATAGGCAGCTAACCTAAATACCAAATGTAATGTCTAATGCCCTGTTAAAGCCAATAGGCAGCTAACCTGAATAATGTGCTACTGGTGAACATTGAGCAACTAATGCGCAGTGGTGAAACACAAAGTCATTGGTCAAACACAATTAATAGCATCACAGAGTGTTAAGCAAATTATTATGGATCTTCAATGACCTTCACGGGATCAAGGTGTGAGGACGGAGCTTCAAACAGTTCTTCGACTTTTGAGGAGAGTTCAGATGTGCCAAGAACCAGTATATTTAGGCTATCCTTAGACGTGCAAACCTGTGTGAGATATTTTACAGGCAGTATGTGCTATGTACTCTATTGTGTCTCTGTGCCTTTTCAATACGTTTGAGGCTAATATAAAACCTAGTTGAAGCTTGGGTATAGCCTCGTTCCCCATGCCTTTGCTTTCTATTTTTGCTTTATTTATATGGTGCTGCTCTGTGCCCCCTCTCATTCAGCCTTTCAGGTCACTTCCAGGTGAGTCACAAATTCACAAGAACTCAAAGATACAGAGAAGAAGAAAAGTCTGTCAAGTCAAACAGGTGGATCATGACAGCATGCCACAGCACAACATATAGCAACACAATGAGCCCCTTACCCCACCTACAGATCCAAATTGTTCAGACTCATTGGAGTTCATTTTAGTTTTCTGCAGTTTTTACTTCAGAGCTTGTTTTGCACCCAGTCTCAAGGTTTGCTTCTAGTGCTCTAGAAGTGGTTGTATAGACCAGCCAAATGTAACAAACTCTGTGGCTGTTGCCCCATGCTGTACCAGAGCTGCCTTTACTGAGGTATGGCTACCATCACTTTTTTTCCTAGCAGAACTCAGCCACAACAGCAGATTGACAAACAAAGGTTGGCTTCCCATCCTCGTGAGCCTGCAAAGGTAAAGGCAGTTCAGGAAGGAGTTTGGCTGCAATGTCCCGTCAACTCAATGGTATAAGTGCACCCGGCTGCCTCTGCAGTGCACCAATAACACATCCTACTGCTCACGAACCAACAAGTCAACAATCCAGCTACTCATATCTCTCAAAGACCTCTTCCATACCTTCTGTTGTGCCCTCTACTTGGATCTTAAGGTCGTTGGGCTGTTGGGGCTTGCTCTGGCCTGGCTCAGAAAACACAAAATCCACCAAGTTTGCCAAAGAGGGCCCTGCCAGTAGCCTTTGAGACCACAGCTGAGGACTGGGGAAAGGCAGGTGGTCTGGGCCTAGCTTCCTTAAGGGTTGGAATATTGAGGGTAGAGTCCTAGCTGTATGATGAGCTGTAGGGTTAACTCAACACTGCAGTCCACAATCGTCAGATGCACTTATCTCCCAGTGTCATTGTTCTGCTCCCAGGTGAAGTCCTTTCCACAGATCATGATGGACATTTTCAGGATTGTCCCTTATCACAAGGCTGGGCCTGATCCTGCGAGCTCAGCAAGTCTGATGGCACCAACCTATGATGCCACCCAGCTCTACTCCTCCAAAAATTCTGCTACCGATCCCAAGGAAGCCAATGCCTATGAAGGCACTGGCTAGATTATTCAGAATGCCAATTCGGACTTTGTTCCAGCACTACCCTCAAAGCCTCCTTAGCACCCGAAGACTACAGAATTTATTTGGTTTGCTAACCACAAGGTCAAAGCTTCCTTCATGCCACCCTCTTGCTGAACCTTTCACTAAAGCCCAGAGAATTTCATGAATGGAAGATCACTTTTGCTCAGACTCAGACACTTTGCAAGCCTAACCAGGATTTTAGGGTCACATAGGCAGACGGTTCAGTGATTGACATCCTCCTTATCACATAGATGTTGGGTTCTACCTAGACTCCAAACTGCTGGTGGTCTTGATACATCCCCAGAAGGTGATGTCTTATTTCTTTCAAGCCTTCCTTCTGAGGAAGTCTGTTCATTCACATCAGTAGTGCACAAGACAGCAGAAGTGCTTGAGTTCCCCCAATCCACTTCAGAGCTTAGTACATCTTCCTAACAGAAATCCTGCAGCCATCTTAGTCAACCCTATATTCCTTTTAGTCAGTTAACAAGGTTCTGCTGTAACCATTACTGGCTGCCTTCAAGACATCAATTTCAGGCAGGTCATAGATAGGCATGTGCCAGCTGGTTCCTCTGGAGAGCTTGGTGGCTCAGCCATTATTGTCAAAGCTAAAGCCCAAGTACTTTCCCTACTGCCCCTCTAGACCACAATAGGTTGACTCCATGGGATGAAAGGTTTTTCTTTCAGCAGTCAAACCCTACGCACTTACACCCCTTGGGCCTCATTGGATAGTACATCCACAACTTGTGGATAATGGCAGTGCTGGCTGTGATAAGGCTTCCAAATCACCATTTGGTGAGTGGCAGTCTGGATGCCTCCAAGCTAATTCTTAAATGTGGCTATGACTTACCTAAAAGAATGGCCCATTGCATGACTATGGTGGTCTCTTTCTGCATGCACGCTTCAATGGGTTCCACATACTTTTAAGGATATTCCTGGCTGCCTTAGTGCACATTCTTCGAATACCAATAGGTAGTTTGTTGAAAAAGCAGACTCCTCTCTCGAAAGGTTAAAAAATAGCTGAGCAATGGTTGCTGGGCATCACTACCCTGGCCAATGAGTTCTACCTACTGTATTGTCCCTTTCTGGGCTTTACCAGGGACAAACCCTTCCAACAGCAGCAAACTTCCCTGAGGGCTCAAGCACCACAACGGTTCTATATATTCTTTCCAGGAGAGGAAGACCTGACAGACATCAACAGCAGCAGCTCCAGTCGCCTCCAACATCTGCTGACTCCTGAGGCTGCCACTTCAAAACCACTTTGATTCATCCGCCCTCCACTACTGACTTCCTGTAGGGGGAAGATATCTCTTTTTATGTCCAGTTGGATTGCTGGGTGCTCCAGCATGTCTTCAGGGGCAGTCCCTTCCTATCTCTATCTCTAGCCCACTCATCTTCTGCAAGGAAGTACTCGCCCGCATAATCCTAGGTTTTAGAGGTGGGAGTTCACACTCACTTGACAAAAGAGTCTAAAGGAGTGGTGCCTTTGGAGAAGGGATGCTGCTCCCTTTACTTCTTGGTCCTCAAGACCGGCGGGGTTGTCAAGCCCACTTTGGACCTGAGACTCTTGAACCTCTTTGTTCATCTGGGTCAAAATGATGTCCCTGAGTCAGGTCTTCCTAGCCTGAAATATGTACGATGGGATGCTGTCCATCTGTCTCCAGGATGCCTACTTTCTTTGCTCAAATCAGCCTCTTCAAAGACTTACTTTCACTTCATAGAAGGGTCTCAGCACTATAAAGTTTTTGTTCTGCCTTTTAACTGTACAACAGCTCTGCAATCTGGAGGACTACAAAGGGGAACTCCACCCCGAAATGCCAAACATGGGTCTTTCTCTATTAGTGTATCCTTGCACAGACCTCCTTGCCATACCCCTGAACAGAAATTGCTCTCTGTTCCGCTTCATACACTTCCCACCACATGGTTTCCTGATGCAGCATCCTCTCGATCAACTGATCACAGGGCCTTCCTCCTTTTCTTCTCCTTTCAGAAGACCTGTTGGAGGTGCAAGAGGATTGAGCTTAATTTAACATCATCATATATTGGGCTGTCATTTTCCTTGGATTCCAGTCAGCTTGGCTTGTTCAAGCCAAAGCTTCATCACAAGAGGACATTAGTTTTGCTATTTGTGTGACTTAGCATAACAGTTTGTCTACATGCAGCTGTGCCCCCGAGAGGTAACCACAGAGTATGTAATTCCTATATGCCGCACACTCATTTGGAAGCAGTCATGCAGCTCCTGGGCCGATGGGAGTTGATCATCACTGTCCCCTACGTGGTGTACAGTCATGTTTCCCTTGCCCTCCGTGCCCACCTAAAAGCATCAAACATCCTGGGTTTTGATTTTGGCACTAATCTAGTGTCTACAATATAGACTAGGCCTACCTATTAATCTGAATAAATTCCTGGACCTGGAGGGGCGCACAAAGCATGCTCTTAATTGTTTGACAGTGAACTATCATCTCTGTGATGAGTTAAGGAGATAGAGTGCTGATGGCAGCATACCATATTTTGTGCAGTAGTAGTTGTAACAAGACATTTTACCTGTGTGACGGGAGTGAGAGGGGCTACTGGCCCACTCGTGTAATGTTCTGCTGTTGTTCTGCTGTTGTGCGCTAAACCAGGTCCTTGTGCTAACATCCCATTGCATGTTCGACAATATGTTTGTGTGGTGCATACATTCTGCGTGTATGATTGAATCAGAGTTATGGAGGCCTATGATTTCCATTTTGGAAGCTCCCGGCCTGTTTGTGTGCATAAAATGGAGTTGAAGTTATTTTCCCAGACAGTGGAAGGGTATCTCTGACATTCCCTCAGCTGGAGGTGGGATTCCTACACATTGAAGTGGGAGAATAGGAGGCAGAGAGTCTCTTTAGAAATTCAGTTATGATGTGGTGCTTCAAGGAGCTGCTGGTTTAGCCTTCAGTTTGGCACAATAGGGGGAGAAAGGCGGGACTGCAGTCTCTGCTGTTTAGAGTCTGAGGGGTCCTTCAGGGAAGGCCAGCTTTATTTCTCTTTTCCTGATCAGTGAGCTGAGTGACGGTTGATAGCCAGGTGTAGAAGTTCAAACTTATTTGTGCTTCTATTGTGGGTGCTCCAATCTAGTGATTACCTTCTTTAAGGAGCATTAGTCTACACAGAAGCTGTGTCTGGAAATTAACTTGGAAGGAACACATGAAGAGAGCAGAGAATCCATATAACCTGTTTAAAAGTGGGAGGTGCTGCCCCACTTCCTGTTCCAGTTTCAAGTATTCTCACCAAGGAGTACCCAGAGTATTGCTGAGGAACCACAGCTAGTGTGTGCCAGATTTCCAGACATGAGAGGACATCAACTGGAGTCTGACCCGCAAGGAAGTTGTCTTCCTCTCTTGAAGTTCCTAGAGTCTGACCAGTCTGCGAAGAAAAGGAAAGGAATGTGCAAACTGTGCAGGAGATGCTTAATACAAGGGCGATCAAGCAGCTGACCCCAAAGCTGAGGGTCCATCTGCCTAGAGATATTTGAGAGAGAATGATCAGCATGCTGACTCTCTTGCTTTAAACAGTTGCAGTGTGGCACAGTCGAAGTGCTACACTAAAACCTACAAGTGGCCTCTGCAATGCTACAAGTGGCCAGTACCATGTGACTATACTGCAGTACACGTGGGACAGACTGCACCTCTGTGACTCTAAACTGGCTGGACTGCTGTAACCCTGCAAGTGACTTGCACCGTGTCACTATCCTGAAGTGTATCCAAATTACCCTGTGCCCAGAGGAGGGCTTGCAAACGCTCAGAGGCTGCCAGCGACACAAGAGCCTGCCTGCCAGCCAGACTCCGGGTCATGGCCTCTTCAGCTGCTCCTTCCACAGATGAGACCGAAGTGCTGATGCTTTCACAGCCAGCATGTCCTCCTCAGGAGGTGCTGCTTACTATGACTGGCAGTAGAGTAGGACTTGCTTTGGTGTGATTTATATACAGAGACTGTAAAGCTGAGCGCACAAACTTTGAATGAAAGGGGTAGCACCGCACCTTTGCCTGAAACCTGCCGTCCCATACCGTACACCCCATTGAGGAAACATTGAGAACGGGGACCTTAAATCATGGGTACAGTGGCTCAGCAGATTTTCATACCTGCATTTTTAGTTATTAAAGTACCTTCTTTTGTAAATTACAAGCACTGGGTTGGACAATAAATCATTGTGCTTCAGGGTGATTGTTTCGTTCTGAGTATGAGGCACTCCCTTGGCCTCCCTGAGAAGCATGTGACTGTTAGCCATCGCTACCACTGAGAGTCAAGTGCTGAAGGGGTTGTACTTGGCCCAGTTTGCAGAGCCATAGTAATGTGAATTTCAGGACAACAGATGTAAATGGCCCCAGGGCTTAGTCCAGGAGCCCCTGCTCGCCCTATGGCCCCCCTCTCAATAGGGTCTGACAAATGCCTTCTCCTTGCGATTGACACCATCTTCCAAAGCAGATAATCTAGATTGCTGTTCTCTTGTTGTAATCTCCAAAGTTCTTATGTAGAACCTCTAGGCATGCAGCATATGCTCAGTATTAGCTGTCTTTTTTTATAGAGACCCCCAGAGTGACCGTAATGGCTTGCTTCACTTTGTGTAAGCCAGTCATATGTCTACAAGTAGCAGTGTTGCCTTCCTCTGATTCAGACACAATCCTCCTATGGGCAGAAATAATTCCTTTCTCACTGATTGTTGCTTGGACTTTTTTGTACATTGCAGGAGAACCACACGCTGTTTTCAGTTTTGTTCTCTTGCTAGCCCTATCCATGTTCTGCTGGCAGTCCTCAGCAGGGTGTGTGGGGCGCCCATGAAAATAACCTTGCATGGTCTGCCATATGAATCCATGTGGCCAGGGATTCTATGATTTCTGGGTTGTCCAACAGTTGGACAGTTGAGCCCACCCTACTTGTACTGATTAGGTTGCCTTTTCCAGTGAGTCAACATACCTGAATCCTGTCTGGATAATCAGCCACTTTGTCAGGATCCACCAGTCTTCCACTTCAGAGCGGTGCTGCATGAGTAATGCAGATACTGCAATACCATTATCATCTGAAATTCCTGCCCGGTCATAGACAGGCTTGGACCCCTACAGTTTCAAAGGCATGCATTTAACCTACTGCACCTAGCCACCAACTTAAAAACATGCTGCAAGTGCTTTGAGGGTTCGACAATTTGGGAATCATTATAAATGCTTTCCTCGTTACTTTCACAGAGGTGCTCATTCTGCAAAAGGTAGCTGTTTCTGTTAGACCAGCTAAAATTAGCAGAGAAACCTTTTATTGGAAGGAGGACACTAGCAAGGAATGTTGCAGCCATGGCGACAGCAGCAAGGAACTTTGGAGCTCTAAGGTGTGCAGTTATCTAAGAGCCTGTGTTCAGCTTCAAATATCATGAGGCCAAGTGGATTCGAGGAGGATCTGCAGAGGATCTGAGGATCCACAGATCGACCCAAAAATAAAAAAATAAATACTTGCCCATGAGGGGTCCCTAGGGAACCCCTCAATGTGTCCTATGGGTTTAGGATACCTGTATCCCGACCTCTTGTATGTTTTTATACTGTGTTGTCGTGTTCAAAATCCCTATGCAAATTAACATAGGGAAATGTGTTTTGGGACCTCCCCTTTTTCTCAGTCCCTGCTTGACGGATCACCCCAAAACTTTCCAGACAGCAGCTGCAGTGAGTGTCGAATTTGTTGGGAACATTTCGTGAAGATTCATCAACTGGCTCCAAAGATATAGGGAAGTAAAAAACGATTTTTCAATGGAAACTAGGTACTAACTAACTATCTACAGGTTACCGCTGTGTGTGTGTGTGTGTGTTTTAAAAAAACCATAGAAGTTCACTGAAAAAAACAAAGGTTACAGGGATGGTATAGTTAGGTTCTGAATTTACTCGTACAAAACCAAAGAAATTCAGCAGTTATAGAGTTCTTTCAAGTAACTAAAACATGCACCCTAAGATAAATATAGCTCCCATCTTTGCCATGCACAGTTGTCTCATCAATAAGTTTATGGAAATGTTGCAGTGACAATATGAAAGATGGCATGGAATATGTCATCAATCATATAATATGTAGAGCAATTAGCTGTGCATGGCAACGTAAAGATAATCCCCGGGATGTGGTGGTTCCCGGGACTAATGGGGGTCCGAAACGGACCCCCCTTTCTATTGTTTTCTCTTTGCCCCGAGGGGTGGGGGTCCCTGGGCCGTGGAGGGCCATGGGCCCCCGCATATTTCAAAATCGAAGGCCTGGGGAGGTAGTGGTGCCTGGGGTGTAAGGGGCCATAGAAGCCCTGGGGAGGTGGTGGTCCCCGGGGAGAGGCGGCAAGTGCCCCCCGCATATATTAGATTGTAATCCCCGGGGAGGGTGTGGTCCCTGGGGCTGTGGGGAGGCCAAGAATCCCCCCCACACACACAAAATTTGTAATGCTCCCGGGACCTGGCCCACCTGGGAGCCTATTAAAAAAAACATGCGCTGGAGTCCGCTGATTGTTTTACAGTCTTAGTGCTACTTCCTTATTAACGTTCTCCTTCTTTATCTGCTCCCTTTTGAACCACCTGGAACATAACTTATAGACTGGACCCTCCCTTTAAGAATGTAAAAGGACTAACTATTGTGGTGGAATGAGGAGTAATGTGGTATGACTACAACTTTTCTCTCAGTCTGTCTTTCCATTTCCCTCCAAAACTACGTGCCCACAATATGCTCTCCTTCAACACACAGTTAAATCTTTCCACCTGTCCATTTCCCTGAAGTTCTTATAATGCAGTAGTGACTTAGCGAATATTGCAATATCTAAGAAAACTTTCCATCTCAAGTGATCTCAGATGCACCCCACTATCAAGGACTTCAGGATAGCCTTCCAGAGCAAATAGTTGTTTGAAAAACTCAATCACTGCTGCAGTGGTAACCTGGGAAACAAGCTTCACATCAGGCCATTTAGAATGATAATCCACTAAAACCATGGCAAATCTACAATCATGCATCAAAGAATTGAACGGTCCTGAAATATCAAAACCTACCTTCTGCCACATAAACTCTGGCCATTCCACGGTACACAAGGGCACCGGTAGTACTCTAAGCATCTTCTCTTCACACTCCTGTACAACCTTATCTACCACTCTGTCTAACCAAGGCCACCAAAATTTAGTTTTTATCAGCCTTTTCAGAGACGACATGCCCAAATGACCCTTGTGAGCTAAGGATAATATGTGATCCTGCAACCCAGTGGCTGGTATACACTTCCCTTCCTTAAGTGACATGTCACCTTCCACCTCACGGCTTCAAGAAATCTTCCAATATGGAAACAACTCAGCCAAAACTCCTTTCTTCTTTGGCCATCCTTCCTTTACATTTTTCACTACACTTTTGTATAGGGAGATTACCTTCCATAGTTACCTTGCACATTTCTTCATTTACTCTTTCAAACTCTCCAGACATTACATCTGTAGTGCAGGCTGTCACCTCAGTATCATCCACTCCATCAACATTCTCTGTTTGTTCATGGAGTAATCTGGATAAACAGTCCGCTGTAACATTATTTTTTTCCTGGTGCATGTTCCACTGTGAAATTATATTCCTGGAGTCTAATTAATCTTACAATACATGCCTTAGCAGTGCAGCCCCCTCAAGGAGACAATATTCCTACCAGAGGTCTGTGATCCATTCTTAAGATGAAACGAGCCCCAAACATAATTGGAAAAATGTTCTCTATCCCATACACATGCCAACAATTCCTTCTCTAACACAGCATACTACCTTTCAGTATCATTCAAGGTGCAAGAGGCAAATGCTACATTCCACTACTCCTGACCACACTTCTGTGATAACACATTTCCCACACCGTACAAACTGGCATCAACAGGTCTGGAGCATTCATGTGTATGTGCTTTTGATGTTAAAGGGTGGAAGAAGCGTTACAATCAGCGGATTATTACAATATCATGGAGGATAGCAAATCTACTACTTTTTCAGTTGATTCATTTCCTATATTCATTGTAATGCCTCTTTCGCAGGGGAATGTGGAGGTGAGCAGAGGGGAGGAGAGGGAGGGTTCCAGTCTGGGAGATGCACAAATAGTGTTTAAGGACTTTCAGTTTCGGGCCCCCGGGACAAGCACCAGAGACCTTGCACCATGAAGAAGCGGCAGTCGATGGGCTCCAGATTCATTTAATGCATTGCTGCCTTTTAAATAAAGCTAAATATGGACTCTCAGCACCTTCCGTATGAAAAAGAGAAAATATGCCCTTCCTTTCCCACATCCAATTTCACACAAATGCTTGCTCTACAATGAATCAAAAAAAGCTGAATTAAATAACACCAAGCTTACTATGGAAGTAGATGTTTACTCAAACGTGGAGTCTTTTTGAATGGTGTCAGTCCATTTAGTAGTTTGTGAGATAGTTGTGTAACAAAAAGGTGTCAGGCAGACTGTGACCGGGCCGCCCCGGGCAACAGCGGGGAACCGGCAGAAACGGAACCGCTACGGCCGCGTTCCCAGGTTCCCCTGGAAACGCGTCCGCAACGAGGCCAGCGTCCTGAGGTTGCCTCGGCAACCTCCGGTGACGAGGAGGCTCCGGATTGGCCACCAGGCGGCCAAAAGACGGAAGCTACGGTCGAGAGAAGAGGAGCCGGGAAGGAAGAGAGGAAGGAGAACGACGGCGGCGGCGGCGAACCGAAGGAGGAAGAGAGAGACGGCGACAAGGACATCGGAGGAGGACCCCAGTGGCCTGGAAGCGGCGGAACCCGAACCCAGAGGAACAGCGCCCGACCGGAAGCAGGGGAGACCAGCCCAGACCGACGAGAGGACCTCCACAGAGCCAGCCACGACCCTGGAGGGTCGTGGCTCTACAAGGTACGGTCCTTCTGGACAAACCGAGGGGCACAATAAAAGGGGAGAAACGCTGGGGAAGGGAGGAAGGCAGGGTGAGGGGAGGGAGGAGAGAAGGGCACTTTAGAGAGCACCGGGAGAGCACAAAAGGGTAAAGTACGGAATATACACAAGCCCTGAAGTCCTCACTGGCACCTATATCACACATAAACCCCCCCCCCCCTCCTTAAACCTTTTCCCAGTAAAACATATAAGTAGAAGACGTGGTATAAGGCGTCCGTTCCACTCACCAGCGGTATGTGTTCCCTTTTTCTTATATGTCACATCCGGGACCTGACGAGGACGATCCGGTACGCCACCTAGAGAAAAGGAAGAAAAGGGACACAGATTAGAAGGAAGATATTCACCACTCCAGAGAAGAAACTGGCGCTAAACGTCGTACTGACTTTTCATCAGTTCTTATTTCAAATTACTAATAAATACTTACCTCAAAAACCCAAATTTACCTCTCCTGAGTGTCTATACTGTGGGGACTGTCTACAGTGGTGTCAGAAGTGGGATCTTGTTTCTAATCCCTCTCCATAAAACAGTCCAGACAGTATACACAATGAGTGAGAGTCCATCGTTAGAGACCGTGATTAAGCAACTAGCGGAAGGGCAAAGACACTTACAACTAGTATGGGAGGCCCAACAGAGAGAGGCCAAAGAAGACCGAGAAACCTTACAATCTGCGCTGAAGAGCCAGGCGACCATACTGGCGAACAACCAGTTAGTCCATGAAAGTGCGATGAAAAAACTAACGGAGACTATCGCCGCTAGTAAGGTACATCCGAATGTACCTAGTTCCGTATTACAGAAGTATCAGGAGGGAGAGGATCCGGAATCCTTTTTCACCAACTTTGAACGGGTAGCCTCCTCCGCCCTATGGCCAGAAGATAAATGGGGACAATATGTGGCCCCCCTGCTCACCGGTCTCTTACAATCAGCATATCAAGCCGCTAACCCAGGTGGTGTCAACCCCTATCAAGACATAAAAACAAGTATACTAGAAAGGGTGGGTCACGACACAGAATATTACAGGATGAGATTTCGTAAAGTCAAATGGGGCACCAACGAAGACCCTAGAACCTTTTATTTTCGTGTGAAGGATCTAGCATTAAAATGGTTAGGCCATATTGGAGATAGTCGGGAGGAAGTCATCAAAACCATTATACTGGAACAATATCTAGATGGTCTACCTCCATCCACAAAACACTGGATAAGACAACACCCAAAAGTGGATACTGAGACGGCCATCGATCTGGCCTGTGCTTTTCATCGATCCACCGATGTCAGAAACTGTCCCACGCGAAGTATCATTAAACCAGTTCTACCGTCCCCAAAGACATTTGTAAAAAGTCCACCCGACTATCTAGTACCACGTAGGATTCCTGAAGGCCCGCCTACCATGGGACCCCAATGTTATAGTTGTGGTGAATGGGGACACATCGCACGTATGTGTCCCCAGAAACAAGAAATGGGAGAACCCATGGAGATAGGGATGACAAGGCGAAGGGTGTTATGTACTGGGAAGGGCGCCCTAAAATTTAAAATGATGATACAAGTGGACGGGAAAAGTGTATATGCCCTGGTTGACTCCGGCTGCAGCCAATCAGTAATTAGGAAAGACTTGATAAATAATGATATAGAAGAGAAACAATGGGTATCTATATGTTGCATACACGGGGACAAGGCCCAGTATCCTATACAGGTACTCCAGATCAGGTGGGGACCCTATCAGGACTTCCTCCCAGTGGGGATAATGCCCCGGTTAATCGAGGAATGCATCATTGGGACAGACTACATCCACTTCCAAGAACTATTAGACTACGTCAGAGATAGCAAACAAACTAAGGATTGGTGGGGAGAGGCACCTTTTTCAGAGAGTGATATTGAGTGTCCGCTATATCGTAGAAAGTTGTCACGAAGAGAGAAACGACAGGGAAAAGGGGACTATCGGAAGACGAAAGGTGACAACACCTATGGAGAGATAGTGGCAGAAATTCATGAAGTTCCTAGTACTTTTGTCCAACAACAGAGAGAAGACCCCTCCCTTAACAATGCCTGGAGGTCGGCAGTAACAGAGGAGACAGAAGAGGTGGGTCCCTACTTTATAGTGCAAAAAAACTTATTATATCGGGTTACTACCACACGACGGGGAGAACGTAAACGCCAACTTCTGGTACCTACCCACTATCGGGAACATGTTCTTACACTAGCTCATAATCACCCAGGGGGAGGACACTTTGGGAGAGAAAACACCGAGGAATATTTGCTCAGAAGGTTTTATTGGCCTGGAGTGTACGCCCACATACGTAGGTATTGCGCCCAATGTCCCCGTTGTCAGTTAACCGAACCTAGTCGGCCTAGGAAGGCGCCTCTCCTACCCCTTCCCATCATCGATATCCCGTTCAAAAGAATAGGGATGGATCTAGTGGGACCTTTGATTCCTTCGTCAAAAGGACACACCTACATCTTAGTCATTGTAGATTATGCTACACGATACCCAGAGGCCATTCCTCTGACTAGTATGACAACCAAGACAGTGGCCCAAGCTATGATTAACGTATTTTCTCGTCTTGGGTTTCCACATGAAATCCTCACGGACCAGGGGACCCCTTTTATGTCCACCTTAATGAAACAAGTGTGTAAAACATTGGGGATAGCTCAGATCAGAACCTCCGTTTACCATCCTCAAACGGACGGATTAGTCGAAAGATATAATCGAACCATTAAAACCCTGCTGAGAAAGACTATCAATGAGACAGGGAAGGATTGGGATCAAAAGTTACCCCTAGTGTTGTACGCCATACGGACACATGAGCAAGCATCCACGGGGCATAGCCCCTTTGAGTTGGTCTTCGGACGCCAACCTCGGTCCCTTTTAGACATGGCAGTAGAATCCTGGGAGGCCGAGGCTGAGGAAGCAGGGACTCCTTTGTTAGAATATGCGGAAAAATTGAGGAACCACCTACACAGCTTATGGACCGACGTACACGCAAACCTGGAACAGGCCCAACAAACACAAAAGTCCTATTATGACAAAGGAAGTAAACTACGGGTTTTCCAACCCGAGGACCAGGTCCTAATAATGAGACCCACCTCCGACCATAAACTCCTGGCCAAATGGCAGGGCCCATATCGAGTAATCAAAGCAGTTTCCCCTGTCACCTACCTTATCGAAATATCCTCCCGTCCAATAAAAACACAAATATATCATGTAAACCTGCTAAAAAAATGGGAGACCCCCGCACAACCTGAACGTTCCGTAGAAATGGGTCAGTTTGTGTGTCCCGACAAGACCCTAGATATCGAGTTCTACCCTACCAACCCCGATACTGAAAGTACCCTACCCATAGTAGACGATATTTTACCTGAAGGGCAAAAGCAACAAGCCCTTAAGGTTTTAAAACAATGGCAACCACTCTTTTCAGAGAAACCAGGAAAGACGTTTTTAATTCACCATAAAATACGCACAAGCTCCGGGCAGATCACCAGAGAACGCCCGTATCGTATTCCAGAAGCTAGAAAACACATAATCGAAGAAGAAATCAAAACAATGTTATCCCTAGGGGTCATCGAACCGTCCACTAGTCCCTGGTGTTCACCGGTTGTCCTAGTACCGAAGCCTGATGGTAGCGTCAGGTTTTGCATAGATTTCCGCAAACTGAACTCAAACTCCCTATTCGACACCTATCCCATCCCTAGGGTGGACGATGTTCTCGAAAAACTAGGGAAAGCAAAATACATGTCTACTATCGACCTAACTAAAGGGTATTGGCAGATTCCCTTAGCTCCTCCAGATAGAGAAAAAACAGCTTTTTCTACCCAGTCCGGGTTATATCAATTCACAGTACTGCCTTTTGGGCTTCATGGAGCCCCTGCAACCTTTCAGAGGTTGATGGATAGGATTCTTAAACCCTATCCTGCATTCTCCGCTGCGTATCTAGATGATGTAGTCGTATTTAGTGAAACATGGGAGGACCACTTAATACACCTACAGAGAATATTCCAAGCCCTTCAAACTGCTGGTTTGACGGCCAATCCCAAGAAATGTGTGATAGGTAAAACCGACATCTCCTATTTGGGATATCGGATTAATCAGGGTACACTACAACCTCAAAATGGGAAGGTGGATGCCATTTTACATGCCCCTCTTCCGCACACGAAAAAGGAATTACGCTCCTTTTTAGGATTAGTGGGCTATTATCGGCGCTTCATTCCACATTACTCCACCTTAGCAGCACCTCTTACGGACCTACTCACTAAACGATATCCCAATCGACTTTTGCCTTTTTCGGAGACGCAAAACGCGAGTTTTGAACAGTTGAGAGTTTCCTTAACCTCCGATCCCATCCTGCACTGCCCAGATTTTACGAAGCCGTTTCACCTCTACACTGACGCATCGGATGTTGGGCTTGGAGGGGTTCTGACTCAGCCAGATAGCGAGGGGCTTGACCATCCGGTGGTCTACATCAGTAGAAAACTGTTTTCCCGGGAACGTAACTATCCAATTATAGAGAGAGAGTGCTTGGCTATCAAGTGGGCCATTGACTGTTTGCAGTACTATCTCCTAGGGCGGCCGTTTATACTATTCACGGATCACGCTCCTCTTACGTGGCTGGCTGCGCATAAAGATTCTAACTCCAGGATACTGCGATGGTTCCTTGAACTGCAACCATTCTCCTTTCAGGTTCGGCACGTCCCTGGATCTCACCAGGCCCCCGCTGATTATCTGTCCCGATTTCCTCTGTCTTCGCCTGTCCTGGAACAGGACAGTTCTTGGGGAAGGGTGTGTGACCGGGCCGCCCCGGGCAACAGCGGGGAACCGGCAGAAACGGAACCGCTACGGCCGCGTTCCCAGGTTCCCCTGGAAACGCGTCCGCAACGAGGCCAGCGTCCTGAGGTTGCCTCGGCAACCTCCGGTGACGAGGAGGCTCCGGATTGGCCACCAGGCGGCCAATCCGGAGCCTCCTCGTCACCGGAGGTTGCCGAGGCAACCTCAGGACGCTGGCCTCGTTGCGGACGCGTTTCCAGGGGAACCTGGGAACGCGGCCGTAGCGGTTCCGTTTCTGCCGGTTCCCCGCTGTTGCCCGGGGCGGCCCGGTCACACAGACTTTCAATTATTACAGCTATCTTGTTGGTTTAATTTGTGACTTCGAACCTCATAAGTTCTACCAATCAAATTTGAATCTCTTGGGAGATGTGATTGATTGGCAAATACACTTTATATGTTTAAAACATTTTTCCTACCTTGGCTAAAGTCATGAATTTAGCAAGCACAACAATTATTTTGTAGGTGAATAGGGCAGCATAGTGAGCATTACTGGAGTATTAATCGAGCGAGGGCAGTCTTCAGAGGCTTCAAAAAGCCCTTTTTGTTTAGAGGAACAAGACTTTAGACACACCAAATGTTCACCTCCATTTAAAATAAGCAAATGTTCTTTTTAAGTTGCACGGTCTGTTTAAAATGTGTTTCTTCTTTTCTTAGAACGTTTGAGCTTTTACAAGTGTTTGTATGAAATGTGGCAGACATTTACCATATTCAATTTCCCCATACTATGCCAAGTTTCATGCAGATTATTTAGTGGGAAAGGTAAAGGATCATCCTCAATGCTACTAACTTTGGAGCTGTTTAACATGAAACTTGAACTGTCAGGACTGGTTTTTATGTGCTTAACAATCAACCAGTTTACATACAGCACAATCTGCTTCCTCATCCCACCAGGGCCATGCATTTAGTGGTTCGTGAGCACAGCCAAAGGCCACTTAAAGCCATATTGGGCAAAACAGAGCTTGGTAGTAGGACAGGTCCTGCATCCAGAGTTCAGTGCACAGCATTCTTGGAGGCACACTCACCTTTGTTTTCAAAGGACACTTTTGGCATTTATTTAAAACTGAATAACATATGATCCCTCTTATAATGTACCTTGCTATTCTTAAGTTCATGTGCTGTATTATGCATTACCATATAGAACTGTGTTGAAGCTTATACCTTGCCCTCCCCTCCTAGATAACTGACCCAGTTTCCTAAACCATACTGAGATGCTGTGTTTTGTATCAACGTTTTTTTGGATGGTGAAGAACTACACTGGCTAGGCCAGTGGTTCCCAACCTTTTGACTCCTGATGACCCCCACTGAATCACTACTGGATGCCGGGGACCCCCAAGCAATTTATATGATTTAAATTTCAAACATTGCAACAGTAATTCTCATAAATACACACCAAACAAATACTAAAGGTTTTACTTATAATATTGAAAAAATATGCAAACATCTAAACATTTTAGAGGAAGGTTGGTGCTGCATCTTGGCGAGTAACCTTTCAATGTTTGGTTTCATTTTGGCAAGTTGAATCCTCAGGTCAGATTCTACATTTCCCAAGCGATTTCTATATTTATGTTTTAGGTACATAAGCTCTGAGAAAGCTTTTTCACATAACTATGTGGTGGGGAAAGCAAGTAAAACCTTAAGTGCCTCCCATCTCTCCTTAGACACCTCTCACATGCATTTCATTCCTTATATGGCATCTCTCAAACCAGTGTAGGGTGTCAGAGCACTTTGCATCACACACATACAGAGACAATGCATCATACATATGTAAATCAGTGTATAGAAAATGTTGTATAAGGCACAGGGGATTACAAGGTGTAGGGTTCACATGCCATCCATACTGGTAGGCATTTTTCTAAGAGTGTTTGGTCTGGAGAAGCACAAACTCAGGATTCAGAACATAACACACTTTAATAATAAGAATTTATTTCTACGCAAACAAACCTTTTTTAGCAGCATCAGGATAATGATAGACTGGGAAAAAGACGTAACTTTCAATCTTGTACCGTGCAGTTTGTATGCATCTCTTTGATGACATTCATAGCTGTGATAGATTACAATTGTAACTTATGAACTGCACAGGAACAAAATAATCTCTGTGACAAAAGCAGTAACCCACTGTGCTATGCACATAAAATACTGTTCTGTGATAGGCATGATACACCTTCTTCATAGCAGGAATATTAGCCATCTGCGCTACCTTAGATAAGTCAAAACTGCCATTAGACAAAACGCCCATCTATCTCCAGCAGGTACATTAATCACTAGTTATCTTTACACTTTTATTTTTGCCCAAAAAAACAATATACAAGGAACTTTGCAGTGCTTCTAAAACTGCTGCACATTGAAGTAACAAATATAAAAGCACTCACATGTTTCTATCAAAAGGCCCCGGCTGGAGAAGTGCCTCCCTGCCAGCCCAGGCCTTGAGATAACTGCAGACCCACTGGGATTGAGTCAATGACCAGTGGGGGTCTGCGGACCAAAAGGTTGGGAACCGCTGGCCTAGGTCGTCGATAGTGATGTCATCAATGAGCAGCTGTCTGCATACAGTCTCTATGGCTGCTTTAGCTCTGTGGGTGGTGAGGGGTAGCTTAGGCAGGTACACCATTCTCTCGAGGTTAATTGTTGTTTCTCGCTGTTTTTTGAGTACATCAACATAACTTTTTGTACCCAATGATGTAAACACATCTTGATGTATTTTCAGGAAGGTCGCACACTTCCTGTCACATGGTTTTTCCTCCATAAATCTTACGATTTCTGTGATCCAGCTACTTCTTTTTTTCACATACAAATGAGACACTATATTTAAAAATCCAAATGTATACTCTGTACTAGTGACTCCTAAGACTGACTAGTCTAGGTCTAAATTATCATCGTTTCATACCTTCTCTCTACTGACCCCCCGTGGAATTCAGCACTCTTATTGTGAACGGAAATCCATACGCTATTGCCCATCTTGTCTTTTCAGTAATGTTCTGCCCAGTTTCCATGTAGCGAATTTCATATTAGCTTATCTTTGGCTTATGTTGTAGCAGCAACTAAAAGATTTGTAGTCGCTTATGAAAAAAAAATTATAATAAAAAAAGATATATGTATATATATATAAAATAAACTTTACCTTGTGATTGTGCCAACTGTGGGTTCATTTCCTATTTACCATCCACATAATATAATAAGGATTTATTATGTGCTGCAGCAACCCACTGAGGTATTGGGGAGCTGGGAAAAGGCTGTGAAGGTAGCTGGACAATGGACAAAACGCCAGGTTTTAAGAACCATGTTAAGTTTCAGGCGATCAGACTGAGTGCAAGGTAGAAAGCGAAACTGTTCCAAAATGCGTCAGTTTTGTTTGAGGACGCAGATGAATGAAAATGAGAATACAGAGAAAGAAGCTACTCTTGTTCATAATCGCCTGTGTCTGGAGAAGCAAAACTGAAGAAATATTAGTCCAAATCCACGAACAGCCATGTGGCAGATACAATGACACTTAGCCAGTAAGGTGCACGGAGGTACGTTCCAAAAACGTAGCGCGAGGAAGATTCAGAATCGGCATAGTGACTGAATTTTGGATGTCCTGAATAGAAACTTTCCGAAAATGCATGGGAAGAATAAAGTAGCTCTTTCTGAGATGCTTGAAGAGAAGAAAGCAGGTGAAAGTGACTTTGGCGGTCAAAGCTTGAAAGGAAAGTTTGGCGTGAAATGTAAAGCCAAAATTGTGATCCTTGGCTATACTAGTCAGAGGGGAATGTAAACAGGAAGCCCACCAACGGCCTGATCAGAAGGACTGGTCAAAGCCCAGGACCACTCTGCCAATTTAATCGCTCTTAGGCTTCCAGAGTTTTGTCCTACCAAAGGACGCTGGTGGTAAATCGCAGCTGAAGGTGGGCCGTAGGCAAAGAAATATTATCACAAGTTTAATGAGAAGCTTGTATCGTCAACCTAACAGGAAAATTAAGTACTGCACAACTTAATCTCTGCAGCTGGAACAAGGGATTATAGGTTAAGGAGAGATGGGCTCTGTGCTGGCCCTGGGTGACACTAAAGAGAAGAGCGTGCAAATAAGAAAAAAGGAGAGTGAAAACAGTTTGGGATCAGTCTGAAAGAAAATAAGCACACTGACCCAACCCATCACGGCCACTGTAAAATGAAGTCATAGGATGTGATGGGAAACACTGTCAAAGGCTGCAGAGATCAAGCAGGATAACGTTGGAACTACTGTCATTATCCAAAACCATCCAGGATAGCTTTCCACAGCATCCTAAACTACTTCAGTGCCACAACATGTGAGAAAGTCCATCAGTTAATTATTAGAGTGGGTAGTCATTAACAATTCACAAAATTTCTTGAAAATATTGACCTACTAAATTTGACTTAAGCACACGCCCATCCTTAACAGGATAACATGATACAGGAGCACTATGGTGAGTCAGATTTTATCAGGGTGAGCTATTTTTAGGACCTGCTGGTCTAGTGAGAGAGTTCGAGCTGGCAAAGAACAAGTGTTCTTTCAATTCAGAAAGTGAATGAGCAATAAAAATGCCTTTAAATCTTGTTTTTATCTTGTCACTTTTGATGTTCCTTCACTGACAGCTGCCAAATGTCAGTTTATGTCTTCTGTAACACTGAATGTGAAATGGAAGGCTGTAGGATGTCAGTTTTTTCTAACACACATCACTCAAGTAGCTTGTAAATGAACTGTACAAATATTTTAAAATTTATGGCAGTTAGGAAAGCACATTTTAGTAATTCTTCAGCGTGATGGGAACAGAGGTTTTAAAAGGATCAGAACAATATTCAGTTAAGTGCAAATGTTAAACAGGTGCTGAAACCCAATTTCCACACATTATTATTGGTATGCTATATAGTGTTATCATTAAAACTGTATGTCAGTGGTAAATTTTGTAGCCATTTCAAAGGAAATGTGCTGTATGTAAATGGCAGTGTGCTGCCACATCATGCTTTTGTAATATATTTAATAAAAGTGGGAGTTTTTAAACATGAACTGAGAAACATAGTTGCCCCCGCCCTGATGACATTGCTGCTATTAACTAAGAGGCAAGTCAAGGATCATATGTATCCTGTATCTGGGCTAGATTCTTATTACACATGGAGAAAAAGTTTAGTCTATTAAATCAACAAGTTTTTTGCACAGAAGATATGCTGAACTGACATATTTGAAGGTGCCGTCATTTGTGAAAATGAAAAAAAGGTGGCTTGGTAAAATATAATATTTGCTATCACAAAATTTGAAAGCAGATTATGGGTCAAGAGCATTACAGTTAGGTGGAGTAGATTATTTAAGTCACTAGACGTGTATGTCCAATAACATTTTTATGTTTTTCCGAGGCCTGTTTTGCATCTACAGCAACCTCTTGATCCACGTCAACAGATACAAGGTTTGCTTTAGAGGAGTTGAACTAAAGTGGAGTCTTTTATGAAATATCCCCTGATGATAGTTACCCCCTACTTTGTCTCACAAATTGTCCCCACCCGCTCCCAATGGTGTTGAGTTTTTTTTTTTTACAGTGCAAGAGGGTTTTAGCGACTCCTGTTCTGTGGGGTTTCTGTTTGGATTGGATCAGCCGACCCCTCACTGTACTTATTTTCATCTTTGCGGGGCAGGCCTTGGAACCAGAGAAAGAGACAGATAGGGGTATAAAGAGAGAAAAATCGAAAGACAGAAAGAGGGAGATGCAGAGAAGAGACTAGTAGCAGGGATGATTTGGATGGACACAGGGTGGGAAGAGGGACAGGAAAAGGACAGAGGGACAGAGAGGCACAGTGAGAAGAACAGAGATAGAGAAAGGACAGAAGGAGAGATTGTAGAAAAAGAAGGGGACAGAAGAAGGAAAAGATATAGGGGTAGGATTGCACACAGCAACAGTTTAAGAACTTTCAGCTCCGATGTATACTAGCCAATGTCGAATATATTTTTCTTAGTTATTGTCTTTGCTGGAGCAAAGATGTCTGCCTGTCCAGAGATAAAATGATGCTAAGATTGTTGACATGGGTGAGGTGGACCAATCTAAATTTAAATTAGGTGAGTCAAATGAGAGTATGGCGTTACGTATATTATCACCCAACACACTTTTCCAATTTCTGGCAACGGTGATGAGGGACGATTTAGCATTACCTTTATGTCTAGGAAAATGTGGAGTGAAGGGTATGCCCTGAATGTTAGTCCAGGGATAAGAGTAGGGCAAATAGGACTGAAAGATCTAAGGCTCTGAACAAATAATGTTTAGTAAATTACCAAATTATGGATAGATAAAAAGATACTGGGTATAAGATCAAAATGTGTAAACAAGTCGAAGATACTCAGTACCAGAGGGAAGGAAAGATGACCAAAGTAAATAACTAAGGGCCTAATTACAACTTTGGAAGACGGTGTTAATCCGTCCCAAATGTGATGGATATACCACCTACCGTATTACGAGTCCATTATATCCTATGGAACTCGTAATACGGTGGGCAGGATATCCGTCACATTTGGGACGGATTAACACCGTCCTCCAAAGTTGTAATCAGGCCCTAAATCTACTAGGAGGATGAAATGTGAGTTAGGACTAGCTGCTTGGGGTAGGGCTAAAGCCAAGGACTCATATGCATTTGGACTAGCAAAAGGCAGATAGTATACTTGTTATAGTAAGCACTTCCAGTGCCCAACCACAAATTAATATTTCTTTTACAGTGTTCCATTTAATCAAAAGGGCGAGACCTCCACCTCTTTTACCAGAAGAGTGTGCTTAATGGATCGAAAAACCCTTGGGTATAATTCCTGTACAGACATCTAGCATAAAATGTGTAAATCACGTTTCCAATAGACAAATATCTAGATTAAAATTTGTAATCACATCTTTTAGAGAAGCAAAATGAGCATCTGTCACTAAATCTGTGTAAGAGCGAATTGTGACTGCACGGAGAAGGAGGCATGTGAATGGTAAAAAGGGGTTTGTTGACTAGTACATCAAACTCCTTTAAAGTAGTGATCATTCTTTCATTAATCTCATATAAAGAAGTTAAATAGGAGACTTACTGAAATTACTCTGAAACCAAGAGCATGACTGTTGCTGGTTAGGGTGTGGGTGCAGACAGGCTTACTTTTGGTGCTCCTAAAGCATGAATATAATGTAGGTTCCACTAAATACCTGCTTCTGCACAGAAAACTACACTGGAACTCAAAATGGCATTTTCCAGTCAAATTAATTTTAAAACCATGCTACACTTAAAAACAAACCAATCCATACAATGTTAGATTAGTGTTGCATTGATTGCTGATGTCAGCCGTAGAAGTAGCTGCCGCAGAGCTGGTGTGTTGGAGAAGAAGCAGGGCGCATGGCACTTAAGGCAGAGGGCTTTGCGAGGGCCGAGCAAGGGTCGAATGTGAAATTGGAAAGTGTGCCAAGATTTTGCCCTGCAATATCAAAGGGGGCCCGTGGATCACCTGCGGCTGCAGTAACTATCAACCTTTCGGCGTTGATGTCATTTGCCCCACCCCGTGCCGCCAGCCCACCGTCCTCCCGCCCACTGGACTGGCTGTCCAACAGTTCAGCATTGGGAGTGGCTTATGTCTTTTAACTGCTCAAAGGCTCCCTGAAGCCTCAAGGCACTGAAGCTCCAAGGCTCCAGGCGCTAGGAGCAGGATCAGAGGGATTATTACCAAGGAGAGGAAATCAGAGGGGGCATCAGCAACCCAAGAGTTGAGAGGGAAGCAGCGGGCAAGTGGCCCGCAGCGGTGGGAGTGTGTTCAGCCAGAGGTGAGCGTGCCTATGGCGTTAGAGCCACAGTCCTAGGGTAGAGCTGGGGGGTGAACAGGTGGCTGGGCTAGAGCCTGGTGCAGCTTGCGTCCCTCCAGGTGCTCCCCTGCCCCTCTTGCCAGGTGCCTCCCCCACCTGGGATCATCGCAAATGCAACCAACAGCCTTGCCTCATCTGCACCACCTACAACTGGAAAGTGCCAATTCCTCCAGCTCACTCACCCCAAGCTTAACAGTTTTGCAACCCCCTTAGCCCAAAGAGGCTTAAGAGCATAATTCTCAGTCCTGGACTCGAACCCAGGGGGTGAGCCAAAAGAGCCACTAATCGGATGCCATCACCACCACAGTGCCTCAGTGAGTGGGCCTGACTAACCAAGAGGAAGCGAACCAGGGCTGGCTATCCCTTTATATTTGGGAAAGTGTCACATAGGCTCTTCCATTATTGATGCACTATTGCCATGGCTAAAAGGAGGGGTGTAGCACTGAGTAAATTACAGGATGGTTCGGCCCTAGACCCAGTGTACCAAGTGGCCCTGAGTGGACAGTCTTCCTCAGGGGGGCCCTGCAAAAGAGAAGCATTAGCAAGGGCTAGCAAGCACCTGGTTGAAACACAGAAACTCTTTTGCTCAACCTAAGCAATTTCTGTGACGCCACTGGACACCAGTTTACAGGACACATGCCCTCCAGTATGCCTCAAGCCAACACCTGCAATACAGTCTCATTATAAAAATATGGGACTGTTAACAGAGAACTTCTTTCAGAGAGACCGCAACCCTCCAGACCCTCAGGACCCACCCTCTGACTCACAACCCACAGTCATAGAAGTAGTAGATACAGAGTACCCCAGTGGGCACTCAGACGTCTCCACGCAGACGCAATCCTTCCTGCCCTCTACTGAGAGGGGACAACTGCATAATTGAGTTATCTTCCAGAGGGATTTTAAGTACCTCACTGGAAGTGAAACCCAGATCAAAGGCTGCAGCCCTTGATCTTACCTAGGTCAAAAAGGAGAACTCAGTCTCCCCACTACTCTCAGTACCAGCACCTGCAGAATATCAGCCAGCCCTGCTCTCATCCAGGTAAATTTGACCCCCGCTCTTGCCACCACGTCATTCCAGACGGTGACTTTGGCTGTAGGAGAAGACCTTGGGCTCTGTGGAACGTATGCTTCTCCGTTGAGCCCCACAGTGTGGAGTCCAGATTTGGAGAAGAATTGGGCCGAGTGTGACTTTAGACAACCATAGCAATCTGGGCAGTGGCACCCAACAGAGTGGCGTTGCCCTATCACCTAACAACTGCGCAAGCTCTACAGTCCCCACTCTACAAAGTGACTGGTTAACAACAGCTCAGTAGTAGTAATTTATGAAGAACACAATGCTTGCCCACTTTTGTCCCACCAGACCAAACTCCAGCCTTAATAAGCAACTTCGTAGGTATGTGGGTAGTCTAAAGACCATTTTGTATGGCTTGAGCTGGTACCTATCCATGGTCTTAACTAGATGACCCAGGTAGGCTTCATAGCCGTATTTGATCGTCGGTAGGAGCGTTGCTACTATTACTCATTTTATTGGGGTGGTGAAGGGCTTTCCAAGGTGCTATTTAGTTTGCATGTTCCGATTATTAGTGATTCTGTCCTTGTCGTGGTATGTTTTAGGTGCTTTTAGCTCCTCTTTTTGTAGATACCCCGACCCCCAGGTAGCTGTTGTAGGGTTGAGGGTGTCAGGGCACAAATGATGCTGCTTTCTAACATTGTATCCATCAGTGTACCTTATTGTAGAATTAATTAAAATCGTTAACATTTTAAGAACCTTGTAGGCATTTGACGATTAAAACACATTATGCATAAATCCAATAATGCTATGATTATTTTAAAATGAGAATAGCATTGCCGGAGCACATTATGGGAAGGTTAAGGTCAGAGACGGGTAAAACGGCTTAAAAAAAGTGCAAACTATGTAGTAGTGTCTGCGTAATGTTTATGTATGTAACACTAGTTCATGCTTAACGAACAATGTGATGTTATGTTTCTATAAATTAAACTCGATAAAATTAAAACAAAAGTCCAAACTGCGCAGTAAAGCTCATAATCAAGCGGGTTATTACAGCGGGCAGTGTGACTCCTTATTCGCCTTTTATATACGTAGTTGTGTGAAACTCATATATTTGTCAAATTTAGCCAAATCCATCGGCTCCTTGAGGGTGAACCCCAGTTTTGTAGCCTCATTACATGTTCTTATGCCGCATGTAGGAAAGAGTGGTTTTACTAGTGTACGGTGAAAGAGTGCGGGGCAACAACATAGTAGATGAATAAAAGATGTATACTTCTAGGCGCAAAGTTTGCAGTTGAAAGATTTAATAAGTGACTGACACTTGGGGTTTACTTCTCTAGATTGTAGACCCACTAGCCTGACAAACATTATTTGTTTAAGGCATGCTTTCCGAAGGGCGCATGACATAAGGTTGAGGTCTGAGGAAGTCTGGGTGAGAGTAGGCATACGATTGCCCCACTACTAGCAAGGTTTGGATTTACTAAAGTTATCACTCGCCTGTGACAGTGTTTTCATTTGTTTTTTCAACATTGCTTTGATGAAGACACACGAGAGATGCAGACTATCCAGTATAGTCTGATCAATTTAAAGAGTGGCAATAGATCTTTGGAGACCATGGGTTCCCTACTTTAGGGAGGATGTTCTGGAGGACAGTTTTCGTGGTGTTGGATGGGGCTTTTTTAATCCTGTAGTAGTAATTTATGAAGGACTGCACAAAAGTACCTTTTTTGACGAGGTTAGCCCCCACCTTTTGCCTTTTTTCTGATGTGGCTTTAACTGCTGGTGCACTGGGTCCCTGTTAACCAGGTCCCCAATGCCAGGTCTCTTCCCCCAAAACTCCACAGTTGTTTTGCACAATTGGCAAAATCTCCAGCTACCTCTGTAAGTCCCTAGTAAATGTGCCCCTGGTACCTGCGGTACTATAGAAGGTCTTGGAGGGCTGAAGCATCAGTTGTGCCACCCCAGGGTCTCCTCACCAAACTCACACACTGCTGCCATTGCAGACTGAATGTGTTGGTGCAGGCTAAATTGTAAAAACACAAACTGTCACACACCCCTTTGTGCCAAGTCCCCTACCACTGCATGTGCTTGGTGTAAGTCACCCCTAAGTCAGGGTGCATCAAGGCACCTGTGAGGGCATATATGCATGAGCAGGTATGCCCCTGCTATGTATTCGTTGATTCTGAGACAAAGTAAGTGGACTGCGGAGCCATTTTAAAAGCAGGTGCTGGACATTGGTCATTACGAGTTCCCCAGCTGCATGATGGCTTTTCTGAATCCTGGGATGTTTGCTATCAAGCATCTCAGAATAATAAACCCTTGCTGATCCCAGTGATGGATTTATTAATAACTGCACAAAGAGGGCATGGTAGAGGTACCCCCTGAAAAGCTACCAACCGCTAGTGTCCTGACTGACTGGTCCGGAGCAGTTCAGCCACCACAGATGCGTTTCTGGCAACCCAAGGTGAGAGCCAGCTCTCTTGAGAGCCTGAGACAAAAGCCTGCACTGCGCGGAGGTGTTACCCACGCAGGATGGACATTCCAGGGTGGGAAGATTCAAAGACCTTTATAATGCAACCCATGTCTCGCCAAATGGCAGAAATGACCAACCCCCCTGTCCTGACCCCACATTTGGCGGCAGCACAGGCAGAAACATTAGTTAAGTTAGGAGGAGTGCCCACTTAATGCCTGTCCTACCCCTAAGGTGGAGGAGCTGAAGTGGGCACTATTTTTTCAATTCCTCCATCTTGCTTGGAAGGAATTAAACCACTAGGTTTAGGGTTATGCTCACTTCCCAGCGGAAATGGTCATAAGAATGATGTAGTCACTGTAAAGGAGGTCAGCCCATTGGCTACTGCCTGGCACTCCCTCTAATGCCCCTAAATTGAGTATTTAGGTGGCACCCCTGAACCTTAGAACTCAGATCCTGATGACCTATGAAGACGAGGCCAAAAAACTGTTGCACCCACAGAAGAGGAAAAGAAGAAGCTGCTGACCAGGCCGGACTGCCTGCTGACCTCAAAGGACCCTGCCCAAGAAGTAAACTTGTCCAGCCTTCAATAAAGACTTAAGTCTCCTGTGAGCAGCGGGCCTGCTCTGCAACAAGAAACTCCAAAGAAAAGGCTCTGCAGCTGCTGGAACCCCACAGATCTGACACCTGAAGTGACCACTGCACCAACATCCACGACCTGAGGTGAGGCCAACCAGTGGTGCCAACGCAGGTCCCCAGCTGCCCAGAGACCAAATCGAGTGTGGTCTCAACCATTTTGTACACATGTGAGGCGCCTGCAGCCTCTGTGCGCAGGCCCACCTCTCCTGCAGCCTTGTGGTGAGAGGAAACCCGACACCTCCGGCAACCACGGCACCCGTTGTTTATGCCTTAATCTGAGGTGGGTCACTGATGCCAACAACATTCCCTGGCTCCTAAGAGGTTGAGTCCAGAGTGGGTCCACCCCTGCTGGACTCTCCGACGATGGCTGTAGCCTCAACCCGCCGGACCCCCTGACCGCGAGTCTTACCAAGTGAGAAAACCCGATGCCTGAAGACGTCCCCGCATCCATCCCCCCTGGGCACAGGAGAAGAGGACCAAAGGTGCACCCATGTCCCTGAGCACCCCAAGCCAACTACCTACGTGCTTGTTGTCCCTGACTGGCTTTCTAACGAGAGCCTGCAGCCTGTTTGCCACAAGGTCCAACTCCCTTAGAGAACCATTGGGCACCTGATGCCTTACTGCACCTTTGCACCCGGCCGCCCCAGTGCTGGCGGTGTGACCTGTTGGTGTGGTTTTGATCAGTGCCCAGTATTTACCTTTGCTCCCTGAGCTCTACCTCATAAGTCGTTGTTAACCCTGTGTTTGCTGAACATTGTTTTTCCTCCCTAGGATAACATTGAGAGAACTCTGAAAAATGCACTGTGTTGATTTCTGAAACTGCAAAGTATTTATGCGTAAAAGTCTGCTTACCCAATTATGAAGTTCTTGGGTTTGAAACATATATAAAAAGAAGTGTTATTTTTCTAAATTGGTCTCAGATTTATTCTTTGAGTGTGTGTCTCATTTATTGCCTCTGTGAGTACAACAAATGCTTAGCACTACCCTCTGATAAGCCTAACTGCTTGCTCACACTACCACAACAATAGAGCATTAGTCCTGTCTACTTTTGCCTCTGCAAAACCAATTGGGGATCCACTGGACTCTGCATAGAGTTCTTCATTTTAGCGCACTTTATAGAGAGCCTGTTTCCTACAAGGACACAATGCTTGCCCATGTTTGACCCTCCAGGCCAAATTCCAGCCTAATTAAGGAACTCCGGAGGTATGTGGGTGAAGCATAGTTAGAACCATTTCTGGTTTAAATGTGTGTGTCTCAAAATCTTCTTGCTCTATGCAGTACCTGTATTATTAATAATTATCGTAGAGTTCTTAGAACCGGGGGTGGAGGTGGAAGATGGTATTTAACAACAGATTAAATTGTTCTCCTACAAAGGGAGACAACTTTGGTACATGAAGTTGTGCTATGAAAATGCATTCCCACAATCCTCTAATCACTCTTCCAGGGTGGCAAAGCAGCACTAAGGAAGAGGAACAGATCTGAAATACACCACAGCATTCTTATAATTTTCATATTGACACAACGTACAAAGAGGGGGAAATTATCAATTTTACGTCTTGGTGATATTATCTACCTCTGTGGCCAATGTTAACGATTACAAATCAACATATTTGGCATATGCAACATTTCCTGCAGTCAACTAGTTTTGGAGAGAAATGGTACAAAAACAAATCTGACAACGTTTCCATACAAGGTTGTGAGGCCCTCATCACCAGATGCAACCCTTCACCAACTTCTTTCTGTGACTTCCTCCTCCTTTACTGACCACCACCTAGCAATGCAACATTCCCAGGCATGTTTCTAGACATAGTTTCAATCCTTAGAACTCTACACTCCAGCCTATGCGTTCTTGGAGACCTAAACATTTGGTTTGACAACCCCAATATGCCCCATCCAAAAACTATCCTCACAGGCCTAATATCAATTAACCTACATCAGATCACACACAAATGCACACACATCCGTGGACACACCCTGTATGTCATTTTAGCAAATCCAGAATTAGTTACCTTGTAAAGGGTCTTCCCAACATTTGGTAGCTTTCCAACATAAAACACTTCAAATTAAGACACCCAAGACCATATTACATCCATCCGCTAATCAAGCATTGAACAAATTCTGAATATTTAGAAACACAGCTACCAGCCAACACAGATCTAGACACAATAAATTCAGTTAAAAAACTTTGAGTGGCCACGGTAAGCTTTCGATATCCTAATACCACTAAGAGCAACAAAACACAACAAAAGAAAACAGCCACCATGAAGCAATTCAGAACTAAAAAAGATTAAACAACAAATCAAAAGGCTGCAACAAACATGGCTCTGAACAAACAGCAATCAAGGTAAACGTCACCTATGCAAACTTAACAGAAAATTCAAATCAAAAATCCAAAAAAGCTTAAAAAACTAACAAAAAAACTGTACTATTCAGACAAAATTCAAAATGCCAAATGTGCTAATGAAGAATTCTATAAAATTCTCACCAAATTGGGTAAACCTAAATGCATGGAATGAATGCATCTCATTACTCAAGAATTCACAGCCAAACTAGCAAATCATTACACAACCAAAGCAGCCATGTAGACTCCTATTTATTACAAAGGAAAACGACCAGCACCAACCCTACCAAAAATCCCCTCCAAGCGTAAGCTAACCCAGCCTCTGCAGTCCTTCAAACAAACATCACAAAGTGAATTTATGGATCTGGTCAAAGCAAGCAGTCTTTCTGGCTGGCCTTTTGACCCGTGTCCACCAGTAATTTTCAAGAAAATGTTTTTATCTACCTCTGATACCATACAAAAAAGGAAGAATCATCAATAATTCTTTAACTATAGGAACCTTTCCAGAAGACTTAAAAAAAGGCATACATATGCCCATTATTAAAGAAGACAAACCTGCAGACTAATTACAAATGGACCTTTCTTGGGCAAACCGATAGAAAGAGCAGCATTCCCCAGATGTCATAATTCATTGAAGATAACTGCATACTTTCAGACTACCAAACTGGATTCCACCCAGGAAGAGGGACAGAATCTGCACTCATCGCCATCTGGGATGACCTTAAAAACAGTAGACCAGAATGGGGTTGCTGCACGACTTACCTTGGACCTCTCAGCTGTCTTGGACACAGTTGAACATGACACCCTAATACAAAGACCCAACAAGGCTGGCTTAGAGGGTACTGCTCTCAACTGGATCACATCCCACCTTCAAAGCAGAACAAATGTCATCCATACTCCCCCTTTCTCACCCAAGCCGTACTTCATAAAAACAGGAGTCCCTCAAAGCTCAATCATCTCAGCAATGCTTTTCAACATCTACATGAGTCGACTACCCGCAATGATCAATGATTTTCAGCTTGCATGCTACAACTATGCAGATGACACAGAAATACTCCTTAAACTGGAAAGCCACAAAGACATTGGAAACTCAAAACTCTTCAGCTGCCTCAGAGCAGTTGATCAGTGGATGACACGGAGCCACCTCAAACTGAATGCTTCCAAAATGGAAACAATCAAGTGGAGATTGGAAAAATTATTAGCTATTTTGCGCCTGGACAGATGATCCGATACCACCTCCTAAAGTATCCAAGGAAGTCAGAAACCTTAGAATAACCATGGACTCCAAATTAACAATCAATGCCCAAGTGGACAAAGCTTCATCACCATGAAAACTCTGCAACACATTTGACCTCATCTGGGATTTCCACACAAGATCTAGACCACTGTGTCTCTTGTACTGACTAAAGTATGGTCTGTTGCTTTTAATCATATTATTTTTAAGGATTCTTCTTGATTTAAAGTTTGTGACTGACTGTGTGGATTCGCATTTGAGGGCTGATCAAGCCAGTCTGGCCGGATTTAGTCATACTTGATGTTGTCTGCTTGATTTTGTCTGCCCACAAAATTTACTGCACTTGGTGAGGAAGAAGGGCCTGTTAAAGCCTGGGCATCTGGTCGCAGCAGCCATCTTGGGGTGCATTGCTGGGGCTTACCTCTTTGGGAGTAGCAGACCAGTCTTTCTGCCACACTCCCTCATGTCTCATGTGCCGGCCACCAGAATTTAAAGCAGTTGGGTCATGAAAGGGCAAAAGTGTACCTAAGGCAAGCCCCTCTGCGCCCGACCAGGGAGGTTCCCTGTTTCAGACCAGTGGAGCCTCTACTTTATTATTCTAGGCAGAACCTTCTTAATATGGTGCCCAAGGTGAGCTGCGAGGTATTGGGGGGCTGTTTATCCAGGTCAGGAGGGTAGTTGGAGCTGTAACTGCTGTGCCTGGACATTGGACAGTCCTACTACTGAGGTACAGCAGCCCCATTTGTGGACTCTTCTCTGGGAGTCTGGGAAGGAGGTACCAGGAAGGTCTCTGAGACAGAGGGAAACCTTATTTGCAAACTTGTGAACACCTTCTCCCTTATCAAACACAGCTTTGAAATAAGTAAAATAACTGAAACCATGGGAGTGCCTTTTTATAACAGAAACTTGGGCAAAAGAGGATTCAGGCCCTGATTTTGTAATAGCCACAGTGCCAGGATTTGAGGAAGTGTGGCTGGATAGGCCTGGTCAGAACGGAGGTGGATTAGCTACTATTTTAAAAAATAATATGAGCTGCACGTTAGAGCCCATTAATATGAGCACTGAGATATGCGAAGGAGCTTATTTTAAGTTTAGGAGCAGAAATGTTATTTGGTTGGAGGGCATCCTGATTTATCATCCTCTGGAACAGAAAAAGCTATTTTTGCTGGATTGACTCCAAGTAGTTGAACTTTTTATCGCTCATAAATGTGTAGTCATAGGGGATTTCAATTTACATCGGGATGATGAGATGGACAGTGACACAAGTGTTTTTTGGGGAATTTATTACTGGCCTTGGCTGGAGCCAGGGGGTTAAAGTTGCTATGCACTCAGCTGGACATACCCTGGTTGGGTCTTTTTTAGACAAGAGGAATTGCACCCTTACTGGTTGTCAGGCGTTAGACTGGACTGATCATAGTCTAATTTCTTTCTAGGTTTAGTAGGGCGTGGCACTGGAGCTCAGGCAGAATGCCATTAAGAGCAGTGGGAACTGGGGCAAAATTGAAGGGAGGGATTTTGCATGCGCCCTTGATAAACGTCGGGAGATGGGACTGACGGGTCAAGGCTTGCTAGTGGAGAAATATAATTATTGGGTCAAGGCAGCGGCTGAGGAAGTCGCTCCCTTGAAGAAGGAAATCTTCGGCTCCTTTGTATATCGAGGAGCTCAAGGAGCTCCAAAGACAGCGCAGGCAGCAGGAACATAAATGGAAACTGGACCAAGAATTGAGAAAGTCATGTTTAGGGAACTATTGCATAAATATAAGATTGCATTTAAAGACGATAAAATAGGGTTTTTTTCACGGAAGATCAAGTCGCTGAGGAAGTCGCTCCCTTGAGGACGGAAAGACCGAATTCTAAGAGGAAATCTTTGGCTGCTTTGTACATCGAGGAGCTCCAAAGACAGCGCAGTGAGCAGGAACATAATTGGAAATTGGACCAAGAATTGAAAAAGTCAAGCTTAGGGAACTATTGCATAAATAGAAGATTGCAATTAAAGATGCTAAAATAGGGTTTTTTTTTCATGGAAGATCAAGTCAGCCATTAATGTCCTCAAATAACTTTTTAAAGTCATCTGCGTCCTGGAATCCCTTCCCATCTGTCAGGAAATCGAGAATTCACTAATTGTTTTGCGATAAGGTAGCAGGGTTCTTTAAAGACAAAATCTTGCAGATATTCACAGATTTGCCTGCCTCGCCAATGGAGTCCATTAAGTTTGGTTCTGGCAGGTGGTGGGGAAGATGGGGTACCTGTTCTTGCCAGGTTCTCACTTGTGCCCACAGACAAGATTAAGACCCCTCTTGCTCGGATTAATTCTGGCTCCCTGGACCACCCATGCCCACCAAGGGTGTTAACGTTGGCCCGGATCTTATCTCAGAGGTGCTTGAGATGATCTTTGCAGAGGTTTTGGAGTTTGATTTTAGTTTTTCCATCGATCTGGCGAGAGGTGATTGTTATACCTCTGAAAAAGAAACCATAGGGAGATCCCAGCAATCTTAAGAACCTAAGTCCGATCTCCCTTCTGCCTGCACCTACCAAAATCTTTGAAAAGCATACGAAGACAGGTGGCCTGGGGGGAGCTGCCTTACCCCCGAGTTTGGCGGGCGGTGGTGGCCGTCCACCAAAGCTGTTAGTTCAGAAAACCGCCAGTTCGGATTTCCATCCGCTGGCCCCATTATGAGTTTCCCGCTGAGCCAGCGGGAAACTACCCACAACATTGAACGCCGGCGGCAATGTGGCACTGCATCCAGTGCCACAGCACCCATCGTGCTTTTCACTGCCTGTAATTCAGGCAGTGAAAAGCACGATGGGGCTGCCCATGGGGGCCCCTGCACTAGCTATGCCAAGTGCATGGGCAGTCTCCACCAGCCTTTGAACGGCAGTGGAACTGCCATGAAAAAGCTGGCAGACACAGGAGTCATAATCCCCAGGGCAGCACTGCCCTAGTGGATTAAGACTGCCGGCACCGCCAGGCTGTTGGCTGGCGAAAAAGTGGCGGTGCTGGCGGTTGGACCGTGGCGCTTTTGTCTCAGTCATAATATGAATGTCAGACCACCACTGCAAGGCGGTCCTAGGACCGCCAGACTGAAAATGAGGGCAATAGAGTATCAGTGGTCCCAGCTCTTATTACATCAAGATTGGATTATTGTAAAATTACTGTATCAGAACATTAACAAATCATCTCTGAATAAACTTCATCTTATTCAGAATGCGGCAGCTCGACTGGTTCTAGGACTACTCAACTATTCCTCAGACAATGAGGGTCTGAGACATCTTCACTGGTTAGCGATAAGAAAATTAATATCTTTCAAGGCTCTCTGCCTAACTTATATGGCCCTCCACTTTCAGGGGTCTGGGTATCTGCAATCTGCCCGGAAGTAAAATACTCCAAGACGCCCCATAAGATCTGCAGGTCTCCAGAAGGCATATGTACCACACTGAAAGAAAGTTAGATGGGGTGATCGGGCCTTCTCTGTGGCTGCGGCAAGGCTTTCAAACTTCCTCCCAGGTCAGATCAGAAGTCTGAATTTATACTTAAATTTCCACAGGCAATTTAAAACCTGGCTCTTTTCTCAGTACCAGACTGTGGTTCCTCCTCTTGTTCTCTCCTTGCTTTTCAGCACTTTGATGCTATCGGTTGTATCCGCTTAAGAAATACCTCAAATAAATAAAACTAAACTGGATTACGCCAATGGCCTCTACCACAGATCATCTCTTATCATCTTTGAAAAGATTACAACGGATTCGAACTCTACTGCCAGACTACATGTAAAGCCACAAGCCCACACTGGTTACCGGTTGCCAGAAGATCCACCTTCAAGCTGCTTATTATCACCCACACAGCAATACATGGAACCGGACCGATTTTCACCACAAATAAAATCACCAAATACATTCAATAAAGTAACCACACAATTTCTACCATCCAGTGTTCCCACACTTCCTACCATCCAGTGTTCCCACACTTCTCACAAAACAAATTGTACCCCACATGTTTGGCTGAGAATAGGCATTTGCAACAGGGGCCTGTTAAAATGTGGACCATGTGAAGTCAACGTGGTTTTAATGAGGTCTTCACAGGTTTGCAGTTTTGGTTCACTCCTATAACATGTACTAGGTCCACCTACGCATGTGAGACAGACGCTTATTGATATACCACTCAGTGGTACTTAATTTATTAACAATGAAAGGCTGAGAGGACTCGCAGGGATTTGAACCAGTCACTATGAGATCAGACACAGATTCCTGCAGTGGGTGCATAGTCCACTAAGCAACCGGGCCTGGGTGATATAGTCAATGACAATTGCGAATATTTTGGGAATTGCAAATGTTTTATGGGTGTCATCTTCACACCCTATCTACCAGCCGAGGTCTATGGGAAGCTTAGGAAGTTGAACAAGTGTTAAAGGTAGGAAACTCCCCAAAGGAAGGTGCAATTAGAGGTTGCATACTGCTGATTTATTTTTAGTTTCTATTTAAGACTTTTGTTTAAATGAACACCAGTGAGCACATGCTATACATATCCTTCTTGTTCATATAACCTTTCAATTCAACAAGTAAAACTGATAATTGTGCAGATAGCCCATTAGTCTTGGCCTCAGCAGGCTCACTAATTAGGCGTGGTATTTTTAGGTGTATTGTCAGAGCTGGCTGTCTTCAAAAATTTAGTTTCTCATGGAAAAAAAGAGTAGAATTTGGGGATACAGGTCATATTAACTTGAATCTTCAGATCATGATTAACATCACATCTATTTTATTTCAGAAAATATTCTCCCATTTGTTGCTTCACTTCCTGGCAAAGAGATGATGACTGCTTTTATTTTAAACAGGTGTCTTCAGGTGGGAAATTTGAAAAGCAATGGCCTATCACAGGTAATAGGTCTCAAACAAATAACCACTTTGCCAAGGAGGCTATTCAATGCTAAACAAAACTTCATGCTGCATGCTCATGCCGACAGCAGACTCAGGGGTATTAACCCTTATATCTGATGAGGCATCTTTTTTATGTTTAGTGGGCAGTTTGCTTCCTTCCTAACTATTCTTTTTTCCACAAAAGGTATTTAGACAAACTGTTTATCATTGTTTCCACACATGTGGCGTTTCTAACGATATCTAGGGTTTGTAGATTCTCCTAGTTGAGACCAAACAAATAGCGAAGTGAAGCAAAATATTTGGTTTATGTTTTTTAACCCTGCTGTACAAGAATGTGTTTTTCCCCTATGAATGGCACTAACAAAAGGTTTGCTGTGCTAAAATCACCCTCTTCAAGCTTCCGCGAACAGGCATGGTAGTTACAAAAATAAAACACACATTTTTATCAGAGTTTTTTCATGTTTAAAATACTTTATTTTAATATTGTATAACAAGACAATAAAGCTGTATATTAAAGTATAAATCTAATACATATGTAAATAACATTATATCCAATAGCAAAAGACTTTATGATTTTCAGAAGGAAAAGAAGGGTGGGAGAAAAGGGGGAAGGAGATGACAAAATAGTTAAATATATAAATGATCACTTATGTATAGAAAAACAATGTCCTCATATATTATAAAAAATACGGTATCTTGATAATAAGAAAGAATAACCTAAAAAGGAAACAACAGAGAAATATTGCATTAATGGGGGATGAAAAAATTCCAACACTTTTCCGACAAGGTATATTTATATTTAGTAGATGATACATTTTTGTCAGTATGTTTGAGAAATGAAGTTAACGGTAACTATAACAAATGAGCACTTTCAGAGGTGGAACATAGACAGGGAGAAATAGTACTAATTTCTGATGCAAACAAACATTGTTCCACCAGGCCTTTTATGATAGTTTAGATGAGCATTTCCAGTTAAAAATATTTTGTTGAAAGGCCATTGCAAGTAAAGGGTCAAGTAATTCACAATCAGGGAAAGAAGGGAACATTTTGTTAGATAAGGTACCCAGAAAAATGTATAAAATGTGAAAAGGATGATGTTAAAAACAATTTTAATCTATGCCAAACTTTATGCCAAAAGCATATTGTGCTGGAGTATCTAAATAGGATGTGAAGAATGTCGCTCTTGGAAAGTCACAAAACCAACATTTGGATGAAGTATTTGAGGAGAATTTGAAGCATTGTATAGGGGTAAAGTACAATCTATGGAAAAGGAAAAACATGGATTGAGTAAGCCTGTCGTCCTCAAAATATTTTAACTGCGCAACCGAATCTTGTTCTAAAAGAAGTCTGCCAATTAACACCAAGGTCATATTCCCACAGGAGTTCAGATTTGGACTTGGTTCGTGAGTTATCTTGAGGTGAAACAATTTTATATGTAGCGGAGGTTTTAGGGGAAAGAAATTTAGTTAAGTCAGATGAGTGAGGAATAGTAATGGGAGTATGTTGTAACAGGCATCCAAAACAGCATTGATAAGCAAAGACAAATGAGCTTGGAAAGATTGAAGACAGTGGAAAGTAAGCCTAAAGCCGGGAAAGGAGATTGAAGCATCATTGTCAAATAGCCACGCAATCCACATAATAACTTTATTCTTCTAGGAGTGCCAAAGAAAGTGGTCTGTTATTGATCTTATTAAGAATATTATACTATATAGGCAACTTAAGGAAAATAGAAGGTGTGACTACTTTGAAGTAAACATAGTTTTGATCAGGGAAATAGTGTGTTTAAAGTGTGGGGAAAGGCGGATAGATGTTTTTGAGGAAAAATAGAGCACCTCTTTTGGATTAAAGGGAGAAAGGAGAGCTTTCTCGACGTCTAACCACATGGAAGAAAAGGGTGAAGATGAATCTGCAATCCAAAAGGAAACCCGACGTAGGACAAAAGCTTTATGATAGTGCTGAAAATCTGGGACGTTTTCTTTTGTAAAAGAGATAAAGAAACTCCTGCCCTTTTGTTATTTCATGAGAGTTTAGTAAGTATAGAATTGATTCTTTTAAAAGTATGCTTAGAAATGTGAACTGGCATCACAGAAAGCAGAAAGAGCAAAAGCTCTATCACTTTAATAGAATCTAAACGTCCCCACCACAATAAACATTCCAAGAAGATAAGAGAGTGTTCATTTTAGTAAAAAGATCTTTAAAATTAATCACAATAGATTCCTGCACTGATTTTGAAAACCAAATACCTAGATATTTAATTTTGGAAGATGTTGCCCAATGAAAACCAGTCTGTACAAAGGACTGTTTAATGATGTATTTTTTATATAGGAAGAATTTCAGGTTTATCTTTATTAATTTTATAACCTGAGACTTTAGAAAACAGATCTATTTTATGAAGGAGTGTTGGCAAGGAAGTTTCTGGGAAGAAATAAATAAAAGAATATAATGTGCATAAAATGCACATTTTAAGCTCCTCGTCATCATAGGTAAAACTAGTTATAGACGAGTTGGAATGAATGTGGGAAATAAAAGTTTCAAGGGCTAAAACAAACAAAAAAGAAGAAAGAGGACAGCCGTGTCGTATGCCATGTTGAAGAGTGAAGTAATTAGAGATCTTCCTATTTACAAGGACAGGAGCTCGTGGAGAGTGATAAAGAAGTGAGATTACATTTATTATTTTGGGTCCAAAACCATGCCAAGCTAAAGAGTTTAGCATAAAATCCCAGTTCATCCCGTCAAAGGCTATTTCTGCATCTATTATAATTGTTGTAAGAGGGGATTTTAGAAAAATAGATTTACTGAGTATATTTAGAAATAATCTAGTATTTGCTTCAAGAGGGGATTTTAGAAGAGGAGATTTACTGAGTATATTTATAAATAATCTAGTACTACCTGACGCCGGTCTACCCGTAATGAACCCAGATTGTTCTTTACCAATTGTAGTGAAGACATTTTAGTTGTGTTTTTGGGAATGTTATTTTAGCAAATAGGCCTGCTGCTTGTGCCCTTTAGCCCTGGATACATTTCATTTTATTCAATGTTATTCTTTTAGAAACAATCACATTTGTGGTGATGTTTTATTTTTCTCTATCTTGCTGTTGTTTCTTCTAGGAATGCATTTACATTTCTTAGCACAACATTCTTTCACACTGAGCTTTGTTCAAGGCTATGACAAGTTAGGGTTGCCAGCACAAAGTGGTACATCGCGTCTCTAACTTTTCAAAGAAACATACGTATTTTTACATGGAGACATTTTTCTCAGAACACTTGCTGTTTTATTATAAAATCTCTCTCTGCCCCTTATGTTAGAGGGCGGTTCCAGCCAGATGACTGCCACCGCATGCTGTTTAACTTCGATATATAGCTGCTTGCTGAGACTGCCAGTTCCCTGGCCTATACGGGGAAGGTGTCTCAATAGACAAAAGGCTTCTTCACTGCTGCCATGCTCAGGTATGGGGAACGGTGTCTTCTTGGGGAGTACTGAAGGGCAGAGTAGGGCTTATTCTTCTGTGCTCTAACATAGAACATTACTAGCGTAGGTAGGAATCCTACATCTTGCAGTGACAGTTTTGCTGGGTCTTTTTCTTGTGTTTGACCTTTCTTGTCACCATTCAGCTGTTTTGTATCGTATATCATCCTAATGACTGCAGTCCATGTATTTTTATCTAGAACGCAACAGATTCAATAAAACGTATTGAACCATTTGCTGCTTCCGTTGGTCTTTGCATTTGTGAGACAAATCTAGCTGGAAGAAAGGGATAAGATCTGGTCCACCATGATTTCCCTGTAAGGTTAAAGTGTCATGCGCCCGGCTTCCACAAATCAGCCCTGCTCTTGGTTACAGACGAGGCACTGCTAGCTGGCCAGAAATAGATTGGGCCGACAGTTGTCACATGGTGTGGGATCGAACTCAGTTCCTCACAATTCAGGGGATGCTGCTGGCCAAATCCCACAGCCTCACTCGTACAATGAGAGCCAACGCTACACAATAAGATGAGGAAGAAATTATTTTAATTGGAGAGTAAAGATCTTTGTAAAAATCTTGTAGCCTACATTTACTAGGGAAATAGCTCTGTAACTTTTACAGTATAAGGGGTCTGTGCCGTCCTTGTGGCTTCGTGAAATGTACCAGAAAAGAGTCTATAAAATAGTGAAAAAGGCGTAACATATGAGGAAGAATAATGTTAGGGAAGCATAAATAAAACTCTACAGTGAAGCCATCTGGTCCTGGTGTCTTCTCTTTTTTAGTGAGGTTAATGCTTGGTCAACTTCAGTTGTTTCTAAAGAGTCAAAACTTAAAAAAGAAGGTATGGAGAGGAGGGTTTGTTGGAGATAATCTTCTATATGAGATGGAACAGGTAAACTCTTGGGGTATATATATTTTTATAAAGTCAACAAATTTGTTTAATATATCCTGATTTTATTGAATTGTAGGCCAAAATGTATAATCTGGTTGTGTTAGAGCATAAATATTCAAAACAGTTAATGGCATTTTATCTATTAAAAGATTAAGAACAATCCATCTTACCAATTCATCTTTTTCCTCTGAGAGCACAGACATATTAAGAGATTTCTCACATAAAACAATAACACAATTTTTCTTGATATTAGAAGGAGAGATAAACATGGAACCTACCCAACCTCACTTAAGTTTTAAAGCTTCAGGTTCATTAAGGTGGGTTTCTTGGAATAAAAGTAAATCAGGGTTAGATTTGCTTAAATTAGATAATATTCACTGTTGTTTAATTGGGTTCAGACAACCTTTAATATTCCATGAGATAACTCTGAATGTTGCAATGTAAGTATAATAGATCAATTCTGAGGACTATGCAACGTGAAAACAAAACTGAGCATATTATTAAATATAACATATAAGAGAAGAAAAAAGTGAGTAGTAATATACAATGATATCAGGAGGAAAAAGGACAAGAAAGGAGAGAAGTTAGGTAAATAAAAGGAAAGAGCAAAGAACATAAAAGAGAGACAGCACATTTCACACACTGACAGGAAAAGCATACCTGAATAATAAAGACAAGGGAAATGGGGTGGTGTCCACACAAGTAACGATGGCACAGCCGATGAGGGACTCACTCAGCACAGTAGGCTGATAAACAAGTAGGAGGGAAATGAACAAGGTATACAAGTAGTATGCATCTATAATAGTGAAAGAACATGTTCATACAGATATAATAACAGCAAAATGCACAATATATAAAAATATAAGATGGCCCAAATAAATCATGTCCAAAAAACTTTTCGCGTGAAGAATGGCCAGCAGTTTCCAAACTATCCGCAACATGAGAGTTAATAAATTTCTTGAGATACGCTGGATTTTCATATGTCGTAGTATTATTTAGATATGTGACCTTGAATATGCATGGATGAAAAAGTCCATATCTGGCTCCCAAGTTGCATAAGGCTGGGCGAAGATTTAAAAATAATTTTTGTCTACTGGTTGTAGCATTGGATACATCTTGTGATAGAAAAATCATCATGCCTGACTGTAAAAGTTGTTTTTTTAGATTTGGCAGCATTAATTACTTTTAAGAGGGCTATACATTCCAAAAATAAGAGAATAACTCCTCTCGGTTTGACATATGCACAGAAAGACGAGGACCCAACATGCAAGCTCTGTGTATATTGAGAGCAGTGGAGGGAGGAAGAGCCAACAATTTCGGAAGAAACAATGTAAAAAAGGAAACAGGATCATATCCTTCGGTGCCTTCCAGAAGTCCATATATATGAGGATTATTGCGTTGGTTTATATTTTCCAACTCTTCAGCCTGTTTTTTTCAATTAGAGAACTTCCTCTTCTAAATTTGCAAATTTTATTGGTCTCATCATATATTTCAACAACCTGTTGGTCGACCAAGGATACAAGCGTTTCCATGAGAGACCATTTGTCATCAAGAAGTTGGATGCGTTTATTAGTTTCCTTGACAAAAGGGCATAAGGCATGGATTTTCACTGATATAGGAGATGCAGGCTTCTCATGTGAGGATCTTGTTTTAACCTTTTGTTTATAGAAGAAGGTGAAAGAGCCTTTATTGAGGAACTGGTTACAGATGAAGGCCGGGGGATTGCTGAATTTGCCATTTCACCAGGAGAATGCAATTCGTCCATGAAAGAACTTTGAGTGGATTGCATGTTTGAGCTTAGGGTAGTGTGCAACGTAAACCCCAGTCTGCCCATGCACCACAAGTACCCACAAGAGAATAAACATAAGAAATAGAAGAGCTATTATTCAATTTTAATTTGGATTGCTGCTAATAGATGTAGGTACACAGTACAAATGGAAGTATGCAATTAAGTTAACCTCCAAGGTGTGAAAGAAAACACTAGAAGCCTAATAGTCATTAGTTATGAGAGAGGGCACATTTTTTTTTTTTTAGAATTATTAAAGAAGGAATTGTCCAGAAGTTGCCCTTTAGTTACTTATAATAGCTATAGATGGGAGTCAATATTGAGTCTAGGCGGGCAAAAGAGTACAAGATACGCGTTCACAGGAATGCGCGATAATTACTGAAGCGGCAGAAACAGAAACAAATAGCAGGCGCGAGTAACGATGCGGGCGTGTTGCTGTCATAAAAGTAAGATAAAGGGTTTCACCTGGAAATAAAAGAACTTTTAAATATGCCCAAAAGTGTCCTCTTTATTAAGGCGTCTGGTTTCTCTTGTAGCGCGTTTGATGGACACATAAAATGCGCCAAAGGTCCTGGTGTGTGAGTGCGCCTTGTTAGGCGCCCATCTTAGGTGGTGCCAAAGCCACACCCTTTTTATCCGAGTTTTTACAATTAAGTGGTTGTCTTTTTTTTCTTGTTTTTGTTTTTTCTACCTACTTGCAGTTTGTGGTGGAAACAGCTCCAAAACTCCTGATAGAACATGAACAGTTATACATTTCTGAAAAGTAGACAAATACAAAATTCCACAAGTGGTGATTTGTGTAGGTTGCTCAGCCTTTTCCCCATCAAAACTAATCACTTAAATGAAACACTCATGAAAATAAGTAAGATTAATTATATAGAGGTGACAATCCTGATGGCTGCTTTACAAAAATTGTATATCGTTAAGTCCCGCCGCCTCTTCTAGTTGCAAAATATATTTCGTTTGCAGGTTTTCCAAAAACATACAAAATCATGAGCCATCAACTGAGCTGCAGTTTATAATGATTTTTCATTACCATACATTAATTCATATTGTATGTAAAATATATGAAATGAAAAATAGGTACAGAAAGAAGCCGGTGCATCTTTAAATCTGACCAAGGTAATGAGTTTAGGAACAGTAGATATTGGTTGAACTCTGAATTTGGCGTCACCCAAAATATTGTGATTACAATTTGCCTTTTGCAAAATGTGTTCCTTCTTGCACACTGGCTTAGATTTGAAAGCCAAGATTAGAGAAAAATTCAATTGCTAATAACAAATGTTCTATTATTATGTGTTCCCACACTCTACCTCCCAACAAAACCTGTACCCAGTTTAAGGAAGAACTTTTGCCCGCAACAGGAAAATCCATAAAATGCAACAAGAAGGCATCAAGTTTTTTCTATTCAAGTTCACTTATTCTGGCAATGTGAGTATCAGCTGTGTTTGTGCCCAGGCATTGTACCAATACTGCTGATACTACCAACCTCAGACCTAATCAACCATGAGAGCTCAGGGTAGTGTGACTTAAACAGATCCCACTATGTTTTCTTTACCAGAACGTTGGCAAATGTCAAACTTTGTAGGGATCCACAAATTTCCAACTACACACCATTTCCACATCTCCCAATAAGAACAGTACCTCACTTGTGGGGTGGCCTATTGCCCAGGACAGGAAAGGCCCCAAAACGCAACATGGAAGCATCAAGATTTTCCCTTTCAAAACCTCTCATTCTAGCAAAGTAGGTATTTTTGGTGTTTAGGCCTACACTCTACAAGCACTCCGGCAGACACCAAATACATTTCTGAAAATTAGACTCCAAAGGAAGTCCAGGGTGGTGTGACCTATGCATATCCCAATATGACTTGTTACCCAAAATGTCTTGCAAACCTCAAACTTTGCCCAAAAAATAAATATTTTCCTTATATTTCTGTGAGGGAATCTGCAGTGATCCACAAAATTCTTACCACCCAGTGTTCTCACACATTTCCCAATAAAGGTGGTAGCTCGTTTGTTTGTCGGGCCTAGTTATTTGTGACAAGAACCTCTCAAAACTTGGACTGTGTGAAGTCAATGTGGTTTTTTATGAGGTCGTTACATGGTTATGGTTTAAGTACACTCCTACAACGTTTATTAGGTCATACGACTTTTAACATTAGCTGGTAGTGCCACAGTTTTCTGTCACATACATATATATATATATATATATATATATATATATACATATATATATATATATATATATAGACATAAATATAAAATAGTTTTTTTTTACCCATACTTTGCTGTTCACAGGGCATTCTAGGTAAGAAAACATTGTGGGATCCAAGCAAGCCACACTATCCTGTATTCCCCAGGTTATTTAGGTTTCATTAGTGCCTTCTGATTGCTGGCTGACTTAGAGCACAAATAGTGCAGCTATTTACATTGGCAAGTTAGAGGATATTGGGAGTCATCAAGGCACACCATTTACGTATGAGCTGGTAGACAGGGGGCAAAACACCAGACTCTCCGTTTAGCACAAATACTGTTAATGTTTGGGGGGCTGATACCAAGCTAGCCCTGCATACCACCACATTCCTTTTCCCACTTTTTTCCCCACTGGTAGTCTAGTGGGGTTTCAACCCACAAGGGCAGGCAAGGTTGGGAGGGATACAGGGAGGCCACCAGGCTGTCAGGGAAAACAAAAGTGAGAAACCCGAATATGGTGGGGGCTTCCCTTCTCTGGTACTGCACTGCAGCCTGACCTTTAGGAACCAGTCTTTCTGCCATCCAGGGGAGGCAAAATGGATAGGTAGCCCAAAATCTGCCAACCTGTATGTCACAATTTCAATACTGCACACAAAAGAATCCAAAGTTCCTCTTGGTTGCATTGAGGATGTATGCAGTATTCAGGCTGTAAGTCCTAGGGAGATGGGAGAATTCGGCGTTGTGTGAAACAGCTGAAAGATTCTTGGGCCTTTATGGGTAGGGGATATGGCATAATGCATGCAACCCATTATTTTAAGACAGTCCTGACATCCAGTGGACTTTCGGTACGTGTGTAGGAAGTTGGCTCTGTATATACTATTTCAAAGTAAGAAATAGTGTGCACAGAGTTCAAGGGTTCCCTTTAGAGGTAAGATAGTGGCAAAAGTAGATCATTCTAATGCTCTATTTTGTGGTAGTGTGGTCGAGCAATAGGCTTATCAGAGGGTAGTGTTAAGCATTTGTTGTACACACACATGCAATAAATGAGGAACACACACTCAAAGACTTACTCCAGGCCAATAGGTTTTTATATTGAAAAATATATTTCCTTAGTTTATTTTAAGAACCACAGGTTCAAGATTTACATTAAATACTTTAAATGTAAGGTACTTCACTTAGATACTTTAGGAACTTTGAATAAAAGCAATATCATATACAGTCTTTGTAAAAATGGCAATAAGCTATTTTCAAAGTGGACACTGCAAAAATCAACAGTTCCTGGGGGAGGTAAGTAAAGGTTAGATTAGGAGGTAAGTAAAACACTTAGAAGTCTCAGTTCTGGGGCATAGGCAGCCCACCGTTGGGGGTTCAAGGTAACCCCAAATTTCCCATACCAGCAGCTCACGGCAGGTCAGGTGCAGAGGTCAAAGAGGTGCCCAAAACACATAGGTGCCTATGGGGAACAGGGGTGCTCTGGTTCCAGTCTGCCAGCAGGTATGTACCTGCGTCCTCGGGGGCAGACCAGGGGGTTTTGTAGAGCACTGGGGGGGACACAAGTAGGCACACAAAACATACCCTCAGCGGCACAGGGGAGGCCGAGTGCAGTGTGCAAGGCAGGCGTCGGGTTTCAGGTAAGAAACAATGGAGGGACCCGGGGGTCACTCTAGCGGTGCAGACAGGCACAAGGGGGTCTTCTCGGGACAGTCACCACCTGGGCTAGGCAGACGGTCGCCTGGGGTTCACTCCTGCGTCGACGTTCGGTTCCTTCAGGTCCTGGGGGCTGCGGGTGCAGTGTTGGTTCCAGGCGTCGGGTCCCTTGGTCCCAGGCAGTCGCGGTCAGGGGGAGCCTCTGGATTCTCTCTGCAGGCGTCGCTGTGGGGACTCAGGGGGGTCGTCTCTGGTTACTCACGGGCTCGCAGTCAACGGGGAGTCCTCCCTGAGGTGTTTGTTCTCAGGATCTTGAGCCGGCGGGAAACGTGCAGTCTTTGAAAGTTGCTTCTTTGTTGCAAACAAGTAGCTGGTTTTGAACAGGGCCGCTGTTCACTGGAGTTTCTTGGTCCTTTAGTCCAGGGCAGTCCTCTGGGGCTTCAGAGGTCCTTGGTCCCTGTCGGATGTGCCGCTGGAGCAGGTTTTCGAAGTTGGGGCCTGAATGGTAGGGCTGGGGCCAAAGCAGTTGTCGTCTTCCTCCTTCTCTGCAGGCTTGTAGGTCAGCAGTCCTTGTTGTCTCTTCAGGTTGCAGGAATCTGATTTCCTGGGATCTGGGTGTGTTTAGGTCTGGGAGGGCAGTAGCCAATGGCTACTGTCCTTGAGGGTGGCTACACCCTCTTTGTGCCTCCTCCCTGTGGGGATGGGGGCACACCCCTAATCCTATTGGGGAAATCCTCCAAACTCAAGATGGAGGATTTATCAAGGCAGGGGTCACCTCAGCTCAGGACACCTTAGGGGCTGTCATGACTGGTGGGTGACTCCTCCTTGTTTTTCTCATTATCTCCTCCAGCCTTGCCGCCAAAGTGGGGGCAGTGCCCGGAAGGGCGGGCATCTCCACTAGCTGGGATGTCCTGGGGGGATGTAACAAAAGGGGTGAGCCTTTGAGGCTCACCGCCAGGTGTTACAGTTCCTGCAGGGGGAGTGAGAAGCACCTCCACCCAGTACAGGCTTTGATCCTGGCCACAGAGTGACAAAGGCACTCTCCCCATGTGGCCAGCAACATGTCTGGTGGGTGGCAGGCTGGCAGAAACTGGTCAGCCTACACTAGAGGTTGGGTAGGTATTCAGGGGGCATCTCTAAGATGCCCTCTTTGTGTATGTTACAATAAATTGCACACTGGCATCAGTGTGCATTTATTGTGCTGAGAAGTTTGATACCAAACTTCCCAGTTTTCAGTGTAGCCATTATGGAACTGTGGAGTTCGTGTTTGACAAACTCCCAGACCATATACTCTTATGGCTACCCTGCACTTACAATGTCTAAGGTTTTGCCTAGACACTGTAGGGGCATAGTGCTCATGCACATATGCCCTCACCTGTGGTTTAGTGCACCCTGCCTTAGGGCTGTAAGGCCTGCTAGAAGGGTGACTTACCTATGCCACAGGCAGTGTGAGGTTGGCATGGAACTCTGAGGGGAGTGCCATGTCGACTTAGTCATTTTCTCCCCACAAGCACACACAAGCTGAGAGGCAGTGTGCATGTGCTGAGTGAGGGGTCCCCAGGGTGGCATAAGACCTGCTGCAGCCCTTAGAGACCTTCCCGGGCATCAGGGCCCTTGGTACCAGGGGTACCCGTTACAAGGGACTTACCTGAGTGCCAGGGTTGTGCCAATTGTGGCGACAAAGGTATACTTTAGGGAAAGAACACTGGTGCTGGGGCCTGGTTAGCAGGGTCCCAGCACACTTTCAAATCATAACTTAGCATCAGCAAAGGCAAAAATTTAGTGGGTAACAATGCCAAAGAGGCATTTCCTTACACCCTATTACTAGTTCTCCCCCCACCACCAACCACCACCAACACACACCCTGGGGAGATAATTGGGATAAATTCCCTTCTCTACCCTCCCTCGGGGAGGCAGACAGTTGGGTCTTTAGGGGTGCCCCACCCCGTTTAAAAAAAGCTATCCTTTGCATCCAGTGGGCTTTCTGCCCCCCCAACCTCCTCCTTCAGGTGGCAGAAAGGTTTTTGCCATTGAGCCTTACCCCCCAACCTTAAAAGCCAGAGGTCTGTACGTATTTATATAAACTGAACTGATGTCTAGTGGATTTTCTGTGCCCCCAAAATGCCCTTCCCAGGGAGCGCAGTTTTGAGATAAATCCGCCAATGTGGCCTGGTACAGGAAGTCTGTCTGGTCCCACCTGATTAGTTTTATACATTTTAACTGCCTCCTAACCACCCACCTCACCAGGAAAGGCAGTTTGGGGAGGAGGTTTAAGGCCTGATGCCTGGATTAGGCAGCCCTACCCCATTTTTATATAATTGTAAACCGAAGCTTATAGTAAGCATTCTGTCCCAATGGTGGACAAGACTGGGAATAAGCTCTTGCCTCTCCCTGTCATCCACTGTAGACCCTTGTCTTTCCCTGTCAACTACTGTACCTAATGTGTGGAAAAGAGGGCGCATTCTTCCTTTTTCAGCAGTATCACTCCAGTTGTGATCAGGGGGCTGAGATTTCCTTCGGAGCACCTATCACAATAAAAGCAGCCAGAGCCTTCACTTTCAGGCTGGGAGCGAGCTCTTCCCTCACAGCTTGAGATTTTAGGGGGAAACAGAAAATCCTTCTTTCTAGGAACCGTGCCAGGACGAGATATTCATGTATTCCGCTCTGATTAGATAGTGCAGAAGACATGAAGGCTTTGTACTCCACTCTGAAGCTGTTAATAAATGTTCCAATTGAAAATCAAAGAAGTGTTTTTAATTCTGATTATTGAGGCTGCTCCACAGTATTCCAAGAATGACTGGGACCTTGGACACACAACTCCTTTGGAAGTTGCAGGACAGAACAATGAAGTGATTTAATGTGCAGTTGGCTAAGAGAGGGAACACTTTCCTCAGTAGCAGTGTCAACCTTTTAAGTCCTACAAGATCCTCTGTAAGTACTGGTGTCTTAGCTTGCCCTATACTCAGAAAGTGAGTTGTCACTGCTGACAAAGACTGCAGTTGTCCATCAGTGGCTGGAAATAATATCAGCCAACATGTTGGCACATACCTAACAAGGGCTGATGGAGTGTGCATAGGAAAAATAACTCCCAAGTCAGATGTTCGATCTCGAGAATAGAAATGATTTTGCATTTCCAAAATAAATGCTTCTAAATAACCAAAAAGGCCATCTATAGTTTGCTTAGCAGAGAATTGCAGGCTATGGGCTGGACAGTTTGTTGGAAGAATATCTTCAGTAGCTTTAAAAACTTAAATAGAATGTCCATAATTTACATGTGCATTGTTGCCATAGAATGGGGATAACTTCTTTAATTACAAGCAGTGTTCTATTAAATGTGTTGCCATCTGCTTTGCAATTGCAGGCACACTATTTGTAGCATCGTTATAGAAGTATATCAAGGTATAGGTTGGTTAGAAGTGAAACAGAGGTATTTCAACAAATGTGGATATAATGCAGTGCTTTACTTGTTGGATACATTACTACCAACTCAGAAAAATCCATGTTATAGACCTCCATCTGCCTGCTATAAAGCACAGCGGAGCCAGCACATTTTTAGTGATACACAATATATTCATATGGCCGCAGGGTCCCTTCCCTGCAGTTGACAAGTCGGGATATTGACTTCGGATCAGTGAAATGTCAATATTGAAGAAGGAGATGTGATACATAACAGCATTTCTCTTCTGCGCTTTGACCTAAGTTTAAAAAGAAAATATACAAGTTAAAGTATTATGGGCTGAAAGTCTCCAAGTATCAAGAAAATAACCCAGTAGAACTGCAATACAAAACACAGCCGACTATGTGCCGTGGAGTAGTAGTTCAGTCCAAATAAAATATGAGAGGCTGCCAACCCAGTAGTAGTCAGAATCTCAATCTCTTAAAAGCATTTTACTCAAGGCAGTTAACCCTAGTTAGAGAGGAGATCAGACACTCTGTTCTTGAAATGGTTAAATATATGTGGCGAGCTTCGATGTCCAGTGTGTACGGCTGGGGGGACAAGAACGGAAAGCTCTTACACTGGCTAGCAACCCGACCTATGGCGAATAGAGTCATCCCCGAGGTCGCTGATGAATCAGGGGCCCTCTCCAGGACACCTTGCAAAATCGTGCAGAGCTTCGCCACTTATTATGCAAGACTCTATGAGAAGCGGCCCAGGCCACAGGTGGAGGCCCCCTTGCTGGGGGAGGTGTCTCGCCCTAGGCTTTTGATAGTGGAGAGGCAAAACCTCAAACAACCCATGAGACTTGAGGAGGTCAGGGATGCTATCTCAGAGCTAGCTGTGGGCAAAACCCCAAGCCCAGACGGCTTCCCGGCAGAACTCTACAGCAAGAGCAGCGACATCCTAGCCCCTCACCTGCTTGCCATGTTTGAGGAGGCGGAGAGGACGGGTGGCTTTCCTCTGGGTTTTGACCAAGCCACCATAGTGGTAATCCCTAAGACCAACCCCCCATTGCGGCAATATTCTGCCTATCGCCCCATTTCGTTTCTCAACACTGAAGGTAAGATACTGTCCACGATCCTAGCCTCCAGAATGAAGAGGGCCCTGTCTTCGCTAATACACACGGACCAATGTGGCTTTATGCCCGCAAGAAGTACCAGGCACTGCATTAGGCGACTGCATGTGGCGTTGGCTAACCAGAGCCTCTTAACCCCTCCTCTGGCATTCCTCCTTCTAGACTTCGAAAAGGCATTTGACACAGTGGACAGGACTTATCTTAACCAGGTCCCAAATTTTGTGGCCTAGTGAAGCTCCTTTATTTTAATCCGACGGCGCGGGTCCAGGTGAACGGGTTGTGTCGGATCAATTCCCTATTCGTCGGGGAACCCGTCAGGGGTGCCCCCTGCTTCTCTTCGCATTAGTGATGGAGCTACTGGTGAAGCCTATAAGGGAGAACCCCCTGATTGACGGTTGGTCTTTGCCCACTGGGCGAGAGGACCGGGTGGCGCTTTATGCGAACTATGTACTCTTGTTTCTCGCCAACCCAGCCAGCAGCGGTCCCCGGGTGCTGCAAATCTTGGGACTGTTTTCGGAGGCCTCCGGCCTGATACTCAATCCCAGAAAATCTCTGCTAGTTCCATTGCACCCACGCAAGGGACTGCTACGACTGGCAAAATTCCTTCCCTATCAGACGCAACAGCTTCCGGTATCTGGGAGTAAATGTGGCTCTGCTGCCTGAACTGGCTTGGTCATTTAACGTTTTACTGCTTACTCGAAAGGTCAAAAATGACCTCCAGAGATGATGGACCCTGCCCCTCAACATCCTGGGTAGGATAGCACTATATAAAATGATGGTATTGCCCCTGTTCCTCTCCAGAACTACCCCCAGAACTACCCCTACCCCATACCCAGGCGGTGGGTTAAAGAGATAGACGCTATAGTGCGGCAATTTCTATGGTATGTTACCCGGTCCTGGCTGGCGCGCCGCACCTGTCAAAGAGACGTGTATGAAGGGGGTTTGGGGATTTCCAACCTTTATCTTTATTACCTAGCAATGTACTTGCTGGTGATTAATGACTGGACGAAGGGGTGGCTGGTCCGACCCTGCATATCAGCTAGAACTCCTGACGATGGGCTTCCCTGGCTTACTCGAGATGCTATACGGTAACCCCCTACCCTGCAGAATCCCGGAGGTGACCAGAGTGGTTCGGATGGGTTGGAGGGAGGTGCAGAGGGCGACGGGTTGGTGGCCCCGTCTTACCCAACAAACCCCACTGTGGCATGGGAGGTGGCTGGAAAAGGTCTCTGCCCTATAGGGATTTAAAAAATGGGACATTATAGGCATCTCACTGTTGGGGGACGTCTGGGAGAGGTCCACATGCGGTCCTTCCAGGAGCTTCAGCAGCAATATTCACTCAACAAGACCCAATTCCACAAATACCTACAGCTCAGGCACGCATTAAAAGTGTACGTCCGGGCCGGCATGGTCCTCCCTGAATTTAGCCCCATGGAGGCCAAGTCACTGATGGGCGGCTTGGGTAAAGGGGGAGTGTCACAGATTTACCACTCCCTGGTCACTAACACAACTCAGGCGCTGGACAGGCTCCTACAGCAGTGGGAGGAATGGTTGGGTCACATAGAGGAGGAGGACTGGAGAGACGCGCTGATGGCCCCTAGAACATTGACCATGACCACCTGTCTTCGCGTGGTGCAAGTATACTATTTACACGTGGCCTATCTCACACCTGACAGGTTGTTTGGGGCAGGTCTCCAGCCCAGTGCAGATTGTCCCCATTGCGCAAGCCCTGATGCAGACTTTTACCATATGGTGTGGACCTGTTCACACATAGTTACCAACTGGCAGGCGGTGGCGGCTGAAATCTCCAGAATCTTGCAGGTGGAGGTGAAGGCTGCCCTGTTGCCACTTTTATTGGGGGTCATGGAGGGAGTGGGGTCCAGTAGAGCGGAGCGGATCTTTTTTCGGGTGTGGCCTGTCTGGTAGCCAAGAGAGACATTGCATCTGGCTGGAAAGCAGAGACAGCACTGGCACTCGCGAAGTGGTGCAGTGGAGTGGACTGGTGTGCCCAACAAGAAAAACTAGTATATGAGGCAAGAGGGTGCCCAGTTAAATACGAGAGAGTGGGGGAAGTGGACGGCCACCTGGGGAGAGTATTCAGGGGCTATGTCTTAAGTGCCATAGCTGTGGTGTGCCCTGTTTGCTGACCACTGTGGCCAATGCCAATCATGTACCTATGTTACTGGTGCAGAACTGTATGGTGTCATGTCGGGCGTGGGTGTGACCTGTTGGTTGTATGTTACTCTATAAAACTAATCAAGTTGTTTATTAAAAAAAAAAAACATTTTACTTAAATATATATAGCTGTAGCATTTGGATTTTGCAAGAAAGTACTCACCACATAGAAACAGTCAAAGAGGCCAAGCACCACATAACTACTTTGGCAGCAGCAGTTTGGGAAAGGCAGAAAAAAGTGAAACAAAACTACATTTGACTAGTTAGTAGCAAGGTTTAGATACTTGAGTCCTCCGAATGTATTTAAACTGATCTCACAGGAGGCACGTATAAACAGAGGTCTAATGTGGTGAGCATTCCTGAACTGAAGTGTGAAAACTTAATAGACAAATAGCGGTCAGTACTGAGAGAAGAGGGTGCTTCATAGTTAGGGCTGGCAGATTATTGCACATACAACTAAGATGGCTGGCAGTGTACCGTAAGTGAAAAAGACTGATAATTACAGTACCACTAATGCAAGTCGAGCATACATGAATTACAAGTAAATGCCAATTAAAAACATGCAACTGATGTAATACTCGAAAGGTGGGAAATCTCTCCAATCAGAATCTGATACTGTATTTTTGCCTGAATGTAACCTATAAATTATACTACATAACCATGTGATTTAGTTCAATATCGTACTTAATTAGTGTGTATAAAAAGATTCAAACCTTGTATCAAAACATATTGGCTGATCTGTCACAGCAGAGACTTCAGCGAACAGCTAAGGCTCTAACAGAAGGTCGCTCTTAGTTGTCCACCCATCTACTGAAACCACAGGCCAAGCATGTCTCTTTTGCAGTAACTTCAAGAATAAAAATAAACCACCTTGTTGGTCTTCAATCTAGAGGTTTTGCTGGCCAAGTGTCTTCTTCATTTCTGTTAGGACATATGTATGTGTGTCCTTGTGGAGAATATATATTATGAGCTACTGATGGAATTAGATTTCAAACTCACTTATGTTTTCTACAAATGCTGATACTGAATATAAGGGTTACATTTTCCAGATGACCAAACACATTGAACAACAAGCAGAGCATTATTAGAGTTTTAAGTTGTGCACCTCACTTGTTTGTCTACATAAAGAATGTTTAGGAAAGGGAAGTAATCATGCCCCGTACCTGAGACATGTGACAGTGAGGGCGACGGGTGCAAGTGTATGCAATGGCCTTCCAGGAGGTCTACTGAGATGATTAGCTTATCAGGGTACCATTTTCACAGAATTGCAGAACATGCTAGGCAGCAACGGTGTAAGTGTGTAGTGGATTTTCTGATGGTTTGTCAAGTGTCTATACTCGTCACCATAAGGTTTCCACAGCAGGGCCCAAGCTTATTAGGCAGCCACTTTTCTGAAGTAAGAATCCAAGCACAGAGGACTTAGGGAGGCTCATCTCAAGAACTCAAGAAGATGTTCCGACATATTGCTCTGTAATGCAGATTTGGTTCTTTGGCCTGCCAGGCAGGCATTTGTTGATATAGTGTCTCCATTGTTAGCCTAAGTACAACATATTTGGCTACTTGACCAGTCATTCAGTGCATCCAACTGCCAAAGCTGTTCATGTCTAAGCTAGCATACGCTGTACCTACTGGAAGCAGATGCTGCTGTCATGGATGGAATATGGGCACTGTCGTGTGGTGATGAGGTATAGTAAATCGTTAGTAGATGAATGTGCTGCAGGTTCAGACTCCACCTAAAAACAAAATAGAGAACATGGTACTCTAGCTTTCATCACTTGTACTGTTTTCATGAAACCTGCTACTCAAAAGTAATTTTACAACTGGAAAATTTGAAAACCAAAACTGAGACCAATAAAGAATAGCCACGTAGAAGCCCTCATTTCCCACTACGTTCTGACTCACAAGGGGAACATGAGCGTCAATTAAACATATGGGACCAGAATCTGTGAGATCTGTGTTGCTCAGCAAATGCATGTTAATAAAGTGCACGGCAAGGGAAATCCTGAAGATGTATCATACCTGAGCTTCAGAACGGACTGCCCATTTGAAACACATGTTTTATATTTCGTACTGCATATACATAAGGTGATCACATTCTGAAATTTCAGGTTTGTAATTTCTCACAGGGAAAGTCAACTTTCAAAGTATTCTAATTAATCCCTATCAGGCGTCGAAAAATTACAAAAATGTTAGTAGACCTGCAGGTGGAGTAACTTTAATAATCTACACAACTTAACAGTAATGCACTTGATCAGTAAACTGGTCTCAAATTGTGTGATCATTGGCAAATATTTTATTTTATAGTCACCTTTTTCTTCATTCTCACATATGAGTGCACCTTCAAATATGTGAGATCAGAATTTCTGCTGCATAAAAAAACTATCTTGTTTGATTAAATAGACTAAACATTTTCTCCATGTGTAATAAGAACCTAGCCCACATATAGGGTACACATGATCCCTGACTTGCCTCCCAGTTTACTAATAGCATTGCCAATAGGGCATGGGCAGGAGTGTTTCTCGGTTCATGTTTAAACACTCCCTTTTATTATTATTAAAGCATGATGTGGTAGCACACTGTCCTTTACAGACAGCACCATTTCCAAGAAATGGCAAAAAACCTTCCCACTACCTTGCAACTTTACTTGTAAAACTATATAGTGTGTTAACAATAATCTGTGAAAATTGGGTTTCAGAAAACATATTTAGCATTTGCACGTCACTACGTAAAGTGTTCTGATTTGTTTTTCATCCTATTAAAATATTTTTTCATCACACAGTAGTACGAAAAATGGGTTTTCACAGCTACTGAAATATACTTTGAAATATTTGTACAGTTTACTTTTAGCTATTTAAATGTGTGTTAGGAAAAACGTGATACCCTACAGCCTTTCATTTCACACTTCGTACAGCAGATCTGACAGTTCAGTTTACAAAATCCAGGAAATCTGCATTTAGAAAAGGAAAAGTAATTCCAAACAAATTTCTGACCTCTGTCTCTGAACAGAGAGAAAATGTGACAAGGTAAAAAAAAATATTTGAAAGCATCTTTAGTGTTCTTTCACTTTCTGACTGAACAGGACCTGTTTTTGTCAACTCACCAGAATGAGCGACAAGGTCGACCTGCTAAAATCTAACTCGCCATAGCGAGTGGGTGATTCGATTTCTTGAGGCCTACCTATAAGGGTTGATACATTCTACACCCTGCACAGAAGGAGTGTGCACTTTCTGTGCTCCCATTAATCCTCTTGTTTGGTTCAGGCTTCTGTGTTACTCAGATTAACACTGCATACCTCTCATTGACCCATCTGGTGACTGGTGGATAAAACTTAGGTCAGAGCGGACAGCAAAGATCACCGGTGACTGACAGGAATGGATTAGGGGCAGAAAGCACAAACGGCAGGTGGGGAAAGGCAGCAAAGAAGCATAGTACATAAAAGATAAAGGTGCCAAATGCTTGGGCCAGAAAAAGAGGATGGGTAGAGATGTGGTAGTGAAATATTTCAGTTACCTCCTCTGCTGGAGTCGAGGCACCCATTGTTGCTGCCAATTTTGCACTGTGCTCCCTCAATATTGCACATAGTGCTGCTGTACCTATCCCAGATTGAAACTATTGTGCTCAAAGCAGGGAGGCTGCTCCTCCGTTTGAGTGGAGGAGCATCGCCCCATCCCCGCCAGCAGCAGCAGCTGCCAAACATCTACACTACAATGATAATAAACTATGTTTAGCTAGTGTAGAAGGGGGCGGGGCCACTGGCCATGACTAGCACAAAGGGGGAGTGCTCCGCACTCCCCCTCAGTACGCATGTATGTTTGGCCGGTGGTCTCAGGCCTGCCAAACATACATGCGCACTAAGCTCTGTCCAAACCAGCCATGCAGTGCTGGGTTGGAGAGACCAGGCAGACTCTCCCAGTCTGCCTAGGAGCGCCCTGACTGGGAGCTCCGACCAATCCGAACGCTGCTGTCATGCTGCTAGCAGCATGACAGCAACGTTCAGATGGGCCGCAGGGCAGGCTGGGAGCTTGTGTCTGGGGCAAAGAAAAGAGGATCTGCGCAGCAGTGGTGGCGGCGGGGGGGGGGTGGAATTCAGGTAAGTTTTTTTATTGTTATTATTATTTTTTCTTCACCCCCTGCGCACTGCTCTCTCCCGCCACACGCCTCGATCCGCTACTGGCTCTAACCTCTCTGCCAAGCAATGCTGGTCGCATTGTGGTGTAAGGTGACCTGCTGCTCCTACATGTTTTCCTAGATGTGCAGTACTCCCGGCATGGAACTCTTGTCTCTTTACTGTGGGTATGAATCACTGATTGCCTTTCTACCCAGCTTGTGGCACAGTGCTGTTGATGTGAGGTGGGAGCACCAAGCTGACACTAGAAAGTCTGTGCTCAACTTAACTCTTCTAATCTAGAGAGAAAGAACACATTCTCAACTCAAGAACTATGGCCCTCTGAACAATGCAGGACATGAAGGGACTGACACTACTGGAGCTAATTATCTACTATATTCTCAGAGCGGTAAGTACCCAGATGTGGTGTGACTGAAGCCCTGTATATTCACAGGGGAATGTGGGACCGTGTGAATAGCTAAATCTGTGTTCATTAGGAACTCAGCAGTGCAGGTTTGCTTGAGACTCAAACTGGTAGGGACACTTTTGAGGTGCAGAAAGACAGGCCGGCACAGGCCAGGGTTGATCCTGCCGTTCTCTTCTCAATTGGAGTCATTTACAGTTTGTCTCTGTAGCAATAGAGCAGACCACTGAAAGTTAACTAAAGAGAAAACCATGTGTAGGGAGCCCTAAAGACAGGCATAACTGTTTAGAAACCTCCTCCCACCCCTATCAGGAGGTATACTGAGGCCTATGTGGCAAGATAGGACTGGCTATAAACCTAGATCCCTCCTCTGTATGTCAGCAGATGTACAGGTGCAGCACGTTACATAGGTATTACATTTCTGGGACTGAGACATTAATAGTATATGTGGTAAAAGGATAGGGAGCAGGTCTACAGACCATTTCTCTAACTAATAACTCAGCTGACAGGAAGGTGGAAGCTAGATATGTAAACAATCTTTCAGTCACCTCCGATGTAACAGGTCTCCACTGTCAACGTGCATTCCGACTCACTCACTACCGGACAGGGCAGACACTGACCCTCAAGGCCTCACCTGCCTGGCAGGGACTGCAGGACAGGACCTGCCCATGACTATGGGTCAGCAAGTCGGCCCGCTACTCTTAATTTTATCTAGAAATGTGGGCAGCAGGAGGTGGGTCTGCCAGTATTTTATTTTTTTGTTGCATTTGTAGAGACATCCATGCCACTGGGTAGGCACCAAAGAGCATGTGCAGACATGTACCACACTACATCATGGATGGAGAGCTTGGTTGTAACAGTGTTCAAATTTCAGGAACCCCTTTGTGGGATAATATTGGAGTTGAGCGCAAATTACCAAATTGGTGCTTTTAACTAGCCTTAGGTCGGCTTGGGCATGTAACGGAAAAAGAGAACTGAGAGAGAATACATAAATTGACATTAATTTATTGTTGACTCTTGGATCTACATGGATCTACCCATGGACGAGGATGGAGCTGTCCACACTATGTTCTGTATAGAGGGAGTCATGGTGCATGACATATTTAGTCCCCTTGGGATAAAGACACCAAACAGGCGAGGTATACAGTTCCTCGTGGTGGATGATTTTAGGCAATCTATGGCATGCACTGGGTACAGGCAATTGTGATGATGATCTATGTAGTTTCCTTGAAACTACAAGATACTGATCCAGAGGCATTGACAGTATAAATGACAGAGTCCACCAAGACACAACAAGGTGTGACACTTGTGGAAGGCATACTAGAGATGCAGCAAGAGCAAGCAATGTTGAAAGATTACTGACAAAAGGTAGTGGATTAATGCACCAACATGTACATAGAGGCAGCCCAAGCACATTTCTGTAAGGTCTACCCTGGCATGAGAAGAAGCAGTGTCGTGGTCACAAACTTGTAGCAGGAGGTCAGAATAGAAGAACTATGGAGAGTCTATAAAAGTAGCAAAGGGGTTCAAAAGAAGATGGCCTTGGGTTGGCATGCATATGATTGTAAAAAAACTAAATAATAATAATAATGAGTAAAAAATAACCCATGTAAAAAATGAAATGTAAAAACGTAATAAATGCACAAATTGGCCTACGTTCCCCGACATATGCTGCACTGGTTGAAGCAAAATGTGAATGATACTATGATACTTGCACAGACCAGTAGACGAAGAGAGCCGACCAAAAGTGTGTATGTGTGTATATATATATATATATATATATATATATATATTTCTTTTTATATATATGCTAGCTCTGGTTAAGAGACCTTAGAACTTCCTGAAAAAAACAGTTAAAGTGCAAATTAAAGACACATATGGAAGACAAAATCAGAAGAGGGATTATGGGCCTGATTTAGATCTCGACGAAGGGGTTGCTCCGTCAAAACAGTGGCAGATATCCAGTCTGGCAAAATATAAATCCCATTATAGTCTATGGGATTTTTATTTCTGTGGAAGGGATATCCGTCACCGTTGCGAAGTAGTAACCCGTCAACCAAGATCTAAATCAGGCCCTATGTCTGATATTTCTTTTAACCCGCAGCCAAGGACGTAACGGTTTACGTCCTTGGCTGCAGCGCTAACGCGCCAAGGACGTAACTGTTACGTTCTGGGACTGGCTCATGGGCATGAGCCTCGCCTCAGCGCCCCCACTGCAGGGATGGAAGGGGAATTGCTTCCCCTTTCACCCCCGTCCCCCAGTGGCGTCTGATGACATCAGCACGCAATCGCGCACTGACCTTATCAGAGGCCTGCCCCTCCGAGCTGGAAGTCGGAGGAGAAATGCCTTTGCATTTCTCTTCCAATCACGTGGAGGGGCCGAGAAAGGCATCACAGGAAAGGAGAGGCCTTTCCTTTCCTTTGATGTCTTTCTCAGCATTTCTGCTGCCCAGCAGAAATGCCCACTAGATACCAGGGAGTTTTTTCTTACAGGTAATTGACATGAGGGGAGTGGCCCCTTGGGCAAAGGCAGCTCCCCAGGGGGCCAAATTATTTTTAGGCCATTTCTGCCCCTCCCCCACAGACACCAGGGATTTTTTTTTTTCATGTTTACTTTTGTTCTTTATATATGGGGAGTGACCCCTTAGGCAAGGGTCGCTCCCCTGGGGGCAAATTGTATTTAGGACATTTCTGCCCCCTTTGGGGGCAGATTGACCTATTTTTGTTAGGCCAATCTGCCGCCGAGGGGGACAGAAACCACTAGACACCAGGGATTTTTATTTTTTTGCGTCAATTTCACGCAAAGGGAGCAACTCCTTAGGCAAGGGTCGTTCCCCTGGGGGGCAAATTTATTTTAGGCCATTTTTGCCCCTCCCCCCCAGACACCAGGGATTTTTTTTTTTCATGTTTACTTTTGTTCTTTATATATGGGGAGTGACCCCTTAGGCAAGGGTCGCTCCCCTGGGGGCAAATTGTATTTAGGACATTTCTGCCCCCCTTGGGGGCAGATTGACCTATTTTTGTTAGGCCAATCTGCCCCTGAGGGGGACAGAAACCACTAGACACCAGGGATTTTTATTTTTTTGCGTCAATTTCACGCAAAGGGAGCGACTCCTTAGGCAAGGGTCGTTCCCCTGGGGGGCAAATTGTATTTAGGCCATTTTTGCCCCACTTGGGGACAGATGGGCCAATTTTTATTAGGCCGATCTGCCCCCAACGGGGGCAGAAACCACTAGGCACCAGGGATTTTTTTGCACCACTTTCACGCAAGGGGAGGGACCCCTTAGGCAAGGGTTGCAAATTTATTTTAGGCCATTTCTGCTCCCCTTAGGGGGAAGATCGGCCTATTTTTATTAGGCCGATCTGCCGGGGGGTGAGGGCAGAAACCACTTAGGCACCAGTGATTGGTGTGTGTGCGTATGTGTGCGTTCTGTTTGGGGGGCAGCCCCTTGGGCAAGCTTCGCTCCCCATGGGGGTACTTTACTGTTGCCCATATCTGCCCCAGTCGGCCTATTTTTGGAAGGCCCATCTGCCCTCAAGGGGTGGCAGAAAGCCCACCAGAGACCAGGGAAGATTTTTTTTTTTTAATAAGAAGGTGGGGGTATGGCCATACCCCAACCCCAAATAAATGGGGCCAAAGTGTTCTGCCCACTGGTGGGCAGATGGGACAATTCCCCCCCGATTCACACCCCGGGCGAGGGGGCAGAAAGTCTATTTAATGCCAGGGAATTTTTAAAAAAATAAAAAATAGTGGGAGGCTTGTTATGCCGCCACCCCAACTGAAGGGGGTAACAGTCTTTCAGCTCTCCCCCGCACACTAAAACATCTTATCCCACAGCAAGCAAGAGGACATTTGATTATTTTGGGTTTTGGTTTTACATTTGGGCCATGAGAGCTTGGCTAATTCTCAAAATCGTCCCACTGGGAATGGTGAGGAATGCACTTTTTGGACTTTGGGACGCTGCCATGTAGAAAAATCCACAAGACCAAGACACATCTGAAAACTAAACATCTGGGTGAGTCCAGGGTGGTGTGCTTCAAATGCACCCTGCACCATTTTCTTACCCACAATGCCCTGCAAACCTCCAACTTTGCTGGAAATCACACGTTTCCCACATTTTTGTGATGGAACCTTCTGGAATCTGCAGGAATCCACAAAATTCCTACCACCCAACATTGTCTCATCTATACCGATAAAAATTCTGCTGCCTAAAAATGTTTTTTTTTTCCAAACTGCCCTTTTGGACCCGCTTTTGTTCCCCCTCAATTTCTACATGTTTTTGGTTCTTCCCTGTCACTTGGCCCACCTATACAAGTGAGGTATAATTTTTATCAGGATACTAAGGGGTGGTAGGAAATTTGTCCCAGTGCAGTGATCCCACACAGAAATGTAGGAAAATGTGATTTTTTTGTAGCTAAATTTGAGGTTTGCTGAGGATTCTGGGTAAGAAAACATTGGGGGATCCACGCAAGTCACACCTCCCTGGACTCCCTTGGGTGTCTAGTTTTCAGAAATGTCTGGGTTTAGTAGGTTTCCCTGGATGGCTGTTGACCCCAGGACCAAAAACGCAGGTGCCCCCGCAAAAACAGGTAGTTATGTATTTGATAATTGTGATGTGTCCATGATGTGTTTTGGGGCATTTCCTGCCACGGGCACTAGGCCTACCCACACAAGTGAGGTACCATTTTTATCAGGAGACTTGGTGGAACGCTGGGTGGAAGTCAATTTGTAGCTCCTCTCAGATTCCAGAACTTTCTGTCACCAAAATGTGAGGTAAAAGTGTTTTTTCGGCCAAATGTTGAGGTTTGCAAAGGATTTTGGGTAACAGAACCTGGTGAGAGGCCCACAAGTCACCTCATCTTAGATTCCCCTAGGTGTCTAGTTTTAAAAAATGTTCAGTTTTGGTAGGTTTTCCTAGGTGCTGGTTGAGCTAGAGGCCAAAATCTACAGCTAGGCACTTTGCAAAAAACACGTAAGATTTCAATGTAAAAATGTGATGTGTCCATGTTGCGTTTCTTGTCGCTAGCATTAGGCCTACCCGCGCAAGTGAGGTACCATTTTTATCGGGAGACTTGGGGGAACACAGAATAGCAAAACAAGTGTTATTGCCTCTTGTCTTTCTCTACATTTTTTCCTTCCAAATGTAAGACAGTGTGTAAAAAAGACATCTATTTGAGAAATGCCCTGTAATGCAGATGCTAGTATGGGCACCCCAGAATTCAGAGATGTGCAAATAACCACTGCTTCTCAACACATTATCTTGTGCCCCTTTTGGAAATACAAAGGTTTTCTTGATACCTATTTTTCACTCTTTATTTTTCAGCAAATGAATTGCTGTATACCCGGTATAGAATGAAAACCCATTGCAAGGTGCAGCTCATTTATTGGCTCTGGGTACCTAAGGTTCTTGATGTACCTACAAGCCCTATATATCCCCACAACCAGAGGAGTCCAGCAGATGTAACAGTATATTGCTTTTAAAAATCTGACATCGAAGGAAAAAGTTACAGAGTAAAACGTGGAGAAAAATGGGTGTTTTTTTCACCTCAATTTCAATATATTTTTATTTCAGCTGTTATTTTCTGTAGGAAACCCTTGTAGGATCTACTCAAATAACCCCTTGCTGAATTCAGAATTTTGTCTACGATTCAGAAATGTTTAGCTTTCTGGGATCCAGCATTGGTTTCACACCCATTTCTGTCACTTACTGGAAGGAGGCTGAAAGCACAAAAAAATAGTAAAAATGGGCTATGCCCCAATAAAATGCCAAAATTGTGTTGGAAATGTGGTTTTCTGATTCAAGTCTGCCTGTTCCTGAAAGCAGGGAGGATGGTGATTTTAGCACCGCAAACCCTTTGTTGATGCCATTTTCAGGGAAAAAACCACAAGCCTTCTTCTGTAGCCCTTTTTTCCCATTTTTTTTTTAAAAAATACATTTTCGCTGTATTTTGGCTAATTTCTTGATCTCCGTCAGGGGAACCCACGAAGTCTGGATACCCCTAGAATCCCTATGATGTTGGGGAAAAGGAAGCAAGTTTGGCATGGGTAGCTTATGTGGACAAAAAGTTATGAGGGCTGAAGCGCAAACTGCCCCAAACAGCCAAAAAAAGGCTTGGCTCCTGAGGGGAAAAGGTCTGGCAGGGAAGGAGTTAAAATGCAGAGCAAAAAGATTTAGGTATTGTGTTCTGGATAACACATGAGTGGATGCACAGTGCATGTGCTATAGTACTACAAGCCTGCTACAAAAGAAACTGCATTTAAGTGTTGTCTACCTATTGGTCAATACTCCAATGTATCAATTTTCTTTCATCACTTACAGGTTCTTCACTTGGTGGATAGTAGGGCATGTTATCAGGGCCTGGCCCGGCTTTACCATCACCTCCATCTTTCCAACTTAGGTTTCACGCAGTGTGCTTCCATTGAAACATGGTTCTCCAAAGTATGATGTAAGCTTATTTGTGAGTTTCTCTTAGTTGCTCCCAAGCCACAGTATAACTACAGTCTCATCCGCATAATAGGTGAAATCAAAAAAAGGCCTGGAGCATTGTCAAAAGGCATCCATGTACACTGAGGAAGTGATATCGTAGAAAAATCTCAAGGAACTCCAAATGAATGGAATTGCCTCTTGTGGCAGGATAGAACTACACTGCCGAATTATGCTCTAACATTAAAAAGCCATTAAAGAGTTACATGCCACATTCCACACTGATAGTGAAATGAAAGCAGTATTTGATGGTCTATGGTGTTAAACTACTGGCCATCATCAGACATAAAGTTCCTTTGGATAATGAAGCAAGTCATTGGTGTAATCTGCACCTTTTGGGCATTTATTCTACATATTAAAAAAAGACATTGCAAGAGCAGTGAAGCCCTCCATTGAACAAAATGTGATGTTAACAGTTTGGGGTCCGCAGCACTAAGTAGTTGTTTACAATACATGACCGAACAGTCGAATTTCTAGGTGAAATCAACAATAGTTGTATTAAATCTACCCTATGAAAGATGAATCATAAAGTTTGCAGCTTTTGTACTACCGAATACACAAATACGGAAGAGCTAAATAGCAGGTCTAGACTAGTCAGCGAGTTGTGGGCCCGGGTCCAGTTACAAAATGCATCTTTGTGGCGAAGCACTGAGAAACAGATCTCCCCACAGACCTGGAATTCTGTGAGCTGAGTTGCTTTAACAAATTTAGTCAGTGTAATAATTTTGCCTTCCCTATTTTCTCACTCACCCACTGCTTCTAGGGGACGTCCGCGCACACACCTGTCCATTGCGTGTTCTGCATACAATTCTTCAGACTACTTTAGGATATGCGCTCTTTACAAGATTCATGTTTACTAAAAGTCAGAATTCACAAGCAGTGAAATTTTAAAAATAGCAAACTGTGTTTTTCAGTTGTCATATAATTGAATTACTATCATCAATTGCAGGAGTTTCTATTTTAAGTCTGAAAACTGATTGAAATAGGAATCACTCGGGTTACATTATTTTTTTAGACAAACGTATGCTTAAAATGTCATTTAAGTATCTGACTATTAAATATGATAAAATAAAATGTACTGGCAAAGAACAGAAAAGGCGACTAATCAGTGCTATGTACCTGTAGAGACAAACCTCTGAACGTCAACAACGTTGATGCCAGCCAGCCAAGTGCAAGAATGCCATGCAGAAAGAAGTGAATTCTATGTCAGGACCGGAGGCTCAGATTATGCTTCTCTTTCCATGCTTTATTTTTAACAGCAGCCAATGAAAACAATGGAAAACAAAAAAATACATATCCCAAGTACAGATATGTCACGTGATAACCATAGAGGAGGAAACCTATAAAGTGTTGCTTCACACCCAACCACCCCTCTTTCTTTGCTGCTTCGCAGCCAGTTAAGGGACTCTTTATCTTATTTGTTCTGTTGGTGTCTGGGAGTGGTGTTTCCCTCCCTAAAAGCGTCCGCTCGGCTCGCTTTTTGCTTGGTGGAGTTGGCAGCAGGGGAGCGAGGACTCGCCCGTCTCCGCGCAGTCCTCTCTTTATTTTCGGTTATTTTGTGTATTTTATTATCACGCTGATCAGCATGAGACCCGTCCGGCCAGAGACCACGAAGCAGCCTTTTGTTGCGCGTCTCTGTGCCGGCTCAAGAGAAGTGTTGCGTTTGCCCTGAAGGCATAACTTTCCTCCGTTTCATAGCGGAGTTGCAGAAGTGTTTACTTTGCCCCAGGGGGCCGCTCCTATTTGCGCTCGTGTCCCGAGTGTTCTTGGAGCCGGGCCAAGTTTATAATTACACTGCCCCAAGGGCCTAATTATCGAGCGCTCGCGGAGCGCCTTTTGGTAAATCTTCAAGCTTCGTTTGTCTTCAACAATTTAAATATTACACGCTCGTTTCTCAGGAGCGTTTTTTCTTGGAGCTAGGAGTTCCTAGTTTACACGCTCATTGTTGGAGCGTTTGTTTTTCAAAACAAATAATTTTCATACCGGCTAAGCTCCCCATCTACACCCCAGGGCCTGTACTCTGGGGTTGCAATAAATTACTTATCCAGGGTGGGCCTGCACTAAGGGTGTTTTCACTTCACAAGGCAGCTCCCTCCACGTCCTAATCAAAATTTTTTGTTTTTTGCCCTGTTTTACTAGTATTATTGATACTGCTCCTTTGGGGCTCATCTGCTGTATTACAGTATGGCTGGCTATGAAGACCAAGCCGAAGATTTATACTATCTGGATGAACCAGCTAGTTCCTTTGAACAAGACTTGGTATATGCTCTTGACGCAGGAGTGCGTCATACAGTTAATCAAGCTTTAGCTCAAGCTAGTCAGCCCATTAAGCACCAGCTTTTGGGTTTTGTGGAACAACAAGGCTGGGTTGCCCCGTCGGGCATCCAACCCATTGGGGAACCTCCCCTTCCGGTGAACACCCAAGCCTCTAAGCAGAGTACTAATCCGCATTCTGCGGACTTTGAATCCCTTATCAGGAATATGGCAAGGGAGCATGATTATAATTCGGGCTCTCATAAGAAAGCTGTAAGTGACCCAGCTTCTTCTTCTTCTGAACAATCCTCCGAGCAGGGAGATGATCCCCCTCGCAAATGCAAGAAGAAGGTTCATCATCAGGAGACACCTACTCCCAAGGCCCTGTCATTCGAGCCGGAAGACATTGTCCATCCCAGGTCTTCGCTTTGGTTACCACCTCCTGAAGTGGCGGATTATGTGGAATCCCACATTAGGCATAGTTTCGACAAGGAGGTTCGCTCTAGGCTGGTCTGAATGCCCCAGACCGGATTTTCCCTCAAAGGTGACTGAGACCCCTGAATTAGACCTTACTCTAGTCACTTTTCTCAAAAAATCTGCAAAAGACCCTAAGAAGGGTTTAGATCGTGCCTGGCGCGGATGTCAGGATAAGCTGTTGGATGTCTCCGGTCCATTAACAAAGATCTTGGAGTTGGCCTTTCAGGCCAAGGAGTCAGGTGAGCCCATCAACCCTGTCATTCTAGTGGGTTGGGCTCAAAGAGCACTTTGTTTCTTGGGCAATGCCAATTGCGCAATATATTCTGAACGTCGCAGATCAATGTTGATGATGTTAGACCCCAAATTGGCAGACCTTGCTTCCTCTGAATCGGGCCCCGTGGCCCAGGGTTTGCTGTTTGGTTCCCCCTTCCTAAAGGAGCTCTCTAAGTTTGTTTCTACTTACGCCAGTCTGGACAAAGCACAAGGATCAATCAGAAGAGTGCTACGTCCACTTTTTAGAGGGGCCAGACGTTCAGAGGGCGTACCTTCGGCCGCTTCAACCAACAAGGCCCTCAACGTGGTTACTACCATCAAGGAAGAGGCAGATTTCAGGAGTATGACTCCTCCTCTTCTACCTTCTATCCATCAAGACCAAGATCTGGTCGGGGCAGATTCCGCAGGGGGAGATCCAAAGGCCATCAATCTTTCTCCCAGGAGTCGGGAGCCACAGGTGAGCTTGGTTGTAAGTTCAGATGTAATGTTGGTGGGCAGAACTCAGAGATTTCTGCAAGCATGGCGTCTTAGTTCTTCAGATGCTTGGGTCTAAGAGACCGTGCAGGGGTTCAAACTAGAATTTTACGAGTCCCCGTCCCAGCTGTGCCCTCCCAGGCCAAAAAAAATTTCCCATCAAGATCACAGTCTCATTTCCGCAGAAATATCGGCTTTGGTAAAGAAGGGTGCCGTCGTCGATGTACCGCTTCACCCATCAGGGTTTGTCAGTCCACTGATTCTAGTGGACAAGAAGGGAGGCGGGTCTCGCCTGGTGCTAAACTTAAAAGACTTCAACGGTTTTTTACTGTATCGTCATTTTAAAATGGAGGGCATTCATTTGTTGAGAGACGTTCTCCAAGAGGGAGACTGGATGGTCCGTTTAGATTTAAAGGACGCTTACCTGTCCATTCCTATTTTTCCTCCTCATCTGAGATTTCTTCAGTTCCAGTGGGAGACCGAGTATTACGAGTACAGGGTTCTCCCCTTTGGCCTGTCTTCTGCCCCCTGGTGTTTCACAAAGGTGATACATCCAGTGGTGGAATTCCTTCGTTCTCAGGGGGTTTGTCTAATAATTTATCTAGACGATATCCTGATCATGGCCCAGAATCAAGACCTGCTGCTTTCTCATCTGGAATGCACAGTGTCTCTGCTTCAGAGTCTGGGTTTTGTAATCAATTCCAAGAAGTCCATCCTGAATCCATCTCAACAGATGGATTTCCTGGGTTTCCAGATAGACTTGGGACAGTCTCAGTTGCTACTTCCCCCAAGCAAGATTAATTTGATCAAGAGAGAGTTGAGGTCTCTATTATCCAGACAGACTGTATCATTGAGGGCGACTGCCCGCATGGTAGGCCTGCTTTCTTCTTCGATTCAAGCGATTTTTCTGGACCCTCTACATTACCGAGCCCTTCAATGTTTAAAGATCTCTGATCTGCAAAGAGGTCTCAGCTTTGCGGATCAGGTACTCCTCTCCGAGGAATCTCGTGCAGAGATGAATTGGTGGTTGGAACATATGGAAGCCTGGAACGGCAGAGCTATTTTCAGTTCTCTCCCGGATGTAGTGATAGAGTCCGATGCCAGTCGTTGGGGCTGTGGAGCCCGTTGTGAATCTGTATCCACGGAGGGCAGATGGTCCAACACAGAGCTGAACCTTCACATCAATTGTTTGGAGCTCCTGGCAGGTTCTTTTGCGATCAGGAGTCTCTCCCCTCTCAGGGCGAACAGTTGTGTTCTCCTTTGCATGGACAATATCTTGGCGGTGAGATATGTCAACAAGTTGGGGGGACCTCGCTCCTGCATTTTGGTAAGGATAGCCAAGGAATTTTGGCACTTTAGGCTACAACACAGGATTTCAGTTGTCGCGGAGTACCTCCCAGGGGCCAGCAATTTGGTGGCGGACTGGAACTCGCGACACCTGAGAGATTACAGTGATTGGAGGCTTCACCCCAGAGTTTTCCGGGCACTTTCTGCTCGTTGGGGTCCATTCCCGATAGACCTGTTTGCGTCTCGCCTGAATCAGCAGACCAAACGTTCTTTCAGTTGGAGGCCAGATCTGGAAGCAACGAACCCGGATGCCTTCCTTCAGGACTGGTCTCAAGAACAGAGTTACGCCTTTCCCCCGTTTTTGATAATACCCAGGGTATTGGCACAGATCAGACGTCAGCAAGCAGAGCTGGTTGTGGTGACACCTCTTTGGAGGTCTCAGGCATGGTTTCCGTTGGCAATGGAGTTGAGTTGCGATCATCCGATTTTACTTCCCATCCGGGAGAATCTTCTCCAGGACCCTCTGGGTCTATTACATCCATTGATCCTGTCGGGTCAGCTATCTCTGGTGGCTTGGCGTCTTTCAGGGAAAGATGGAGTATCCCAGGTCTTTCGCAAGAATCTTCCGATTTCATTGCAGGTTCCTGGTCCTCCAGTGCTCACAAGAGATACGCTTCGGCTTGGAAGCACTGGAGTTCTTGGTGTAGTACTAGGGGTGTGGATCCTTCTTCAGCAGATTGCTGTCTGGTCTTAAACTTTCTATCTTCTTTAGCTGCGTCAGGTCTAGCTTATAGATCTATTTAATAATTATCGGTCTGCTATTTCAGCAGGGCATTTACCCGTGGAGGGCAAACCTATTGGAGAGTCTCCCATTGTTTGTAAATTAATGAGAGGTATCAGATTGGCTAATCCGCCTCTCCCTCGCTATTCTTCCCTTTGGTATGTGAACATTGTTCTTCGTTTTTTGGAATCTTGGCCTTCCAATAAATTTTTTTCTAGGAAACAACTTTCAGCTAAACTCACGATGTTGTTGTGTTTGATTCCATGTAAGAGAGTTTCAGATGTTAAGATCTCTGGATTTGGCTGGGAGAGAATTTTCTCCCGATGGAGTTACATTTTCTATTTCACGTAGAACTAAATGCAATCTGAAGTCCGTTTCTTATCCCTGTTTTGTGGACAACCCCAAACTCTGTGTTGTGCAATGCCTTAGAGCTTACGAGGTGAGTACAGAGGAGTTTCGTTCTGATATGGGGGGTCAATTGCTTATTTGCTTGGTTAAGCCGTATCATCCTGTTTCATCGGCCACCCTTGCTAGATGGTTGCGATGGTTACTGAATGAAACAGGCATTGATGTTTTTAAATTTGGGGCTGATTCTTCCAGAGGCGCTATGGCTTCAAAGTCTTTTGCTTTGGGTTCTCGTTTAGAGGACATTCTAAGGGCAGCAGACTGGTCTTCTCCTTCGACTTTTAAAACTTTTTATTGTAAACCTATTGTGGATATTGCATCGGTGGTTGTGAATCAGCTTTGAACAAGCATAATCTGAGCCTCCGGTCCTGACATAGAATAAAAAAAATTCTAGCATTCGCGTTAAAAACTTTTCAATTCTATTAAGGACACGGAGGCGAGGATTATCCCACCGCACTGTTGTATAATGTTATCTTGTGGTACTTAATGTTATTATGAAGTTCAGGTATAACTTTACTGTAATTCAGTGCTAACCCACCCTATTTTGTAAAGGATATAAGTATCATTTTATGATGTTCAATTTTTATCGTATGAATTTTCTTTCTTCCTAGGAAACGACGAGAAGTAAATTCCCGTCCCTTCTGTCACCGTTCAAGTTTCCTGACGTGTTGGACCCATCTTTTTCATTCCAGTTCGTCTGTTTCCAGGATTGTGTTTGCAGGTTTCATCTTTAAGACTATTATTTTTTCTGTTGCGAATATTGGACAAAGAAAGAGGAGTGGTTGGGTGTGAAGCAACACTTTATAGGCTTCCTCCTCTATGGTTATCACGTGACATATCTGTACTTGGGATATGTAGTTTTTTGTTTACCATTGTTTTCATTGGCTGTTGTTAAAAATAAAGCATGGAAAGAGAAGCATAATCCTCGCCTCTGTGTCCTTAATAGAATTGTAAAATTCTTAACGCGAATGCTAGAAATGTTTTTACTGTCCCATGAGTTTCCTCTCAGGTTACCAGTTTGAACATCAGGCCGGGTGGCATTCAAGAGGCCGAAAAGTGCGACTCAATCCAGTGGCCTTTAATACATATCCAGCATATTAACTGCTGCTAAACATGCAAAAATACTTTTGATAACTCTTGTATCCTGCATTGGCGCTCCGTACTTCAGTTAAAGCCTCATCTCAACTCCGGTCCCCGCCGAGAAGCTTGTCAGGATTCAGGCAGGAACCAGCTGCTGCTTCGGAGAAGCTGTCAATTATTAGCGGACATGACTGCCCCCAGCTTCAACCCATTGATTGGGGGTCTGACTATCACTCACTTAAACCACGCTGATTCAGCCCTGTTATTCAGTGGTCGAAGTGGGCAGGATCAAGGGGGCACGAATTGCGTGCCTATACTTATTTTATTTAGGAAAAACGTCCCCCTACTATTTATGAAAAGATAACCATCTCGAGACTTTCAATACCAATAGTGCAAATTCTTCCACTGAAGTTTCATTCATGGAGTCTCCTGTGCTGTGAGAATGATGGTGGGGCAGGCAGTTTAACAATAAACTGTCCTTCTTGCCAGGGTGCCTCACTGTCTTAAAGAAATGCAAACACGCACAGCTGGTTAATCTGCAAACCGAAATGGTTCTTGGGAGCCAATACTGGTTTAATTGATAGAATCACATGAAGATTTGTGATCAAGATTTATTGTTTTCGACGCAGTGCAAGAGAGTTCGTTACCAGTTGAGCTGTGAAGTGCATGCTTTTCAGGGCAGTTATATAAAAATAAATCATTATGTACAATCTGAGTACTACTAAAATCTATATTTTATCACCATTTTATCTGAAATCTTTTTGCGCATTTGGTAGCAGTCCTTTGGACTGTTTAACACAATGACTTACATCTTATCAGTGCTTTCTGTCACAGGTTGGGCCCTCCTACCACTAACAATAAACACGCCACTATTCTCCACTGCACCAAGATTTTATTCTGTCTTTCTGGTTACACACAGCTGTCCTTTAACTAATAGAGGTTTCATAATGTGTGGTAGCCAGCGAGTAACTTAACTTTTTTCGATGTATTTTTCATTTAAGTTGCGAGTTATTTTAGTAGCTACCTTAAGGTGAAAGACCCAAAAAACCTCACAGAGTGTTTTGTATTTTTAGCCATACCATTGTCCCCACCCCCGCTGGCCCCGTTCCACTGCACGCAGCATCACAGTTCTCGTACTGTTTATTTAATACACTTTGATCGCTGTCTGCATTAAACTATCACGCTGCCGCCGCGCCCCCATCCTCTCGCCATCCAGACTCTTCGGTGGCACAAGGAGGGCCTGCATTGGCCGAGATGGACTGACCCTGCCCGGCACAAGTTTCACTGTTAAATTTTGCAACTGACTCGACTTGGATAAACCGCTGTAGGACGACTCCGGAGGCACGTGCAGGCACCACAGCCAATCAGCTCTCTGGATTGTGTGCAGCTCGCGTGGATTGGCTGAAATGTCGCTAGTGCGCCAGCTTTACATACAACTAGTCCCACAGCTCCAGATTGCTTTCAGAATATGTTCAGTCGTGGGATTGGCTCTCTTGCGAACCGGAAGTACTAAATTTACTGACATATGTCACAACGGGTCTTAAACTGAATTTTAGGTCACGGACACTGATTGTCACCTTATCAGAGACCTGCATCCAAGCGGACTCACATACAAGGTTGTTACAATTCTGAAAACTATGTTGCTGAATTTAATGGCTGCACGCTGTCTGTACTGGGATGTGACCGAAAATGCAGAACCTGGCAGATCGCGCTGGTGATAGGGACATGATAACTGTCGGCTGCCTTTACTCTCAGAATGACTGGGAGTGTCTTTGGCACTGATTGTGGTGGGCTGATTTGCTCGTGATTATTGGCACTGGTGTGTTTGAATTGGAAGAGATGAGAATTTTAGGAGTTGGTGTCTTTCTTTCTTGATTCCACTATGCTAAATGCATGCAGGCAGTGATACGTTTTCCGTTTTCTCCTGGAACATACGTGCCAACACGTTAGAAAAGGAAAGTGGGAGTTTTTGAAAAAAAACGTGGGGAACATTATTTCCTCCAATTGACTCATTGAAACAGAAACAGTTTCAGGCAGAGACAGCTTAAATACAGCTTTTTTTGCTTTAAAAATCACGAATCTCTCGTGAATGAGGTCTTTTGGCACTTATACAGGAACTAACGATCACTCAGGACAGTGCTAGTGAAGGAAATGCTGGCAATGAGAGTTTTTTAATGTGCACATCTTGGGTGCCATAAATTGTGCGAAGTAGTGACTTTAATGACACATGGTTGTAACCGATGAGCTGAGGATGTGCGTGAAACACTGATTATATTTATTAGAAGTGTGATTAGTAATATAGTATAGTTATGCCACAATTGTGTGCGATACTCCATTATTTTAGAATGGATTAAGTTTCTGATGTTCTGCTCATGTTGCTCCTGCTCATTCCCCTTCCCAATCCAAGACCCGTTGCAAGTCCTCTCTCTTGTTTCTTCGGAGCACAGAGTGCTATGAAATAAATAGTGATTGTCTTTTTAAAGGGTGTGCGTGTGCATGAATCCATCATGTACCCTATGTATCATTATGAAGAATTTCCTCTGGAAGTTCCAATATAGGCCTGTAAAAGAACATCATTTTATGAGCTTTTGTTTGTGGAATGTTTCATATCGTATTGAACGTCTCTGGAGTGCAGTTGCCAAGGAGATTTCTTTTTACCTTAAAAAAACGGTTTAGTTCCAAGAGTTTTAATTATTATAGGCACTTTTGATTTGCCAATGTGACTTACCCATGATTATGCCATGCTGAATTTGCAGTTTTGCTAGTTGTTTATGCATAAAATGTGTGTAAAAACCCAGTGTTTTGAAGGTGCTGGGGCGACTTCTTGTCTGTATGCCAAAACTCTGTCCAATTTAGCTGAAACTTTATCTTTCTCTTTTAGAATGCTGTCAGTACTCCTTATGAGATTTAAACTTAAAATCTAGAGACATTTAACTGCTTAGGTTAAAGATCTTTGGTCCAATTTCTGATGTTGCGTTATGTATCTGAGCCATAGTGGCGATCTGTGCATTGTTCTATATTCTTTATTCTAAGAATTCTGTAATAAATCTTTTAAAATTATTTTTGATCTAGAACTTGGTTATTGCGTGGTCCCAATTCCTTTTTCTTTTTTACTCTGTTAATCAGTAGGCTTAATGTCGGAGAGGGTTGTGTCTTTTGCTGCTAGAGCAACAGCGACAGATTGCCTGAAGTAAAATTCGGCTGCATAAATTATTGGTTTCAGAAAGTTATTGGGGTTCAATCCCCCCACAAGAATAACTAATACCAGAAACATCTGTTTATTAAATATAAATTTAAAGTGGGGCACACTTACTGGTTTTTGACAGAGATTGATAAGCATTGCGGTATCGAGCTGCAGGGAAATCACTGTGTTTTCAGAGGCAGGCAAACTGAGGGGAACTGCAATCTGTGCTTGGGGTGGATAAGGAATTCGTGCTTTAGGGGAGGAAGCATTGTAATTGGCAGGTTGAGGCGCTCAAATCGTGGATTTATTTTAGGGAGCGTTTGTCCCATGCCACACTTTTCTCAGATGAGCATTCTCCACTTAATACATGCAAGCTGACTTTTCATTCTTGCCAGGCTTTCTGACCATTGTAAGCATTTCTAAAGCATCTTTAGAAGTCTCAATGATTCCTTTCCCATTAGTATAATTTATCAGAGTTCTTTCATTCCTGCCCAGGTACTAGTGCAGTGTGTGTGGGACCTGTGAAGTCATACTGCTTTGGTCCATTTGCTGCCTGAGTCCCAAACCAAGGAAGGGTGCTCTGGGAGGATCATGTATCCCTAGTAGCTGTTCATTGGTACTCATTTTTATCAACTTCGGTGGAATAGAAATTAATTGGGCATTTAAGTTCTCAAATCTGTATTTTGCGAATTGCACACTGATCTGTGTTGTGGCGCCCAACCCACTGAGATAAAGTATTGCAGATGAGTTACTTATAGACAGTTATTGAGGTTTCCAACGTTTCTCTGCATATTGCCATCTTCATGATGGCGGTCTATCCTTCTATCACAATGAAGGAAGGGCAATGGTTATTTTAATTGTAGTACGCATAGGAATCTATGTTTATGATAAGGCTGGAATCCAAGGAAGATGAAAGAGCTTGCTTGGATTGACTGCACATATCTGGCATCAAGTAATGTATCCACGGCCTCCCTAACAGGCCCCACTTGTGACATACAAAGGGGAGGGGGAGTAGGAGGGAAAACCACACATCTGGCGACTAAAGGTGAATAGGTGGGGTGAGACAGATTTCTCTTGAGGCATACATAAATAGGGTCTCTGTCTGAGGATGCCTTCTTTGGAGATTCCTGTCCTTGGAGTTTACAGACAGATGCTGCTTCCTGTATCCTTTCTTTTTCGTTTGTGTAAAATGTTGCAGTGTTATTGGCTATGCAAATCATTTAGTGATACTATTACTCATTAGGAAGTAGTGCAACAGGTGGCTTCGGAGGAGACCAGAAAGAGAAACGGACCAGGAATACAAAGGGTGTATGAAAATGGGTTAGAGGAGAACACGCGGTGAGAAAAAAGAGAGCGCAGAGTTAGAGAGAGGCTTGGGGACATCTAGTGAATATCGTTCACTTTGTGTCTGTGGTATGTGGACCAAATCGCCTTTGCATAGTGTTATTGAAAGCATTGACCAAAATCAAGTAGATTTATTGCTAACTAAAAAAAAATGGCAATATTCTACTAATGAATTTCTCAAAAGTGATGTATTTCTTGAATTCACTGTGGACCCCAACATAGTTTTACAGACGACACATAACCTGGGCAGCTTTACAATGATCTTATAGTAGCAGGTTTGTGTTGAAATGTGAGAATGTGTGATAACAAACATGAATGCATTCTATATTCTTTTTACTACTAAATGCCTTTATCGATTGATGTACCACCTGGGTCAGCTCTGCAGCCATTTCAACTGAGTACTTTTGTTAGAAACTCTATAATGCGTCTTCGAGATAAGGCGAGGTGGGCCTCGGCTCTTTCCATGCTGGAGTTGAACAATTTAATACTTAGTGTGGTTCAAGTTGCCTCACTGCAGTTTCAAAATTAATAAAACCAAATAACACTGTAAATATCATAGTCTTCTCAAGTAACATGAAGTGATTACCGCCACTCAGTTATACCTTTGTTCAGGAAAGTTTATAAAATTGCTTCTTATTAAATTTAATTTTCTTTCTGCTGCTGTAGGTTGGCTTTTGGTTCACAACCTCCCCTTCAAGATACCGGGCTTCGAGAAGGGATGCTACCGCCAGCTCTGGATATGTAATATTTTGCTTAGCATCCAATGAACTTGTTTTCAGAAGAATGACTATTTTTGTGAACATGAAAACTCATGACCGATGGAAAGCACTTCTCGAAAAACTGAATTTGCTGTCTTTAAAGTAGGAGCCTCCGGAGCAGTCCTGCTCATCTAACTATGGGTGGGCCTGGCTCCTTTGTGAAGTTTGAGAATCTCCATGAGCTGAAGCGGCTGTTTCACTGGGGCCCTATCATAGCCCTGAGCGTGATAACCATATGCTCAATCATGGCGGTGATAGACTCTGTCCTCTGGTACTGGCCCTTAGACACAGCTGGAGGTAGTCTGAACTTTATCATGCTCATCAACTGGACGGTCATGATACTCTATAACTACTTCAACGCCATGTTCGTGGGACCAGGCTATGTTCCCCCAGGATGGAAACCGGTAAGAGTGAAAAGGAAGTTATAAACTGAGAGGGACAGATTCCTGGAACTGGAAGGGTCAGTGTATGTGTGGAACTCTTTAATAGAGGGATTGAGAGGAACTCAATGAGTGCAATGCAAAAGTACAATGTTGAGCATGAAAACCTATGACAGTTCTAGAAATGAGGCATGCTTTCATTAAATGTAATCATATTTTTATCATGTAACTAGGCATACATAAAACCTATTTAATCACTACAGTATTATTGTCCCATGTTATTTTTACAGTTGATCACTTTCATGCGCCAGATTCTTTTTCACGAAGTACTTTTTAGTTCTTACTATAGTCTTCTACTCTAGCGCCTACGTTTTCGATTCTTTCTTTTTACTCCTTTTATTATCAAACAGCCACACAATTTGTAAAACAATCAGTGCTGTGGCCCAAAGTTGTTCCCATAAGCGGCTGGCGATACAAATATCAGAGGTGCAAAAACAAGGCTGAGTAGTCTTGATTCTACCTGATTTCTCTTTAACCTACCACCAGATGCTTGATACCTGCGCCCTCTCCTCGCACTTGCAAGTCTTTTCATCCCTGCTTTCTGCATTTGTCTCTTTTCTTTTTTCTTTTTTTCTTTTTTTGTTGTATTATTTCTTGCCATAGAAATACAACAGAGACTGTCCAGCCCGTTTGAGAGAAAGTCCTAATTTCTTTGTCTGGGATTACCCATGAGATATTATCTCGTTACTCAGTTTGCCCTGAGATGTCAAAGAAGCACGCTGAAGGCAATAGCCGTGAAGCTTGTTAATCCATCAAAGAAGGAATTCTTCTTCTGCAGTAAAATTAATTGATTTCCCAAAAAGTAACCTCTTGACAGTAGACAAACCTCGTTGATAATTCTGAATAAGGAGATTCGTGCAGGTTCAGGTTGCTGCTTTGCCAGTTTTCAAATGAGAATCTCCTTTAAATGTCTCCAGCTTCAGCCTACTAGAGTTGCAGTGAATGCCAGGGGGAAGAGTAACGAAAAAGGTCATACATTTCTTCTTCTAGCCTTAATCCAGCCTTATTTCAGGGTCAAATGCAGAAGCATATGGTTTCTTACCATTCCCTACTTAACCAAGCTTAACACCTTTAAGACCTTAACCGTCCAGTATCTCGAAAAAAAGCTGGATTGCTTTTCATACATCCATTTTGTGTGGAATCCTTTCCTTCTAGAAACGACTTTCCTTTGGGCTGAAAGGATGGTCTTTACCGCAAGCTATATCTGTCCTATGAAATCTTCAGACGGAGATCGGTGATCACAAGATCCGTCAGTTCACTACGTTTTCTTACCGAAGTGATGGTCACCAAGAACACTGCTTTCCGGAGGAGCTAATCTCCTACGTCTACAAGGGAGCAGTAGGGGGAACACTCTAAGCAAATTTTAATGATGCAAAGGCATATAGAAATAGAATACTTCCTTAAAGTCAGATCAGCAATCCCAACACTAAATGTAGAATAACACTACTGCCAACATATAAAAAGTACCCAGGAGTCTAGCTTGCTTGCTTCACATTTCTCAGGATTTTCAGCACAGCCATGCTCAAGGAGAAACACTGCTATTATTGCCTTCTGATTTGTAGAGGGATTTTAACACGTTGTTGGTGCTCACTTTGCTTCGTATCATGTGAGCGAGAGAGTTTTATTTGTACAGTTACAGGTCAAGTTATATATGTCCCACCGGATCGTACATGCATACGTGGACATAGTTTGTTTAAGGTATGCTAGCCAGCTCAATGAGCTGTAAAAGTAACCAGTGTTTCAGTGAAATGAAGAAGTAGACATACTAACTTGCAGTATCTGGTACAAAGAGGAGAAGGCGGCCCTGGACTCGCAGAAGCCATTGCAGGCTAGCAAGAGTAACGTGAGAATTTTTTTTTGGTTTTATACTTTTCGTTTACATGTGTGTTAGATTGAATTGGTTTGCTTTTTTGCTACTGTTAACTACCTTGCTAAACGAGTTAATTATGCGTGTTTATAACATTATGCAAAAAACAAAATGTAAAAAAAAAAAGTATGGGAAAGGCATATGGTTTAAAATTAAATTCTATTTACAATTGCCTTCAAATACTCCTTTCAAGAACGGGAATTGCTTGGTTACTATTTAAAATCTGCTTTGACTTCTAACTTTAAAAAATAGTAAGTAAAATACTACAACATCAAACTATTTTGCGAATCTCTGTCCAGAGGGAAGAACCTTTAGCTGTGCTAATCTTGTTTTACCTTGAGACTTACTATTGCCACGAACAATAAAATTATGCTGTTTGCCTTTCTGGCAGCCAGACGTTTCAGGAGTTCTGTTCTTAACTTATGATTGTTTTCTTTGCCAGGTGAATTCTGAGGACGCCACGTATCTTCAGTATTGCAAAATATGCCAGTCATACAAAGCTCCACGCTCACACCATTGTCGCAAGTGTAACAGGTAAAATGGTGTATACATTTCCTTTACATGGCTGTCATTTGCAGTGCAGCTTTCCCATATGATCCGTTTCAGGAAAACGAGATTAAACTTTATGAGAAGCTTTTGCTAGCATCCAGGTCGTGAAGGAATGTTTAGTGTTTTGTATGCACATATTTCCCTGCTCTCTACACTATTAACAGATTGGTACTAAATTAAGGAGTGCGTCAAAATGTCTACCTTTATTCACTGGCAGAGTGCACGCTCACATTGATCCAGGGTTTCTTGCCAAGTTGTTTGCCAATACCCTGACCCTGTTATTTCCCTGAAGTATTTCTCATGTATCTCCCAGCCACTGTGCTGTCTTTTCTGGCCTAGGACTGCATGGCTGTGTGCAGTTTCGCTCCGTGCTGGTGTTGCCGCAGACAGAGTTGCTGATTCATATGTGTTATTTGTGTATGGGTTAATAGAATGGGGCCTGCTTCACATATGTTTGCTCCGGTGTACTTGTTAGTTCGGTATCATATTTTTGTTCCAAGCTGACCTGGGGCAGTCCAGGTCAGTTCTTTTTGACGCCCCTTGGGATCTTTTTCGATTGCTGGGTCTCAGCCGTGGTGGAGAAATTGTATGGTGAGAACATCGTAAAATAAGGCAATATCTGGGTTTTCTTGCTGATTTCACCCTTTTTCTATGTTTCATAACGGACCTTTCCAATCCAATATGGATGATTATTACTTCCTGTGTTAATATTTCCAGGTTAATTGCGCTTCTTATTTAAATGGACTCAGGATAAGGGTCATTGAATTGCAATGTTGCTCTGATCTGAGGCTTCTTCTGGCCCCTAGTCTAGCACCTCTGCATGCCAGTATTCTGGTCAGCAATCATATGGGCTTAACAACTAATATGTAATTATTTGTGATATCAGCCAAAAGGGCTTGCAGGAAAAATTGCTGTTCTAGTCCATAGATTTCAATATGTCTGGAAAGCTAGGATTCTCTAATCCTTTGGCCCTCGCCCATTGTCCTGTATTTCTACCTTTCTCTCTAAAGTTTGTAATTGGCTTTCCATATTTCTCAAATCTGAAGGATAGTCCCCTGGCCAACCACTATTATTCTGCCAAGTCCATCTGCTGTTGCAGGAATCTCAATCTCACTCCTACTCCCTACTTGACCTTTGACCTCCTCTGATGTTCCCTCAAGTGAGGCCAGTCAGGCTCTGTGCTCTTAATCGTACCTTGCAGGCCTTTCAGTGCAACCGTTATCAAATTCTATCCTTAAGTAAGGGAAATCCCTGAGTATCCAGAATAATCTGTCTGCAGGGGCCACTGGACTGGCCCCTCCTCTAGAAAAAGTCCTTTTTGGGTCTGATGTCACTTTACCTGCTCTCTTTAGAGGACATTACTCCTAACCAAGTTCTGGTTTCAGCACTATCAGGGTGAGGACGTTCTTGATCCTTGTTATCTGGCAATGGAGAGTCCATGATCCTGTTAGGAACTTTCACACACCAGTGCCTATTTGGTCACTCAGTCACCTCAGTGCTACACCGGGCCAGATCCTCTAGGCATTCCTGGGTTTCTGGTCTTTGTGGGGGTAGCACCATGCACCCCCTACTACTACTTCTTTCTGCAGCGTACCTTTGGTGGACCAGTGATATGGGCCGCTCACATACGAGGTCTCCATCTTGGAATGCCTTAGGATCATGCACTCAGTTGATTCATAGGTCCTTGGAGGCATTAGAGACCGCACCAACAGCCACTCCCAGCTGAGAGGTCTCTGCTGCTGCCCAAATGTGAGTCCAGTGCTGAACCTGGGCAGCTATACACTGCACGGAAGCTAGATCCACGGCGAAGCACCCCAAAAGGTGGTTATTTTCAAGGCTACCAGACTGTGCTCTATAGGACTTCATTTTAATTAATGGAAAATTGTGCAGATATTGTTATTAAATCGTCCCTCACTCAGAGAGCATTCTTATTTCTATGCGTGTTAGTATCAGATTTAGGAAATCAATGTTTCTTTAAAGTACACTTTAGCTTTCCAATTTTGGAAATTATAGATGCAGGCAAAAACAAAATTACAAAAGCATTTCTGCTTTCTCTTGCACATGAGTCTGAATGTATCGTAACTCTAAACAAAAACAATCAACAGATAACAAATACAAGTCCACCGCTCTTGGCTGCTGTCATCAGCAACAAACTTGGATGTGACTGATGTAATAATGTTTGACTTAATCTCAGCCACTCGTGATCATCACCCAGGCTTGTAGTTCAACCCAATTTTTCCTTTCAATGTGCAGCTATAGATCGAGACCTGCCATATGCAAAACATCCGTGGTCCTGCTCACGTGAGAACAGTCCAGCCAAATCTGTCAGGCCAGTTTCCCTTCAGATTAAAACACAAGCATTCCCAAACAAGTTTGAGCCTACTCAGCACTCCTGGGCAAGGTATAGCTTGAGTCCTGTGGCACAGTAAACCACCTTATCTGGACAAACCCATCAAATCAGGATGCCCTATGGAGTCTAGTGTGATAATAGACTTTTTAAAACGTGTAAAATTTGCTGGACGAGTTAAAGAAAACGTTAAATACTCGTAATCAGATGTAATGTAGTTCATTTTCCTTCAAGCCGCATCTCATTGAAATAAATAACTAAACACAGAAAAAAACAGAAAAAATGAGATTCTAGGCCTCGTCTCTACTGTTTAGAAGCGCCGTGATGATAGAGAGCTGCCAGAAATGTTTCTGCTCAGTTTTGTCTGTTATTTTCCTGTTTCTCCATTGGACCTGGCTACGTATTTTCAGAATAATTGAGAGGGCAAGAAGCTGTTAACGAGTCAAGAAAACGACGTAGAGCTTATGTCTTTTTTTCCTACTCACTTGCATGTCTGTGAAATGTATCTGCAATGATTCTCATTGTACGCACATAACATTAAAAGTGAAATGTGCAATGTATTTAGCAACATTAATGCTATTTATTGAACAACATCTTACAATATCATTCATGTAAGATTAGTATACAAGGCATCATAGTACATAAAATCCATTAATGTTAAATAGTATGAAACTTGTTCTTACTCTTTTTAAATCAAAATACTTACATATTGACATTTAGATAAGTTAACCATTTTATAAACGCGTCCTTGCCTATTTGCACCCCAGTCTGTCATCCTGAGAGAATTAAAGTGACACATGTATGATATGTGCAAAATTCTCATAATCACTACTGCAAAATCTACATTCTCTCTCAAGTCAGCTAAATCTTGCATGGATCCATCACATGTCAATCAACACAATGCCTTGTTCATAACAAATAGATTAGTGTTAAACTGGATTCAGTTAGTGTTAAACTGGATATTTAAATAAGTCCGAGACTCCATGTCGTTAAACTTTATGGTGTAAGTTCCAAATTTTTCTTTTGTCCAGAAGGGATTATACTCCCAATCCTTGATCATTTAGAGATGTAGATCCTGTTGTAGGTAGTAATCTTGTTGACTGGTGCTATGTCCCTATTAAACTGCTATAGGGTTAAAATTTGCAGCCTCCTGGGCAGGCTTAATCCACCTTTAGTCTAGAATGTTGTAATATATAAAATAATTTTGTGTATGTAGGCAATTTATAAAGAGTATATAGATGGACATTACCTTTTAGAAATGACTCTCAATCTTGTCAAACTCAGAAGCTAAGAGTGGCAACCGAGGGTCAGACTCTTCATTGACAGTTGCATGATTTTGGTGTATTTATTTTGAGGCGCTCTTGATATATAGCTAATGAATCTCATCTAAGAACTGATTAATCTGTGCATGGTGGTATGAGTGAACCGTTTTTTATGGCCACAAAAAACAGTTGTTTTCTAAGAACCAAAGATAACAAGAAGACCAGGAACTTTAATCATGACCCAGCTGCTGCACTTTTTGCACGGCCAAAGGCCACAACATCAGTTTCTTCCTCCCGCTTTCTAGATTATCTAATGCATCTTTATTGCGCTTGTTGATGCATTTCTGTAATACTTCCAGGGTGACTTTAGAACCATTTAGTCAGAAAAATAAAGCAGATATGTGGTTGCTCTAGTGTGGGGGAGAAAACTCTATTCTGTGTTCCATTTAGCTAATATAAATTGTGAATAAAGAGACGTGGTGGGGGAGAGGAGCTCGGTCAGCTACCATTGTTAATTAACATTGGTTCCGTCAGCCCATTTGCCATTGGACTCTTAGCTGAGCTCGCTAGTCAAATCTAGTTACAAGTTATGGGATTAGCTAAACAGCTTGGTGTTCCACAGCTCTTCACTTTAGCCCATAATTTCACCTACATGATCTAGTCAAAAGTGGAAAATTTGCTGTATACACATATGTGATTAATATAGTGGTACAACATTCGAATGATTAGAACATTTGTGCTATTTAGGAAGTGCACATCATACTTTATGGAGGAGCCGAAAAATATAAGTAGAACTGAATGTGTAAATGCAGTTGTAAATAGTTGACTAGAAGAGAGATCTTCATAGATGGTGTAGTTTTGGGAACACACAGATCACATGAATAAATGTTTTTAAGCAGGAAAAAGGATATCTTGCAGATACGTAGTGTAATACTAAATTGTTCAATAGAATGGTACACAAACATTGTTCCTGGTTCCTGGTTCCCCCTCCGCCCCATTGATTACACATCCATTGCTGTCAGTTGCAGTTATTTGAGATCCCAGTGCTTAAACTCAACATTCACCCACTTTTTGTGAAGTAAAGACACAGGTGAATTTGCAGTCTTGTTGGCGTCTTGGTACAGTACTGTTCCTTCTGGCATAGTCTTGTTGGGAACAGAACTGAGTAAGCGGCAAGTGGATTGCATGTGGTTAGGGTCCCAGCATAATACAAAACGAGGAATTGGTTGGAAGTGTATGTGGACGATGAACTGTACATGTGACTCTGGGCCAGCAGACACCTCTTCTATACTGTACAGCTTTGAGTTCTGTTTCTGCTGTTCACTTCACTAAAAAACACATTTTCTAGCGTATGGTGCTCAAAGCTTTCCTAAAATAAGTGTTATACATTTTAGTATCATTGAGTAAAGACATAAAAAAGAGTGAATTATTTTATGTTAAAAGTATTTGTGTATTTTGGTCCTTTGTATATAGATGTAGAACTGTCTGAATCTGTACACCCTTTCTTTATTCCTTGTAATGGAGTTCTCATTAACTCCTGCCAAGTTAGTCAGTTGTTGTGTTTGGTACATCAAGATTATCGATAAGTAGTATTTGATTGTCTTTTGTATGGGTTGAGTGTGATTAAATTGTTGTTTCTGAATGTGCCAGGGCTCTGTGTTAAGTTTGTGTATGAGTGCTATGAATTGTGGTCTACAAAAAATATGATTTGGTTGTCTGTTAGGTGGTGCATTGTTTCTATCAAATGCAACCTAAGGAACCTTTTCAGTACCTGGGAAGCCAGAAACAAAGAGATGCCAATGTATAGGTTAATCATTAAAAAAGTACCGAGCAGAGACAAACTTTTAATTGAACATGTTTAAGCGACATAGATGTTAAGACTGTACCACTGAAATACAGTTCTTTGGGGGACATGCTTGTGCTTTTCTAACTGAACTGTACGTTTTAATCTGCCTAACATCAATGGTTGGGGATTGTTGATGAATTTTAAAGACTGTGTTTTTCTTTGTTTTTGTAATAGGTGTGTGCTGAAGATGGACCATCACTGCCCATGGATTAATAACTGTTGTGGACACCATAACCACGCCTCTTTCACGCTGTTCTTGTTCTTAGCCCCGCTTGGTTGTATGCACGCAGCTTTCATTTTTATCATGACTATGTACACCCAACTTTACAACAGGGTAAGCAATGTACATGTTCTTTTTCTCTGTTATAGAAAAAACTGGTTACTCCCTACATGTTCGTTGTCTTCAAGGTTCGCCATTAAATCAGAATTTTTTGTTCACTCAGATCTGATTCCGTATGTCCCCCAGTGTGCATGATATTGTCATTCTTTTGTTAAATCTGTTTTTTTCCCCCCAATCCTGATCTTGTCCGTTTGTTGTTAATTCATTGTGGTTGTATTGTAGCTTGTTTTACAAAATTAATTCAAATTTAAGTGAAATATGGCATTCAAGTACTGGGGAAAATAACGTTTGGAAGAAATCTTTCTGTAATGTTCATGAAAAATATACGATTTTGTTTTTAGTCCATCCAAGGTACTATGAAAGCATTTCATAATATTTTAAATGTACTATACACTAAATATAACCTTATACATTCGTACAATATATTTATTCTAGATTCATTTGCATCAAAGAGGTTAATTTATTGGATACCTGTAGCTTTATAAATAAATAAAATATATAAATACATAGTGCATGATTATGCAAAAATTGTGCACACTACAAGCACTGGACTCCTATCAGCAGACCAAACTGCAGAACTAAAAATTTCTTTAGCTTTTTCTTCAAAGCTAAATGATTGGGCAAGGGTAACTATCCTTTTACACTTTGGTATGACTCACTTATTGAACGTATTTCAGAATTCTTCAAGGTAAAGTAGAACCTCTGCTGTACTGATGATACTCAGAGTTGTAGGGGGATCAATTGAAGAAGGTAATGCCTTATTTATATCGTGATCTTATTATCTTTGTTTTGCTCTGACAAGAAATAGTAAAAAGGAAAAAAGGCTTTTCTGTTTGCCCCTAAACCCGCTTTTCTATTTCTGGCTGTATGTGGGGGTCTTCTGTCATTACATTTCTTTTGATTTTGAAAAGGCTTACCACCATTTCAGGCCATGTGTGTAAACCTTATGTTTAAATTATTTTTATTAAGTTTGCATACTCCTATTTTAAACTGCATGTGTCTGTCTCTCCAACATGAGCACCATAGATCAAACAGTAATCAACACTACAAACCCCACTAAAGAAAAAGGAATTATAATCAATAATCCACCCTCCGCGAACGTTCCCCTATTGACACAACCGGTCCATGCAGAACCATTAAGGAGGAAGGAGTAGAGCAGAGAGACTAGGTCAGAAAAACAAGAAAGTGTAATCACCCAAATATTTAAATTACCCATGCTCGTTCGCCCACTGTGGGAGGTTCACAGTTGCACAGATAATACCCCTGTCCAATCAAGTCCCCCAACATACATTCAGAAATACCATCTCACCAGCCATCGATTGGTATCACCCAGTGGCTGCTGAGGGAAAGCTGTCCACAAAGGATGCAGCCAAGTCCAACTGTACAGACTCATGTTTTTCCCCTTTTTAGTCCACTTTGTTTCACAAGGTACCTCCAGTCCCAGTCAGCAGGAACACTATTGCAATACCACTCATCTCCACATTACTACCCCTTGGTCTCTGGGGCATCCAAAGTGTACCACACACAATTTGTCTCACTTCTTCAGCCGTGAGGGCTAACAAGACACCCCAAACTCCTCTTATTTCCTCGAGCCAGGTTCAGGTGTTATTCATGCTGGAACTCCTAGTACCCTTGGGCACATTTCTTGATGTAAATGCAAAAGCGTTCTAGTCACCACAAGTGTAAAGATCTCTACGACATTGTGTTTGAAAGACAATCACGTCCTCAACCTCCTTATCAGACTCTTTAACTTGGTGCTCCACCATCTGAATTCTGATTGCAGATTTCATTTGTTTCCTTTCTGTATTCTGCACTCTGTGAAACCTTCCAGCTTGCCCTCAACAGGTCTTGCAGCCTTATCAATATTTTTTGGCTTTCACAGCCAAGTATGCTTTAACTCTGAAATAGAGTGCAGGAATGCCCTTTTTTTCACTTGTAGTTCCTTGACTTGTACATTGTCTGTGACCAGCTTCACTTTGTTGTTCCCTGTTGCCTTTTACATCAAAATTAAATCATCTTAATATCATGTCTTGTCAGCTATGGTAGCATGGGGCCTAGAAGATCAACTGCAGATGCGAGCAGTGAAGACATGACTGCTTAACTTAGAAGCAACGTGTAAATTATTTATGCAGTACTCAAACAGTAATACATTGAAAAACACAACACTAAGGAAAAAACCCACAACAGTCTAAAAAAGAGTTAATTTTAATAAATAAAAAGATACCTGAATAACGAAAATCCAGTTAGTAGAGCTGGTGTTAATATCAGTCTTCGGTACAAGTAGCTCCAGGAAGTGCAAAGTGACAACTGGGATTATCTGGTCATGCTGGACCACGACAAAGTCACAAGTTCATGCTGACCACAATAAAGCACGGGTCGGATAAAGAACATAGTTTGGCCTGCTGGTCAGTGTACCAGGTTATAGTTGGACTGAGATGCAAGGTCCTGTGATATTCTTGGGGCTGCCAATCAGGAGCTGCAAGATACTGAGTTGAGATGCGTAGTGCTGCGTCAATTCCAATGAAGTCGATGATCAGGAGCTGCAAGGTGCTGCGGTACTAGGTCCTGCTGCAAGATCCGTTGGTTCTGAGGAAGCTGCCAGTCGGGAGTTGCAAGGTGCTGCAATGCAAGGTCTGTGTCGAGATGCAGCATGGCACAGGCAGGCCCAGTTACGTCAGGACAACTTGGCAGATGCAGTATAGGTCTCTGGGTCTTATGTCCCTGTAGCTCGGTACAGGAGGCCAGTCAGTTAGCCCCAAGAGTTACTCTGGCGGTTCTGGGTTCAAGGCGCAGGTCCAGGCTTCTTTCCTCAGGCAGCAGAGCAGTCCTTCTTCTGAGTCTTCCACATGTCCAGAAGAATTGAGACGAGTTGGTCAGAGGATGTAATATTTGTACCTGATGCCAGCTTTCAGGTGGGAGAAACTTGTAGACTTTCCTCCCACGTCTGGTTCTGGAACTTCCTTCCTCCCTGCCCTGGTCATAAGATGTCTGGAGTCACAAAATGCAAGTGTGAAGTTCATTGTGTGTGTACTGAGAGAGCTCCTTTGATGTGCAAGTGTGGTAGGCAACAGCTTCTCCCACCAGGTCAGAATGGTCCATCCTGCCAGTATCCATGCCCCCTTTGTGATACTATCTGGGAGGAATACACAAAGGTGAACACCTAGTCATGTGACCCAGAATATAGGCTGTAGGCACCAAATGGTTAGGACAAGAAAATGCCAGCTTTCAAAAAGTGACATTTTCAGAATTAAGACTTAAAATCCAAACTTACCAGTAAAGAAGGTTTTAAATAAAATAAAATCCCAAACTTGAGTTATCAATTATGAAGTGTAATAAGGTAATCCAATGTTATCCTATGGGTGAGAGAAGCCGTGCAATAGTGTTTAGGAGTTGTTTACTACCAGGATATGTAAAACTTACTCACATGCCCTGCTTTTTCAGTACAATACACCCTGCCACAGGAGCCTTTTATTAAAAAGGAAAGTTTGGTCCTGGAAAAGGGTTTATTTTACCAGGTCAAATGTCAGTTTAAAAGTGTCCTACAGTCTGCAGTGGTAGGCCTGAGATATGATTTAAAAGGCTACTGTGGTGGCACAACAAGTGAAGCACGCCCAATAGTAACATTTCACTTACAGGCCATGGGTACACAAAGTACCACTTTACTAGGGACTTACAAATAAATTAAAGAAGGCAATCAGGTGTCAGACAGTTGTACCATGTTTTAGGGAAGCGAACAAGCACTTTAGCACTGGTTAGCAGTGCTAAATTAAAACAGAGTCCTAAGGCCAACACAAATGATTCAGCAAGCAAAAAAGAAAAAGTGATCACAAAATATTTGGGGGACTACCACCCAAGGGTATCTGGACTAACAGTTCTACACTTAATAAACATGCCACCTCCCCTTGCTGTTGTCAGCGGAACCAAGGGAGTCCACAGCAAGCGAGAAATCCTCTCCTCCGAGATTAGCACCATGAGGCGCTGCCATCTTGGACTCCATCTGGCTCTGCCCTGTATACCAACTAATTAACATCATAAACATCATCCCCAGCCATTATGATTTTTAGCAATTAATAATAAATGTAATTGTAGGCTTCAATTGATCGTGTAACCACAATGTGAGAAGATTGAGGGAACTTGTCTTTTGTTTACTGGAAGGCATTTGGGTGACTAAAGCGAAACTGAGAAAGAGTGAGCTTTTAGTGTTTTGTTATAACGGAAAACAGCAATATGGTTATACGAATTCTCAGATAAAAAGTTAAGCTATTTAATACTTCCGTACTATCCCAAAGAGTAAAGGTTGAAGTGGGCTGTATCTAGGCATGTGATGTATTGAATTCATGCTCTTTGAATGTATGGTATTTTAGCACTAAGAACTAAAATTAGTTTTTGTGGAGAGGCAACAGCATTGATGGCAAAAAACGGAGTAGTTAAAAAAGAAACATACCCATAATCTAAGCAAAAATAATAAGAAAACACAGACTTGTTCAGGGTTAAAGGAAATATAGCAGGAATTTTAATTTAGCATGACACTAGTTAAGTGCGGGATAAGAGTAAACATAAGTTATTTGCTTCTATATTTTGTTTCGACTATTCCGTCACATGCCACATATATATTGTAGGAACTGCTAAAGGCCACACGATTTGATTTTTCTAAAGTACTCGGGTTCTCAGCAGAAGTACAGAAATCATTTGCAGCAAAACTGACATTTTTAAACCGGAAGAGGGCCTTTTTGGGGAGAACAACCAGCATTCACAAAAATATTACAAAACAATGATGTTTTCACAAATAAATAAAATTAAAGTCCAAGGGATGTGGTTGATATATCAATTTATGAAACAAAATGTAATGCTAGAACTAACAAAAATAAAAGTTACATAAGAAGGCCATTGTTTTGCTTTATTCATTAGGCAGACATTCTTAATTCTAAAATTTCAGGATGAAAAATATTGTGGTCAAGCTTTGTTTCCTCTATTTTAAGATAACTGCAATGTTAGTACTTAACTTGTGAAGTTCAGTGGTCCTGCTGTTTCTGCGTTGTTTTTTTTGTTTGTTTTTTTGTGGCAGGAGACTTGGGGGGGTGGGGGGGCATCACTTCAATCTTGCAAATAGCCTTCTTCCTACTGAGGACCACAACTGCACCCAAAGCCATCTATCCCCATTTAGCAGTGCAACTCATGCTGCAGTCAGCAAATGCACAGAATAAATCTCTGTACCTAAAATGGTATTGGCAAACTCCGTGGAAAAAATGTTTAATTATTTTAGAAAACTAACTATTAAATTCTGTTACAAATATGGATGGAGCAAAGAGTCTGCTATTCATGGTGTGTGCAGTTAACCTGGGTGGTGGACAAAGTATTAAACATTTTCAAATAAGAGAAATTGGTTAATAATTGGATCCAGGTAGGTATGTTGAAGCTTCATCACAGGCGTGGTGAAACTAGAGACATCCAATTGATTTGTGACTGACACTGAATTTGTCAGTTGTGGGCCACTTGAACTTGAAGAAGGTTGGTAAGACACTGTTGCTTCACTCACAAGTAAGGTAAGTATTCTGGACTCCAGATTGGTGAAATTATTAACTATTTAAGTGGTCGGAAAATAAGTAGTTGATGGAGATAGGTGAAGTTTTGCGAACATAGTTGTACGGCCCATCTGACTACGCCATTTGCATTGAAGTAGAGCATAAGTGAAAAGTGAGCCTCTTTAAATTGTATTAAGCTGTTCAGCAAAGTTGATTCAACCCCCTGAAAGAGTGAAAACGTCATGAGTGGTGGAGGATCCAAGATTCAGAGCAGGCAAATGCAAATTCATGCCTTTGGAATAGGTACATGCTGCATAGTTACACATCAGCGCTACAGAGCTTGAGCATGCAATTCACCTGTAAGATTTGCATCCACTAACCAAATTCTGCCCTAGTGTAAGGTTAGGCAGTGAGTTCTGATTACATGTTACTGCTTTTTAAAAAACAGTTTATATTTTTTTTAAACTAATTTGGAACTTTTAAAAGCTGATTTGGTTTATTAGGTTATTATAATTTTCAAGAATTGGTAACAAGTTACACATACTTTGTAAGTTTTAAGTTAATTAGGAGTTTAAAAACATCAGTGCTGCATGTTAAAAGTTAATGAGTAAGCTATTTACCTTTAAAATGTTTTGGAATTTCATAGTGTTTTGTAATGTTGATAAAAGTATCTCAAATTTATTTAAAAAAAATGTAAACTGTTTTCTGGAAACGCAGTGCTTTGAAAACGTTGTCATGGTTTTGAAACAAGCCAAGAATATCACAGGTTCCATTAACTATTTGGGCATCTATCAACATTGAGATTGCTGGCCAAACAAAGTAAAGTGTAAGAGGCAATATAGTGTGAGCTTTTTGATACGCCCACTTTTTTCTGATTTATGCCTTTAACCCATAATTGTGAAAGCAGCACGCATTTTGAATTATTTATTTTCTTAAGGACAGACATTTGAATTTCTTCCCACTCTTGGCATTGAAAAACCTTTCAGAAGTGAAGGGTCACTACATAGAACTGTCTTGTCCCAAATACAAGGAAATGGAATGAAAAAACCTCTTTAGAATAGGGCAATGCAACATTCTTGCATTTTAGGCCTTGCAAAACTAGTGATACTTTCTCCATTAAATATATCTTTCTTCTTGGCATTATAATACTCATGATAACTTTATAGTAGCATAGACTTAGGGCATCATATGTAGAACACAGGAGGGCTTTGCAACCACATGTCTTAAACCCATGAATTTCAAATTCCCTGTCAACACATAAGATCTCTTTCTGGATTGAGAGTGAATGAACATAGATGCTGCATAGTGCTATCTTGAAGAATATTCTTACCCCAGTTTACAGGTGAGTAAAAACTAAGACACAGGAGTATGTAGTAATTTTCTGAATGTCTTATCTCATAAATGATTTTGGACTAGGACTGAAGCTCATACAAAATGCACCCTTTTACAGTAAAACTGTTGTCACTTATGATTATAAATGCCGCCTTGTAGGGGTTCACTCAAGAGTGCCTTATATGATGCCCTGAAAGAGAAGGTTAAACAGTTATAGCGAAAATGTAACTCTCCCGGGTTGCTTGATGAGTGATATGTACAAGCAAGCTATTATTACCGGATGCTAACCTTGAATAGGATTCTAGAGACGATCTGCCCTTTGTCAGTTAGCCATCTAGTTGATCAAGATAAACATAGCCAAACGTTGGCTCTCTTCTTTGATCCCAACCTCAGCCTTTTAGTATTGTTCTTCTTTTTAAATTCAGTTCCAATTTCACTTATCAGAGAGACTGTCCACAGGCACTTCTTGGGGAGTGCTCTGCTTATGGTAGGTGTATGACTGCACAGATCTTGCTTCAGTGATCATAACAGCTTCACTGTACTGATCCTGCTACAAAAGGATCATAGCAAAATGTTAAGTTTATAGTCTTTCTTCACAACAAACTGAAATGTTAAGTAATTATTCTCTTTTCAGTTTATTTTTTGTTTTCACCTCTTAGAGTTGGTGTAAGATCTTTAAAATTATAGAATCTGATTGTCTTTTCAAATGAGAAAATCCCTCGTTAATACTTCTTAGGAAGTTGTGTTTTTTTCCTTTTCTCTTGCATACAGTTTGGCTGAATACACTGCGCTTGGGTCCAAGGTACTTCAATATCCTTTCTTTAAAGGGAGTGTTAAATACTATTAATTTACTTAAATGGAATTCTGTTCCTTTTAACAAAATGGTTTCAGACCTTTTTATTTGTTTCAAAACAGAAGAATGCTTCCAAAATAAGAATCAATGACTAATCTTTTCTCTGAATGACGCGTGTGTGCCCTTACCCCGAGATCGGACTGGTCTCAAAGCCTCGTTGGTTATTCTTTCTCTTCTTTCCAGGTGCCAGTGAGTCCCCGATCCCTCCATCAGTAGACTTTCAGAATAGCAAGTGACTCATCCTGGGCGGCGCTGCTTTTGTAGAAAGGACCCACCCATGATGGCCATCATCCAGGAATTCATTGTGCAGTCCTGTTTTTAATGGAGTAGGAAACAGCTATTTTTAGGATAGGTTTCAGACCATACTGCTTTCTAAATTCAAAGAAGAATGACACCCTGACCTGGCCCATGTTCTTGCAGGCTGCACTTTCTTGCCAATAGGTTTGAGTCGTTTTGAGAGTTGCACACCGTGAGTGTGCTTCTTATCTGCCAGCACCATTATTGTATAAACCTACTTGTCGCCAGCTAGAGCACGCGTCTCTTCTGTGGGCTGATTAGTGATCAGACGGTCCTAGGGGCGTGACCCAGGGTTCTGGCACGTAGCATGTTTGTGAATAACCTGCAAGTCCTTTGCAGACTTTTGAAGGGACTGAGTGTATGGCAGTAAGTAACAAGCTTCTGTTAACTTGACAGCCTCTGCACTGTGGCCAGAAAGGCATGAATAAAATTCAATATGAAAAATCGATAATACACTTGACTACAAATGGTCTGGGTATAGTGTGTAGTTGGGCCGCTTGTGAGAAGACTTTAAAATAATGCTTTTAGATAAGTGTATTTGTCCTCGTGCACAGGAAGCACGTTCACCATTAAACAACCAGCAGAGTGCAAACGTGTGCATGTGTAACCTTTGCATGGTAATACATTGTAACGATTGTTGGTTTTCAGGTATCATTTGGATGGAGTTCAGTTAAGATTGATATGAGTTTTGCCAAGAGAGACCCTCGTCCCATAATTCCCTTTGGCTTGTCGGCTTTTGCTACCTCTTTGTTTGCCTTGGGACTTGCATTAGGAACAACCATTGCAGTTGGAATGTTATTTATTATTCAGGTGAGTTCAACAGGAATTTCTTTTAATGAACATTTTTGTTGGATCCAATAATAACCATGCTTTGTTTCATTCTATGATCTAGTGTGTATTGCAGTCTGTCAATTTGGAAAATTACTTACCTAATTTCTATCATTATTTTGTCAAAAGGGCAATGTTGAATGTTTTATTCAGCTTCTAACCGGTATTGAATAGTGTATGCTTTTGTGATTCTTTTTTATATAGAGACATTGAATGATGATAATTCAAAGTGTGATGGTAGGGAGTAAATGTCGCCAATGAATGGTGGTGAGAAATGAGAAGAGGGAGGGTGATAAAAAATGAGTGTTACGGAGGGGGTGGAACAGCGACCAGCGAAGGGGGAAGAAGCCAATAGAGGCAGAGAGCAAATAAATATAAATGCACCCATGGTGTGCTAAAAGCAGTTTCCTGAATGAGAGCAGTGGAAGGTACAAGTCATCCAGGCAGAAGGATGGTAAAGAAGTTACGCTCAACCCAGGGGACAAACACAAGAAGAAGAAGTAAAGCTGTTGAATAAGCAGCAAGCATACGAGCGTTACAAGAAAGCCATCTAATGAGAAGCAGTGGCCTGAACCAAAGCTCACTATAAGTATTGTTTTTGCCTACAATAGATATTTCGATAACAGGCAGCTGAAGCTCTAGGCAAGACCTGGTAGTACAACCCTCTAGGACCACACTTATCAGCTTTCCAAGAATGCTTGCAAATCAATGTCAAATGTACACACCAGTTATTCACGAACTGAGTTTTGTTTGAGATTGGTCTGGATAGGTGATGTGTGTTTTATTTTTTATACTGGGGCGCACACCCAAGCTCTTGCTTTAGAGGGAAATAATACGTTTTTCCACACACATCTTGTCTCCTTAGCAAAGTCCTAAGTTAAAAGTGCAAATTGGTAGATGTGTCCTTTGTGAAGTAATTACAGCCCACCCCATTTTGCCATGCTGAGCAGGGCAAGAAAAGGTGTGTTGTGGAAAAAAGTTTTCGGACGAGAGAAAAATGTTTACTTTTTATCTTTTTCAAGTTCATGAATGCTAATTGCACCACATGCATATTTTGGCCAAGTTTTAATTATCCCACATTTCTTCTCCAGTCATTGACTTACGTAGCTATTTTTTGGTGAATACCATGTACCTACATTTCAGACTTAAGACATACTTAAGTTACATTTCCTTGCCATGTTTCGTGAATTTCAAGATGAGTTGTAACTTAAAAACGCATATAAGTGTAACTTACCATATAGGGTTATTGAAGAAGTGCACTTCAGAAGTGTAACCATCCCTACTTGGTGAGCTCAAATGACCATGGTCAGTGTTCAAGTTGGAGCACTTGTGTTGAAGCCACAGATTCACATTCACCCAAGATGGACACTTCCTTTCATATTTCTGAGTTCTGTAAAGAGGCAACGGTGAGATTTATTATGGTACCCAGTTGTGTTAAAGTTTTTCAGGTAGAACACTGGTTAAAAATGATATGGCGTTGGCAAATTTTTTCTGAGGTGCAATAGTTTGATTACATTCCCATTCTGCAAAAGTAGATGGCCAAGTGTTCAAGGTTACAATAAGAGATACGTTTGATTGAAGATGCTTTCCTTTTGAAAGAAGCGTCATTATTGGGAGTGGGAGGTTTAATAAACATCGGAGTATGAAGTGTACCCGAGTCTGCAACATTATACAGTGCTTGCTCACGGTGCGAGACAAGCTATGGTCTGTATTTACGCTGTTTTTTTATTTTTATTTTTAAATCTATAATTTTAATGATACTGTATTCATGTTAATAATACCCATTTGTTTTAATTAAATCATTAAATTTTATATCATTAATAAAATTGTAAAACATTTTTATCAGGTCTGCCTTTTGCTTCTCCCATTCAACGTTTACCCAGACATAATTCTGAATTGGAGATACATATATCTCAGTCCCTATCTGGAGATAAAATTCTATCCCCTCCTGTTTAGTCTAACTGAGCAGTAAAAGCACGTGTGCTGATGGTGTTCGCTTGGATATTTCTAGTTCCTTAGGGCAAACTAACAATACACATTGTACATATTATGTCGAATTATTGTTTTGAAGCCATGTTACCTGATCAAATTGCTACTTGATGCTCCTGAAGGCTAAGGTTGTTTGTTGACTTTGAAAGTCTAGAGTTTGTTTTGTGGAGTGAATTGGCCACAAATGACGTACACAAAGGTCAACTTCAGGGCACATAGAAAAACTTAACACAGAATGTCAGTGAGTTGGTTCCGGAAAAGGAAACAATCGAAATAAGATGGCCCCTTCAAGGGAATAGAATTCCAGAAGTGAAAAGCTCCCTAAGTGCATGTGACTGAATTGCAGCTCACCCGAGGTTCCTAGGTTTTAAGTTGTAACTGCAGACATCGAGAGTTTTCTTTAAGTACAGGTATTGACGCAGTGACATAAGTCACCGTAAGAGCTTAGTGTATGGAGGCATGAACTACCCTTGTCACAGGGACAAGTCTTGATCGATTTCACATCTGACTTCTTTAAGATACTTAGATTTGCATAGTAATTTATTGAAAACATGGAAATGGATGCCTTCTAGCATGCCTGCACATCCTGCTCATCAAGTACGATATTCTTCACTGTTTTAGGTGTCTGGCTCCGTCTCTCCCCTCGAAATACCGCTATAAGACTGTGAAAGCGTTCACTGACTAGGTCAGAATTAAATCACATGGGCATGACAGAGGCCTGGATTTTAGATTTACCTATTTGATCTCCTCCTGAAACATTTGATTGAGTAGCAAAGTCACTGATCTTGTGACCCAGATCCCTGGGTTCTAATCTTAACTATGGCAGTTCTCGAAAGTGTGTATTCAGGGCAAATTATGTAATGTTTCTGTGCGTCAGTTGTTATTATGAGCGATATAAAAATTGTGCTGTGTAAATATGCAGATGCTTCACTTCAGATATATATGATTTATCTCCCTGGCTGCCATTCATGTACTGTGCTCCATTACTTCTAATCTAGGGTGAGCCACGGAAGAATCAATGCATATCTAGCCGAGTACTTTCGACTGACAGAAGCAAATTTGAAAACTAAGGGTGTCCAAATATTTTGTAACACTGGTATCCTAATAGTATCAGTTGCGATTCACTTGCAGAGGGCATTCCGAAAACAATTTGTAAGTCTTCCTCAGAACAAAGCTGAATATAGCAGTAGGATCACAATGTGATTATTTGAAAGCACCTAAGTTTCAGGATACCTGTGGCATCTTTCAAGATCCCTCAATTGATGAGCTATTCCTACCCAAGTCAATTAAAATCTTTTTACCATAATATCTTATTACATCGATTGAGATTCTGATTGTCTGACTTTATTCTTCAAGTTTAACTTTATTGGATAGAGTGGAGTAGAATACTTTAAGTTAATTCGAAACATGCTTAGGCCTTTGCATCATTGATAGTCAGAGATCAAATTCTGAATGACAGTGTATAGCTCAGCTGTATATGGTGAGAGTTTATAACTCGTTTTTAGGTGTAGTGTGGGTAGTATTGATTCCTGGTTATTTTAGTTGTCATAGGAGAATAGATAAAATTGTAATGCAATCTTGTAATTATAAATGGTGTTTTCTTTTGTTTTTTTTTCATCGCCTATCCACAAGTCAGAAAATTCTTTCCATGGCTGTAGCGCTACAATTTTCAATAAGTAAAACCATGTGAATTTTTTTTTTTTTAAATAGAAAATTGGTTACAGGGTGAATCAGCTAGAAATGTACAACCTTTTCATCAAAACAGCCTGTGCTGCAATCTTTTCTATTACGCATATAAAACTCGGAAGCATTACAAGCTGCCTGGCTACAAAACCTAATTTTTACTTTTGTAAGTCTTTTACTTAATTTTCAAAACGACCAGCAAAAACCACATAGACCATCAAAATTGAACTATGCAAGATCGAAGCAAAAGTGCTCTGAAAAGTGTGACATTTCCTATGTAGTGATGTTAGCCACTTCCTTCCAGTCGAAACAGTACAATGAAGAGAATATCCCTGCCTTGTAAACATTTTGGCAAACACTCAGTCTCATATTATATCCTTGTAAGGGCCTGGGCTGCCGGATGAGTTTAGAGAAAAAAAAAAAGGATACTTCATGCCTTTTTGTACCCGTACCGTAAGTTCCCAAAATCCGTCACGCTGCTTGGGGTTAATGCTGAATCCAACAGCGGATCGTCAAGTTTTGCACTACTTACCTTTATCATCTGCATTTCACAATCAGGTAACATCATCAACATAATTTATTACTTGTGTTAGCTACTAATGTAAAACCTCAGACCTCAGTTCTCCAACCAGGAGTCGGGATCAAGTGAGCTTAATTGTAGGCAACTGGCCCATCCACCAGTTACAAATGATTGCAATCGTGGTAATCTTGTAAAGGAAGGCAGATAGTGGAACGCTGCATTTGAGCCTTGATTAATATTTGACGTGGTCTTTGCTTTCATTCTTACTCGATTTGCCTGTTAAGTGTCTTGTGTTTTGGCATAGTTCATGCTCTGGTGCCACTGTTTTGAAATGTGTTCGCAATGTATGAAAGAACTCCCCAGGAGGTATTACTTTCTCTTTGTAGAGGCAAAAATAGTGCCTTTTGTGGTATATTTTTGCAGCAAGCCTGGTGAACCGATGGCACTATGATTCCTTTAATGTAAATGCACGTTGGAATAGGTGGCATTGCCCCCAGGGGGCCTCACGTTTCACCCCGGGCATTGTCAGGAGCAAACCTTCTCTATCTTGTTATTGATCAGTGTTTTGCTATTTTAGAGTGGAGAGCAACTTGTTTTTGTCCACAGAAACTGAGGCAATAAAAACATATGTTTTTCTGAACGGGTCTCCCCTTCACACTGCTGATTGGTTGCTTGGTCCTCCAGCTCAGTATTTATCCAGTCAATGGCACATAGCATGTGGGGTAAGGATGAGTCTGATCTTGCAGTGTGACTGGTGCTTCCTAGGAAGCACCAGTCACACTGCAAGATCAGACTACAACCTTCTCACTGAGTGGACTTCCCATAGATCAGCATGCCTACATCATCCCTGCAGCAACCTTTCTTCCATCATGGATACCAAGTAGTCCAGCTTTCTGCAGTACAGAACTAACAGAACCACAACTACAAATGTTCATATGTTCAATAACAAACCTGATAACAGTAGTGATTTAACTTACATTCATGGGCTTTGTTGTATAAGTAAAATGTTTATAGTGAACATAGGTATTGTTGCTAGTGTGGTGTTTAAATTATAATTACGTGCCAGTTTGATTTATTTTAAAAAAATGTTTTTTTAATATTATAGTTGAAAGTGATTTTAAGAAATAAGACGTCCATAGAATCGTGGATAGAGGAAAAGGTAAGCTTGTTTGGCAAGTAATTTTCTGTTCATTTCTGACGAAAGGAGTTGCTAATATTGAATCAAAAATTGCATTTGTTTGCTTTTCCTCTCCCTGCACACAAATGTAATGAGCATTAATTTTTGAAAGCTCTTTTCAGTTCCAGTTTTATACAAAACATACACATCATTGCTTGGCAGTCTTCTCTGTTTATATTGATCACAACCCTAGACTCTTCTATCAAAGTGAATGTGCAGTTATGGGCATAAGAGCGATGGGCCCAGAGAAAGAGAAATGTGAAATTTGGGATTCACAAGTGTGAATAATCTAGAGATTATAATAATTTATGGAAAAAGCTGGAAAATTGTGGTTGAAACTCCCTTTTCTTATGGGTGCTTCTACCCACTGATTCTTCATCTTGAGAATCCTCCTAGATAGCGGTCTCTGGATTTTATAATCTCGTAGTACATAAACCACACTCATGACCATTTGTAGCACAACTCCACGTCAAATGGCAAGGATTACTTAATGCAGCTTATTCTGATGAGGAATGGGCGGATGTTATTACGAACATGGGTAAAGGAACCAAAGGCCAGAATTACATTTATTCTTTTCAAAATTCTTCATAACTGGTACTGGTCATCATAAAAACTCAAGACAGCAGGTTTACTACACCATTCTACCTGTGCAATATACTACACATACACATATTATGCGATATACCACACATTTTATTCCAGTGTCCAGTTTTGAAAGAACACTGATCTTCTGTAACTGCCTCTCTACACAGTGCTATAAGTGTGTTTATTCTTTTAATGGGAAAATTAGTTCTATTACATGATGTTACTGATTTCCCAAATATAATAAACCATACAAGATGATTGATAGCTATCTCACTCACCATAACAAAAAAGTGTATATAGTGACATTGTCCTACGTATGATGAGTGGCTTATTGAAATGTATAAAATGGTGTCCTATGAAAAACTTAATTTTGGTATTTTCATCCCGATTTGGAAACCTTTTCTAGCTAATACATATTCCATTTCTGGAAATACTTAACGTTTTTCCTCCTTACAAAATACAACAAGTGAGTCCCTTCCTTTTCCGTCATCTCATCTCCTTATTAACTGCTCATTATTATCTATATTCCTACTGGTATCATTAAGACTGTTGACACTTCAGTCATAAATATTGTTATTTTTTTTAGGACTTACTGTTTATCTGTTTGACAGTATTGAGTTATCAGGGATATCTCCAAATGAAATGTTATAATTGTGGATTTGTTTGATATTAACTTCTAACTACCTGTAATATATGGTTCAATACATAAAACCTACATCTTCTCCTCTCTTGTCCACCTCCCCATTGTTTTCGTTCTTTTCAGGTTAATTGTCTTTTCAGGTCTTCTTTCTAAGATGTAATTCACAGTTGGTTGTATTATGAAACATATCTCTTATGTTGTATTTATTGATATCTGTATTATGGTTTTGTTTTTAGAAATCTGAGAAGTTACCATTTCAAGGTGTTTTACTGGATGACCATAATTTGCTTTATTGTTTAATTTTTTTTCTCATATTGTTCATTTATTGACATGTACTTTTCAATAAAACCATACAACCAAAAGAAGAGAATTCTTCTAGGTGCCAGACAGGATCTAGTAAAATTATTGCAATAGCTCCTCAGCACCAGCAGGTTGTGATGCATTGCTCTAGGTGCATCTCTGGACTCTCCGACCAGAAAGGACTCAAACAGTCCTTCTAACACCCTCCCTGCAACGTAACATGACCATTCTAAAGGGGAATGCACCCACAAAACTGCAAGAAGAATCACAAATGGAGCCCTCCCCCTTGCATCAGTCCTGTTTCATTGCCCTTACTCGACTCCAACTTTGACATCCTTTTATGAGCCTGTACTGGTCCTTGAGAAGTTGCAGGTTTCTGACACTTTCAGCTGAGTGATGGTCTTTACTGAGGCAGTGCTCCAGAAATCCACATCACTCTCCATAGTGCCTTCGCCCTATGGAGTTTTCGAGCCTCCCAGCCAAACCTCTGTTAGCTACCACTTACTTGATGTTGGCTTCCCCGTACCCTTTATGAGTTGCTCCAGAAAAGAGGGCTCCTAACCCACCAAACACCCCTCTGTTTGCTATGGCACCAACACCTGTGTCAGAGCTGTGCTTGAGGCTGCAGGCACCAGCTCTTATCTTGAATAGGGTAACCTGTTCTGGTGAAAGCGAGAGTAAAAGTAAAATCTTTTCAGGATGACCCCCGCTGTACAGGCCTTCACGACATGTCCAGTGGTTCCCCAGAATGGATGCCCTATGCAAACCAATTATAATGCCAGAATTTATCCTCACAGTGATAATGATGATAATAAGGCAAATCTTATTCCTTAATGTTATAACGATGACTGCTCCATTGCCAAATGATAGCTCACTAGTCACCTCTCCTGAGGTTTAGTTGGACTATACCTCTGGACCTCTTTGTGAGGAGGTTGCCTGTTCCACAGCTGTTATCCATGAAGCAGCCAGATTCTGAAAATTCCTCTTCCCATTGAAGAGTTTAAAAACAGTTTGTTGACTTTGATTCTGCAGCCTGCCTCTTCTGCCTTAGAGACTGCTGCCATTTCAGGCCCTCTTGGACCCAGTTCTTGGGACTAGCCCCTTTCTGCTGCTGCTGCTATTTGGCAGATCTCTAAGTTGTATATATTAGTTGAAGGCAAGGAGGGGTGAACTTAAGGTTCCTAGTCTCTAAGAGTTTTGTGTTGTAGGCATTTGCATCTAACCAGGAACCCAGTGCTTTCCCGTGCAGATCCCTGAGTCAGTAGTCTAAGCACATTGAAGCTTTGTGAAAGAACAAGTCTGTATATACTATTCTCCAACATCACATGCTTGCTGGTGTGCTACTCCTGCATGCTTTGGGAGCGGACTTAGTTGTCAATGAGTAGCCTTCTGAATCCTGTTTGAGGCCCTTTTGTGTAGTTGGTAAAAGATGGCCAGGACGCCACCAAACAGACTGTGTTCTAGACCGGACACAGCTGACTTTATCTTTTGATCCATGAGCACTTCCTCCACCATACACACACACAACCGGGATGCGTTCCACTGATACTTCTAGTGATATCTATGGAAACTTGATGGACTTGCCATTCTATGGCTTCAGACTATTTAAGAATAAGGCTGACTCAGCCCTGAAGTGCTTTAAGCAAAGAAGTGGCATTGTGTACTAATTGGGCTTGGCTTCTCTGGCACTCCAATTCCACCAACAATATTGTAAGTTCTGGGGGTTCTTTATTGGTGATCCCTTTAGTTTGAAACAGCTCTATTATTGTCAGCAGTGTTTTTCTTCAGCCTGCCGGCCAGATGGTACCTTGATTAAGCACCACCAGCTGCAACAGTCCTCTTCCTCCTCTACCACACCTACTGAAAACCTTTATCGTTTGCCCTAGGACTAACACAATACTGCAGGGAGGATGCATGTTGCATGATCAACCATGAGGCACTCCCATATGCTCTGTCACTTCCATCTTCTAAATTAACCACTTACATCCAATTCCCCATATTCCTTGTATGTTTAAGGAAGCTGTGACAGGACTGTGTGCAGGTGACTCCTGAGCACGTTGGACTAGGTGAGGAGAGTTTGGTGTTGGGAGCTGCTTCATCTCAGTCTTTGCCCTCCTCTTCCCTTTCACCCATGTAGAACCTTGTCTCACATTGGGAAGGCACGATGCTTCACCTTGACCTTCTCTGCTTGCACCTTCGTGTTTGGAAATTGAGCGGGAATCATTTGAGTACTTTCAACCTGCCTTTAGTAGTTATAGGTCTTACAGTCAATGCATGCCCCCCCTTCACTAAATCTGTTAATTCAGGCTTCTTCTCATACTTTGTGATATGTTGTTTGAGGAGAAAGGTGAATCATCGTGGGCACAGTTATCTGATATTTTGCAGTTTGTGTTTGTGTTTTTCTCTGGGCACTGTAGAAGATAACTCATCAGCAGTTTTTTAAATGGAAATATAGAAGTGCAGATACTCACTGTTTACTTGTTTGATCCAGTGAACTTCTGGTAATCTTCCATTAACTGTGTTGTAGGAGTGCGGAGAATTGCACATACTCTCCATTTCAAATTGAAGAAGTGCAGGTACTCCGTTCCGGATTGTACCTTCCCAGTTAAAGCCCCGCTTGTCCGTGTTTTTTGCCAGAATAGCCATAATTGTCACCTGCTGGGACCTTTGTTGCCTCCTACGCTGTTCATGATTCCCCAAAGTGACCTTAATTTACCTTTCACATTGTTGCTTGGTTCCCCGTTTGAGTCCAGGCACAGCTACTGTCTGAGCCACCTTACTCTGAAAATGGTTCTCCTTATTGCTGTCACTTCAGCTCACTGATTGAGCGAACGGTTGGCCTGGCCTTTGTGCTCCTCCTCAGTTTACTGTTGTCTTTATGACAATTTGTTACTTCACATGAGGGGTTTCTTCCTGCGTAAGGGGGCTTCCTTGTTTCATGTTGAACAGGTGATTATCTTGCTGCCTGCTTCCCCCCTCAGTGCATCTCTACCAGAGAGGAAGAGAAACTGCAAGACTTTGACACTCATACTTTGAGCTTCTGCATTGATGGCATTGTGGCTGTCGTGCTGCCAGGCAGTTGTTTCTGGAAGCAGTTCTTTATACCGCACCAGCTGTATCAGCCTAGAGGGTGATCCGGAGCGAAAAAACACATCAGTCCTCTCTTACTTGTAATATTGTGTTCGATGGCATATGTTGCTGCAGATACACATGTTTGGCACAGTCCGCTGCCTGGTGTTGGGCTCGGAGTATTACAAGTTGTTTTTCTTCGAAGAAGTCTTTTTGGTCACGGGACCGAAGGACTCCTCCCTCCTCGGCTCCATTGCGCATGGGCGTCGACTCCATCTTAGATTGTTTTTTTCCGCTGTCGGGTTCGGACGTATTCCTTTTCGCTCCGTGTTTCGGTTCGGAAAGTTAGTCAGAATCTCGGAAGAAAGCGTCGGTATTGTTCCGTTCGGTATCGGGATAGTTAGGTACATCGACACCGATCATCGGAAGACTTTGGGATAGTTTCGATCCCCCATCGGGGCCTGGTCGGCCCGACCGCGTGCGACATCGAAGCCGATGGAACGGACCCCGTTTCGTTTCTGCCCAAAATGTCACAGTAAGTATCCTTATACAGATCAGCACTTGGTCTGTAACTTGTGCTTGTCCCCCGAGCACAAGGAGGATACCTGTGAAGCCTGTCGAGCCTTCCGGTCCAGAAAAACACTCCGGGACCGAAGAGCCAGGCGTCAACAAATGGCGTCCACGTCGACAAAACAACGTTTCGACGAGGAAGAGGAAACATTCTCGGTTCCGGAATCAGAATCCGGAGACTCCGACGTCGAACAACAGCAACAAACTGTGAGTAAGACGTCGAAAAGTAAATCCATCGACAAACCGAAAGCCCAGGGGACGCCACTGCCAACAGGCCATGGCTCGACCCATAAAACAGGCGACCCGTCGAAGGCGCCGAAAAAGGGCACGCCCATAGCGAAGACACCCGACTCCGGTCGAGGGACCGCCATGGAGCAACCTCGGAGCCGAGAAAGCGGCTCCGAGAGACAAAAACAAGATACCGGCACCGAAAAACATCGGCACCGAGAATCCATGCCGAAAGGAACAAAAATTCTGTCGGTGCCGAAACCGAAAAAAGATTCTCTCTCGGCGCCGAAAAATACCACACCTTCATCCTACTCAGAGGAACAAGGAATAAGTGGCCAAATGCACAGATTTGGACAAGAGCTCCAAAGTGTAGAATCGGACTACACACAAAAGAGACTGTACATCCAGCACGACACAGGGAAGATATCAACCCTTCCCCCAATCATGAGGAAAAGAAGGATCGGACTTCCAAAGGATGACGCACAACCACAAGCCAAAGTGGTTAAAAAAGTCACGCCTCCGCCCTCTCCACCACAGGCATCGCCGGCACAAACACCGCCACAAATGCACTCACCAGCGCAAACTACCATAAGTCATGACGATCAGGATCAAGACGCTTGGGACCTGTATGACACCCCAGTGCCGGACAATGATCCCGAGTCATACCCCACAAAGCCGTCACCGCCAGAGGACAGTACCTCATACTCGCAACTGGTGGCTAGGGCAGCAGAATTCCACAATGTCCAACTGCATTCCGATCCTATAGAGGATGATTTTTTATTTAACACCCTCTCGGCTACACACAGCCAATATCAATGTCTCCCAATGCTACCAGGGATGTTACGGCACGCAAAACAAATTTTTGAAGAGCCCGTAAAATCAAGAGCCATCACCCCAAGGGTGGATAAGAAATACAAACCACCACCCACAGACCCAGTGTTTATTACTTCGCAGTTACCACCTGACTCCGTGGTAGTAGGGGCAGCTCGCAAGAGAGCAAATTCACATACATCTGGCGACGCCCCACCTCCGGACAAAGAAAGCCGAAAATTTGATGCGGCAGGGAAAAGAGTAGCATCACAGGCAGCCAACCAGTGGCGCATCGCAAATTCACAAGCGCTGCTGGCCAGATATGACCGAGCACACTGGGACGAGATGCAACTTCTCGTAGACCATCTTCCCCAGGAATACCAAAAAAGGGCGCAGCAAATAGTGGAAGAGGGACAAACGATCTCAAACAATCAAATCCGCTCTTCACTAGACGCAGCCGATACTGCAGCAAGAACAGTCAACACTGCTGTCACCATAAGGAGACACGCTTGGCTACGCACTTCAGGCTTCAAACCTGAAATCCAGCAGGCTGTCCTTAATATGCCCTTCAACGAGAAACAACTTTTTGGCTCTGAAGTGGATACAGCCATTGAAAAACTTAAAAAGGACACAGACACGGCCAAGGCCATGGGCGCACTCTACTCCCCGCAGAGCAGAGGCTCTTTCAGAAAAACTCCATTTAGAGGGGGGTTTTGTGGCCAACCCACAGACACCACCAGCCAACAAACAAGAACCACACCATATCAGGGTTCCTTCCAAAGGGGAGGTTTCAGGGGATATCGGGGGGGTCAATTCCCAAGGAGTAGGGGAAGATTCCAGACTCCAAAAACACCTCCACCTAAACAGTGACTTTCAAGTCACGCAACCCCTTCACACAACAACAGTGGGGGGAAGACTAAGCCAATTCTACCAATCTTGGCAACAGATTACAACAGACAATTGGGTATTAGCAATAATCCAACATGGCTATTGCATAGAATTCCACAACTTCCCACCAAACATCCCCCCCAAAACACGCAAAATGTCACCACAACATTTAGAACTTTTAGGACTAGAAGTTCAAGCACTACTGCAAAAGGATGCAATAGAGTTAGTACCAGTACAACAAAAAAACACAGGAGTTTACTCCCTGTACTTTCTAATTCCAAAAAAAGACAAAACATTAAGACCAATATTAGATCTCAGGACACTAAATACCTACATCATATCGGACCATTTTCACATGGTCACACTACAAGACATCATTCCACTGCTCAAACAGCAAGATTACATGACCACATTAGACCTAAAGGATGCGTACTTTCATATACCAATACACCCTTCTCACAGAAAGTACCTACGGTTCGTATTCAAAGGAATACATTACCAATTCAAGGTGTTGCCATTCGGAATAACAACTGCACCAAGAGTGTTCACAAAATGTCTAGCAGTAGTAGCAGCACACATCAGGAGACAACAGATACATGTGTTCCCTTACCTAGACGATTGGCTAATCAAGACCAACACAGTAAAAAAATGCGCAAACGACACCACATTTGTCATACAAACCCTTCACAAACTGGGGTTTTCCATCAACTATACAAAATCACACCTAGAACCGTGTCAAACACAACAATATCTAGGAGCAACCATCAACACATCAAAAGGAATTGCCACTCCAAGTCCACAAAGAGTGCAGGCATTCCACAAGGTAATAAGTGCTATGTTTCCAAACCAAAAGATACAAGCAAAACATGTGCTAAAACTTCTAGGCATGATGTCATCATGCATAGCCATTGTCCCAAACGCAAGACTACACATGCGACCCTTACAACAGTGTCTAGCATCACAATGGTCACAGGCACAGGGTCAACTTCAAAATCTGGTGTTGGTAGACCGCCAAACATACCTCTCGCTTCTATGGTGGAACAGCAAAAATTTAAACAAAGTGCGGACATTTCAGGACCCAGTGCCTCAATACGTTATAACAACAGATGCTTCCATGACAGGGTGGGGAGCACACCTCAATCACCACAGCATTCAAGGACAATGGGATATACACGAAACAAAATTTCATATCAATTACCTAGAACTGTTAGCAGTATTTCTAGCGTTAAAAGCCTTCCAACCCATAATAACACACAAATACATTCTTGTCAAAACAGACAACATGACAACAATGTATTATTTAAACAAACAAGGAGGAACACATTCAACACAATTGTGCCTCCTAACACAAAGAATTTGGCAGTGGGCGATTCACAACAACATTCGCCTAATAGCACAATTTATTCCAGGAATATAAAACCAACTAGCAGACAACCTTTCGCGAGACCACCAACAAGTCCACGAATGGGAAATTCACCCCCAAGTTCTGAACAAGTACTTTCAAATTTGGGGAACACCCCAGATAGATTTGTTTGCAACAAAAGAAAACTCAAAATGCCAAAACTTCGCATCCAGGTACCCACACCGCGAATCACAAGGCAATGCTCTATGGATGAGTTGGTCAGGGATATTTGCGTACGCTTTTCCCCCTCTCCCTCTCCTTCCATATCTAGTAAACAAGTTGAGTCAAAACCAACTCAAACTCATACTGATAGCACCCACATGGGCAAGACAACCTTGGTATACAACTCTACTAGACCTTTCACTAGTACCGCATGTCAAACTACCCAACAGGCCAGATCTGTTAACACAACACAAACAACAGATCAGGCATCCAAACCCAGCATCATTGAATCTGGCAATTTGGCTCCTGAAATCCTAGAATTCGGACACTTAGACCTCACACAAGAATGCATGGAGGTCATAAAACAAGCTAGAAAACCTTCCACTAGACACTGCTATGCATCTAAGTGGAAAAGATTTGTTTACTACTGCCATGCCAATCAAATACAACCATTACATGCCTCTACTAAAGACATAGTAGGATACTTACTACATTTGCAAAAAGCGAATCTCGCTTTTTCATCTATAAAAATACACCTCGCAGCAATATCTGCTTACCTACAAACTACTCATTCATCGTCTCTATTTAGAATACCAGTTATTAAAGCATTCATGGAAGGGCTAAAAAGAATTATACCACCAAGAACACCACCAGTTCCTTCATGGAATCTTAACATCGTCTTAACAACACTCATGGGTCCACCTTTCGAACCCATGCATTCCTGTGAAATGCAATATCTAACCTGGAAGGTCGCATTTCTCATTGCAATCACATCCCTCAGAAGAGTAAGTGAAATACAGGCATTTACCATACAAGAACCATTTATTCAAATACACAACAATAAAATAGTTCTAAGAACAAATCCAAAATTTCTGCCAAAAGTAATCTCACCATTCCATTTAAATCAAACAGTAGAATTGCCAGTGTTCTTCCCACAACCAAATTCTGTGGCTGAAAGGGCACTACATACATTAGACATCAAAAGAGCACTAATGTATTACATTGACAGAACAAAGCTAATCAGGAAAACAAAACAACTGTTCATAGCTTTTCAAAAACCACACATAGGAAATCCAATCTCTAAACAAGGCATTGCTAGATGGATAGTCAGATGCATTCAAACATGCTATCTTAAAGCCAAAAGAGAATTGCCTATTACACCAAAGGCACACTCAACCAGAAAGAAAGGTGCTACAATGGCCTTTCTAGGAAACATTCCTATGAGCGAAATATGTAAGGCTGCAACCTGGTCTACGCCTCATACGTTTACTAAACACTACTGTGTAGACGTACTAAATGCACAACAAGCTACAGTGGGCCAAGCTGTACTAAGAACATTATTCCAAACTACTTCAACTCCTACAGGCTAAACCACCGCTTTTAGGGGAGGTAACTGCTTTATAGTCTATGCCAAACATGTGTATCTGCAGCAACATATGCCATCGAACTGAAAATGTCACTTACCCAGTGTACATCTGTTCGTGGCATTAGTCGCTGCAGATTCACATGTACCCTCCCACCTCCCCGGGAAGCCTGTAGCCGTTTAGAAGTAGATCATAAATCTTAAACATCTGAACATTTGTAAATAATTATTAGAAACTCTTAACGTACATACATATTCACTCCATTGCATGGGCACTATTTATACCAAACAACTCCATCCTCACCCTCTGCGGGGAAAACAATCTAAGATGGAGTCGACGCCCATGCGCAATGGAGCCGAGGAGGGAGGAGTCCTTCGGTCCCGTGACCAAAAAGACTTCTTCGAAGAAAAACAACTTGTAATACTCCGAGCCCAACACCAGGCAGCGGACTGTGCCAAACATGTGAATCTGCAGCGACTAATGCCACGAACAGATGTACACTGGGTAAGTGACATTTTCATTCTTCTCTTCCTGCCCTTATTGTTACTTACTGGAGGTCTAACAGGGACAGACTGGGAAATGAAGGCAGCCATGGCAAAAAATGTTAAACCCAGAACCTACTCTCTTCCTCTCCTTCTATTTCCTGCCACTTTCTTTCCATTCTCTCTCTCTTTTTGGTGCCATAAACAACCGGGTGCCAGAGACGTAGGCAGTAGCCATACACCTTCCTAAATGTGATTTGTGAGGTTACTTTGGCAGTGTCCGAGAGTTCATTTACAAATACGAAGTTTCCTTTTTGGTTGTGGCCGCAGCTAAAATATGGTTTGTATAGTAAGCTTTACGAGCGAAAGAATGGTGTGAATAATTTGTTTTGACAGGTACGTTTAGAATCCTGGTAGTAGGAAGTTCCTCACTTATATGCCACTTGTTTGATTTCTAGTTTCAAAGTGTGAAGAAAGGTCGATCTCTTATTTTTACCATTAACTGATAACATGGTCTCGGGAGTTGTAGTCTGCTACTGAAGATTCCCAGTTGCTGAAGACTGCATAGGCTCATTCTGGCCCATATAATTCTAAGAGCTTGGAAGAAGCCCCTGAGAAAACCAGGGAGCTGATCTGACTCGAAGCATTGCAAGTTCTCAGTAGTTTCTTCGAGGGGTTTGGCTTTTCGTGCTGTCGGATATAAGAGTAGTGATGGAGTGGTCTGTCCATACAAGACGTGATCTGTAGGAACTGGAGAAGGCACAGAGTTTCCACAGCACATAAAGAATGGTCCAGAGATTTGAGTCTAGGCTTCAGTCACTTGGGTCAGACCACAGTCTATGCAGTGGTTAATGAGTTCAGTGGAACCGTTGGCTGTCTTGTTGTCAAAGTGCATATTCAGGTCCCGAGAACGACTGTTCAATTTATTTCCCTCCGTGAAGGCAAATATCATTTGAATGAGTTTGGTTAAGAAAAGAAAGGCGTTAGATTAGCATTAGTGCATAGTGTGACATTGGTTGCAACAAGAATCTCTGAGCGTGCCAATGTTAAGTTTTGTGAGTTAAGCAGAGTGCGAGTTCCTGTAGATAGTGAGTGCTCCCTGACTATCTGTCGCTAGATTTGATGTGCTGAAGGATTTCTTATTCAGGAGGGATGTTAGAAACTAGATCCGAGGAGTACCATTTTTTTTTTTAGCCATGTCTCGTGCAACACAGTACATTAAATGTATGTGAATATATGAGCTCTGATGATTCAATGGCATGTTTGGGTCATGAGCACATGTTAAGCGCGTGACGTGTGATTGAGTTCCAGGACTAGTAATTATGATGTGGAAATCTATAAAAGTCATAGCACCAACTTTGGTACCTCTGCTCTTTTTCCTTTGTCACTCATGGGAAGTCTTGAGTCATAGAATGTCACAGCTTAATCACATCCACTGAGTGAGAAAGATACTGATAAATGATTCAAATAAATCAAACGTTGTTCTCTTTAATTTGGAACCCTGAGTGCTGACGTCCTTTTATTTAGACTTGAGTTTCTTGAAATGTGGTAATGTAGACCTAATGGTGTATTTGTATGCTACCTTGCCAGTAGCATTGTGTTCATCAGTATAACTTACTTACATAAAGAGTTGCTTATCTTTCCATAACACACCACTGAACACCTCATTTCAGGGCTCAGTGGATTTCACCACAAGTTTTTATTTGGTAGACCTCCATTGGAAACTCTTGCAAGTTGTAGGGTGTATGAGAAACACAGGCAGGAGTAAAGAGTTCTCTACCTCATTAGGATTGCCTTGCAGTGTTTTCAAACATGGCCCGTGCTGTGAAGGATACCAAACGCATTATTTGACCCTTGTTGCAGATGCTGGGCCAGTGGCCTGCCGACGTCTGTAGTGGATATGGCACACTAGTCCTGGTCATACCAAATGGCCTTGTCGTACTTGCTACGATGATGAATAGTGGAGCTTTTCTTTGTTCAGATAAGTGTGATTTTGAGAGATCTTAGTGTGAAAATATGCCTCCTCATAGTGCATCAGACGTATTATTGCCTTAATATGTGCGGCTCTAATGTTGAACGCACAGTGGAATGATAAGGACTGTTTTGACAACCTCAATTACCCAGTCGGTGTATTGGAGAGAGAGTGTCAGATGAATAGGGCTTTTGTGAATTGTACTGTGATTCACTGAGTGCACTGCTGCCGTAAACTGGTGCGTCAAAAAATGCTTTAGTAAATGTCTGAAAGTAAATCGAGCCAAGCATAAAATGTAGGTTGCTTATTTCATGGCTCTTGAGACTTCTTTGTAAAATTACATGCGCTGTTGGAGATCTGTTCAGCAGACGCATGTATTCCTTAATTATAATAAATAAATAAAAACTAGCATTGCCTGGGGGTCCCTGCTTACTGATGGATGGCGGGATTGATAATTATTGAGCCATTACCCCTCTGCTAGCGTCTGAGTGGCTGCCGGCATACCCAGTGATTAAGGCATGGTGTAATAACTGTTATTATAGTCCTACATTTATAATAGTAAGTGAAGTCTCATTTGTTTACATTGTAGGTAGTAAACACTTGCAGAAAATTGAACGGAAGCTAAATATATCATACCAGGCTGGATGTCCAAGTCTCACTATGATTCTGATGTTTTTGAACACTGAACGAATCACTCCAGTACTCACATCCTCCTCTCTCATTACCAGAGCTCAAAGTAATAGGGTTCAGACTCAGTTATGCATATGGAGATAGATACCTTATTGTACCATGCAGAGCAGTTTCACAATTGCTCTTGTATGCCTGCCAGTGTAGCTAGTCCTGGACGTTAGCTTTAAGGGCTAAAACATTATCAACATGCCTCTTGCTGTTCTTGCTGTTTTTATAGCCAGGAGTGTGCTACACGTGAAAACGGATGTACTGTTGTTGTCCCTTTATGGTATGAAAGGAGTTAACCAGTGCCTCCCAGGTCACCTCCAGTACCTACACTGTCAAAGGAATAAGACTAGGTCTAGAGGACTGGGGGCGTGTTGTGACCTTGTGCAAGCAACATCACACTCTAGTGACTTAATATAAGGATTTTGACCACCAGTTGCCTTAGACAAGTGGATGTTCAGTCCCCCCCGGAGCGTCCAGGAATGAAGCAACCCTCATGTGGATGAGGATGAGGGTTCGACATCCTTGTATGCAATGATGCACCATTAGGCTCTGGGCTTCATAATGGCGTCCGGAGAAGGCTGCGTTATTTTGTGTTTGGCATGAGTTCGAGTGGGTGTCTTGCTTGCTCTTTAAATGTTACCTGTCGTTTCCTCTGTAGTATGAGAAAAGGGTCTGATGATCATTATCTTTACCAGTAATTATTATGTTTGTGTCTTCTCTACAGGCTAAAGATCGAATTCAGTATTATCAGACAGGAGAAACTTTTATTTTTCCTTATGACCTGGGTGGTAAATGGAATAACTTCAAGCAAGTGTTCACATGGTCTGGCAATCCTGAGGGTGATGGCATTGCTTGGCCAGTACGGGAGGGCTGCCACCGATACAGCTTAACAGTACGTATGTAGAAAACACTGTCCCAGCTGTCTGCTTCGGAAACGGATTGATATTATTTAATTAATGTAGTGTTCACATATGATTATTCTGTCCTCATCTTTCCTGCCTTCCCAACTGGTTGGGAATGTCCACACCAGGAAAAGGTTTCTCCAGAATATACTATCACATTAAAAGTTTTGTAAAGGGGGATCTTCTCGCTTAGCCCACCACTATCCATCTGTCACTGACTTACCCACTCTCCCAGTTTCTTTATCTCCACCAATCAAAGGATGCAGCGAAGAGCATCTCCCGATGCCCCAGTTCTACAAAACGTCAATATTCCATCAACTGGATCATTTCATATAAATCAGTTATTATCTATCGATCTTTCAGCATGAACATCACATTTCTTCAACTGAGAACACACATTACAATCTGGATGTTTCCAGAGCCCTCATAAAACAACTATTTTAGAATGCCTGTCATACTTTTGTTAGTTATGGTGTTTTTTCCCAACACAACAATCCTCCAGTAGTCCTTATTTCCAGGCAGAATGAAGGCCTACAGTGGGTGAGGGATTCATCTTCTCATGATACTTAAGGCTCACTTCATGAGAACCAAGATGGCTTTGGTGGACTCCCGGAGGCAACTTGGAGGCATGTTTCTATTGTAGAACTTTGTCGGGCAGCTACCAGAGTTAGTTTCTGTTCTTTCTGTAGGCATTGCTAATTGCTTACTTTCTTTAATGATGCAGGCTTTTGGCTAGGAAATTCTCCTCAGCCTGTTTACTGGAAGCCTGGTCTAGCATATCTTTTCACCTACCATGCCCAGCAATCGTAAGGCTTTGGAATCCTTTTCTTAGCCAGCTGAGAAGCCATATTAACAGAAGTAGGTAAGGAAAAATAACTTGTATTGGCATTGTAGCTCACTTAAACCTTGCACTTAGACCTTGCACTCCCTCGTTCACACTTTCACAGTGTGCATGCAGAACTTGAGAGCTGTGGCCTTTCTGCAAGAGACTACTCATTGAGTTGTACCTGTAGTTTTTGATGTAAGACTGGCAAGACTAGATACCCAGAAACAACGGTCTCATTAGGAAATGCCTTGCAAGGAATACAAAATCAATGCCGGAGCCTCCCTAGAGAAGTGGTGTGGGGCCTTGAAGCATAGGTTCAGGCAGGTAATGCCTCTGCTCCACAAGTGTTATGCTTCTTTTGTTGATTTTTGAATTATTTTATTTTCCAAGGCTAAAGATTATTCAGTTTCAGCCATTTAACTATGTGTAAAAATTTATATTTCACACAAATGTAAACCAGTACTGGTGAATAGCATTTCCCATTATAATAGCACCTTAAAAGAAGCATTGTTAATGGGCAGGTTTTGTCTCTTGTATGATCTGGTGCAGTAAACACATTTAGCAAAGCTTTACCAAAAATAATTAGTCAACTGCTATGTCCTTATGCTTCCTTACTGATGATCAAGCCTCAAAATGTAAGATCCTGCAAGTCGCAACAGACCCCTATTGTGGTGTTTAGACCAAAGCACTTTGATAATGTTCAGTATACTTTAGGATCATGGATCTTCCACTGAAGGAACATTCTATGTGTGGAAACGCTGTGTTCAGTAAGCAGGATGTCTCATCCTGCTAATCTAGAGCACCTAAATAAAAGCCCTTGGCTTTAGCGGGAACACATGGGCTTTGTTATTTCTAGGAAAAGCCAGTTAAGTGTTGGAAAAAGTATCCTATATCAGTAAACGCAACAGTAAATTACAAGTAGTAATTTGACATTGCAATTTAAGTATCAACACCATATGGCTTTTTAAGACAGGCCGCTTACCATGAGAACACCCGTAAATGAATAATACTGCTGATAAATTGCAATTAAAATTTCAGCACGAAATAGCTCTGTCCAGCATGCCTGTGAAATCACTAATCTTCCATTATCACATTAAGCACCAATCAGTTTATAATGCACCACTGAATACAAAATTTGATAAAGTATTGAATACATAGTGTCTATTTCCAAATTTGAGAACTGAGAAAGTGGAGGCTTTGGGAGAATCGCAGTGTAATCAAGCAGGTAAGCAGGGATTAATCTTTGAACCACATTTCCACTATAGTTTAGTTTAGTGGTAGCCCACATATATTTCCTACTATGTTCAGCTTGCAAAGTGGTAGGCTGGTTTGTCTAACATGCAGTTTTTGTTTTTGTTTTTGTTTTTTAACAGATGGAACAACTGAAACAGAAAGCAGATAAACGTGTGAGAAGTGTAAGTACTGCTTTGTAGGTGACTGACAACTTTAAATTGGTATTGCCTTTGTCGTTAGTGTTTGGCAAGCGTCTCTCACAAATCAGATTGTCATTAGCCCTAGATATACTTTGCTATTTGATTTGCTGTTAACATCAAGGATTTTTAACTTGGTTCCCCCTAGCTATAGACTCCACTGGTCCCTCTTGAATGTCACATCGCACATGTGCTAGACACTTAACACAGCGGACCTCTTCATTAGGCCTCTGTGATGTCTGGAGAATATGGCATCCCAGGCAGCAGCAGCAATTTACTCACACGTCAGCTGCACACCATACTCATTCACACACATTATTTTCATGCCAGCCGCGGACTGTCTTTGGGTATCCCACATCCAAATTCTCTCTAGGGGGATCTCCAATCATGCCCCTCTTCTCCTCTGGCTTGGGTCGACCACAGACGCGCTGCGCCTAATGTGGCGACTCGATACATGGTATCTTCAAGATGAAAACTACACACAGCCACTGGAACACAAATTGAAGTCTTACTTCCTAATAAATGACAGCTCACTGCGCTCTGCTGATACTCTTTGAGTGGCCAGTAAAGACACAATTAAAGGGTATGCCAAAGGCAAGATTAGGGAGAAGGAGCAATCCCAAACCCATCGAATGAGCCGATTGGGAGGACCCGATTGAAGGCTTGCACTGTTAGTTTTGGAGGCGCATCTTCCCACTGATCTACAAGGTGATACTTGTTGTCAACTTGAATTGCTACACAAAGAGATCTGCCTTTTGTTGATCGAGGTGCAAAACAATTGTGGCGTACCTCGACCACTCAAGTTTATGGATGGGGGGACAAAATTTGCATGCTGCCATACAGGTTTGCCACCCAGACTTAAGCAACCAGAGTGATACCTGAGATTACGGATGAACATGGGTGCATTATCGCACCCTTAACTGCATAACCCAGACATTTGTGACCCACTACTGGTGCCTTTATGCCGCACCCCCTAAAACCAAGATCGATCACGACCCTTCCACGTCTGTCACACTCTGAAATTCAGAAAACAGACCACCCCTATGAGCTGAAGAGATTGACGGAGGAATATCCGCAATGACATTGGGGAAAATTCCCGGCCTGACGGGTTCCCCATGGAACATTGTGCTTCATTTAGAGAAATTCTCATCCCGGATTGCTATAAATCCTTTCCACCCAAAATAGATACCGTCACAATCTTCATCTGCCTTTTGTGCGGACTATCATCCAGTTTCACTTAGAAATGGGGAAGTCAAGATCCTTGCCACCATTTTGACCACTCGCCTCAAAACCATCCTTCAGACCCTCATCCACCCAGAATAATGTGGCTTCATACCGGCTCGGAGTGTGAGGCACTGCCCCCGCTGACTACATGCTGCCCTCAACCCTGCCCTCAGCCCTCAGCACCTACTTACACCTCAGTTAGCTCTTCTCATTGATTTTGAGAAGGCGTTTGACTATGTGGATTAGGGGTATCTGGACATAGTCCTTCAGAGAGCCGGAGTTGAACTTCACTTCCGCCGACTCGTCAACACTCTTTAACCGCACGGCGTGCGTCCAGATTAATGACATAGTATCTGATGCCTTTCCCATTTGACGGGGGACTTGGCAAGGATGTCTACTGTCCCCCTTTCTTTTCGCGCTTGCGATAGAACCCCTTGCTAGTCTCCGTCATTGTGACGCACAAGTGCAGGAATGGATGTGGGATACCCGACACGAGGACCACATACCTTTTATATGCAGATGATGCTCTCTTGTTCCTTGCCAACCCCAAAAAGAGTGGCCCCTGCTGTCTCTGGATTCTTCAGCTGTTCGGTGAGGCATCTGGCTTGCGACTTACCTTGGCAAAGTGAATGTTAGTGCCCCTGCCCCCATCGCAAAGTTGTGTTGATTGGCAGATGGATATACCTGTGCCTAGGAATATGGGTTGTACTACATCCCGAGTTCTCCTGGTCTTTGAACCTTGCTCCAATGACCATACGTGCTAAAGAAGACCTTAGGAAATGGCAATAGCTTCCCCTCAATGTAATGGGAAGAATAGCCCTCTATGAAATGATGGTGCCACCGAGATATCTTCACGTCCTCCAGAATCTTCTTTTGTCAATACCCCGGCGTTGGTTCCAGGATATGGACACAATGGCCAAGTCATTCCTATTGAATAATTCTAGACCACGGCTGGCAGTGGTGGTCTGGGCATGGCCAATCTCTGCCTCTTCTATCTAGCCTCACAGCTAGGATGGTTGGACCTCTCCTATCAGGTGGAGCTGGCCTCACTGGACTTTAACCAGATCATGGCAATGCTATACGGAGCCCAGGTCCCCCTCTGCTTCCTCAAGTGACCTGAGTGGTGTTCTTGGGGTGGAGCGAGGGGCTCCATCATACTAAGTGGGACCTTAAACCCACGCTTAAGACCCCTCTTTGGCATGTCTTTGGCTGCAGGAGTTGGCAGCACTAGAAGGCTTTACGAAATGGGATAATAAATTTGATATCATCCACGTGGGAGATGGGTGGACGAGGGTCACATATGTATTCCCCCTTTGGGAGCTTCAAGACACAAAAACACAGATTTTGTCACATTTTTGTAAATATCCGCAATTAAGACATGCACTTTATACACTTGTGATACTATACCATGTGATACTGTCATCCCAGAATTCAGTCTCCTAGAGGCTAAACTTCTCATGGGTGCGATGGGGAAAGGAGGCACCTCCAAAATCTATTGTACTCTAATTAATAATTGCCCCTGACACACTGAACCACCTCAGGGCTCGATTGGAGGGCCGGCTGGGAACCCTGGAAGACGCCGACTGGTGAGACGTGTTAACGGTAACTTGTGTCTTAAAGATCCAGGCCCCCCCTGGTAGAAACCTATTATCTTTACTGTGCCTCCCTTACTTCTGATTGTTTGCATAGGGCAGGCCTTCTCCCGAGTCCCGCCTTTTCCAGATGTTCTCAAACTCCTTCCGACTTATACAATGTGGTCTGGTTCTGTCCGACGATATAGACTTACTGGACTGCCACTGTGGGGGACCTGCCTGCTTTACTTGCCCTTTCACCACTGTAGTTAGTGCTGGGGGTCCTGGAGGGTGTGGGAGGAACACGGGCAGATCAGGCGTTCCTGGGAATGGCCATCATGGTGACTAGGCACTATATTGCAGCCCGCTGGAAGAGTACCGTCCCCCCTACCTTGTTGCAGGGGCAGCGCGAAGTAAACTAATGTGCACAACAAGATAAAACAGTTTGAGGCCTGAGGTTGCCCCTCTAAACACAAGCGAATTTAGGGAAATGGTGGGAACACGTGAAATAGAATCTACCTACGTGTGGGATTTTTCTCTGTTTTATTGTTCTGAGAGATGCTTTTCATGCTTATGGTGCTTGTCTCACCGTCATGTATTTTGTAACTTGGTGTCATCTCCAATCTACCAATTCTCTGTGATCGTAAATGAGTCTGTTTTCTCATATCAAAGGTCAATAACATTGTTTAGCAAAAAAAAAAATCAAGTATTTATTGTGTACAGCCGCTACCCACTAGAGTGTTATCTGAAATTAATTGAGCTTTTTACAAGAGGTACTTCAGTGAAAATAAGTAACCAAGAATACCTGTGTTCTCTCCAATGGGCAAAACGACCATAAGCCATACAGCAATACGTGTCCTGTCATCAGTGCGAACTAGAACTCACTTGGTGCCTCGCTAAGCCCGACACCACCATCTTGATAGAACGTGTCCAACTTAAAGGCCACCTCTTTTCGTTTCAAATCTTGTTCCTAAGGCCGTGAAAGCAACAATCCTAGAAGCCATTTTATACAGAAACCCCCTGCTTAGCAGTACCTGACAGTTGACAAATACCCTCTGGGACTAATCTCTGCACTAAGAGACCATTCCAAATGAGGAGGAAGGCAAGACGCCAGTTTTGGTAAAGAAACTACACACCTGCAGTTCCAAAAGCACAGGTGGCATTAAAGTGTATTTCTGATTTGATATTGAAATTACAGCTTTACCTGAGAAAATCTCCATTTTATGTAACTCAACAGAGACTTAAATAATTTGCCAGAAAAGTGTTATTTACCTCACATGAGCTTGGAGAAGAATGTCTGGACACAGTTGTGATGGCATCGGCAAACGGTGTGGTCCCACTTGGCATTCTTGCACCTCAACCCTTATTCCCCAGTCAATAACTGTAATGCTAGCAGCGCGTCTTGAACACTGAAATTGTAGTTGTTCATCTCCGCTGAACTCAGCAGGTCGGTAATCCATCATTCCACAAGGTTTGCTTAAACTGGGTGACCATGACCTTGCAACGAATAAATAATGAATAGAAGACCTCCTGCCTAAATACAGTGTCATTGGTTGTACCACCTACAACATAGCGTATTCTTTTGACAATATAAAAAAAGACCGGGAACAAAGAAGTTGGTTCTTTTGACAAACTGCTGGAAAAAACATTCTGAACAGGATTACCTAACCTATCCAAGATGCTAACCTGTGGTGGGCTTATACTGCCATCAGAAAAGCTAGCTTCCCCAATAAGAGATAAAGAGGACTTTTCTCTCCCATAATGGAGTGAATTATTGAGTTCTGCGGTTTGGCTCCTAGAATCTGTGTGTAGTTGTAAAACCGCATGCCATTGGCCCACAATCATACCAGCACCTGAATAGTGTCCAACCACTGTAGCTACACGAAAAGAGATAATAGCCTGAAGGGCAATGTCTGGTTGAAAGAAAAATGAAAACAAGCAACCCATCAGGCCACACTGGATTGTAAGCCTTTGTCCTTCCAGTTGTGCAGAATTCCCTAATGAAATCCTAAACTTCTGTCAGTAGAGAGCTGCCTAGATTGCTTCGAAATGTACCAGACCACTAGATGAAGTGATCCATGAAGATGTATGTGCCTGATCTTCCATTCAGACCACCATGTCCCACATTTTAGTGAGCAGCCAAAAAAAGCTGATCTTTGAAGAGCACTGGCAGCGCTAAATACTGTGGTTTACTTAGCTAGTCCAGAGCCGTTATAGTTATGCTGCTATTGGTATCTGGATTATCGGGCCATTCTAGGATTTGTAGTTTGTACTAGCGAGTTAAAAAGTTTTGTTTCAAGGCTGATTATCGTTTAGGCCATAATAGACGCAGCAAGTTAATCTAGTATTCTTGGAGTGACCTAAATTTAATGACAAAAGATATACATAGGAAAAAATGTAAGCATATTTTTCTGCTTATTTAACTCCCTGCTTGGCACATCACCATCTCCCAAATTTGATCACGTCTGACACTCCATCTAGAAAAGTTTATAGTGAGAGGAAAGGACAAACGTGGATTTTCTTAACACCCATTTAAATGACTTTATCGAAGGAGGGGGTGAGATAAAGTACAGAACACAGCAAAACTAAACTGCTGCTGCCCAGCACGTCACAAACATTACAATTCATGCAGGTTACAGCAAAATAGATTAATTATAATCGAAAAGGTGAACACTTGTAGTACTGAGAAAATGAAGTGGAAGGCGAAATGGGCGTAATTAAATGCATGTCAATTCCAATACCGCATTCACCGGGGAGTGGAACGACTCGAGCTGTGGAAAACATACATCTTTTAGTTTCAAATTTCCCGTTGTAAGGGCTTTTCCTGTCCTAATTTGTTGATGTGAATTCTCTTCAGAAACGTCCATTCTTCAGTTTCAGATTTCTCAATATAAGGGCTTTTTTGCCCTCGTTTGTTGAAAGGGTTCTCTTGAGGCTCTTAAAGTCACTCATTATGTTACTTCAGGCCTGTTTTTTGTCTGACATCGAATCCAAAGTTTTATTATGGGGTGCTTCCCAGAGTTCATGTCCATTGGACTTTGGCATGTTGGTATTGATTAATAAATCTGCATATTGCTTATCAGCACATTTAATTTCCTATCTTTTTATTGGTGCTTTTTGAGGCTTCAGAATTAAAATGTTGTCATCAACTCTGCAAGAATAGAAGTTGGCCGGAAGGAGATTGTGAAGCATCATCTTAGTTGGGTGTTAAAGGCAGTTTTGCCTATGTCTTTCATTGCTTCCTGATCCCTTATTCCTTCTGAGCCCTGAAACGTGACTAGTCTGTGTCCTCTAGCTTATTTTTTATTTTTGGTCTATTGATGAGCCCCTTGATTCTTTCATGTTCTGTAGTTCCTTGTGCAGTTTCTTTCTCCTTTCTCTCAGCTTCCACTTGATCTCTGTGGAGAGACTTCTCCCTCCAGCCTATCTACCCAAGTTTTTCTGCAGGAGGCTAGAGGTCTAGTCCTCTCTGTCTGTTAAGCATAACATTTCCAGTGCCAGAACCCCATTTGCAGGGCCACTGGGCAAGCAGGAATTACTGTGACCAACCGTGGTGGTTGAGGCGTTTTACTGCTGATGTCCCGGGACTCGTCCTAGTATGGACTCTGAGCAACTAAGCCAAGTACGCCTTCAGCACTTGGATCTTAGCACTGATTTAACAGTCCAAGACTTCTGTGGGAGAAGGTTTGTGGAAGGCGAGCGCAGACTCTCCACTCAAAATACATTAACCAACCCAATCAAATGATTGTCCAGTCAAATACTTGCTTTTATTTTAAAAGAGTATCTGCTATCACAAAGTACAATAGAACACACTGCAAACAATATACACAGCCTTCTTGAGGCAAGCCTACTGGCATTACCTGTGTCAGCTTTACAGTCCCACTTCCTCTATGATGGTAGATGGTTATTTCCCATTGACATGTGGGGACATCCAAGCTAGGCCCTGCTCAGTCATTTAAGTCTCAGAAGGTCTGTAGAGGTTCTTTAGTAAGATCCCAGATTCCCCACGCTGGAGCGTGTCAATTCAGATCCAGTTCCCCATGTACTGGCGGCCAATGAGTTAGTCTTACACGCTCTGGCGGAGTGGGGGTTCAAAGTCCCCAGATGCCCCTCGGCAGCATGGGTGTGCCCTAATGGCAGGATGCTGCTGTAGTGGCAGCAGTCATCGTGTGCCCTCCTCCTATGCTGTACGTTTCTTTTGGGACTCTTGGCCAGCTCTCTGGTGCTCCTGGACTTGTACTTCAGCCATCTGTCTGATGGATTATTACGCCAGCTTCACAGCATCTGTGGCAGGGTTTATACCCGAAATTCTAATGATAATCAAATGGAAAAATCTTCCTGCTTGTTGTCTTTGAATAAGCTTCAGAACATGCATGAAAGCCCCCCTTTCATTACTTGTTAACATGCTCCTTCGCAAAGAGCTGAGAACTGTGCTGCGAGCAAAAATACATATTTTTCTGTGTATTTGGTAGCGTTAGGAATTTGGAATATGCAGACAAATATGCTCAAAATTAGCTGCCACTGCCAAGGTCCCCCTCTCCAAAGCGGATATGTCCACCCCCCCCCTTCCTCTTGTGGTCACGTGTAGTCTTTATAGTTAGTTTTTTGCCTATAGGCAAGGCTTAAAACTTCTTAGTATTGTCACATTCCTCCTTTTAAAAAAACTCTTGTTTTGATGCTTCAAATATTCATGTCTCCTTTGCCATCTGCTTCACTCATGCTGCCTCAGATCGGTGGCTTATACACACTGACTGTTCATCACTTGCATCCTACCTGACGTGTAGTTCATTTATACTAAGATGTCCTACAAAGTGCCTTACCTGTATGCACAGTCGAAAGCAGATCAGACAGCCTATGGGCCTCATTACGACCCTGGCGATTATGAGACCGCCAGGGCCATGGTGGAGGTCGGACCGCCACCAAAGCAGCAGTCCAGCCTTTGGATTACGACCATGGTGGAGCCGCCACAGTCGGACTGCCAACACCACTAGGTTGCGGCTAGTCTGGCGGTCTAGGCGGTTTCTAACCCGCCAGGGTGCCTGGGGATTACGACTCCCCAATCTGACAGCCTTTTCATGGCAGGTGGACTGCCATGGAAAGTCTAGCGGAATGGCGGAGTTGGGGGGACCCCATCGACAGCCCGTTGTGCTTTTCACTGCCCGAATTACGGGCAGTGGAAAGAGCGACGGGTGCTGCTGCACTGGCCACACCGCCACATTGCCTCCGGCTCTATGTCCGGTTTCATGACCCCCCAAAAAAAAAAAGCTGACCTGTGTGAGAGGGACTCCCTATTGGGCATGGTACTGCAGTTGATTAACCATTTTGATGCCTGTTTGAAGGTTTCTTTTCCAGTTCCAGGAGCCTATAACACATAACCAGTAGGTTCTCTATGGTGCTGCTATGGTTGCAAGTTCATCCTTCTGGTTAAGCATTAAGTAACCTCCTCCTGCCATTTTTATTGTTGGCTTACTTCACACTCCTCTAAGAGTTTGTGCCTCATTTTCCCTTAAGCATAGGGTACTTTTAGGTCTTCCTAGGAGTCCCCTTCTGGTGGTGCTAGTACCTTCAGCTGTGTATGCGTAGTTGTCATGTTCTTTTTCTTAGAGCTACTTTTTGCCTTGTCAGGGAATCTTTGTTATTTTAGGTGTGGGTTACACAGCAGCATCTAAAACGTTGCATACATCAGTACGCATCATTGGCATTCATGGATAATGCATTTTAATATGCATAAAAAGCTTGCATCAGAGTATTCACGCTCCCTCACAGCAATCAAGAAAAAGTTAATTTCTTTTTTTTAGTTTTGATGGGAAAACATTGTTTTCCTTCTGACAGTTACTTCAGAATTACAACCTAAGGGATCATTTGAAGCACTAGAATTATGTGCCCTTTTTTCAGCCAGGCTGCTTTTTAAGGCATCACCTATGTGTTTTTTATATTTTGCTCTACTTTTTGTATGTAGCACACTAGTTATCTTATGTTCTTCAGCGGCGGCTCCTCTGTCTCGGACTGGCCAAACACACATGCACATTGCGCTCTCTCCAGGCCAGTAATGTGTTGCTGGGCTGGAGAGAGCTGGCACAGGCTCCCAGTCTGCCTGGGAGCTTCGTGTCTGGGAGTGCTCCCAGCCAATCCTAACGCTGCTCTGAGCATCATCGGGATAGGCTGCAGGGCAGGCTGGGAGCCTGAGCCTGCAGTGACAAGGGAAAGAGGAGCGGCGGCAGAGCAGGTAAGATATATATATATATATTTTTTTTTATTAAATGTTTTTTTTTTAAGTTACTAGTGATTACCATTTGGTCATTTGTTTGAGAGTCTGTGCAAGAGGAATTGCCAGATTTGGTCTAATTTGGAGTCTGTTTACCTCTCACGACATCATTGCGAGTGGCATGAATATTCATGTGTGCTGGCAATTCTAGAAGCGGGAGCAAGGATAGAATGAGCAAAGTGCCTGTTGTTTGAAAGCGTCTTCGGGCAGTGTGAAGTCTGTCTGCAGTGCTCCACTGCTTTCTGAAAGGGGCGTTTCATGGGCACAGCATCCTCAACAAAACTCTCACAAGTGCCTAGAGGTGATTTTGTTGTCCTCAGCAGCCTCATTTAAGAGTATGCCAAAACAAATGTGCTGCTTTCGTTGCTCAGTGCGGTGAGGCACAGCAAAAGCTGTGCTGTTTTTATTACTAGTAATTTTGAATCACATTCCCAGCCATCCTCTTTTTCTCCCTCTTTTAGTATTCCACTCCCCCTTTCAATCGCCCACGTTCCGTCTCCTACTTTACCTCCACATCCCATTAGATGCACCACTCCCATACCAGTTACAAGAACACTTCTGTAGGACCGAATGCCGCTTGTAACAAATGCTCTTCTTTGTTATCGAACCTCCACCTCCTCATCTCTGCAATCTCACATCTGCCTTTTTACCCGAGCACTTTGGGAAACTGCATTATTAGGACTTTTTACTGCAGTGCCGCGCCTATCTAGAAATATGCATGGATCATGATCCTTAATCTAGTGCTCATCCTGGATGTTTGATTGTAGGTGCGGTACCGAGCCACAGAAGACTACAGTGGAGCCTGCTGCCCTGTGACCAAAGGCATCAAGACCTTTTTCACCACACCATGCACAGAGGAGCCCAGAATAGATCTGCAGAAGGGCGAGCTCATTCTCGCTACCAGAGGGTTGAAGTGCGTGAAGATTTAGACATTAGAAATATATTATGGATTGAAATTTGAAGCATGCGATCTAACAACCCTCTGTGTATTTCAGGCACTGGATGTACGGTGACCGGATTTTTGAAGATGGCACCCCGAAAGGTAAACGAAACATTAAAGGGATCAGTTTTTCAATAATGTACTTATCAAGACAGCCTTCATGAATATCTGTCCTCTGTAAGAAGCAATTTCCTTCACTGCTGACTCTGCCAGCACAAGAAGCTTCTCGTTTTGTTTGTTTCTGGTGCTAGTTTTGTTTCATTATAGCGCTTGCATCATGTCTACTTCTCTTCTTTCGTTCCATCAATTTCACAACTCCGCCACCAGCTACATGGATCTTTTTATCACCTTCTCCCCTTCACCGCAGATTGAGCCATAGCCATGTAAGACATGCAGACCTTGAATCCCCTCTAAATTAATTAACAAATTACTTTATACTACTTACGTCCAAAGCTTAGGAGCAGTGATATTCACAGTAGAGCCTTTTCCAGTAGTTAACGTCTAAATTTAATTGCCTCTTTCATCTGTAAATAAAGTCTCTGAAATAACGACTTTTAGAAACAAAATTATAATTAAAGTGAATGTAGCTAACAAAAGTAATACAATTAAAAAAACTGTTAAACATAAGTACTCCAGCACTTTGGATGAATTAGGTGGTTTTTTTTTCAAACATTTGTAGTTTCACTTGTAGTTTCAAGGGTATTTGCCTTTGCATTTTCTTCTATGAGCTGGGTTACTATGGTGTCGACTTCTTATAGTCTACAGTCCAGATTGGTCTGTGGAAATGTAGGTTTGTGGGTTTCCTGCACATTTTATTTACAAATTAACGTCAAATGTTTTCGGTTTTGAAATCTATCCACCGATTTTCTAGTCTGCTTGACTTTTCAGGCAGAGAGGAAGTGTTTAGAAACATCAGAAAGAAAGGAAGATTACCTGGTCTCATGGACGAGGAGTGTCATTGGTAGCTACTAATGTAGGGCCAGATGTTCATACCTTTATTTAAGGTTGTAAACACTGTGAATCGGAAATTGTGACGGCAAAAAAGGTTATTTTTTGTATGTACCAAAGTTTTACAGATTACTAAAATGTGATGGCAACTGGCTACTGATAAGATGTTTGCATGGGACGGATATACTGAGTTTGCATACAGTGTATCAGTGGTTTGTGACCATAATTCTGATTGCAAACAAATGAAAAGTTACCAACTTGGAAGTTGGGGTGGTAACTGATTAGCAAAGGGTAGGTGATTTGTGAATTTTTGTCAATGTTTCTGGGAAGTTGCCAGTGGTTTCAGAGCACCACAGCCACCTGTCAAATAATAGTAATTTAAAATGGGTCACAGACAAGGTTATCACTGACGTTTGCATGTCACCATCCCTGTTATTTTTTTTTCCTACAGGAATGAGTCGCTATTTGCCACCATCCTCGTGAATATTGAGAAAAGCCAACCTGCTACTCAGTCCTGTTCAAGGCTTTCCAAAAGTACCAATAAGTACATAAGTCAGTTTGCAAAATGCAGCATTGATTGTAAAAGGCTATTTTTTTTGCAACCAATATAATCGTACACCTGGCCCAAGGTGTAGCAACAACTCAGTCACTGACAAATAGTTTCATTACTTTTAATGCTGGTCAGCTGAATTGCAGGCTTATCTGAGCAGCAGTCACCTACATGGTTTTATTTGTTGGGAAGTGGTCTAAGCTGTCACCCAGTGATCGTTAACTTCCATTCTCCCTTGCTGGTATTCCAAACTTGCTCATATGCAAATTGTGGTAAGGGAAGGATGGATAGGAACTCCCATCTAAGGTCCCCAGGCATGGGGGAAGATGGGCAGTAGCAGGGAATGAGCTCCCCCTGTCCTCTTGGTGCACGTTTGCTCTGTGTTAAACGAAAAACATATCTTGACTTTAGTTAACATGACACTATTTCTGAAGATCTTTATTTTCCCTGTAAGATACATACAATAAGTGCAGCTTTTTAAAATTATTTTTCCTTAAATATGTGCACACGCCATAAAATGGTACTGGAGAAGAAATGTTTTCAAAATGTTTTACAAAAGCCAAGGCAATAATAATTCATCTGCGCAGAAAGCTAGATAACCTGTTGCAAACAGTGGAAGCCTGGGTTTGGAAATCCTGATTAAAATGTTAGTGTGGCAATATCTATTTGACTCATTTAATTGCTTCTGATAGTGTGACCACCAGAAGAGAGCATCCTTTTCTGAATTGCTTTGTTTTTGAAAGCAAGCTGTTTTCGGTGTAATTCCACACACAAATCTGCTGCAAGCCCCCAACGGGACTATCGGAAGAGGATAATAGGTAGACTTGTTTTTACTTTCAGTATTTGATAAAGCACCGACCTTGCTTCAGAGAGCAGCAAGCGTTTACAGTGTGTTTTTGTCACAGAATCCTCTTGAGTGGGCATGCTCCCCACTCCACCTAAACACAGATTCCTAGTCCGGGGCTGATGAGGAGGTGAGGGTAGAATATGTAACTAGAACAACACTAGATACCCTATGAAGCAGTTGGTTTTTCTGCATATGCTGTACATTGAGCATGTTGCTATTGCATAGCCATACCGACTAGAGATGGGATGATTTGTCAAGAATCTTGCATTTATTTGTTCAAGTGCCAAAGCTGAGATTAGAATCCAGGTCCCCGGATTCAGAAAATTGACCATTAGATCAGATGTTATCACCTACAGTGCTATCATTCTTGCTTGTACAGCAGCCAGATGTGCACGTTACTGAAATGGTGAGTGGAATACAGGCTTTAGAGAAAGGATCAAACTCTTATGCAGGACAAGCAGACTCATTTTGATCCTCTCAATAAAACTGGCTGTTTGCCAAGTTTATTCTCCTCCATTTCACTTGAAACCTCATATACACTGTATTTCAGCTATCTAGTAGCTATTTTGTTTTTCTGTTTTGGAATGGTACTTGTAGGTCTTTGGGTGTGCATTCGTCCAAGTTAAAATCTCCCCTCATCCATCTTTTCCCCCCGTTTCATTTTGTGTTGTAAGATCACTTTTTGTCCGGTGTTTATATTGCCTTACTTTCTGTATTTACAATTTAAAACAGTTGCGGTTTTATTCAGACTACTTAGCAATCGTAGTCTCCGCTTCTAAATATGTTCTGATAATAAAAGGGCCACAGTAGAATACTTTAAAATCTATTAATTTCAAGTAGGTGTTCCGAAGTACTTCTACGTACTTCATTTTTTGCTTCTTACTGATTACTTTGTCTCACCACCAGGAAGATTCTTTTGGAGGCTCCGCTTCTTTTAGAAACCCGTGGCCTCTTTACGGTTGTTTTCTTTTCATTTGTCTGACCACATTGAAAACAGGTTTATCTCTAAGCTCCGCTGATCGCACCTTTTGTGTTGTCTTTTTGCAACACAGTCCCAAGTGTGTTCCTGCAGTGTTTGGTGGATCTTGGCATGGATGCGTAAATTCACGCCTCGTGGAGCACACTGCGGCTTAAAGCTAATTAGAGGGTTGCACTCAAAGTCTTGGTTAGGTGCTTGGGCATGTTTTAGAGTGTACTCGAGAGCCTCCTCAGAATGAGATCCTGGCTGGGAGCCTTCCTGTTGTGGGACTTCTGCCATATGAAGAATCGTACGTATCCTGTGGCAGAACACAAGTACTGCAGGCAAGCTCCAGCAAAAACACACGCCGTGGTTAGGAACACGGACACATGTCTGAAACGTATGGATTTGTTTGTTGATTTATATTTTTACCATAACAGCCTCTGGATCTCTTTGTGGGAAGGATTGTTTTTGTGATCTGAGACCGAAAGGTGTAAAATTTAACATCTTCAATAACTACCAAAAGGTAGTATACGTTATGCAGTATTAGGAGCACGCCGGTAGGTGGCAGGCAAGTCACGGAAATGAATAACTAGCCACTTGTAACATTACATATTGAAAGAAAAAATATCTGAATAAAAGTATTTAAAAACCTTTTAATATGTAGAGGCAGTTAAACATTTTTCATATGAAAGTGAAAAGATAAAAGGTATCTCAACTGAAGCAATTGTGACACCCACGAATCTTCTCTTAGTGTTCGTCTTTGGGTCTGCCCCTCTCTCTTGTATAAATAAATGGTTGACTGTTTTCATCTCTGAAAGTTTGACACCATTCCTGATCCTACTTTCACAGTTTCCAAATGGGATGTCTGGGGGGGCTGTTCATTTTGACATAGAAACGCAGCACTACGTTCGTACACAATGCATACTTGTTTGGGTTTTGTTACTAACCTCTAGGATAGACTTTAGTCCTGTTAACTTACAAAGCAGACCCTTGAGGTTTTCGAGTCTTTTTTTGTCCTAATATGGTCAAGAGCAACTCCCTGTAATCCTATATTCTATATATTTGTACAAGAGATTGAGCAATGTGAACGTATCTAGAATAAGACAAACAACGGGGCTGGATTTTTCAGGGTAGCCTATATAATCTCTGTTGAACGGAGGGCTTTTTCAGATGCCTGTTGTCGTCTTTAATACGTGGGAGAGTTGATGTTTGGATTAAGGCTTGAACCATTACTTGACTCTTGCAGTAAAGCAACTGGAAGATTAACTTTGTGGTAGCTGTATTCATGACTCCCTGGGAGGACAGTGGCTTGTATGTGAATATATGAACGATAAGATAAATGCCGTTACAGGTAAATATCTGGCTTCTTTTACACTGCAGGAGTTTAACTGCTTCCCATGAAACACAGCTCTATTCATTTTTTTCTCCCAAGTCGAATGTCAGTGCTGCCTAGGTCCTATATCATATCCACAGCTTTTGAGCGATTTCAGACTTGGGCGCAAGGGGGTAAAATTTGTAGCTTTCACGATTTTTGTTAATTGGAAGTGATTTCTGTTTCATGTTCCGTGGGGATCCAATTGGCTCCTTATTAGCTTCTTATTAGCTGCAGTTGCACATGGTCTCATCAGCATCTTGTTTCAGTGGGCGTGATGTCTACACCTGGACGGCTTTCTTTCGGGACATACTACAAAATGTACTCGATCACGGCCAATATTGGCAGGCCAGTGTGAGTCGAGTTTAAAAAGACAAAATTCGCTTGGCCAGTTGTTATTTTTCTGTCTGTTTACATAAGTCTGACTGCTTTTGCAGCACCCTCACTTGTGTTGGTTCACAACTAGCTATGCTTGTCACTTTACTTCGAGTGACTGCGAACAAGACCGTTCCCTTGTTTCTTATTGAGAAGAGTGGGGTATCACTCTTTCAGCTATATGGCTAAGTCGACCAAAATCATCTAGAAACTCCATTGTTAATATATATATATATATATATATTTAAAACAAGAAGAAGGGATGGAGCACTCACGGGTACTTTAGATCCAATTTATTGCGCCACAGACGCGTTTCAGCATTCTTTGCCTTTCTCAATGTGATTTGCGCAAAAATGAAAGAAAAAACAGTCACCTGAGCAGCCTTTAAATAAATTACTCCATACTTTAAGTGAAAAGACAGATGACGGACTCGCATTTGCTTCTTCAACCATTGTCATCACGGTGCCGCCATCACTCTGTGTGTGTTGTACTCATTATTTCAAATGTGATGCCCGTGCTTTCATATTCTGCAGTAGAGGTCACCCCTTTAAATGGGTACAGGTCATTACACAGTGCCAAGTTTACAAAAAGCCCAGAGAAATAATGCTTTCCACTTTGCCCAGCAGTTCGAGTTTTTCTTACTTGTCAAGTTGATATATAACAGAATCAAACATCCCTCGTTTGCCGCAATTTGCCTCTTTAGAAACATCACATGCCTCAAAGCGCCAATTTAGTAATCAGAGCCTTCACATTATAGTAATGTGTGACATTATGTCAGTCGATATGGCATTCCTTTGGCAAGCGGTGGTTCTGGCATTATTGATTTAAATTCCTCACCAAAGTCCACTAAAAAATGCTGAACTCTTGACGGGTGTATCCATTGTGTGCAAGTGGCAGCACATAATTCATTTAAAACAAGAAGAAGAGATGGAGCACGCACGGGTACTTTAGATCCAATTTATTGCGCCACAGACGCGTTTCAGCATTCTTTGCCTTTCTCAATGTGATTTGCGCAAAAATGAAAGAAAAAACAGTCACCTGAGCAGCCTTTAAATAAATTTGACTGTTTTTTCTTTCATTTTTGCGCAAATCACATTGAGAAAGGCAAAGAATGCTGAAACGCGTCTGTGGCGCAATAAATTGGATCTAAAGTACCCGTGAGTGCTCCATCTCTTCTTCTTGTTTTAAATGAATTATGTGCTGCCACTTGCACACAATGGATGCACCCGTCAAGAGTTCGGCATTTTTTAGTGGACTTTGGTGAGGAATATAAATATATATATATATATATATATATATATATATATATATATATATATATATGTGTGTTCGATGGCATGTGTAGCTGCAGATACACATGCTTTGCACATCCCGCCATCTAGTGTTGGGCTCGGAGTGTTACAAGTTGTTTTTCTTCGAAGAAGTCTTTTCGAGTCACAAGATCGAGGGACTCCTCCCCTTTCGGCTCCATTGCGCATGGGCGTCGACTCCATCTTAGATTGTTTTTTTTCCGCCATCGGGTTCGGACGTGTTCCTTTTCGCTCCGTGTTTCGGTTCGGAAAATTAGTTAGAATCTCGGAAAAATAGACGGTATTGTTTGCGTTTGGTATCAGGTTAGTTACAGCTGATCGACACCGACTTTTGAAGAGCTCCGGTGGCCCTTAGGGTTTTTTTCGATTCCCCGTCGGGGCCTGGTCGGCCCGGCCACGTGTCTCTTCAGGGCTGATGGAACGGACCCCATACCGCTTCTGCCCAAAATGTCACAACAATTATCCGTATACAGATCAGCACCTGGTCTGTAACCTGTGTTTGTCTCCAGAACACAGAGAAGATACTTGTGAAGCCTGTCGAGCGTTTCGGTCGAGGAAGACATTAAGAGACCGAAGAGCGAGAAGACTGCAAATGGCGTCGGCGCCGACAGGACAAAGGCATTTGGAGGAGGAAGAAGAAACCTTCTCCACCCAGGAGTCTGACTCGGACGAGCTCGATCCCGAAGAAACGCCTAAAACCGTGAGTAAGACGTCGAAACATAAAACCCACGAGAAGACCACAAAAGCCCAGGGGACGCCACCGCCAACAGGCCATGGCTTAACCCGAAAAATAGGTGACCGATCATCGGCACCGAAAAAGGGCACGCTTGTGTCGAAGTCATCCGACTCCGGTCGAGATACCGGCACACAGCAATCTCGGGCCTGAGACAGCGGCTCTGAGCAAGTTCGGCACCGAGACAGTGGCATCGAAATGGGTCGGCACCGAGAGACCACGACGCCGAAAATAAAGAAAGTGTCGTCGGTGCCGAAAAAGGCTGCCGAAAAGGTTTCCATTCCGAAACATCCAGCCTCTGAACTGAAATCAGGTTCCTACACAGAGGAACAGGGATTGTCCTCCCAAATGCAAGGACATAAGTTCGGACAAGAACTAGAATCAATGGAGCCAGACTACACTAAAAGGAGGCTCCACATTCAAAAGGACACATGGAAGATAAACACTCTTCCTCCAATTAAAATGAAAAGAAGACTTTCCTTTCAAGAAAAGGACAAGCAGCCACAGGCAAAGGTGGCAAGACAAACAACTTCACCACCATCTCCACCACCATCAATGCACACATCACTGGTAGTCACTCCACCACTGATGCAATCCCCAACTCATACTGCAATGAGTCAAGATGATCCCGACGCATGGGACCTTTATGATGCGCCAGTATCGGATAACAGCCCAGACTGTTACCCAGCGAGACAGTCGCCACCTGAGGACAGTACATCCTACACGCAGGTGGTCTCAAGAGCAGCGGCTTTTCATAATGTCACCTTGCATGCAGGACCGATTGAGGATGACTTTCTGTTTAATACACTATCCTTCACTCATAGCCAATACCAGAGCTTACCTATGCTACCTGGAATGCTAAAACACTCCAAACAGGTGTTTCAGGAGCCTGTGAAGGGCAGGGCCATAACCCCAAGAGTGGAGAAAAAGTACAAGCCACCGCCTACAGACCCTGTGTATATCACGCAGCAATTAACACCAGACTCTGTGGTAGTAGTGGCAGCTCGCAAGAGAGCAAACTCTCACACCTCGGGAGACGCACCACCTCCAGACAAGGAGAGTCGCAAATTCGACACTGCAGGGAAAAGGGTTGCAGCACAGGCAGCAAACCAATGGCGCATTGCCAACTCACAAGCACTTCTGGCAAGATGTGATAGGGCTCATTGGGACGAAATGCAGCACTTCATAGAACACTTACCCAAAGAGTTCCAAAAAAGGCCAAAACAAGTGGTGGAGGAAGGACAAAGTATCTCAAATAATCAGATACGGTCAGCAATGGATGCAGCAGATACAGCTGCAAGGACAGTAAATACTGCAGTAACAATAAGGAGACACGCATGGTTGCGTAAGTCAGGATTCAAGCCGGAAATACAACAAGCTGTACTGAATATGCCTTTTAATGGATAGCAGTTGTTTGGGCCGGAGGTGGACACTGCTATCGAAAAACTTAAAAAAGACACTGATACGGCCAAAGCCAGGGGCGCACTCTACTCCCCACAGAGCAGAGGCACATTTCGCAAAACACAGTTTAGAGGGGGGTTTCGAGGACAAGCTACAGAACCCACAACCTCACAAACAAGGCCCACTTATCAAAGCCAATATCAGCGGGGAAGTTTTCGGGGGCAATATAGAGGGGGACAATTCCAAAAGAATAAAGGAAAGTTCCAAGGCCCCAAAACTCCTCAAAACAAGCAGTGACTTCCAAGTCACAAATCCCCAACACATAACACCTGTGGGGGGGAGACTAAGCAATTTTTACAAACATTGGGAGGAAATAACAACAGACACTTGGGTACTTGCAATTATCCAGCATGGTTATTGCATAGAATTTCTCAGATTCCCTCCAAATGTCCCACCGAAAACACACAATATGTCAAAACAACACATGGATCTTCTAGGACTAGAGGTCCAAGCATTGCTACAAAAAGGAGCAATAGAATTAGTACCAATTCAACAGAAAGGAACAGGAGTTTACTCTCTGTACTTTCTCATACCCAAAAAGGACAAAACACTGAGACCTATATTAGATCTCAGAACATTAAATACCTACATCAAATCAGACCACTTTCACATGGTGACATTACAAGACGTAATCCCACTGCTCAAACAACAAGACTACATGACAACCCTAGACCTAAAGGATGCATATTTCCATATACCAGTACATCCTTCACACAGAAAGTACCTAAGATTTGTATTCCAAAGGGTACATTACCAATTCAAGGTGTTGCCATTCGGAATAACAACTGCGCCAAGAGTTTTTACAAAATGCCTGGCAGTAGTAGCTGCGCATATCAGAAGGCAGCAAATACATGTGTTCCCGTACCTAGATGATTGGTTAATCAAAACCAACACACTAGAAAGGTGTTCACAACACACAAAGTACGTCATAGAAACCCTACACAAACTAGGTTTCTCAATCAATTACACAAAGTCACACCTTCAGCCGTGTCTGACACAGCAATACTTAGGGGCAACAATCGACACAGCAAAAGCGATTTCAACTCCAAGTCCACAAAGAGTGCAAGCATTTCACAGTGTAATACAGGTCATGTATCCAACCCAAAGAATACAAGTCAAAATAGTAATGAAACTCCTAGGCATGATGTCCTCATGCATAGCCATTGTCCCAAACGCAAGATTGCACATGTGGCCCTTACAACAGTGCCTAGCATCACAATGGTCACAGGTACAGGGTCAACTTCTAGATCTAGTGTTGATAGACCGCCAAACATACACCTCGATTCAGTGGTGGAACAATATAAATTTAAACCAAGGGCATCCTTTTTAAGACCCAGTGCCTCAATACGTAATAACTACAGATGCCTCCATGATAGGCTGGGGAGCACACCTCAATCAACACAGCATTCAGGGACAATGGGACTCTCGGCAAAAACAGTTTCACATAAATCACTTACAACTATTGGCAGTATTTCTAGCGTCAAAAGCATTTCAACCAATAATAAGCCACAAACACATTCTTGTCAAAACAGACAACATGACAACGATGTATTACCTAAACAAACAAGGAGGGACACACTCAACACAGTTGTGTCTCCTGACACAGAAAATATGGCATTGGGCGATACACAACCACATTCGCCTAATAGCACAGTTCATTCCAGGGATTCAGAATCAGTTAGCAGACAATCTCTCTCGGGATCACTAACAGATCCACGAATGGGAGATTCACCCCCAAGTACTACACACTTACTTCCAAAATTTGGGAACACCACAAATAGACTTCTTTGCAACAAAAGAAAACGCAAAATGCAGAAACTTCGCATCCAGGTACCCACAAGATCAGTCTCTGGGCAATGCGTTATGGATGAGTTGGTCAGGGATATTTGCATACGCTTTTCCCCCTCTCCCACGCCTTCCATATCTAGTAAACAAGTTGAGTCAAAACAAACTCAAACTCATACTCATAGCACCAACTTGGGCAAGACAACCTTGGTACACAATACTACTAGACCTCTCAGTAGTGCCTCATATCAAACTACCAAACAGACCAGATCTGTTAACTCAACACAATCAACAGATCAGACACCCCAATCCAGCATCGCTGAATCTAGCAATTTGGCTCCTGAAGTCTTAGAGTTCGGACACTTAGACCTTACACAGGAATGTATGGAAGTCATAAAACAAGCTAGAAAACCAACCACAAGACATTGCTATGCAAATAAGTGGAAAAGGTTTGTTTATTATTGCCACAATAATCAAATTCAACCCTTACACGCATCTGCTAAAGACATCGTAAGCTACTTGCTACATTTGCAAAAGTCAAAACTAGCTTTTTCATCCATTAAGATACATCTTACCGCAATTTCAGCTTACCTGCAAATTACCCACACAACTTCACTATTTAGGATACCAGTCATAAAAGCCTTTATGGAAGGCCTAAAAAGAATTATACCACCAAGAACACCACCAGTTCCTTCATGGAACCTCAACATTGTCTTAACACGCCTCATGGGGCCACCCTTTGAGCCTATGCACTCATGTGAAATGCAATATTTAACATGGAAAGTTGCAATTCTAATTGCCATCACATCTCTAAGAAGAGTAAGTGAAATCCAAGCATTTACCATACAAGAACCATTTATTCAAATACACAAGCATAAAGTAGTTCTACGGACAAATCCAAATTGTTTTCCAAAAGTCATATCACCGTTCTACTTGAATCAAACAGTAGAACTACCAGTGTTCTTCCCACAACCAGATTCTGTAGTTGAGAGCACTACATACATTAGACATCAATAGCGTTAATGTACTACATTGACAGAACCAAACAAATTCGGAAAAAAAACAATTATTTGTTGCTTTCCAAAAACCTCATTCAGGAAATCCAATTTCAAAACAAGGCATTGCCAGATGGATAGTTAAATGCATTCAAACCTGTTATCTCAAAGCAAAGAGACAACTGCCTATTACACCAAAGGCACACTCAACTAGAAAGAAGGGTGCTACTATGGCCTTTCTAGGAAACATTCCAATGACTGAGATATGTAAGGCAGCAACATGGTCTACGCCTCATACGTTTACCAAGCACTACTGCGTGGATGTGTTAACAGCACAACAAGCCACAGTAGGCCAGGCAGTACTACGAACTTTGTTTCAAACAACTTCAACTCCTACAGGCTGAACCACCGCTTTTGGGGAGATAACTGCTTACTAGTCTATGCACAACATGTGTATCTGCAGCTACACATGCCACCGAACGGAAAATGTCACTTACCCAGTGTACATCTGTTCGTGGCATGAGACGCTGCAGATTCACATGCACCCACCCGCCTCCCCGGGAGCCTGTAGCCGTTTCGAAGTTGATCTTGAACATCTGTAAATTTGTAAATATATCACCTTAAACTACATTATGTACATACATGTTTACTCCATTGCATGGGCACTATTACTGTAATACATAACTCCTACCTCACCCTCTGTGGGGTAAACAATCTAAGATGGAGTCGACGCCCATGCGCAATGGAGCCGAAAGGGGAGGAGTCCCTCGATCTTGTGACTCGAAAAGACTTCTTCGAAGAAAAACAACTTGTAACACTCCGAGCCCAACACTAGATGACGGTATGTGCAAAGCATGTGAATCTGCAGCGTCTCATGCCACGAACAGATGTACACTGGGTAAGTGACATTTTCCATATATATATATTAAACAGGCAACATTTAAAATCACTAGTTATTTTATCTCTGACCCATTTAAACATTTTCCAGCAAGATGGGCAAATACGTTGCAATTCATAACGTGGTCAGTGCACTCCTTAAACATTTGTCCACAGCTTAATGTTTGAGTGTGAAATTGTGTTTTGTTTATGAAAATTTAAACGGGTAACTGCGAATAAGTTCACAGACCCTGCTGGATCTACGCTTATTTACACCTCTTTACTTTTTCCTCCAAAATGCTTCTTGTTCAAGTTGCTATGTAACGTTACCACATAAAACACAAGCATATAAAAACAGTTTTCAAGATTGAACCTCATGCAGGACTTTATTACAAAATAAACTTTATTAGTCAGATTATGGTAATCGCAACTGATTAACTTTAATTGTCAAATGTATTTTTCTCTGGCGGTGGACCTATATATCCCAGAACAGACAGATTAATTTCGAGCACAACTGGAGGAAAAACCTCTCTCATTCTACACTATTCAGTCACACCTGGTCATTTTCTAGTGCTGCTACAGGCACACAAGGTTGCGTCATGCTTCTCTCACACGGCGCACCAGGTTCACTAGGGAAGACAGGGAGGGTACCACTCCACCACTCGCCCTGGCTCCTGCCACCTCCTACCTTCCCACTGTGTCTAAAGGTAGTCGTCACGCTTGGAGTCTTCAGTGCAGACCAGCAGGCTGAAACAGGAATCAAACTGTTCAGCTCCTCGGCGTAACCAAACATTAGGGGTCCTTCTATAAGGTGAGGGAAAGGGCTCCCCTTGAACACCCACAAGCAGGCCTCAGCCCATGCCTTCCACCTTCACGAGGAATCGCAGAGCCACACAGTTTATGCAAACTCACTGCCCAGGATTCACACTACTGAATTAACCTACAGTTTCAAACCTTACAGCGGAGCTATTCCGAGGTTAGAAATACCCCCACGTTCTGGATTTACACTACTGAACTCTCTCTCAGGTGAAACACAATGTATTGACTCGGACCTCACAGCCAAAAACTAAAAATTCCATAGCCAGAATGTGCCATATTCTCCCCTGTTTCTGTGGATAAGGCAAAAGCACGAATCCAAAAAACTTGTCATGCTGGGTCCCTGTTGGATTGCCTCTCAGTATCATGCCTTCGGATCTGCCTCAGTAGTATTAGAGGGAGTGGGCTTACCTTGGCTTAAAAGGATCATTGTGACTCACCTCGGAGAGCAGTCATGACCTTGTACCAATAAGAAGAGTCGTGAAATCGTGTAATGGTTTTCATTTTAAAAAGGCTGGCACTGCACTTATGTTGAAAATATATACATATAAAATACACGCACATTGAGCATCCACTGACAGAAAAGATAAAGGATAGAATTATTGCAGGACTCTTTTTTTTTTTTTTTTTCTATTTCAGAGAGCCATTAGTTAATAGCATCCTTCAGTGAGATCAATAGGTCCATCTTCAGATGCCAAATGCATAGAAACAATTGTCTTGGCAGTAGAATGTCTAAATGGCCAACTTTCCAACATTCAGAATTTGAGACTAAGTGCCTGATTTAGATTTCGGCAGACGGGTTATTCCGTCACAGCGGTGACAGATATCCCGTCTGCCGAAACATAATTCCCATAGGAGATATTGGGATTTATTTTTCGGTGATCAGGATATCCGTCACCTTTGTGACTGAGGCACGCGTCTGCTGAAATCTAAATCATGCGCTAGGTCTCTATTTCTACAGTTGGATTTTCTTTTTAGGTGAAGGTAGCATAGATCGTAGCCTTAAAGTTGAGCTGTATAATGGTGACTGCAAATACTTCTTATCACAATTTCACAGCTCATAACCATTCTGTGGTTTCCGTAGTTGTTTCTGTTGAGGGTTATTGCAAGAGTACGTCTCTTTGACCCTGTGAATCGAGGGAGGAGTATTTTGTCCTTAAGGAGGTTATGGGTGAACCCTGTGGCATGACTGACAGAACTGTACTCGGCTCATGTGCAAATTCTATAACGTATGGTTACACCCAATTGGAGCCAGCTGCAAAATGAGTAGGATATTAATTAGTGCTATTCATCGAATAATCAATGGCCCTCCGATATTGAAATTCGTTTGAATAAGTTCCCAGTGATTTCATCAATAGCTGAACACAGCATTTCACATGATCCATTTATGTAGAGAAATTGTAGGAAAATGGCTCCCAGTTGCAGTTACCCCCCACTTTTTGCCTGATATTGATGCTGACTTGACTGAGAAGTGTGCTGGGACCCTGCTAACCAGGCCACAGCACCAGTGTTCTTTCACTTAAAAATGTACCATTTTCTCCACAATTGGCACAACCCTGGCACACAGAAAAGTCCCTCGTAAAAGTTACCAGTGGTACCAAGGGCCCTGTGGCCACGGAAGGTCCCTAAGGGCTGCAGTATGTGTTGTGACACCCTAAGGGACCCCTCATCTAACACATGCACACTGCCATTGCAGATTGTGTATGTTGGTGGGGAGAAAAAGGCAAAGTCAACATAGCACCCCCTCAGGATGCCATGCACACAAAATACTGCCTGTGGCATAGGTAAGTCACCCCTCTAGCAGGCCTTAAAGCCCTAAAGCAGGGTGCACTTTACCATAGGTGAGGGCATAGCTGCATGAGCAATCAATCAGTCAATTGATTTGTAAAGCGCGCTACATACCCGGTAGGGTTTCAAGGCGCTGGGGGTGTGAGGGGGGGGGGAGGGTGCTGCTACTGCTCGAAGAGCCAAGTCTTGAGGAGTTTTCTGAAGGAAAGAAGGTCTTGGGTCTGTCGTAGATCCGGCTGGAGGGTGTTCCAGGTCTTGGCAGCGAGGTACGAGAATGATCTGCCGCCGGAAGATTTGCGTTGGATGCGGGGGATGGAGGCGAGGGCGAGGTTAGCGGAGCGGAGATACCGAGTGGGGGTGTAGAAGCTGAGTCTGCTGTTCAGGTATGATGGTCCGGTGTTGTCGAGTGCCTTGTGTGCGTGGGTGAGGAGCTTGAAGGTGATCCTCTTGTTGACGGGAAGCCAGTGAAGGTCTCTTAGGTGGGGGGTGAGGTGGCAGTGACGAGGGATGTTGAGGATGAGTCGGACAGAGGCGTTTTGGATGCGTTGGAGGAGTTTGGATGAGATGCCAGTGTAGAGGGCGTTGCCGTAGTCAAGTCTGCTGCTGACGATGGCCTGGGTTACTGTTTTTCTTGTTTCTGTTGGGATCCATTTATAGACCCTGCGAAGCATGCGGAGGGTGTTGTAGCAGGAGGAGGAGATGACGCTGACCTGCTTTGACATGGAGAGTGAGGAGTCGAGGGTGAAGCCGAGGTTTCGTGCGCTGTCGATGGGTGTCGGTGGGGACCCCAGCGTGGACGGCCACCATGAGTTGTCCCAGGCGGAGGGGGTGCGTCCAAGGATGAGGACCTCTGTTTTGTCCGAGTTTAGTTTTAGCCGTCTCTCTCTCATCCAGTCGGCGATGGCTTTTATTCCCTCGTGTCTAAGTCCATTCTTAGACATTGTAAGTACAGTGTGGCCATATTAAGTATATGGTCTGTGAGTTTGTCAAAACAAACTCCACAGCTCCATAATGGCTACACTGAATCCTGGGAAGTTTGGTATCAAACGTCTCAGACTAATAAACCCACACTGATGCCAGTGCTGGATTTATTAAAACATGCACACAGAGGGAATCCTAGAGATGCCCCCTGTATTTTACCCAGTCCTTCAGTGCAGGACTGACTGGTCTGTGCCAGCCTGCCACTGAGACGAGTTTCTGACCCCATATGGTGAGAGCCTTTGTGCTCTCTGAGGCCAGAAACAAAGCCTGCACTGAGTGGAGGTGCTTAACACCTCCCCCTTGCAGGAACTGTAACACCTAGCAGTGAGCCTCAAAGGTTCAGGCTTCATGTTACAATGCCCCATGGCGCCCCAGCTAGTGGAGTTGCCCGCCACCTGGACACAGCCCCCACTTTTGGCGTTAAGTCCAGCGGCGATAATGAGAAAAACAAGGAGTCACCCTCCAGTCAGGACAGCCTCTAAGGTGTCCTGAGCTGAGGTGACCCCTGCCTTAGGAAATCCTCCATCTTGTTTTGGAGGATTCCCCCCAATAGGATTAGGGATGTGCCCCCCTCCCCACAGGGAGGAGGCACAAAGAGGGTGTAGCCACCCTCAAGGACAGTAGCCATTGGCTACTGCCCCCAGACCTAAACACACCCCTAAATTGAGTATTTAGGGGTGACCCTGAACCCAGGATTTCAGATTCCTGCAGCCTACAACAAGAAGGACTGCTGACCTGAAAGCCCCGCAGAGACGACTGAGACGACAACTGACTTGGCCCCAGCCCTACCGGCCTGTCTCCGGACTCGAAGAACCTGCACAGCGACACATCCAGTGGGACCAGCGACCTCTGAAGACTCAGAGGACTGACCTACACCTAAAGGACCAAGAACCTCCAGAGGAAGCAGCTCTGTCCAGAAATTGTAACAAAGAAGCAACTTTAAAGAGACTCTCACTTCCCGCCAGAAGTGTGAGTCTTTACACTCTGCACCCGACGCCCCCGGCTCGAGTTCAGGACAACTAACACTGCAGAGAGTACTCCCAGGCGACTCCAACGACATGGACACCCTGACTAGACTCCCTATGCCCGCCTACCACGACGCCTGCAGAGAGGATCCAGAGGCTCCCCCTGACCGCAACTGCCTGGTGGTAAAGGAACCCGATGCCTGGACCAAGCACTCCACCTGCATCCCCAGGACCGAGAGGAACCACCTACCAGTACAGGAGTGCCCAGCAGGCGGCCCTCATCCTAGCCACGTTGGTGGCTGGCCCGAGAAACACCCCTGTGCCCTGCCTGCATCGCTAGAGTGCCCTGCGGGTCCCTACATTGAGTTCCACATCCAACCCAAAACCTACTTTGCACACTGCACCCGGCTGCTGAGGGTGTGTTTTGTGTGCTTGTGTGTGTGTCCCCCCCGTGCTCTACAAAACCTCCATGGTCTGCTCCCTGAGGACGCAGGTACTTATCTGCTAGCAGACTGGAACCTGAGCACCCCTGTTCTCCATAGGCGCCTATGTGTTTTGGGCCCTCCTTTGACCTGTGCACCTGACCGGCCCTGTGTTGCTGGTGCTGTGGCTTTGGGGTTGCCTTGAACCCCCAACGGTGGGCTCCCTATGCCCAGGAGATTTACTGTGTAAATGCTTTACTTACCTGAGAAACTAACCAAAACTTACCTCCCCAGGAACTGTTGATTTTTACAGTGTCCACTTTTTAAACAGCTATTTGCCATTTAACCAAAACTGTGTGTACTACTGCTTTGAATCAGAGTCCTATACTTACCTGTGTGAAGTACCTTGCATTTTATGTACTTACCTCAAATTTGAATCTTGTGGTTCTAAAAATAAATTAAGAAAATATATTTTTCTATATAAAAACCCATTCACCTGGAGTTAAGTCTTTGAGTGTGTGTTCCTCATGTATTGCCTGTGTGTGCGACAAATGCTTAACACTACCCTCTGATAAGCCTACTGCTCGACCACACCACCACAAAATAGAGCATTAGAATTATCTAATTTTGCCACTATCAACCTCTAAGGGGAACCCTTGGACTCTGTGCACACTATCTCTCACTTTGAGATAGTATATACAGAGCCAACTTTCTACAGAAATGTTTTAGTAGATTCAATAGAACATTGGTATGGAAACCTTGGTGATTGAGAAAACAAACCTCGGGGTTGAGGATGGCGCACTGGTGGGTGATTGTACTCGTTTGCACTTGTGACCAAAGACCACCTTTGCGGTTGCTGTTTTCAAAGACACTGCAGCTGTAAAAACAGTATTATTGTCCTACATCATGTTTCGAGTATTTATCTTAGTTATTTGATAATGAACTGATCTAGCTTCATTAAGCAGTGGATAGGTTATACATGCACCAGTGGCGCAGCAGCCAAATAACGACAATGAACATATGTCAACAAAAAAAAGAAAGGAAAAAAACGATAAAATAAAACCCTAGCAAATAGACATTTGAAATGTTATGTTTGAGCTCACGTGGGCTTTTTTTTATTTCTGGAAGATGCGTCCATTACTTGCCCCTTTTTCTCTGGTCACAGCACCTGTTTGTTATTTAATTTATGTGTCAATGATGATGTTTTTCCCCTTTGCAGTTGGAGACAGAATCAGAGGATGGTTTCCCAGAAGGTGTGTTGGAAAATGTTCGCAAGACTGTGAATCTGAGCAAACACACAAAGAGGTGAAGAAGACAAGATAGCCCTTGCTTGGTTTCTTTTATCAGAACGAAGACAGCCTCCCTAACAAAAACTTTTATCGGAGAGATTGTTTAATAGAAATGTTGGGACTCTGATGTCAGTATGTGTGGATGCTGTTTTCTGCTCTCTACTGGTGTGGACGGATCCAGTGCCATTTTCACCAATACTTTTAAATTAAAGTTCATTTTGGAAACAATCAAAAAGCCGTTACACAAATACTTTCAAGATACAAATACCTTTCTCAGCAGATATCATTTTTTAAAATTGTTTATTCCACTTTTGGATGTCAGATTATAAATGTTTAGTAGTTTTTTTGTTATCTCCTTATTCAGGAAATTACTGTTATATAGGAAAATTTAATTGTTTTAAGTTTTTGACATCAGCACGTGGTGCTTGCTCCTTAATTCAAATCAACCTTTGTTTTCATGTTTTGTTTGTTGGGTTTACTTGAAGGAGAAAACTGACCAGTTCCTTTATTTCTCCCAATCAGGAAATACAGCAGATCTATTTGTAAATCTAAATACAAGCATAAATTAAATGTTACTTATGACTTTTACACATGTACATTTTGTCTATATATGATAATAAAAACATCCTTCTTTACACATTTCTTTTGGAGTTTTAATTGCATGTGCAGAAGCTTTTTCACACACTCGCGCGCACACAGTAACACAATAAAAACACCACAAAAAGACTTCATACAGATTCAGAAAAATAGAGAATATTTATCTGAATAAAACAAAACCAAAACAACAAAAATCCGGTTAGTTGAAGTCGAGATATGTTTTTAAAGATTAATTTCAAACCAGTGCTTAGAAGTCAATAGAGCTAAAAGGTTACTTCAGGACACGCTAGACCAGGGTAAATCCAATGTTCAAGCCGAACATGATGGAGGGCGGACCAGCTACAGGACTCACGCAGAGCCCACTGAAAGAGTACCTTGGATGGAGAAAGCATCGGCATTGAAGACTCGATGTGTCGGTTCTGATCCATACATTCGGGTAGATGCTTTGACGTGGAGCCTCACAGCGATATCCTCGAAATGACGCTGCGTCGTTGTCGAACCTTGCAGTCGGGTCCTGCGTTGTTGTTGAATCAGCAATACATCGGTTGGCACTGTCAATTCGGAGCAGTGCAGGGGCCCTGATGTGTCGATTTTTGCAGGAAAACAGCTGAAAAACCCACTTCGAAGGCTCAGGACTGGGTTCGCACCTCTTGGTAGGGTAGGACTTGCAGATGGCAGAATCCAGCAGCTTGAGCAGAGATACAGGCAGTCTTTGACTCCCCTGAGAATGCAGAAAAAGGAGGCAAGCCAGTAAACCCTTGGAGTCACTCTGGGTCAAGTGAAATGGGTCCAGTCCTTGTCCTTAGCAGGGCAGCTATCAGCAGGGGCAGCTCAGCAAAGCAGTGATGCAGTTATTCAGAACAGTCAGTCAAGCGGAATGGCAATCCTTGTAGCACAGCAGCCCTTACTCATTGCAGAGTTCTTCACACATCCTGCCTTGGTAGAGTAAGAGCCCCAGTACATACGCTTTTGAAGTGGGGATGACTTCAAAGAAGCTCCTTGAGGGGCACAGGCCCCCTTTATCTCAGTTCTGGTTTCAAACTATCAGTAGTTGGTAATCAGCCCTTTGTGTGGGACAGAGGTCCCTGTCTATTGAAATGTAAGGGTCAGCTCTCCTCCCTCTTCCTGCCCAGGAAGAGCTATCAGAATACAGATGTATGCAAATGAGTTTACTGTCACACCCACCCTTCCTGTGTTTGTGGATGTCTAGAGGGAATGCAAAAAGTGTAGCTGTCGCCTACTTTAGACATGTATTGGAGACAGACTGCAAGGCACACACAGCAGTAAAAGCAGAGAAATGCCCACTTTTTAGAAGTGGCATTTCTAAAATAATAATGTTAAATCGAACTTTACCAGTAAAGAGGATTTACCACTATCAATCCAAAGATATGAAACGTGAAAAAAGCTACTCCTTTCTTATCAGGAATTACAACATAAGTGTATTAAGGAATTCCCATTGCCGGCCTACAAGAAGAGTAGGCCTCAAAGTAGTAAAAAACTACTTTGGGAGTTTTTCACTACCAAGATATGTAAAAATCAAAATTACATGTTCTACCTCCTTCATACTCCGCACACTGCCCCCTGGGCTAGCTAGGACCTACCTTTGGGGTGACTTATGTGTAATAAAAGGTGGGTTTAAGGCTAGGAAAGGATTTTTTAAATGCCAAGTTGAAGTAGCAGTGAAACTGCACACACAGTCTCTGCAGTAGCAGGCTTGAGACTGTTTAAGGGATACTGGAGTGGGTGGCACATCAGTACTGCAGGTCCACTAGTAATATTACATTTTCAGGTCCTGGGTATATGGTATACCACTTTGCAAGGGACTTATAAGTGAATTAAATACACCGATTGTACATCCACCACTGTTACCATGTTTAGGGGAGAAGCACATGCATTTTAACTGATCATCAATAGTAAAGTGCTCAGAGTCATAAAGCCAACAAAAAGTTACAGTAAAAATGTGAGTCAAGGGGGTGTGGCCAGCCATCATGGCCATGTGGACGTGATCCACAGTGGCTCCTGCAGATGGCGACAAATCTGACATCAGCCGATTTTCACATCAGATGAAAGACTAGATCAAAACGATATGCTATAACCTGTGAACAAACTTCCACATCAGTAAAATCAATCTGGAAATTGCGGCAGTGATCGAGTAGCCTACCCTGAAATGGTGGCGGAACACGCCAGAAATCCCTGCGCAAGGTGAATCGGCCAGGGTATTCAACACGCCGGCAGGCAAAACTGCGCAGGGGTAGCAAGAAACAAGGCCGAAGTAGTAAAGCCACTAACCAGCGAGGAGGGGTCCCGTTCTGCCGGTGACTAAAACGGGATGTATGAGGTGAGATGGTGGCCCTAAGCGGCGAGGGGAGGCCGGGAAAGCAAAATACAGAGAGCTCGCTTGCTGGAAGCCGAGAAGCACCAGATATGCAGAAGCAGAACTATCGAAGTTCCTAACCTGGGTGGGGAAAAAAGGTCCTGTCGTGCTAGTGACCCAAATGAGGAGTATTAGGTGAAAAAGTGGCTGCGGGCTACTCGAAGACGCTAAAAAGGCACAGTGCTGAGAGGCAGATTGTCAGAACTTGCGAAGTGACAGATATAGAGAACAGAGGGCAGGGACAATGGGGCTCACAAACAAGCTAAAACGGAATTCCAAATAGTTAACCATGAGATGCCTGACTTAGACCTGGCGGCCATCATGATTTGCTCCGAAGCATCTTAGAACCAGGGACTCTAAGATTCATATTACTGTCAAATAGGCAGTAAATCGTAACTATTTGAGAAAGGCCCTCAAGTAAGGAGAGAAATCAGTGGAAAAGGGGTACCTTTAAATATTTTGGGAGGAATAAGGCGTTGTGATAATTGTTACTCCTTTACATAATATCCCCTAAACTGGAGGAATAACGGTCTATATGCCACCAAAGAAGAATCGCGGTAATAGACTATCTTATTACTTCCCTACAATGAGAGCAAAGTCGCCTAATGGAGACTCTCCACTAAACGCAGCCATGGCTCTCACCAAAGAAGACTTACTTTCCTCAATACGTGACTTTAAATCTGAACTGAGGGAGGAGCTTAAATCAGATAAAACTGCCTTATTCGATTCATTCAAAATCGAGATTAACATTCACTTGTCCTCTAGCCAAACTGACATAAACTCTGTAGGCCAGCATGCAATAGATTACAAAATGAAATGCCAGGGTATTGAACACAGACTACAACCTTTAGAACAGGCTTCGAGCAACCTGCATTCTCAGCTACAGCTGGCACTACTTAAGTGTGAGGATTTGGAAACTAGATCCCGGAGAAAACATATTCGATTGAAGGGCCTAGATGAAGGAGTGGAGGGAGTGATCTAGAGACATTCATAGTTGGACTGCTCTTGGAGGTGCTGGGAGGAGATCAACAGAAAGTGCGTCTCGAGAGAGTACATCGGGTGGGATCTCAGTACCCCGGGAATAATAAGAAACCAAGAGACATACCTGCGAAGCTTCACTCCTTTAAACTGAAAGAACGAATCCTACGAGCTGCGCGATCATAAGAAATAATTAGCTTCCAAGAGGCAACGTGCTTCCTGTACAATGACATTGCGCCAGCCATGTTAGCGAAACGAATGCAATTCAAACTGATAACAATGGTGCTTCATAAGGATAGAATTAAATATCGATGGACATATCCCTTTGGCATAGTCTTTGAACTTCACAATACGCAACACCACTATATCTTTTGAGAAAGCCGCTTTAGTGCTGGGAATATCCCAAACAATACCACAGGAGACGGGAGACGGTATCGACGGATTACCATCGACTCAAACAGCCAAAACACCAGTGGGAGAATGGCATAGTAAGCAGAGAAAAAGGCGAGACAATAAAAGATAAACTGCTTTTGTAAATCTACCCCAATTGATCACATTATATATAACTAAAACAACGTATACATGTATGAGTTATACAACGTAGCAAGCTTACATTTTCTCTCAATATGGCACGAATGGCCAAAATATTACACATGAAGAACTATTCCTACAATAAACTCTGATGTAAATTAACCATCTGAACTTGCAGGTTACAGCAGTGGCTACGTGCCAAAACGCTCACTCAGTTTATCACATCAATGGACGTGATAGTTCGGGATGGGTCTACACCCCTAAGTTATGGTTGTTTTTTTCTGTTGTGTTTTATACAGTTCATTGGATGGCTGGGGAGTGATGGTTGAGAGAGGTGGAGGTGGAGATGGAGATGGAGATGGAGGAGGAGATGGAGGAGGAGATAGAGGAGAGGGACAGAGGGGGAACAATTTGTAAAAAGAGTGGGGACCACTTGAGGATCCATATCCTTCCTCTACGCCTTACTACAATCCACAACGCACACCCCCATACCTCACTATGTTTCATTGGGGGAACACATCCTAGGGAAACAGAGTACTGAGGGGCAATGGCAGAGACTATGGACAGATATAAGGGAATGCAATTGATCGATAGGCCTGTGAGAGACACACTACAAGGTGCTGTATGATTGGTATTTATACCCCACAAAACTAAGGAAAATATTTCCGAACACATCGGATCATTGCTGGAGAGGATGCGGCCTTTTAGGAGATTTCCAACACATATGGTGGGACTGGCCGGCAATCCGGCTATATTGGACGGAAATACCAGCCCACGTCAAAGAAATCTTAGGATACACAATACTGTGTACTCCAGAATTAGTGCTTCTAGGCCTCCGTTCCCCAAACCTTAAAAACCAAACAATTGGCGACTGCTCTGTTCTATGGTTATGCCTGGGGCAACCAAAGTGGCGTTGGCAGCAGCCTGGCAGAAACCAGAGGCCCCTTCAATATCACAATGGCAGGCTCACCTTTGGCAAACACTTACAATAGAGCACATGACCGACATAATGGAGGAAACTAGGAAAGGCTTTGATTTTTTTTGGGGTCCACTACCTTTCACAAGACTTTCCACTCTTCTTGTGCCCCACCTGCATACGAGTACTACATCTTTTCCAAACATAAACGCACTTTACTGTTAAACAATGTGATATGTCTAGGACACTCATCTGCTACTCCCTACGATGAGCCGCTTCTCGGCTCATCCACTGCTGCCCCGCTCGACAACCATCCTTTATATCTTGAAGTTATATATGTTTTTAATTTTTGTATATTTGCACTTAGGTTTACCTGAGGCCCTGTTGAGGGCTAAGAGAATATAAGAAATTGCATGTATGTTACGATGATATTAATCACAAGGATATATTATCTATGGCTGATACCGAATGAAGGAAATAACATATTGACACATGTCTGATTCAGTCATTGTGAAAGTGTAAAGACTAATGGCTAGCCCAATTGATATCAGACTTATATGATTAATACTGTAATAATTAAGGTGTGTCTCAAAATTCTTAATAAAAACAAGGTGAGTGAAAAAAGAAATGTGAGTCAAACAGGCAAAAGACTGAGGAAAGACTACCCCAAGGCTGACAGGTCTAACAGAAGCTGAGAACATCCTTAAATATCTGCCACATGAAATTGCTAGGAAGACGGTTTAATCCTGAGTACAGGAGTAGGGATGTAAAGAATATTTCATTTTTTGGGAACCCATAACAATAAAAATCACCCCCAGATGGCCACGTCTGTCCAGTTGCTATATAACTGATGATATGGCATACATGCCAATATTTATAAACATTGAAGAGGGAGATTTTAAAGAAATAAATGGGGGCATTTATTTTTTCTATTGACTTGCATTGAAGGGGAGGCAGGCAATTTTAGGATAGGAGAAAGCTAAAATAAATCCTCATTTGGCTTTAACAATTTGCTGTTGCCAGCTGAATCGGGACTTTTGGTGTGTATGCAATAGGTAGGGGTGTTTTCTTTACAGCATGTAGAAAGTAGACAGTGTTGCATTTTTTTCAACAGGCGTCGGGGAATCCATTGCTAAAAAACATATCACTTAGACCAGTGGGCCATGACATGGAGTCAGTGGCCCCTGGTGGGCGTCAGTGCCCCTTTGAGGGGTCTGCGGATCCACATGACTTCTAATTAATATTTTCTGTCAGTAACCATAAGCATTTTGATTTAAAATACTGTGTAAAGATGGTTCCCCCGAACTAGGATAAAAGTTCAATTAAGTAAAATTAATACTTCAAGTCTACTGTATTGTTGTTTATCTAATGTATTTGAAATATGTATTAATAAAATCAATAAAGATACTTTTAATAAATAATCATAAGCATTTTAAAAACGTTCACAATCAGAAGCTGATTGCTAATACAAGGCGGAGCTACTTCTGTCCTACCACATCTGCTGAGACCTATGTTTTCACATGGTTACTTACTGATTTTGAACACAACCTGGGTCTTCTAAAAATGTGTAGCAACTCTCAGATTTGAGCATTCAGTTGCAGAGCAAAGTAGATTTGCTGAGTTTATAAAGAGTGTATTTTGTTATGAAACACTATTAGATTTATTAGATTTTGTAGAGTAAGTAGAGTTTGTAGTCAGCAAAGAAAACATGGGGAATACAGCTCACGTCAACATCAATGCATAATTCATAACAATCGGAACAAAATTTAAATTTACTAACACCTGTCTCAATATCGACTCAGTTAAGGTCTTCAAGCTACCCTTTGCAGTAGATCAGACCCAAATACAGTTCCATTCTGTACTTTTACCAACCTCCCCAAATATAAAAATGATTCTGAGGACATCCCATTGCTCAGTACACTGGAATCTCAAAACTCATACAATGGTCCAAACCATGCACCTTACTTCCAGAGAAGAGTCTGGACTTTTTGACTGCCTCGTATTTCACTTAACGACAAGCAATCCTCCCAATAGAAGTATTTATTCATGAGGTAGTTAGTGCCAGTTTTGAATTGTGTATTCCAGTAACCTTGCAGTGTGTGGTAACCCCCTCTCAGAAGGCCCTTTCCTTTCATCATAGCCAGATTGTGTGAAGAAAATTACCGGTCTTGGTCCTTCAACTAAGACATGCAGAAGAGCCCATCTGCCCATATTGCCAAATCTTAGAGTGCGTAAGGTGTAAATATTCTAATTGAATTAGTCTAAAATGAAAGTATATCGCAGATGTATGGTAGGACATTCTGGCCTCCCACCAATCACCATCATCAGTCAGTACACCTCCATCTGGTTGTTACTGTTGAAGCACAAATCGTAGAAACGACTTCGGGCCCTTGGCTTTCCATTGTGAGGTCAAACCTCACTCTTGCAAACCCGACATCCGGTCAATCTAGCACCAGATAGGACCCCACTCCACTGTCCAATGGAGGGCCCTGTCCCTAAATTGAAGTCAGGTCAGATAATCACTTTTTGCAGCCATATCCTCTAGACATGTCAATTTCTGGCGGAGCTTAGAAGAGATGGATCTCTCAACAGCTCACTGCTAAGATTCTATTACCCCAGAGCTGGTGGAGGACACTTCTGGGTGATTACCACAAGCGAGAGAGGAGGTGTTTCTGCCCACAGTGATGGAGCTTAAGTACTGTAATGGGACCTTTTGTGAGACGTGTGCCTGTATGAATGAGATTGATGATATATTCACCCCCCGCCCCCTCCAAAAAAAAAATAGTCTGTAATATCAGACTGGTCCACATTTGGTAGATAACTATGTTTTTAAACAATAGTTGCGTTGCTTAAGCCTTCTGGTGTCAGTGGCAAATTATGTAAATGAAAGTTTGTGTATGGCACCCTTTTCGTGGAATCCGGGTTATTAGACCTGTGAGGGAGATCTATATATCAGTTTACGGGGGCCTGAAAATGAGGTAATGGCAATATGTATTTATCGGAATGTGTTCAAAAGATTTTCCCATGACGTTTTTGCATACTGGACAAAGGATTTGTGCCCATTCTTATACAGATCAACCACAATCCTAGACAAACAACAAGAAGGAAGGTGGGTTTCACAGAGTAATGGCTACAAATATATATTGTATTGCAGCTGCTCTGACATCAAACCTGTATGTTTTTATCAGCTGTAGAGATTCTAAAAGATATCAGTTGGTCAGGTATTTGATTTTGTGCTAAGCAATAACTGCAAAATACAGATTTTGTCCTACCACAAAGATTGCCAAAGACTTGTATCAATACTATCTTCCACTCCCTGACAGTCCACATTAGACATTCCACGCAGCTCAATAATTTCTCTACTTCTGTTCAACTGTTTGACCTCTACATTATCTCCTTACCGTTCATGATCAATTATTCACATTGATATGTTATAACTGTGCAGAACTGGAAAAGCCTAAGGACACACAATCATCACAAACACATATCTTCTAAACTGAGACCTGTGGACATTGGAGATAATAATGATCTGTTATTTACATTGCAAAGACGTAGTCAAATTATGGGAGCATGCGCCACAGAATAACAATAACATCCGTTAAGAATCCATTGTTTGGACGACCTAAATGCTCAGGCATTTGTATTGTTTTCCATCACAGGAATATAGTCATAAGTGACCCACAGGAAAAATAAATCCACCTTTGCTCCATCCACTTACATTTCTATATTCTGATTTAACATTTTTAGACTATGGATAATAAAGAACTCAAAATGCACTGTTCAAAAGATGTGGATGAGAGAAACAACAAACGTTTAGCATACTGAAAATAGTAACTATGAAGGAGATGTACCCATCAAGAATGTAACGCTAGTCCAACACCTGCTTCCTGAGGAAGACTCATGCTCAACCATTTTGAGGTATTTTGGCTTCCTTGGTGCTCGTGATATCCTTTTTGGTAAATATGAACCTATTTCCCTGTTCTGTGGGTTCAAGATTGACACTCCTGCCACTAACACAGGGCACCTTAGGTGACTTTTTTTGTGGCTCGCTTAGGCATTTAAATGGGCCCAAGCCCATTCTGCCATTGCCATAAATAGGGAGAAGAGAACGATCAAAGATTTTGGAAGTACAGACAATCTTGCCTTACTCTTGTAAATTCCTCCAGGAATGTTCTTGCAGTATTTTTTTCATAAAAAGAAAAAAGAAAGGGCTTTTTCCAGCACCACGCTCATAGCTATGGTGTGTCGTTCATCCTGGAAATTCATTTTGAGGAGTTTTATCCTCTCTTTCAAGCGAGGCTTTTTCTCATCGATGTTCTCATGGCTTATGTGAGTAATTGGATTGGTGGTTGACTTTGGTGTGGTCCATGGTCCAGCAGCAACCACAGCCCTTGTCTGGGTGAGGCAAAATCCAACCTCAAACTAAACTATGCTCAACCCTTTGGTAGCTTGGCACAGAGCAGTCAGTTTTAACTTAGAGGCAATGTGTGAAGTGTTTTTGCAACATTTCAAATACTAACACAGTGAAAACTCACCATAAAGGATCTCACACCAGATTAGAAAAATAGAACTAATTAAAAACAATAAAACAAGACCAAAACGAAACAAAATGGAGGTATGACCTTTAAAAGATTTAAGTGTAAAATAGCATCAAAAAGCACAAAGCGCCAACCGCGGCTATCTGGTCTTGGTGGACTGGGTCAAAGTCACAGGCTGACCATGATGGAGCACAGGTCAGCTACAATCACCAGTCTAGGCCTGCTGAAGTTTACCTTCTCAAATCCATGCCAAGACTCTCGTTCATGATGAGGGGGCCACAAGAAGCAGGAAGAAGGCTGTCTGCATAACGTGAAGAGCAGGCCAGGTGTTGCGGGTGGTTAATGCTGGAGCTTCATGTTGGTGGTCCCCCCTAGCAGTTGATGCTGTAGTGCAAAAAGGTGGCTACTGGAGCTTTGCGTTGAATTACGGTGCAAGCAGCCAGGTCTGTGCAAACAGGCACATTGTGGTGGCGAAGAGCCCAAAAGTTTGAATTCAGGTCCCTGAGCCACACCAGAGGTCCAGGACCTGAGTGGCACTACTGGAGGGGTCAGGAACTCACTCCAGCTGGGTCCAGGGGCTGGGGCAGGATGTTAGGGAGCCTTTTATGTCCCTGAGGCTCAAATGAGAAGGCCAGCAGACTAGCCCTTGGAGTAACATTGGTGTCCTGAGATCAAGCGTGAAGTTGCAGGTACAGTTCTCTCCTCACTCAGGCTAGAGAGCAGCAGGTAAGCACAACAGGACAGCAGTTCCATCAGAGCAGCAGGCCAGCAGAGTGGCAGTCCTTTCAGCAGCACAGCAGTCCTTCCTGGCAAAGAATCCACAGGTCCAGAAGTGTATTGAAGAGTTAGTGTTTGAGGTCTAGCATTTATTCCCAGTTCTTTTGAAGTGGCGAGAAGCGTCTAGAGGCATGGCTTTGAAGTGCACAGGTGCTCTGTCTTCCTGGACCTGGCTCCAGACTAACTGCAGGGAATATGCAGCCCTTTGTGTGGAGACAGGACACAGCCGATTCAAGTATAAGAGGGGCTGGGCCCAGCTTCTCCTTACCATCCTGCCAGTGATGAACAATCCAGTCACACTTAAGCTCCCCTTTGTGTGCGGCTGTCTAGGAGGAATACAAAGAATCTAGCTGTCAACTACACCCACTCATGTGACCCAGAGACAGGCTGCAGGCACCAAATGGCTGAGGTATGAAAATGCCAACTTTCAAACAGTGGCACCTTCAAAATTCAAGAGACACCAAACATGAACAAAGTACCTGTTCCCATTTAAAAATTACACTTATAAAATGTAATAAGGTAACTCCAATGTTAGTCTCTGGGAGGGATAGGCCCCGCAGAAAAAATTAATGTAAGCCTTTTTCACTACCAGGACATGCAAAACTTAAAAGTACATGTCCTACTTTTATACATTGCATCCTGCCCTCTAGGCTGTCCAGGCCCTACCCTAGTGGGTGACATATGTATTAAAAAGGAAGGTTTGGACTGGCAAAAGGTTTTCTCTGTGAGTCCAAAATAGCAGTTTAAAAACTGCATACACAGGTGGCAATGACAGGCCAGAGACATGTTTAACGTGCTACTTAAGTGGGTGGGACAATCACTGCTGCAGGTCCACTAGTAGCATTTAATTTACAAGCCCTGGGCACAGGTAGTGCCACTTTACTAGGGACTTACAAGTAAATTAAATATGGCAATTGGGTATGCGCCAATCTAACATGTCCTAAGGAGAGAGCACAAGCACCTTAGCACTGGTTAGCAGCAGTACAGTGTGCAGAGTCCTAAAAGCCAATAAAAAAAGAGTTCTGAAAACAGGAGAGTGAAGGTAAAAAGTTTGAAGATGACCCTGCAGAAAGGGACTAACAGTTGAGGTCTTCACAAAGTATCACCGGTCATCCTTCATATTCATCTGTGGCCCTCTGCAAACTGACTTCAAGATGTAGGTGGTCCTGCTGAAGGTTTTTACCTTAGTAGTTAAAAACATTTCTGGAGAATGAAAATCTTCAGAGAGACAGACCTTAAGGCTGCAGCATGTTGGGGCTCTAGGGAGTCGAATTATATTATACAAGTGGTACTACTGTGAGCTCAACTTCACACCAAGAAGCTTTGCACATGAAAAATAGCAAAGTTTAAACTACTGTGGGTGCATCTTTCATTGGAGTGGAGTTGGAATGTGGTTCGCAGGCCTAAAGCAGAGGTTATTCAAAATGTCCAACATTTTTCCACAACTTCTAGTAGCAGTGCTGCCTTTAACAAAAGTTCTCAGATATTTGGGACCGACTGCTCAGGTTCCAGCACATTTTTTTACAGTTGTAGGGAGTCTCCATCAGCTCAGCTTTGAGGTCCACAAGAAATGTTACCTTACATGGTTACAACAGGTTCTAGGTTCTAGTGGTGTCTCTAGAAATGATTTTTAGGGGACAAGCTTGTACTACTAAATATCTACCCCTAGAATATTGTGCTACAAGAATATCCAGGATAAAAGATCAAGGGACAAACTATCAAAAGGTAAATGCATATACAGAAGTATTGATTTACTATTTCTAACTGCACATCTACATATCTTTATTTCTGATGGATACAACTACCTGTGGATTCCTCACCTTATCAATTCTCCCAATGCACCAGCATTCAAAGGAAATGTTTTCCTAGCTCTCCACGTCGACGAGGACATCACAATTGCTGGGCTCCTCATGCAACTCCATTTGATGTCATCTGAGCCATAAGAAGTCCTCGCCGGCGTGCTGATGTCAGTTCCCTGCCTTCAACGCAAACGGTTTTCTACCTTTCTGTTATATCTCAACTGTACAGAGGGAATTATTTTATAGCGCTACTATGTCTCCAACAAAGAAATCTGGGTTTAAGCCTTGTAGCGAGTGCTGGGGCCTTGTGTTGGTGACGGATCCGCACGAGAACTGCCTCTGGTGTTTCAGCTCCGATCAAGACGTGGCAGGTTGCTTGTCCTGCCAACGCATGAACCAGAAGGCTCTAAAAAAGAGAGAGGCAAAGTTCTTATTATCAAAAGCTAAGAAATAGAAAAGAGGTCGACGAAGATCGAGGACTTAGGACACTTTGTCGCACAGGTCATCAAGAAGTGAGTCACGGCACTGCTCATCTAGAGATCGGTCTGCATTTCTGATTGCGAGGTCACAGCGCCGTCTGACTTGGGAAGTCAGCCCCACGGTGACTCCCCAACCGCAGTCACCTGAGGTATCTCCTGCGCCGACTTTGATTGAGATCTCCGAGTTACTTGCGAGTCCAACAACTCACTTTTCCGCAGCAACCTCCCAAGGTCAGGAGGTTGGGGCTAGGGCGCCAGATCCTGCACTGCCACTACAAGGGGGACAGGAGTATCCTGCCTTTCCGGCTTTGGGAGCGGATCTGTCCTTGTTCCTCAATGCTATGTTGAGCATTTTTAATAGGGTGATGGTCCCCTCTGGTGCACCTGCTGGTCCCACGGGTCCGTTGGCTTTTATGCTGGGGTTGCCGGCACTGTATAATCAGACTCCATTTATGCCCCTTTTACCAGCAACACCTTTTGATGGTACTGGCACGGCGCCGAGGATGTCACCACCTCTACTTAAGATGACGGTGCCAGCGGCATCGGCGGCTCCGATGGTGGCGTCTAATAGATCTGGATGCTCTACTCTGGTGCGGAGTGTGGATTTGGCTCCCCCTCCTCCACCAGTCTTGCCCTCTCCTTAAGGGCATCGTCCACATCGATTAATTCTCTATTGACGCCACATTTGGAGTCTAGGCTAAGGTTTAGAAGCAAGCCCTTAAGACTTCTGGAAGAGCAGCAGTATCTAGAGGAACAACAACGGTTGGAAGAAAGAGAAATTCCTGGGCCTCTGGATGATTTCCAGGGATTAGATACTGCTAGTGGGTTGGATACGTCCCCTGAGTGGGAGCTTTTATCTCCTGGAGGTGAACTCTCGGCAGAAGCGACTACCTACTATGGGGTGATTAGCAAGGCAGCAGAATTTTTGGATTTGCCACTGCCTGCGTCAGAGTTAAAAAGCAATATTCTGACAGGTTCTACATCCATCAGCTTCCTCTTCAGAGCCGCTTCTCTCATTCAATGATACTTTAACAGAGCCATATTAGAAATATAGAAGAAACTGGTTACTACATCTGCATTTTCAAAGACTGTGGCCAAAAGGTACAAAGTTGCTCCAGGTGATCCACAATTTTTGTCCCAACACCCAAGCCAGAAAGCTCGGTCGTACAAGCTTCTTGTTCTTCAAGATCGGGTCCGGGATCATTCCCACAACACCATCTGATAGGGAGTCAAAGCGCACCGAGCAATTGGCAAAGAAATGCTTCTCCTTTGGAAACATAGCCTTAAAATCGCTGAATGCAACTTGTGTGCTGGGGAGATGCATTTATGCCTTCATGGATACGGCGAAGGAGGTCATCCCTAAATTGCCGCAGGAAGTACAGGAACATTTTAGTGAACTGTTGCAGGACAGTCAGGTGGCAGCGAAGCAGGTGATTCAGTCTGGACACTGCGGACTCAGTTGCTAGAGTCATGGGGACTTCCATTGTGACTAAGAGGCATGCTTGGCTCAGAGGTTCTGGTTTTTCCTCTGATGTACAGGCTACATTGATGGACCTTTCATTTGATGATGCAAGACTGTTTGGGCAAAGGCGGACTCAGCCCTGGAAAGGTTCAAGGATAGCAGAGCCTCTGCAAAATCTTTGGGCCTTTAGGCTTCTTCTACACCCTTCAGACCTTTCCCCAGATTCAGAGGGTTTGGCCGGGCAGCAGTCCCACATCCAACAGCCTGCCAACCCTCTTTACAGGTCCTATAGGGGTAATGGGAGAGTTCGAATGCAGGAAGCCATCCAGCAGCCTTCTTCCTTCTCTTTGTCCTCTGGGGGAATCCAGCCAGGGAAGCAGCCCTAATTCTCGCTCCACTCACCAGCATGTCCTATCCGTGGGTGGTAGGCTGTTACATTTTCTCCACAAGTGGGAGTTAATAACATCAGACTCTTGGGTGTCGAGTGTAGTGAGGAAAGGTTATGCCCTTCCCTTTCGGGAGTTTCCTCCCCCCTTCCCTCCCCGTCATTCATTTTGCTCAGAAGAGCATCTCCTGTTGCTTCTGCAGAAGGTGCTCACCCTTTTGTTAAAAGATGCAGAGGAGTTGGTTCCGGAGCAGGAAAGGGGTCAGGGATGTTTTTCAAGGTATTTTCTGATTCCCAAGAAGGATGGTCGATTGAGGCCTATCTTTGACCTGAGGATTTTGAATTGGTTCCTCAAGCAGGAAAGGCTAAAAATGCTGACCCTAGCACAGGTGCTTCTTGTGTTGAACAAGGAGGATTGGATGGTGTATATCGACTTGCAGGATGCTTATTTTCATATCCCTATTCTGAAGTCGCACAGGAAGTATCTCTGGTTCATGGTAGGGTCACAGCACTATCAGTTTGCAGGTCTTCCTTTTGGTCTTACTTCCGCACCTCAAGTCTTCACGAAGGTGATGGCAGTGTTTGCTGTGGACCTCAGAAAGAAGGGAATATCTGTATTCCCTTACCTGAACGATTGGCTGATTAAAGCTGAGTACCCAGAGTTTGTGCTGCATCATTTGCAGGTGATAACCCATTTGTTGTTCAACTTGGGCTTTATGGTAAACATGCCCAAGTCTCACCTGGAGCCCTCTCAGCACCTCCTGTTCAAAGGAGCAGTACTGGACACTACAGTGAATCTGGCCTACCCTCCTCCACAGACGATTCAGGACATTCAGGCGATGATTCCAATGTTTCAAAAGAGAGTGGCTGTTCCAGTCCTCAAGGTCCTATGTCTGCTCGGTCTGTTCGCTTCCTGCATTTTGTTGGTCACTCACACACGTTGGCACATGAGGGCTCTCCAGTGGTGCCTCCGCAAGCAGTGGTTTCAACACAAAAGGGATCTAGGGAAGTCGATGACGATCTCCAGAGATGCTGCGGTGGATCTGCGATGGTGGACTGTGGATGGCAACCTCTCTCAAGGTACGCCGTTTTGTCTTCCACCTCCTGTGACCACAGTCAGAACGGATGCTTCCACTATAGGGTGGGGAGCTCGTCTGGGGGACCTGGAGATCAAAGGCCTTTGGTCTCCAGTGGAACGGATGTTCCACATTAATCTGTTAGAATTGCTAGCTATACGTATGGCTCTCAAGGCCTTCCTCCCATCCATTTGGTTAGTCGGAACAAATTTTAACAGACAACACTACTGCGATGTGGTGCATAAACAAGCAGGGAAGAGTAGGGTCATACCTTCTCCACAGAGAGGCTCTGGTCCTGGGCACAGGACTATCGGATTTACATAGTAACAAACCATCTGGCCGGAGTTCTCAATGTACATGCCGACTATCTCAGTCGGCACTTTTCGGCCGATCGCGAGTGGCGTTTCCATCCGGATGTGGCTCTTCACGTCTTCCGGATGTGGGGAGTACCTCAGATAGACCTGTTTGCCACTCATGAGAACGCACACTGCCCGTCATTCTGCAGCCTCCAGTATCCGATGCAGGGGGTGTTGGGGACACGTTTCAGCTGACCTGGAGCGACCAACTGCTTTATGTGTTTCCTCCCATGCCCTTGATTCCTCGAGTTCTGAGGAAGATTTGACAAGACCGGCCCAAGTCCTATTAACAGCCCCGGATTGGCCAAGAAGGGTGTGGTACACAGACCTCCTTCAACTCTCACTGTGCCCTCTGCTCTGTCTCCCTCACAGGGCATACCTCCTCTCGCAGTTGCAGGGGCAGGTTCTCCACCCCCCACTTCCAGAGCCTGTACCTACATGCCTGGAGATTGAACAAGGCAATCTGAGTTCTTTTTCACTCCCTTCAGAAGTGGTGGACGTTATCTTATGGGCCAGGTGACACTCCACCAAGACTGTCTATGCCGGTATTTGGCTGAAATGTGTTACTTGGTGTGGAGAGAGACAAATTGGCCCTTTAAAGACCCTCTTATCTAATATTTTGCAGTTTGCACATTCTTTAGCGGCACTGTCAAGTTTTCTTTGCCTACCTGATCAGCCTTCCTTATTTAAGTCCCCTATAGTTGTTAGGTTACTTAAAGGGTTATCACACAAGTTTCCTCCCACTCCGTTTGTAATGCCTTAGTGGGATTTGAATTTAGTTCTGACTTTTTTGATGGGTTCACCGTTTGAGCCTATGCCTACTTGCCTGTTGAGGCTTTTAATTTTTAAGACAGTTTTTCTAACAGCCATCTTGTCGGCTAGACGTGAGTGAGCTTCAGGCTCTTAGTGTGAAACCACCTTTCACAACCTTTCATGCTAACAAGGTGGTGCTGAGAACCAGGGCGGCTTTCCTTCCTAAGGTAGTCAATCCATTATATCTGGTACAATCTATAACTCTTCTGTCCTTTTACTCTCCTCCCCATCCATCAAAGGAGGAGGAAATGCTGCCTCGCTTGATTCCAAGAAGGGCTCTGAGCATCTATATAGAAAGGACGAGAGACTTCAGAATTGATGATCAGCTCTTCATTGGATATGTGGGCAAAATAGAGGGCAAAGCTGTCCACAAAAGGACTCTTTCAAGGTGGGTCATTCTTTGCATAAAGTTTTGTTATTCACTAGCAAAGAAGGTTCCGCCTGAGGGCATTAAGGCCCATTCCACCAGGGCTAAGTCTGCCACTTTGGCTTTAGCTAGAGGTGTGCTGGTTTCTGATATTTGTAAGGCAGCAACTTGGGCTTCCCTCCACACTTTTGCAAAGCATTATTGTTTAGACTCGGAAGTGAGGAGGGATGGCCATTTTGCCCGTTCTGTTTTGCAGGACTTCTTGGTTTGACCAGTCGGGCACCCACCTCCGAATGTGGGACTGCTTTGGGATTCTATTCATAAGGTGAGGAATCCACAGGTAGTTTTATTCATCAGAAGAACAAGTTACTTACCATCGGTAACGCTTTTTCTGGTGAATACAGTAGCTACCTGTGGATTCCTTGCAGTCCCACCCACCTCCCCAATGCCTGTCTGGTCATACCAAGAGTACTATTGGTGTTATAGATAATATGTGTATATGTATATATATATATAGATATATATCTATATCTATATATATATATATATATAAAAAATACTGCACTTTCGCCTCCACTCCGGCCACTTACTTAGACGGTGAATCACAGCAGGGTGGCGCTCCCTCATAAATAAACATCCAAAAGTTGTAAATCTTCACGGAAACAAAGTCCCACAATGAAGAACAACTCGCCGTGATTCCAAGTAGAAAAACTTACTTTATTTGACAATCCTAACGCGTTTCGGAGCTATTGCTCCTTGCTCACAAGTCATGTCCCCTGTTGGATTATGCATACATTTAAAGACTAAGTAAACAACATCAAAAAAGGACTCAAGGACACTTGTTGAAAAATATGACGGCCATTTTGAAGTATGTTCTGTACACTACCTTATCCAATTAAACTGAATATCTCCTGTTCACAAAACTGATTTAACTACACTCTTTCAACTAATTCTTACTAAAGAACATGGAGTTTTGCAGTATTTGCCAGGTGCGCTCGAGGCGGACTACCCAGAAAAGGCATGATGTATGCATGCCTTTCACTAATTAAATAAAACTAAATTTAAAAGGTTAGCCCACGAACCAACCAAACTGATGGGCTTGACATGGGCGTGCTTAAAAGCCTACAGAGAGAATATTCCAGCAACGGAGCGCTATGCGCTCGACCCTAAAAATATATACGTCTTTCACTGTCTCTAATGTGCAGAGGTCTACCCTTCCTTCGACCTCTATCCCTCTAAGTTCCGCCACTTGAGCTTCAAGGAAGCACCTTCACTGGGCCAGCACTTGGTCCAGGTCGCTGGCATGGTTGGCTCCACAGATTCATTAGGGCATCTCTTGTCAATTGTGAAAGGAGCTTGAAATTATAATAATCACAGATATCCTGACTGTGGGAGTAAAGGATTTTTTCTCGCCAAGCGGGGCAGTGTGCGATTACTTTTTTGAAGTCGCGGAAGGATAGCAAGGCCAATAAAATGTGTGATTCCATATAGGCATATGTATAGCTCTAAAATACACATCAGCGGAGCTCAAACAGAATAAATGTCAAATGTAATAACTGCTACAAGGGTAACAGGTAAAATTAATTTAACTGCTAGCCTTTTCTGCTCCTGGTTACACATATGCTGCACATTTACTTTAAAAAACAACTCCCAAACAAAAGTAAAAACATGATGTTGCATTGGTTTTTATATAAGGTGAAATATGTTCTGCAGCAGAGGTTTCTATCGAAACACAGTCTAAAATCACAAATTATGTTTTAGAGGTAAGTCGAAGCATCCCTAACTTTTCCTTCCCACACATCTACTCTGTGCAATTGTGCAGGAACCCTGCACGGGAACAGTCAGAATGATGTCCCAATTTGAAAATAAAAATGTCTATTTTTCTTAACGCAGCACATATAGCTGGGCCTGCACAACCAGCTTCTAAAGCAAATAAATGGGGGTCTTAAGAGGGAAATCCAAGTGAAATTATGTGTTTTTTCTTACAGCAGAGTACTCAGGCCTTATGTAGATGCCTGGAGCGCCAGGCTAGGAAATAACGCTGAAATATTGCCGGGAGCTCAAACATAAATGGATTTTCGTTGTCCACTGACTATTCTCGCTTTCTCTTTTTTATAATACTTTTTTTGTTTTGCCACACGTTTGTAAGTGCAAGTTGCATGGATGGAGGTAAGTCAAAAACTATACATTTGGGGCCACATGTACGAAGATCCAGTTTTGTGACTCGTAAACTGCGAGTCGCAAAACCAGATGTACAACAGTGTCAATGAAACTGTCTGCAATTCGCAATGGGGTCACAAATGACCTACCTCATGAATATCCATGAGGTAGGTCGCAATTTGGGACCCCATTGTAAATGGCGGCACTCACCGGGTTCTGAAGTGCCACCTGTTTTCCTTCACGGAAAACAGAATGCATTTCGAAAAAAAGAATGAAAAAATGTTTTTGCATGCATTCACAAAGGGGAAGGGGTCCCATGGGAACTCCTTCCCTTTTGCGAATGGGTTAGCACCAATTTGAAATTGGTGCTAACTGCGATTATTTTGCGACCGCATTCGCGGCCACAAAACAGTCATACATACCAGTTAGATTTGGTATTAGGAAGGGACGCCCTTGACACGCACCTTCAAAATACCAAATCGCAAAACCCACACTGCGATTCGGTAACAAGTTACAGAATCACAGTTTGGGCGTTGTACATCCCAAAAAGCATTTTTCTAGTCACAAACAGGTCCATTCTGCGAATCAGCCCCTTTGCGACTAGAAAAATGCTTCGTACATCTGGCCCTTAGTCATGAAATAGTAATGTTTCCTGGAATTATACTCTTTTTGAATTTTGCGCCAAACAGTACATTGATGCCTACTAGGCCATCGTTTATTTTTACTCTGTGAAAATATAGCAATGTATTTGAGATCTGAGTCCATCGATGGAAATGGGCCATTTTAGGATTTGAATATATTTGTGGCACTTCTTTAATATTTGTTATTTTGGAACTAATGAACATGTACTTGATGCATGGTAATCTGGTATAAATATATATAAAACAATAAAACATATGATATTGCTGTCAGTGTTACTGCTTTCTGGTAAATTTGTATAAACACATAGAGCAATGAAACCAATAGATGCAATGCCGTTGTCACTGTTTTGCAAAAGGTAAAATGCTAAAGTGACAAAGTTGACAGATAAGGCCACATTTCCACAGTTTATGGGCGCCAGATCGCCTACTGGAAGTTAAATTCAGCACAGTTAAAGGGAGTTTGACTTGATAAGCCAAGAACGGCCAGTGATATACTATCCTCAAAAGCAATTGCGCCATCTAGCTTATATTACAATAATGCATGTTTGACAAACAGACATTGGAGTACATACTTTTCACCAGGAATACAACCATTTTAATGCATGTTTTGAAGAATGCTTTTATATCTGTAACGCAACACACAGTGATGCAGAGGGACAGAGAACATGGAGGAATAGGATTGTCTTTGCATTCACGTCAACGCAATGATTCAAAACATTGGCCAAGCAAGGGCTCACTGCTCACTAGACCATAACACACAAACTAAGCAGGTTTCCCAACGTTTGCAGTGCCCTGGCACACTGCATGCTCCCACATTGTTTAATCATATCTACTTGGACGTCTTCCACGTGGGCATTTGGCATACTCAAGACCAGATTTTGGTCTGATAGTTGTGTGGCACCATGCACTATTTTCGATTGGTTCTTTCAAGAAATTCCTTTAATTTGTTGCTTGGTCTTTTTGCAGCACATCTGCTCACAGCAATCCTTATTATAGAGTTTGATAAATCTTTAAATTCTAACTAGGAAACATACTGCCTGACTCTGCTTAGACTTCTTACTTTTGTGGGAAACATAGCCTTTGCATGGATTGTGCTCCACTACTCTATGCCCACAGTTCCTCCTGGGCAGGTACAGTTACTAGGATATTTAGTAATTCCTGCTCGGGTTGATGGCATCTGCTGTTTTTTTGTATGCCACAAAATAGACACAACTTTAATACCAAATATACTTAATTCAGGTGTAGCACCACATGAACCTTTTAGATCACCTAAATAATCGCCCACTCAATCTGACTAGTTTACCGTCCCACAACTTTAAACTGCAAAACTGTCCCGAATGCGTTTGAGACGCAGACACCCTGCCGACACTCGGAAGGTTCTACTCATTCTGAAAGAGGATCACAGGCCAAGAAATACATCGTCAATTTTGTAATTGCCATCCATATTGAACAGGGTTCCTGTAGTGCAATTAATATGAAACTACTCAGAAGTCAAGAGCCCTGTGGTTGGAAATACATAGTCTACTCTCCACGTGGCTCCCGCTGGGCAAATGTTGGAACCAACCAACATAAGTAGGTCAGATGGTTAGAAAAGTAGGCTTCTGTGGCTTTTGTTTGTGGGGGCGTCATAGAACAGTCTAATATCCTTATTGTGTGGAGGATATCTACTCCTGGAGACCTGCGTAGAGGCTCTCAATCTGACTTTTGAAGTACTTGGAAACCTCAGCTCGCTTTGACTTCAAGGTTGGTGTCAGCAGTCCATTCTCGACGGATAACAGCTCCGGGTGAATGTGAACGTCTTTGACCTGACAGAAGTGAAAAAAGAGGAACATTTGTGAAATGTCTTATTTTGCAATTGTGGCTGCCATGAAATAAGTGCACAGAAAACAACAGTACGTAGGTTTGGGCTCACATACAATTAGACTATCCTAATTCTTGTTTCTAATATTGAAAGTCAAAAGTAGGATTTCTTAGTATGCGTTTTCTTAGTAATTGTTCATGTGGAAAGGTTTGAATCCTTTTTCACATTTTAGGGTATCACTCATTCCAAAAGTTAGGCCACACCTTACACAAACTAGGGCTCCACTGTGGAGGAGTGACAATGTAATGGACTGTACTCTACTCCCGTATTCTAGAATAACAAGGTGTGCACCCAGAACATGCCTGTTCATTACCACCAAAGGCACTGCAGTGCTACTGCCCACTTAACTCTCAATGACATGGTAGTGGCCAGAAGCCTCGAGGGGGCAGAAGTCTCCACAGCAAAATTGGCCCTATGACCTTCATAGGCCCAGCTTGTGACAAAGTGGCCTTTCACCAATGTATTACTACAAGTGGTGCTGACTGTTATATCCAGCACATGTGTGAGGTTTCAACGGTTGTGTATGATAATTGTGTGTGGACGTGCAGAATAACTTACAATGACCACTAAAGTCTGCCTGCGCTCTTTGTCTCACTCTTCCTCCATCCACTACACTAACAAAGGCGGCCACCCAAGATCGAATACGAGCACCACTCTGGCATAACATCAATACACTTCCTACAAAGGCCAGGGTATTTAGACAGAATATATGACGGAACAACGCATGCTAGAACCACGACCGCGTTGTTACCACAAATGCCTTAACCACGAATGCCTCCTCAACACCAATTTTATGTTGTAAAGGCATGCCTGGTAAAGGCTTGCGTGGAACGGCATACATGGATCCAGCATGTGACCCCCGATTCCATACCCCCACCCCTAAAACAATCCTACCCCGACCCCATACCCCCACCCCTAAAAACAATCCTACCCCGACCCCCATCCCTGCTCCTAACATCAATCCTACCCCGACCCCACACCCCCACCCCTGAAAACTAAAACTACCCTGACCCACCACCTTGCCCCAAAAACTACCTCGACCACCCACCCTGCTCCTAAAAACTAAAATTACCCGACCCCCCACCCTGCCCCTAAAATTACAGCAACCCTCCATCCCGCCCCTAAAAACTAAAACTACCGTGACCTACCACCCCGCCCCTAAAACTTAAACTACCTTGACCCCCCCACCCTGCCCCTAAAACATAAACTACCCCGACCCCACAACCCTTGAACCTAAAACTATGACGACCACTAAACCCCACCCCTAAAACTTTAACTACACTGACCCCCAACCGTGCCCCAAAAAACTGAAATTACCCCAACCCCCCACCCCTGCCCCTAAAAACTAAAACTACCCTGACCCCAGCCCCCATCCTTAAAAACTAAATCTACCCCACCCCGCCCCTAAAACTACCCTCCAACCCAACCCCAGCCCCTCTTACCTGACCACGTCCTCTCCCTATCCAGAGTCTGTTTTCCTCTGCCTTAACCACACATGCTCGTTGTTCAGGACATGTGTGGTTAAGGCAGAGAAAAACAGAGTCGTTGTTCACGAAATCGTTGTTCCGCTTTCGTGGACAACGCACCTCGTTGTTCAGGAGTCGTTGTTTAGGCTGTTTCTCATTTAGACAGAACATCGGAAACAAAAATATTGTGGACCAAAATATTGTGTCAAGAATACTGAGGACAAAAATATTGTGAAAGTAAGTTTCTATAGGTAAGTCAAGTTTTAGTATATATAACTCCACATTTATGTACATTGATGGTATATATATATATGTATATCTTCAAGGTATGTAGATGTAGAGTTAGGAACAGTAATTCTATACTTACCTATTTGCACTTACCTTCTAGATATTTTGGTTGTTGATATTTTTGACACAATATTATGTCCACACAATATTTCTGTTTCCGATATTCACTCAGTCATCTGTGGTTCAACACCTCTTTAGGGCTATGAGGCGGTATACAAATGCAATTATATTTCCGATTTCAAGTGTATCTTGGGCTCTAATGTGAGTACTATATTGTGCAAAATTATTACACACATTCATTCACTCCAGAAGTTAGTTACAAGAAAATTCCTGGAAAATGTACTTTTTCAGTGTATGGGGAGTGCTCCAGAGGATTCAAAATCCCTGCACCTTTTGAATAGTTAGCTGGTATTCGCAGTGACACAATGCCTTCACGCCCTTAATAATTACCTCTTCAGCACTAAAGGTCATTCTGTAGCAAAGAAAGATTACCATGTGGTGTCTTTGCACGATAGACAATGCAGCCAGGCACCTGTCTACAATGTTTGTAAGCAACAGCTGACACAGGCAGCTGACGTACTCTTTTGTAAATATTAGTGAAAGAGACATGCTGCTGCGGTAATTTCCATGTAAATCGAAAGGGAAAAAGATAGGTTAGACCAACATTCCTTTAAAAGGGGCTACATTAAGCTTGCATTCTGTGGTGCAAATGTTAGGTGGCAGGTGAATTGCAAGGACAATATACAAAGCCAGGAATCTACAGCCATGCTTGCATTGGTTGTGGACAATATAGCATGCCTCAATTTCGAAGATGAGTGAACTTGGCATACCTAACATGTTGCAGAGCCTGCAGAGTTTCCCAGTTGTAGAGGGGTTTAGCCCTTAAAATGTTTTTCTTAGGGAAATTTCTCACAACAAAATTGAGAGAAACTTGTACTCCAGTGTCAGATGTATGCTGGCTTTAGGGAAAAATCTCTGGATCTTTAATTGATTTGTAGTGTTCGTGTGAGCGACCTCTTTTATGTTTGAGAGGATGAAGATGAGCAATGGCCGTGAGCATCAATCATCTTCTGCTTTTGTCCAATCGTTTGCAAAATCTTCAATCCAAAGATTTACTAATGACTAAGAAATGCATACTCTGACTGTGGAAGTGAAAGTCTATCCCAAATGTGGGTATGTTGTTGGATGAGCGTTCAAGGTGCTGTACCCTTGAAAAAGGGCTGTATGTCATCCGGAACTTTATATGAATATAATTTAGTTCCTTAAATTACCTTTCTGCTTAAGGATGGTCTCCTGCTCTAGTAGCTAATCCATGTTAGTCTCTTTAATTATTTACGTTTTTTTCTTTTTTTTGTTTTTTCTCGTCTTCAAAGGCAGGGCAGGTGTGAGAGGCTTTATTTTCCAAAAGAACACCAGTATATTTTACTGCTCCATGTAGTAAGTTGAAACATAGATTTCCCCAAAGAATTCCAAAACTACGCCTGGTAAACTGAGTATCTGAGATCCCCATCAGTAGTTGTGAAATCAAGTCAGAAAATCCTACATGAGTAAATTTCCAGCTATTGTTTTTTAAACTGGATCAATAGATTACAGTTCATTGAAGAGACTTCACCCTCAATTTCAACTTAATGCTCATTTCCCATTCTAATTACTTATTAAAGCAAATTACCAAAAACTCTGAAAGACTGCAAAAACTGAAATACTGTAATGGAAGTTGTGCCATAGTCAGCGTCATTGTATGCCAAAGACATCAAGGAAGCTGTGAACTATCTGCACAAGGACAGATGCATATTTGGGCTCACATTTCTATGAGTGAGATCGAGACGAGTGGGGAGAAGAAGGGAAAGAGATCCCTCTAGGTTCTGTAAGCTGCTTGAACAATGTAATATAATAGACTCAATATAGATCAGCATATCCGCGTCAGTAGATCGCTGTTGAAATGTTGTCAGCACCTAAAAGATCTATTGTTTGATTCATTTTGTCCTACAGTTTGAAATGAGATACACCTACTTGTTCGAACGATTTCAGGCCAGCTTTTTTCCCCAGTGTGACCATGTCTTCGATGATAGCTTTCTTCACTGCCTAAAGAAATATCAAACACAGAATAAGAGTCGGTGTTTGTGGATTAATAACCTGTTAGCACAAAAACCTGAATTGGCAAACAAAAACACAAAGTCCGGCATTTACTTAGGTTTAACTGTCACCCACAATGTGTCCGGCAGACTGGACAGCGACAAAGTCACATACTGACTAGTAGCTAAGAAAAATACACACAAGCCCACATTCACAGGCAGACATGCCTCACTCATGCACAGGCACACAGGCGCATGCCCCTCTAAAACCACTTCTTCCTGCATGCACATATTTTGAGGTACTTTTGCTAGAAACTGTTCCAAACTGAGATTAAACAATGCAAATTCTTCATAACTTTCTCTTCGGACCTACACCCAGTAATCTGCGTGAAAGGTGCGTAAATTCTGAGTATCCAGGGCATGATATTCTGTCCTAAACTTCCAGCCTATGAATCAAGGGCCCCTAGGTTCTCCTGCTTCATGCAAATCATGCAGAAAGTAGCCCCACGGAGTGGTAAAATAATGCTCCACCTCTTGTTTTTCTTTATTCTCAGATTTGATTCCTATCTTAACCTCTCCCTTCCATTCCACATATATTTTGTTTCTCTTTTTATGGAGATTAAAATAAAAACTCCATATATTATAAGTGAAAAACTTTATCTTATGTATGTTTATGTGGTTTACCACGGATGGTGCTCTGACAAGCACAACTGCATGTTAAAAATTGGCTGTATCTATTTTGATTTCCACATTTATTCAGTCACACTGCTCACATCAGAATGATTACATTTGTTTTTGTCTACCTATGAACATTTGCTGCTGCACAATCGTTGCACAATTGTATTGTCTGCTGCCTGTGGAAGGTAGGTTGAGGCCCCTCCACAAATTGTCTTAGATGCTAACTAAAGGTAGGTGATTTTACGCATATGAGATGGATATGCACAGTCACCCAACAATACTGGTGTGAGATTTCCAGAGATCTCTCTGTCGCACTTGGCTGACAAATAAATCGCTGCCCGTCTTGGGTGTCACAGGAGAGGAGGATATGTGCAGGGCGAGTAGACTTTTCATAGATTTGGAGCTTCTGCTGTCTAAAAGGGATATCACAAAAAACTGATGGTCTCCAGTTTCCCCCATTAAGTTATGAATTAGGTCTATGAACCACTGCTCACCAACTGAGTATAATATAAAGAGCCAGACGCCGCCCTGAAATGCAAAACTATGGGACTCCTGGTTGGATCATTTTCATTTATCAATGGAGTACAACTTAATTCCTATACTAGCTGGAAATTGCCTCTTCGTGTTCTAGATTATTTGTATTCTTGACCATTGATCATCACTTTTATGTATATATTGTGCAAGCAGCATGAGCTTTGTACCCATTATTCTCATTATTAAATTCCAATAAAATTTGTTATAAAAAAGATATACCTATGCAGCCATCGTACCAGAGGCAGGACATGCGCTATTCCAATGTCAACAAGGTAAGGTGCAAAATTCAAAGTAGCGTTTTCAGAAGCCATACAAAATATTTTGATTATGATATGTTGGAGGCATAAGGGCATGCATTGAGTAAATATTGCTTACTGGATTTTTGCAAAGTTCTTCAAATGAGCCTTTAATTCCCAGCTTGACAGCAAAATCCGGCAATGCTTCGGGGTCAGGGACCACAATACCCACCAGAGAAGCCTGGGAAAAAGAATATGATATGCAATAATATAAACATTGGCACTCTAATATCGTCCTGTCTGTGGACTGACAACCCAGTATATAATGTAGCTTTAAAGTATATAATAGTTGTTTATGAGTATGTCACATGTTTGATTTTACTTCACACTGGTACAGTTTCTGAAAATCTTCTGATGAGCATTGCAGTGTCAGTCAAAGAACGCATTATTCCTTAAAAAAAGATTATTCAGTCGTTCTATGATAAAATTTGAGACCAACTACATGGCATGCACAAGAAAACAGACAAAGAAAAGGGCGAGGGTGGCAAGTTGACACGGTGACATGTCAAGATCATCCAGTCCAATGTGACCATGCAGCACAACGCCATCATCCAGCCAGCTGCTACCACTCAAGGCTTCAGGAATCATTTAAATCAAAACCATGGCATCACATAGACAAGGAGACCTTTAGTACCTTCAGGCTGTCCCCATGTATGAAGACCTGGGCCACGGGTGCGCTGCTGATGTACACGTTCTCAATCTTCTCAGGTGCAATGTACTCGCCCTGGGCCAGTTTGAAGATGTTCTTCTTGCGGTCGATGATCTTTAGGGTTCCGTTCTGCAAAGATGTACTGCTGTTAGCCCAGCATGTTCTCTGCTAAACCTCCAGGGACTCAGAGGTTTCCTAACAGTGACATTTTTGCACAGCCTGTGTTCTGTGAGAACAGACCCACTCCCACTTGTTGGACTGGAGGGATAGTTGAGGCTGGGATTCAGCAATTACTTTTAACTCACCACAGTACAAATCTGAAGCATACATTTTCTATTGTTGTATATAAGAGAGCAATAAAATAATACGCAGGGCATTAACCATGTTCTATAGCTGATCTCACAAAGATGACAACCTCTTGGTGCTTCCATAATAATACAAATTCAATACTTACATGGTTTATCAGACCCTAAATGGATATCGATAGCCTGTGAGTGGACATAATGTGCATGCAAATAACAGATGATAATGCATCATTGGAATTAACATTACCACGGCCTGCCTTGCTGAGCTCATCCTGCTCAACATTAACCCCACCCCGCACTGCTGGGCAGCTTTGCCCTATCAGGTACTTCCATCTGGACCCTCTTTTCTTTCCATTTGTCTTTCTCTCATCATCACTCTCAGTCAACCACATTCTGTCTCTGTAGGAGGCTGGACTGGCTTGTAGTGAGTACCAAGGGGTACTTGCACCTTGCACCAGGCCCAGTTATCCCTTATTAGTGTATAGGGTGTCTAGCAGCTTAGGCTGATAGATAATGGTAGCTTAGCAGAGCAGCTTAGGCTGAACTAGGAGACGTGTGAAGCTACCACAGTACCACTTAGTGTCATATGCACAATATCATAAGAAAACACAATACACAGTTATACTAAAAATAAAGGTACTTTATTTTTATGACAATATGCCAAAGTATCTCAGAGTGTACCCTCAGTGAGAGGATAGGAAATATACACAAGATATATATACACAATACCAGAAATATGCAGTATAGTCTTAGAAAACAGTGCAAACAATGTATAGTTACAATAGGATGCAATGGGGACACATAGGGATAGGGGCAACACAAACCATATACTCCAAAAGTGGAATGTGAACCACGAATGGACCCCAAACCTATGTGACCTTGTAGAGGGTCGCTGGGACTATTAGAAAATAGTGAGGGTTAGAAAAATAGCCCACCCCAAGACCCTGAAAAGTGAGTGCAAAGTGCACTAAAGTTCCCCAAAGGACAAAGAAGTCGTGATAGGGGAATAAGGCAGGAAAGACACAAACCAACAATGCAACAACGCTGGATTTCCAATCTGGGGTACCTGTGGAACAAGGGGACCAAGTCCAAAAGTCACAAGCAAGTCGGAGATGGGCAGATGCCCAGGAAATGCCAGCTGAGGGTGCAAAGAAGCTTCTACTGGACAGAAGAAGCTGCGGTTTCTGCAGGAACGCAAAGGGCTAGAGACTTCCCCTTTGGAGGACGGATCCCTCTTGCCTTGTAGAGTCGTGCAGAAGTGTTTTCCCGCCGAAAGAACACCAACAAGCCTTGCTAGCTGCAATTCGTGCGGTTAGCGTTTTTGGACGCTGCTGTGGCCCAGGAGGGACCAGGAGGTCGCAAATTGGACCAGGAGGTAGAGGGGACGTCGAGCAAGAAAAAGAGCCCTCTTAGCAGCAGGTAGCACCCGGAGAAGTGCCAGAAACAGGCACTACGAGGATGCGTGAAATGGTGCTCACCCGAAGTTACACAAAGGAGTCCCACGTCGCCGGAGACCAACTTAGAAAGTCGTGCAATGCAGGTTAGAGTGCCGTGGACCCAGGCTTGGCTGTGCACGAAGGATTTCCGCCGGAAGTGCACAGGGGCCGGAGTAGCTGCAAAAGTCGCGGTTCCCAGCAATGCAGTCTAGCGAGGTGAGGCAAGGTCTTACCTCCACCAAACTTGGACTGAAGAGTCACTGGACTGTGGGAGTCACTTGGACAGAGTTGCTGGATTCGAGGGACCTCGCTCGTCGTGCTGAGAGGAGACCCAAGGGACCGGTAATGCAGCTTTTTGGTGCCTGTGGTTGCAGGGGGACGATTCCGTCGACCCACGGGAGATTTCTTCGGAGCTTCTAGTGCAGAGAGGAGGCAGACTACCCCCACAGCATGCACCACCAGGAAAACAGTCGAGAAGGCGGCAGGATCAGCGTTACAGAGTTGCAGTAGTCGTCTTTGCTACTATGTTGCAGGTTTGCAGGCTTCCAGCGCGGTCAGCAGTCGATTCCTTGGCAGAAGGTGAAGAGAGAGATGCAGAGGAACTCGGATGAGCTCTTGCATTCGTTATCTAAAGTTTCTCCAGAGACAGAGACCCTAAATAGCCAGAAAAGAGGGTTTGGCTACCTAGGAGAGAGGATAGGCTAGCAACACCTGAAGGAGCCTATCACAAGGAGTCTCTGACGTCACCTGGTGGCACTGGCCACTCAGAGCAGTCCAGTGTGCCAGCAGCACCTCTGTTTCCAAGATGGCAGAGGTCTGGAGCACACTGGAGGAGCTCTGGGCACCTCCCAGGGGAGGTACAGGTCAGGGGAGTGGTCACTCCCCTTTCCTTTGTCCAGTTTCGCGCCAGAGCAGGGCTAAGGGGTCCCCTGAACCGGTGTAGACTGGCTTATGCAGAATTGGGCACATCTGTGCCCAAGAAAGCATTTCCAGAGGCTGGGGGAGGCTACTCCTCCCCTGCCTTCACACCATTTTCCAAAGGGAGAGGGTGTAACACCCTCTCTCAGAGGAAGTCCTTTGTTTTGCCATCCTGGGCCAGGCCTGGCTGGACCCCAGGAGGGCAGATGCCTGTCTGAGGGGTTGGCAGCAGCAGCAGCTGCAGTGAAACCCCAGGAAGGGCAGTTTGGCAGTACCAGGGTCTGTGCTACAGACCACTGGGATCATGGGATTGTGCCAACTATGCCAGGATGGCATAGAGGGGGCAATTCCATGATCATAGACATGTTACATGGCCATATTCGGAGTTACCATTGTGAAGCTACATATAGGTAGTGACCTATATGTAGTGCATGCGTGTAATGGTGTCCCCGCACTCACAAAGTCCGGGGAATTGGCCCTGAACAATGTGGGGGCACCTTGGCTAGTGCCAGGGTGCCCTCACACTAAGTAACTTTGCACCTAACCTTTACCAGGTAAAGGTTAGACATATAGGTGACTTATAAGTTACTTAAGTGCAGTGTAAAATGGCTGTGAAATAACGTGGACGTTATTTCACTCGGGCTGCAGTGGCAGGCCTGTGTAAGAATTGTCAGAGCTCCCTATGGGTGGCAAAAGAAATGCTGCAGCCCATAGGGATCTCCTGGAACCCCAATACCCTGGGTACCTCAGTACCATATACTAGGGAATTATAAGGGTGTTCCAGTAAGCCAATGTAAATTGGTAAAATTGGTCACTAGCCTGTTAGTGACAATTTGAAAGAAATGAGAGAGCATAACCACTGAGGTTCTGGTTAGCAGAGCTACAGTGAGACAGTTAGGCACCACACAGGGAACACATACATATAGGCCACAAACTTATGAGCACTGGGATCCTGACTAGCAGGGTCCCAGTGACACATAACAAACATACTGAAAACATAGGGTTTTCACTATGAGCACTGGGCCCTGGCTAGCAGGATCCCAGTGAGACAGTGAAAACACCCTGACATACACTCACAAACAGGCCAAAAGTGGGGGTAACAAGGCTAGAAAGAGGCTACTTTCTCACAGTCTCCTAATCTCTCAGCCTCTCTTGGGCCCTCCCTCTCTCGCTTGTGTGCGCTCTTGCTCTCTTTCCTTACTCCACTCCGCCCCCTTTTCCACCCTTCTCTCCCTCTTCCCTTTCCTATTAGCTCTGCAGTTGGAGAAGCTCTGGTAAGTCAGTGGACAGCCATGCCCAGTATATGAAGAGTGGCGTTGTGTGGGATTTTGATTTTCCTGCATGTTTCAAGTGAAGGGGGTGGTTGAGACTTCCACAGCTGGGAGAATGTGATGTGTTTTTAGGGTTTTATCTGCAGGAGGCAATACAACATGGGCGTGCTAACTTGACGAAACCCATGTCTGTGCTTTTATTCCATCCGCTTGGGTCATGGTAGGCGCCATGCTTCACGGGGTAAACTGTACTTTTTGGCAGTAATAGAATGTTTTCCTATTGTGTGTAGAATATGTATGGTGAGGTGTTAAGGGCTGACTCCACAGGAAGAAAGGGATACACTTATGGGGAAATAAATCATTTAAAGGGCAGAACTCTGATACCAGTACGAAAAGTGGCCAATCTTAGCCATCTCCTATGCAGGTAGGACTATATGAGAGATAAAATGCTAGCTCAGAACCTCAAGAGCTGATATTCCTTCGTTTCAGGCCAGCCAAATCCCACACCGGCATTGACTTTTGGTGTCTATGAGTGATGTCAATCCCAGACCCCCATGCCGTCTTGCCACCTCGCTAAGCAGTAAGTGCGAGAGAAGGCACACCGGAGTCATAGGCTGTGTGTGTGGCCACTGCCCAAGCCCCTCCCCCATCCCTGAGGCCAGCCTATAGCAGTTTCCTCCTCACTCTGCCAGTGGTAGGGAAGATTCAGAGCCTGTGGACGCAGGACACCTCTCTGTGGGCACGTGATCACCACATGGCCCAGTGATACGCAGAGATGTATAATCTCTTGTGAATCTATCATTTTGACCTGTTTTCTTCGCATTCACATATTTTGAATGTCACGTTTCCCAATTTAGATAAAAACTGCCTATGCTAGAATGCAAGCAAAGGAAACCAAAACAGGATGAGCTATGGCCTGGTGGCAACGCCCCTCCCCCCACCAGTCCACGGGCCCAGCGACGAGTTGCCACTGAGCAACTCACCCGCAGCAGAGCCCTCGACTGCACGGCACCTTAACACGCTCAGAAAGGAGCACTGGATCCTTGAGAAAGCCAGTGAACGAATACAAACAATTGTTTTTCTGCTGCCTTAATTAAGTGGCAGGCCGGGGTCAGTCACGTCTTGAAGTGAACATGTCTGCCTCATTTGCTCTGATTGTTGTAGGAGAGCAGGGGTCACGCGCCTGGGGACAATTATCGGGTTGAAAGGTGTTATTCCGAAAACAGCTTAGTGAAGCAAATTGGCCCACAGGAGGTTATCAATTCCCCAGGGATTGGACGGATCGGCTGTACCCAAGGAGTCGCTTAATTAATACAGCTGCTTCATTAAAGACCACTCAAGCTTTTTCATATTCCTTGATTTAAGTTTCCTCATTGAGTCAGCATGAAATAAACCCCATTCGGATCCCAATGCACGCGATATGTGACAACATGTTGCGTTGATGTTTGTATTGCAATTTTAGAAAATAGCAACCAACAACTAAAGTTGACCTTTTATGTCAGTTTTTTTTAATATGGCCCTCAATTGTCCTATTCGATAGGCTTTTAGTTTTTGTACAACATAGTTCAACGAGTTTATTTATTGAGCATCAGTAATGTGCTGAACCGGTTGAGAGCTTGGCATGGAGTTAATGGGGTTCGCCCAGGAGCAAACAGTGTAGTTCAGTGGTCTCCAAACTTCTTAATGCTGCGCCCCCCCAGTTGAAAAAAATAAGAATCTATGGGTCCCCCTCAGAAATTTTCAAAAATATTTTATAAAGATGGCAATGTTTAAATATGTCTGGACCTATTTAAACATTGCAGTTAGTACCTGTTACCTTTTGAAAAATGCAATAACATGCTTTTGCTTAAAACAAAGGCCTGTAATCTGTATAATGCTTCTTTTGGCCAGAGTTTGGCGCCCCCCCTGGGACCACTTGAGGCCCCCCCAGGGGTACCCGCCCCCCAGTTGAAGACCTCTGGTGTGGTTTGAAAATGGAGCCAGATTTGTAAAAGAAGTCTTTTGTTTCCGCTGTTCACATAGTAGCCTTTAGGTCATTGAAGATCGTGTAAACTTTGGCCAAAGCCATTGTGTACATCCCTCTTCTAGCCTTAATTGGCTCGTGTAGGTTCATCAAGAGTCCTATGCACTTCAAAATACTTGTGTCAGAAATAGTAAGTTGTTCTTGTCATGTGCCAAGAGTCACAATGAACTACTCACGGTCTGGATTTGCTTTCCTTTTATATATTTAAAACAAAATATATCAGGATTCGATGAGTTACTCAAACCTTACAGTGGACAAGTTGAAATGTCTACTGTATGTTGTAACAGGAGTCTAAAATAATAACAATGAAGTAGTGTAGGAGTGTAGGGTCGCCCTCTTCTTTAAAGGGCATAGGTATTGATAACCCTTATAAATGTTACAGACATACAGATCTCTTCCACAAGTTCCTCAGGATGTTAAATACTACTTTGCATGCTTGTCTGAGCAAGTATGCAATCTGCTCCAAAAGAGGAAAGTATATTGTTCTTTTCACAGGCACAGTATTGCAAATATTACTGTGATGACCAACCTAGACAGTAAACGTCAACGCTCTCTTTTTCTCACACATGGCATGTTTCTTTCTCTCTCTCCCTGCCTCCATTCTTTCTCTTTCCCCCTTTATCTCACTTGCATTATCTTTCACTCTCTCATCTGCTTTTGATTCATCGCTTACCCCTCCTTCCTCTTTTTCTCTCTTTGCCTCCACTCTCTCCACTTCTTATCCCTCTTTCACACTTGTTTTATATAGATCAGTCTCTTCTCTCCCTACGATTCTCTCTCTCTTTCTTGACTGCTCCCTCTTGCTCTCTGTTCCCTCCCTTTTTAGGGTTGAGCCTGCGTAGCATGCGCTTCCGCATGCGTACCGCTTGCGAGACGCTGAAGTACTTAGAAAAGGGCTCGGAGCCCCGTCCATGTCACGTCGGTGTCTTTCATTGGATCGTGGGCTTGCCTTTTAAAATATGCTTGCTTTCATTACTGGAAGGCATGCATACGTCATTCCTTTTCTGGTGGTTAGCTCTCCTTAAGCGCATGGACCAAGTACTGAAAACATATGGGGCTCGCTGTTTTCAGTCCGGTTTGTGGACTACTTTTTCTCTTTTTTTGCAGCGCGATCTCGCTCGTTTAGCAGAGCGATCACGCTAATTTTTTTCCATTTAATGAGGCAAGAAATTCTGGTTGGGAGTTTACATCTGCTAATAGCTCTAACTCTGAGAAATGCGAGACCCGTTGCATTGCAAATGCTTGTTTTCTGTCTCTTTCCTAAAGTCACCAATGCACAATCCTTAAGTAGCAGGCTGAGCAACACAGTCATTTACATAATAAAGAAAGCAGATCATGATATCAATAAAACGTCAAAGGTGAGTGAGGAGTGGGCAAAATAATGAAATCTTTTCACTGTGAAGTATTCATAATTTCCATTAAAAAATACACATATTACACAAAATGCGCTTCTCCACTCATCTGCCATACGTATACACCAGGAATCAAGGTTAACTTGATGCTACCAGCGCCTGGAGACCTGCAAGGACTTAGGAACCTTAAAAATCGATGATGAGGGTAAGGGAGATTAAACCTGTGTAATAAACAAAAGTACCTTGGCCTATGACGCAAGAGAAATTGAATAATTTCAGCAAAATAGCTAAATGGCGCATGACCACATTTGAAGATTGTACAATGTTGTCTGAAGCCCAACGTTATGAGTCGATTAGGAGTGGACTTTGTGACTGATGAGGTTGTAAAAAAATTAAGTAGGGCAAACTATAGCTGCAGCTCATCTCTCAGTGAAATAAAATCGAACATGTTGGATGGTTTCACCAAGTGACACAGTCACCAATTTATATTGCGCCTCATTCTCATCAGTAATACTGGGTTTAAGCACTAATGCTGTTAGCGTCTGATTGTGGATTCCAAGTGAGGTACAAACTGGACATTTTCTCTGGGGTTTTGTCCTACTTGCAAATTCATCCAGGCACTACCAGGAGAAAATTGTGTGGGGAGACAGGTTGGAACGGAGCGAAGGAAACCATGGGGCGAAACCAAAAATGCAACTTATTTCCCACCCTGACCTAGGAAACTCAGAATGAGTAAGTAATGCCACCTGTGCCCATTTATTGACTGAAAAAGTTACTAAGAATCTTCAAAACAATTGTAATTGGCACTGATATACAGATAAAAAATGGAGCCTCTGGAAAAAACTGTAGTGACACACAGAATCGCACCCTGAGTATGTATCATGGAGTTATTACCTTTTAAAGTTTTTTCAGCGGGAAACAGTGCTTAATTTGTACAGAAATAAGTGCCATGCCCTTATTTTTCTAAGAACCCGACCGCGCTGGTGCTGAATGTTGTGGTTGCCAAATACCAAGGCTGTCTAGTATTTAATAATCTTATGCCTTTTTCATCCACTAGTATGCTATCACGTATGTTGTATGTTCGTTTTCATCCCTGCTTTCTCCCTTTGTAATTGTTTCAGGCTTTCACACCCTCCTCCTTTCCCCATTTGCTGTTTATCTCTCTCTTGCTCTGGATGAAAGTCTGATGATTAAAAATAAGTTCCGGTTCCCAATAAGGAGTGCCACAGTTAACAACCGTTGGCAAAGCCAATAGGTCTTGTCTTTACAAGAGTGTTGGCTTTGGCAATGTGTTTTGCCATTTTGTACACCAGTGTCACTGCTGTTCAGTATGGCTAAAAGTTAGTGAGATGGAGTGTGAGAGTTGAGTGGGGAAGTAGAGTATCGTAGAATGGATTTGTTGGAATGTCATAAAGTGGAGTAGGAGTAGGAGTAGAGTGTTGTAGAGTTGAGTAGAGGGAAGTAGAGTTCAGTGGTTGAGTGGCAGAGAGTATTGTGTAGTGTAGTAGAGTAGAGTTGGGGTGGAAAAGGGTGGAGTGGGTTGGAATGGATAGAGGTAGTGGGGTGAATTTGTTTGGAGTAGAGTGGATTGGTTTGAGGTTGAGTGGGGTGGACTGAGTGGAGTGGAGTGGATTGTGTCTTTGGTGTGGTGGGTTAGATTGTATTTAGGTGGGTGGTCTGGATTGAAGTGATAGAGCTGGGGTGGATTGGAGTGGGATGAGTAGGGTGGATTAGATTGGACTGGAGTGGGGTGGATTGGACTGGAGTGGATTGGATTCACTAGACTGGAGTGGGGTGGATAGGATTGGAGTTGATAGATTGGGTTAGGGTGGGGTAGATTGTATTGGGGTGGATTGGAGTGGATTGATCAGAGTGGTGTGTGGTAGATTGAACTGGGGTGGGCTCGATGGACTGAAGTGGGGCAGGCTGGATGGATTGGAGTGGGGTGGGCTGGATTGGAATTGAATGGGTGGATTGGAGTGGATTGTGGTGGTTTAGAGTGGTGGTGTGGGGTGGATTGGAGTGAGGTGGATTGGATTGAAGTTGGTAGACTGAAATGTGTTGGTTAGATTGGAATGGGGTGGGTGGATTAGATTGGGGTGTGGTGGGCCACAGTGGGGCAGACTGGAATGGGGTGGAGTGGAGTGGAGCAGATTGTCTTGGACTGGAGCAGGGCGGATTCGAGTGGGACAGATTGTTTTGGATTGGAGTGGGGCAGATGGGAGTGGGGCGGATTGGAGTGAGGCAGGTTGTTTTGGATTAAAGTGGGGCAGATTGGAGTGAGGTGGACTGGGGTGGGGCAGATTGTTTTGGATTGGACTGGGGCGGATTGGAGTAGGACAGACAGGAGTGTGGCTGATTGGAGTGAAGCAAATTGTTTTAGATTAAAGTGGGGCAGATTGGAGTGAGGTGGACTGGAGTAGGGCAAATTGATTTGGATTGGAGTTGGGCAGATTGTTTTAGATTGCAGTGGGCAGATTGGAGTGTGATCGATTGTTTTGGATTGCAGTGGGGCAGATTGGAGTGTGGCAGATTGTTTTGGATTGCAGTGGGGCAGATTGGAGTGGGGCAGATTGTTTTGGATTGTAGTGGGGCAGATTACAGTTGGGCAGATTGTTTTAGATTTCAGTGTGGCAGATTGGAGTGTGGCAGATTGTTTTGGATTGGAATTGGGCAGATTGTTTTGGATTGCAGTGAGGCAGATTGGAGTGTGGCAAATTGTTTTGGATTGCAGTGGGGCAGATTGGAGTGGGGCAGATTGTATTGGATTGTAGTGCAGCAGATTGCATTTGTGCAGATTGTTTTAGATTGCAGTGGGACAGATTGTTTTGGATTGAAGTGCAGCAGATTGCAGTTGGGCAGATTGCTTTGGATTGGAGCAGAGTGGAGTGGGGCAGATTAGATTGGAGTGGGTTGGATTGAATTGGTGTGAGTGGTTTGGATTGGAGTGGGTGAGGATTGGTGTGGGGTAAGGTGCAGTGGATCGTAGTGGGTCAGTCTCGAGTGAGGTGAATTGTGGTGTACTACAAGATTATGTGTTAAAGCATCATTTCATAAATTAGACATGAAAAAGAAACAATGTTCCATTGCAATATTTCGAACAAGATAATCGTCATCTTTTGAGAAGAGCACCCAGGAGCAAAAACACAAGAAAACATTAGTGGAAAGTGAGAAAATACAGCTTGGCAAAATAAAAGAAAATTAGCTATAAAAAATAAAACTTTGCAATGTTGTTTGTTTTGCTGGGCAAGTTTTTGAGAGTGTCAAGCTTTCTGTTTGCAGAGCACTACCAGTTAAAAAGAACAAAATAGTACCTAGATCACGCCAGGTGCAGAGGACGGGCACTGATTACTTTGAATCAATCAGTGCTTGGTCCCTGCGCCACAGAGTGAAACAGAAATGATGCCAGGCCTGAAGTGCCGAATTATGTGGCTGTAAAGTGGAAGGTCACAAAAGCCAAAAAATGGTGAGCGATAGGCACGATCCAAGCCCTTTACTGTACACAACAGAGTCTCGCTAGCGCAAGCACTTGCGGGCTCAACTATAAAAACAAAGGTAATTCCTAGTAGGGTACAATGTGTTGCAAGGGTGAGTGAGGAAGACCAGAAATAACAGCGTTATGTCAGTTCTCCTCCAGGGCCAGCACAACCCTGAGAAGAGTGGTCCTTGTAGCAAATACTGCAATGGTGCCTGGAAATGCAGAAACCTGATATTACCTGAAATTCTGTGTAATGCAAAGGGCTTCATTTTTAGATGTTGCCAGTCTCGCCGACCTAGATTGTGAAAGATCTATGTGGGCTCACCAAGAAATTTACAGCCTGCCAGTTGCTTTATTGTCACTCTCATTTGCTTGCTTTTGTATTTGTTGTCTTGTCTTTCCTTTTCCTTTCCTATTTTGTCAATCTTGTTTATCTCGCCCCTAGAACAAAGTCTATTAACCAACCTTTGGTTTGGCTGACTAGTATCCTTCCACTGCTCTGTTTTAGGGAACTTTCTTTCTTTTTGGTTAATTACTCCTTGAGAGTCCATATGTTTTCCAGTTGTTTGTGCGCTCCCCAAAAAACGCCTGCCCTCCGGTGTCTGTATTGCTCTCTCATATATATATATATATATATATATATATATATATATATATATATATATATATACATATATGTATATATATTTTAAACAAAAGCGTCCTCTCTGTGAAAGCGCACTCCCACCAGGTTAATTTAGGAAAATCAAAATTCAGCAACTCACAGCGAATTCCTTTCAGTCTTTTCAAAATTCAGGCCTATATCGAAAAAACATCTCTGGACACGTGTTTCGGGGTTGATCCCCTCATCAGCAGAGAAACTAAAAAATATATCACCCTCGTAGGTGCAGCCATTGCTGGATGTGTTCCAGACTCTCATTCCTTTTAAAGACCACATACCTGGCTCGTTCAGCAAATTCAATTGCAAGCACCTGATTAATATATTCAAGTACCAGCCCAAGTGCATGCTGGTTACGGTAGTCCTGCGCATTTGTAGTTGCACCCAAAGTGGGTTGCTGGAGCCAGACAAAATCATGAAAAGAATACAATTCCTTAGTAGGCGAATTCGACGTGAATTTTCAAATTAGCTGCATATATTCCAACCTGCTGCTCGAAGTGTGACAATCCATTTTAGTCACACCGACCTGCTCAGAACACAGTGGTGCTGCTTTCCCGGCTGGACCAGCCGGTGATTTATTTTAAACAAAAGCGTCCTCTCTGTGAAAGCGCACTCCCACCAGGTTAATTTAGGAAAATCAAAATTCAGCAACTCACAGCGAATTCCTTTCAGTCTTTTCAAAATTCAGGCCTATATCGAAAAAACATCTCTGGACATGTGTTTCGGGGTTGATCCCCTCATCAGCAGAGAAACTAAAAAATATATCACCCTCGTAGGTGCAGCCATTGCTGGATGTGTTCCAGACTCTCATTCCTTTTAAAGACCACATACCTGGCTCGTTCAGCAAATTCAATTGCAAGCACCTGATTAATATATTCAAGTACCAGCCCAAGTGCATGCTGGTTACGGTAGTCCTGCGCATTTGTAGTTGCACCCAAAGTGGGAGCAGCAGGTTGGAATATATGCAGCTAATTTGAAAATTCACGTCGAATTCGCCTACTAAGGAATTGTATTCTTTTCACGATTTTGTCTGGCTCCAGCAACCCACTTTGGGTGCAACTACAAATGCGCAGGACTACCGTAACCAGCATGCACTTGGGCTGGTACTTGAATATATTAATCAGGTGCTTGCAATTGAATTTGCTGAACGAGCCAGGTATGTGGTCTTTAAAAGGAATGAGAGTCTGGAACACATCCAGCAATGGCTGCACCTACGAGGGTGATATATTTTTTAGTTTCTCTGCTGATGAGGGGATCAACCCCGAAACACGTGTCCAGAGATGTTTTTTCGATATAGGCCTGAATTTTGAAAAGACTGAAATCAATTCGCTGTGAGTTGCTGAATTTTGATTTTCCTAAATTAACCTGGTGGGAGTGCGCTTTCACAGAGAGGACGCTTTTGTTTAAAATATGTATATATATATATCTATATATATATCTATATATATATATAGATATATATATATATATTATGCACACACACACACTTTTCGCACTCCATCTTCTGTACTTCTCTTCTGTACTTCTGTTCCTGCCTTTGTGTTGCTTTCTCACTTGTTTGCTTCTTTCCTTCCCCCCACCCCAACTGCTTCTTCATTTCCCCTCAAACTTTTCCTTTTTTTTGTTCTTTCACACTACAAAAGTCTTCATTTTTTTTTACCAGCGGAGGCAACACATCAACCCGGCTGAGTGGCCAAATCCAAGCTGTCTGTTGAGCAGTGCATCTCTGAGCAGAACCAACATGTTTCATTGTATCGGTGCATCCTCAAGCAAAACTGATGCATGGCAGCTGCTGTGTGGATTGGATCCAGCACAGAAGACTTACATCGCTACTGCACCGTACATCTTGGGTTTGATGTATCGCCGTTAAACCACCACTGCACAACGCTTCCCTGGTGCAGGTCCTTGCATCCCTTGTTGACGACAGCCACAACCATTACGTCAAAGCTCCACATTACAGTTTCACCGCTCGTCCGAACCAATTCATCATCTCAGCTGTGCAAAGTACCCCTGACACCATCCTTTGCATCACAAGCCCTTCAATGGGATTCTCGATGTTGACGGAACAAGACCTAACCTGGTGTGAGATCCTTTTTGTGTGATGGTTTGACTGTTTTAATGTTTGAAATATTGCACAAATACTTGACAAATTGGCCTCAAGGAAAGCCTCACTGCTCTCAGCATGACAAGGGTGTTCCCTGCATATAGTATGGGTTCAGAGTCAAGTACATTGAAAACTTAAAGAGCCTCAGACCCTTCCTGTTATATGGGAAATGATATCATGCTGTGCTAGTAATGAAATCACTCACACTTTTCCTCTTTGCTTGTTCAGCTTTCAACCCGGATACCCCAGCACTGGAGATAAGTATTACTGATTGCTTGTTTTCTCTCCACAATGGGAATATGTTACTTCTGGAATAGTGGTGATTATTATTTGTGCCTCTTAGCTGTACCCTAGATTTTTGGGAATTTTAGAGACGTTAATCCTGAAAATTCCCTGTAAGCATCTGTCTCCTTGGCGCTTTGGGGTTTTTACCTCTGATTGCTGGATGCTGAAAACTTCTTCAGATGTCCGGTTTTCAATACCAGTGAAAGGGAGCATTCTTAAAAGACTCTGGAGTATCATTAAGGTATACTCAATTTGCTTTCAGTTGGCCCCATTAACTGCAAACCACAGAAGACCAACAAAAGAGGGAGATTCTCAACCAAACCACATGGACCCCATAATTCACCAATAGCATCAGGGAGTCACAGCACCACAAAAACCTAACTTGGTAATGTGGCACGTTATTGACTGATGTATTGAACTGTCCACAATCCAAATTAGCATTGCCATAATATTGCACATGATTATCGTTCATATGTTTTGAATGGCACACGATAGCAAAATTGTCCATTTTTATCAAGGACCAGAGAGCAAACAGTTTCACGAAGGAACATTCCATAATGTACCTCACTCGTGGAAGCAAACACAAAGGTTTCAAGGAGCAATTTTGTCCCTAGGACAGTTTTTCAAATCATTAAACCTTTTATTGGGTCATCATGAAAATATAAACAGTGTATTGGACATGTGGTAACGAACAATGATGTATTTGTAAAGGATCATGACGATTATGCATGTAAACGAAGTATGCTGAATCTTACTGCCACCACTCCAGCAACACAGACTCCCCCCACAGCATCCCTCTTCAAATGCTACCCAGGCATGCCACACCCTACACTTCACTCCAGAGGTTAAACCCACGACACTAGAAGCATGTGGCAAAGAAAGATTTGAGCTATATCAAAATTTGAAATAAGCAAATAACCTACTGGCAACCATTTTCCAATGTCACCGGTGTGAAGCCATCCATCAGCGTCAAGAGCTTCTGCTGTTTTCTCTGGGTCCTTGAGGTAGCCTTTAAACACATTGGTTCCTTTGATGCAGACCTATGTAGATGAATAAAAACATTGAATTTTGGACCTTTGTCAGGTTATGCTTTGGCCCCAACCACAACATGTGAGAAATATTTACCTCTCCTTCCCCGTTGGCTGCAAAGTAGGTCATGTCTGGTACGTCTTCCAATTTGACAATATTGCAAGGAATGGGTGTGCCAACATGACCTGAAATGGGAATAGGTATGTATGTTATAGGGAGTAAGTACTTTATCTAGCACTGCTGAATCTGAAATCGGTTACCTCGCTTTTCCTTCCTGCTTGCTTATTCTATCCATAACTGTGAAATGCACCTCTATGCCTCTTCGCTTGCTCTTCTTAGATAGGGGCTTAAATAAGCCGTTTTTCCTTTTTTGATCTTGGGATATTTCACAAGAGAGGAACTCATTGCATTGGAAACAAATGTATGATATTTTGTCTAATAGTTTCCGAGCACGACAACTGTTTGGAACTTTCTTCTCATGTTTCAGAAGAAGAAGAAGTTTCTGTCTACTGCCTTTTTGCATGAGAACTATTGAATCAAACATAGACTTACAGTGGGCTCTGGGTCTGCCTCTAGCTTATGAATTAATAAATGGTGTTCTTGTCTATCTCAGTTCACTCCTCTTAACTTAATGTTTTTTCTCCCTAATGTTGTGTATGTCCCACCCAAGGAGCTTTTGGGTCTCATCAAGTTTTGACTGGACGAATTACATTCCTGGAGTGATGACACCATGAGCGATTACCATGCATGTGAGCGTGTGAAACCATGTTTATGTGGGGGCCTTTATTTGTTACTCTCAGTGCTTAATTTGTACTATGATAAGTGCTGGTCCCAAACGTATGCTCAAAAGTTGCCAGCAGGACTGCAGAAGATTGTGGTGCTGAATAGCATGGATGCATAATCTTCATTCTACCTTATGCCTTTTTAATCCATGACCAGGCACTCGCAGTGCTCTTATTTCACTCCTGCACGTTCTTTATCGTCCGTTTTCTCCTGTTGTCACTGTTTTTGTATCTTTCTTTTGCTTCATCTCCCCCCCGTTATGTTTTTCTCTCTCTTGTTTTGTTTTACATGATGCTGCAAAGCAGAGACTTTCCTTTCAATGGTGCTTTACACAGTGGGAATGTTACAGTGGCACAGCATCTATGGTTTACATGTTGATACTATGTGGACGCTCGGTATGGTTATGGCGCTTTACACAGTGTGAGTGTTACAGTGCCACAGCACTTGTGGTTACATTTTGTTACAATGTGGACGCTCGGTATGGTAGTGGTGCTTTCTGTGTAGCAATGGTGCTTTACACCCTGGGATAATGCGGAAAGTTAGCGTGGCAATGATAGTCCGCACACTTGCTCAGTGTAAGCCATTCAATGGTGCTTTCTGAACTAGGAAAGTGTGGTGCTTTAGATAACTGGAGCAATGTATAGTTGTTCACTTTACATACCAAGGCCATATAAAAAACTATTATTTTATTATTAATAACATGACTTCTGTTAACAGTGACGCTCCCACCATGGCAGTGGTCCAGACTCTTACCTGCTGTCCAGTCTCCAGGAGCTGTCATGGTGCATCCTGCTGAACACTCAGTTTGCCCATAGGCTTCGAATATCTGTTTCGAGGAAGGAAGCACATCCTATTAACAAAGGCCAGATCCAAAGAATATCAATCCCACCTCCTGTATGCACATCACAGTGTACAATGCGCATTCATAATCTGCACTTGACTAAAAAGTTTTGAAAGGACATCCACAGAACAAACTTTGAAGATAATTTGCTCAACTTAAACCAGCCCTTGATGGACCAGCGTTACTTCTGGAGGGCGAGAGGGAATAGTTCATGGTTGTGTGAGCTTCCACCTGACTACAGTGAGTGTCTCCAGAGTGTCTCTTATAACTTCTCACCGTTTTCATGAATGACTTTCCTGCACGTTTTCCAGGTGAATGATCATACTCATACCAGGGTGCACGTGTGGGGGGGGGGAGAGCACTAAGGGGCCTGAGATGTCATGGGAGGCCTCAGAGGATGACCAGAGGACACTGGTCAGATTAACTGCTGCGGATACAGGGATTGAAAAGGAAACAGCAGTTGAGAACGGGGCTGGCGGGAATAGGCTGAAACAAGGGACGAGGCAGAAATAGTGAAATAGATGGGGACGGTGACAAGGAAAGTGACAAAGCCAGGAGGGGTGGGGATGAAAGGCTAGGAAAAAGGAGAAGCATGCAGATGGGAGGTACCGGGGCGGATGGTGAGGAATGTTAGGAAAGAGAAAGGGATTGTCAAAGGAGAGAAAAGGGAGTAAAGAGGATAGGGGAATTGTAAAGACATAAAAGTATAGATGAAGATGCATATGTTGCAGAGATTCTGGAGAAGCAGCAAGTGTGCAAGACGAGAGCAGAGAGGAGTGCTGAAAAGAAGAAGCATCTCGCTGCACAGCAGGACAGAGATGAAAGGGATGCATGAGATTCAGCAGTGCAGGGAGAGGCAAAGGAGGGAGAAGGTAGGAGGAGGAGTATTTCTTTATTTACATCTCTTTATCAGGTGTACATCTGGCTTTGGGGGTGTTGACATGGTGTACAAGTTTGATAGAGTTTTGCAACTGAAGAGAACAATTATTCAGGAGAAATCTACAATGTAGTCTATAGTTATTCAACATGAAAAATAGGCAACAGTAATCAATAACATCAGGGGTTCGGAAAAAAAGTCAAGACATCAAGCAATGAGGAGGAAAAGTCGGCAATGGAGGATGTATAAACAAAAACAGCTCAAGTTAACCATAGGGCACCTGAGTGGTACATCCAGCACTGTCTGGCACAGTGAGTGGCAATCGGGACCTATTGTTAACAGGGTTGGCCTTGAAAGTTCTACAGAAGCAGCAAGTCTGGTGTGAACCAGAAGAAAATGGAAGGAAGAAAAGGGATTGATAAAGACAGTAACAGAGGTTCTGGAAGGAGCTAAGGATGCTACTATGAAGTACCTAGGAACACTTACTCACTACAGCAGAACACCATGTGAATTCTTACATGACAACTGTGTGCATCTTCCTTTTCAATCTTCCACTCTAGTCGGAATAGAATCCACTTCATGACTCTTCCCTGTGTAATTATCTGTATATGCTTTTATGTTATTTGAGTTGACTTGTGAGTTATCTCCAGGGTGGTCTCCAGTCTGCATAGCTACCATTTATTAACCAAAAACCCAATCTCCATTTTAATCAGGCTTGTGGCAAGATTGAAATTGGTTAGTGTAATAACTTATATCTCAACAAAACCCATTCCTTGTCTATATATATTGTTCGAGCTATTCCATCGTAATTAGGAAAACTGCTTGAAAATTTCATTTGTTCTCAGTTTTCTTTTAACTTAGATTTTCACTCACTTGATCAGTTACTCCTCTCTGTCATGATCAGGTTCAACACAATTCTCCGGTTGTTTGGATGTTGGGAAGAGGACTTGTAGACGGATGCTCTAAAAGTCATGCTGCTTAGTATAGTGCTTGATTTGTAAAAGAGTAACTGCCAGTACCCATGGTTTTTCTAAGAAGCCTGCGGTTGGTGCTGCTGAATGTCAGCGTGCCCAATGCCAATCATCTCATGACTCTTAATCCACCACCAGACCAGTGGCGGCGGCAGCTTTAGAAGGGGGGCGGGCGGGAAGCACACACTCATTCTTTCACACACACACGCAAGCACGCACATCCATTAACAACACTCATAACATTCAAACGTGCACGCACCAAACATTCATTTTAAAAGATCACACGCACACACACACTCATTCTTTCACACACATGCACGCACATCCATTAACAACACTCATAACATTAAAACATGCACACACACCAAACATTAATTTTAAAAGATCACACACACACTCATTCTTTCACACACACATGTACGCACACACATCCAATAACAACACTCATAACATTCAAACATGCACGCACCAAACATTCATTTTAAAAGATCATACACACACTCATTCTTTCACACGCATGCACGCACACCCATTAACAACACTCATAACATTTAAACATGCACACACACACCAAACATTCATTTTAAAAGATCACACACACAATCATTCTTTCACACACACATGTACGCACACACATCCAATAACAACACTCATAACATTCAAACATGCACGCACCAAACATTCATTTTAAAAGATCATACACACACTCATTCTTTCACACGCATGCACGCACATCCATTAACAACACTCATAACATTCAAACATGCACGCACGCACCAATCGTTCATTTTAAAAGCACACACACACTTACCTTCAGCCTTGGAGGTCCCAGGAGGGTTGGGACTGCTGCCTTCCCTCATTGGCTGACCTTATGTCAGCCAATGAGGGAAGGCAGCAGTCCCAGCCTCGTCACAGAGTGGGATGGGGTCAGTGAGACTGCTGACCCCACCCCACTCTGTGACAAAGTATCACTGATTGACACTCACCCTGGGCACTTCAGGGCTTAAACCTGAAGCACCCATGTCAAAGTCAATGGGTGACGCTTTCCTCGTCACCCAGGGGATGGCCTCGAGGCACCTTTGCTGAGCCGAGAAAGTCACGCCCACAGGAGCTGTGACCTCTTCAGCCAAGTAAAGTTCAGCTCAGGCAGCCAGGAGTCTGTGCAAATCGCGCATGTCTGCTCCTGGCTGCCTGACCTGAACAGGAAGAGTGTCTGTCAGGCTGACCTTTGTTCAGCCTGCCAGACACTCTTCATGAGGGGCAAAAGGTGGGGGGGCGTGGCCCCTCCGCCCTAAAGGACAGGTCGCGCCTGCACCAGACTCTCTCTTCCTCTTTATCTCACATCTTGCAGGTACCTGCTTTCTTTCTTTGATACTGTTGTCTTTCTCTTTCTCCTTCCTCCTCCCTTTTCTATATTTACTTTCTCTTGCTCGGGGTCAAAGTTTGATGAGGAAAAATAAGTACCAGTCCCCTAAAAGGAGTACCGGGGGCCCCATCTGCACCCACCAGCTCAAATTAATCACTAGCTTTGTAGATTTTTGCAGCATTGAAAGGTGTTGTAATCCCACATTTCAAAACTCTTTTTCCCGTTTTGATACCTTTGTTAATTCACTGCTGAATATCTTCATATCGCACCTCCCTACGGGATTTCCTGAACATACTTTCCTTTCGCTCCATTATGACAACCCGAGTAATTAGTTGCTATATCTACGAGGGTATTAGTACAAGCAGGATCTACTTTCAGTGAGCACTGGACAAGGATTGTTTGGTCTTCTCAGGTGATTGCACTTACCTGACACCCCAAGACTGCCCTCAGAAACGTCAGCACAGTGGGAGAGATGGGGGCTGCAGCAGTCACCATGATTCGCACCCGCCCCCCCATGGTATCCTGTAGAAAACATCAAAAGGGCATCAGAATGCTGTAGACAAGTCCGCTATTTTGCAATCAATGCTCAGAGCATAATCTATAAGTAAAGGCATTTGTAGCACTCTTCTGCCAGGCATGAACATGTCTACGTGCACAGTCCATGCAACACGCAACATAGATGGATTAAGGAGTGGCCATACCTGGACTTTCTTGAAGAAGTATTTGTCCCAGATGCTATCATTTCGGATAACACCTTGTTTAACCTCGGCAGTCTTCCGGGCTACGGCAAACTGCAGAATTCTCTTCTTGAGAGGCGTTTGTACTCCGCTGTGAACCTGTGTGGAAAGAGTTTACTTGTGAAAAGAATCCAAGGCTTCTGAAGGGAACATAGGACTGATTCACAGCACCTTTGCAGGCTCCCAGCTGAAATCGACGCATACCTCAAGGGTCCCAGGATCATAAACATACTTCTCTGATAGAGCTATCTTCTAGGTGTGCAGTGTACGCAGGGATATATTTACTGAGATTCTGTGCCGTGTTTGCATTACAAAAGTGACACAAATTAACACAAAATATGTTTGTACTTATTTACTTTCCAGCAAAACCTATTTCGACCTGGAACATCATTTGAACATCAAACAAAGCAGCGCTGCTTTGCAATACTTAGCGCCAAGGGGACATTTCATGGGTGGTGCATTGGCGTTCCCATGCAACAACCCAAGGTTTTTGACGCAAAACCCTGTTTGCTAAAAAAAAAAAAATAGACAGGGTTTTGCATACAAAAAATAGCGACAATTTCAACTGGCCGCTATCACAGAGAAATGCTTTTATTTCTCCTTTCTTTTCTTTTCCGGCTTTGCATGTGTACTGCATTGCACACAGTTAATCTAAGCATGGTATTTTGTACTGGAAGGATATCCTTTCAGTACAAAACCTATGCTAGACTCATGCAGACACCCTTGCACTATGGTGCAAAGGTGTGTTTGTGGCGCACAACAGCAAATATCAGCGCCGGTGCTAGGGAAAGGGGACGAGGAGAGGAGAGTGCCATATCCCTGTAAATATGGCATTCTACTGCTCTCTCCTTCTCAAGCAGCGCAGCATTTTTAGCTACTGCACTGTGCTGTATGAGAATTTTGTAAATCTGAGCCACAGTGTCCCTAGTGAGGATCAAAGGAGGGAATAGAAAACGTCCATGGAAATAACAGTATGGGTATTAAAATATGTTTGCCAATATACTTAAGAGTACTGAAGAACCTGATGAAAAGAAACATCCCCTAGAAAACCAAAGCCTGCATAAAACTGTTCCTGTCAAATTGTTTGGTACCATGATCACTGTCCACTCTCAGGAAGTGTTAGGTGAAGTACAAGGAAACAACATCTCAAACAGATCTGTAACCTTATATATTCCTCTATCAATGCCATTCATGGACGCCTAGACTGCCCGTGACAGCTGTTTGTTTATAAAGGTTTAGATATCCTTTCATAAACTTTTAAACAAGAAATATTCCGAATTATTCACTTGTAAAATACAAACAGCATTCATTATTTCATTCACCACCACTGGGAAAATATAAATGTATACTTTCTCTAAACAGAGAATTTATCTAGACACACTGGCATTCAGGAATCAAGAGCACGATTTTGTCTTCACAAGAATCAGCACAATGCCAAAGTCATAGAAACTAGGGACAAATAAATATTTCTCTGAAGTCTGTTTTAAAGCAGCAATATACAACTGCAGTTTCAAGCAACAGTCACTTTAAGCGGTTGTTCTTTTATTATAAATGTAAGCCCAGATTTACTAATTGTTGACATAAAGTAGTACAGCATCCAAATGTGTAGTGCTGTGTTGCACACAAGAGAAAACACAGTGCAGAACCACATGTACAAATATTGGCCTGCTGCTGGTGTCACCCCCTGCCCAGGTGCTCATGCAAACCTGCCATGCGTGATGCATAGACTTATAGCATGGTGCAGAGGTAAATGGACTCTGGTTATGATAGGATTTGTACTGAAGGCATACTCTTCTAGTAGAAATTGCTAGTTGCAGAAAAACTCAGAGAGTTCCCACGAATTGGATGTGTGCTGTACACTGCACTGCAATACACATGCAATATATTGTTTTTTGTGGCATGAACATATTTCCCCTTGTTTGCACCTACAACTAGTTGGTGTTGGTTTCCGATGCAAAGCCTAGTCTGGCCATCTTAGTAGATCCTGCTTTGCATCAAAACCAATGGGTATCTGCAATGATCCATCCCAGTAATTCTCCCTTCATGAACAGTGGCGCAAAGCAGTTTTTGCAATTGTGAAGTGCAGCTTTCCAGCGCAAAACATATTTTGTGGTGGATAGTAAGTAGCATGGGCCGTTTTCTGTTGCGCTAAGGCTGATGGAAAGGCTTAAGTCTTGATCTCAGCCTTCACAGGCCCAACTTGTATTAGATCTTAGTTAAGTGGCCATTGTGTGGCGTACATTGGGGAGTTGTAATAATTTCAATAGAAGCACACAAGGCCTGCAGTAAATAAATTAGACTCAGATTAAAAATCATGGCACAGGAAAGGAAAACGTCTGAGGACTTTGCATAGGCGCAAATGGAATTCCCCACATTGACCAAAGGAGTGCCATCCTCATCAATTCACCATACTCTTACATCACACAGCCTACATATCCACCTTCTTTACTCTTGCCTCCCAGCTGTCTTCTCTTCAATTTGTCCGTCACAGCTTTTTTATGGATTCAGTTGTTCAAAACAGAAAATATGTTTGTCTGGAATGGATTGTAAGGTAGCAGGTTAATTGTGTTCTGAAAAGTGCAATTTTATCACAACCTGCCCTTCAAAATGATCTCAAAGCAATAGCTCCAAAGACGTTGTACCTGTTTTATGGATGAAACTCCTCTTATTTACTAGGGAAATGAAGTGTGGCATTCCACAGCAGTAAAAGCTATTTTTGTCGTAAGGCAATTGAAAATGTTGAGTGTGGGATCTTTTCATTGCTCTTCAATACTATCATTAAATCTCACCTACATTCCATCCATGCATTTAAGTTATGCTATGTTACGTGTATTTGTAAAGAGCACCATCACTAGCAAGGGTATCCTGGTTCTGAGGATAGCACATGCACTCTTGTTCCTCAAACCTGGATGTACCAAAATCTACTCAGTGGAATGCTTCTTTGGCTGCTTGGTGCCTGCTTCTGGAACTGATAACCCTGATCACTTCAGGAAAATGGTGAAGTCTGACTCTTCTATTAGAACTCTAACAGTGCTTTCTGCTTTTGAAGTGTTCACATGGACTTAACACTGATCGAACTGAATTTCCCAAGTCCAAGAGACTCTGTGGCACAGTTGGTACACACAAAAATAAAAAAATAACATAAGTTCTGTGGAATTGTTTCTTTGCAGCACTAGTGTTTACCTTATCATAGATCCTGTTCAGCAGTCGTGGCACAGTGGGGAAGACTGTTGGTCGCAGAGCTTTCATGTCATCGGTCAACAGCCGGATATCTCCCTGGAAGAAGCCCACTCGCGCTCCAGAGCAATATACCACAGTCTGCAGAGATCAAGAAACAACAGAATTAATCTACCTTCTTGTTAATATGACCCATGATTTCCTGAACTCTTTCATCTGGTTGATGTTATTTTCCATTGTTTTACCTGCAAAACCTGTTGCAATCTCTTAGTTTTCCATTAATTTTAATGAATATTGAACACACAAAAGCAATAGTTCATGTTCCTTGACATTTGTGTTTTTGGGTATGACCCACTGATCAAGTTGTGCTGACATTAGAACCCAGAGCTCTGGTATCTATTGACAGGTGTGTGCTTCGCCCACATATTATTTGATTCTGGCCTAGTCCCTTTCACTCATTGACTCTCAAATTAAGTATAAGTGTAATATGAGTACACAATTATAAGCGTATAAATGCTCTCTGCAAAAGTACTCTAAAGCTAAGTGGGGAATGATTCACTCTACACCAAATAGTTAATAAATTACAAAGTTGGTGGAAGCCACTCTAGTTATGTCCTGAGTACAAGTGAGAGCAGGCCCAGCCCTTATGATTCTCAGCACAGGTCCAAAAGCAGTTGTTGTCCTTCTTCTGTCATGCACAGGTCCAGTAGTGATCTGCGGAGGGTGCCCAGGGGTACCACATTTACGCCTAGCACTGGCTTTTGGGTGGTGGTGTTCATGTAATACATATAAGGCAGGTGGAAGAGGAAGACTGGCAAAACACCTTAATGTGATAAGGCAAAAGTACCAGAACAAACTGACTATGGAGAAACTTCTGAGACAATTCATAGATTCCTTAAAAGTATCATCTGAGCTCCAAGCTTACCTTCCGATATAAGTACAACACACATAAAGTAAAACAATTAAGAAGCAAAAGTTTATAAGTGTGAAATCGGTTCCATAATCCAACCATAGATGCAATAGGTAATAAATAAATAATCTGTTTAAAGGAATGAAGGGAGCTAGGAGAAATCGGATATAAAATCCCAAATAATATTGACTGGCACTCCAGTTAATTGTGAGCTCCCAAGAAAGTCGATGCTGGTGTATAGGCCAACACAAAGATAGCAAGAAAGGTACCTCTATGAAACCTTTCAGGGGACTTTGTCAAAAATGCATATGACCTGTGAGTTATGGTCTCTGATATAAGTGGTAAGCAAATTAATTCCAAACTTAGAGGATCATTTAGAGTTTGGAGGTGAGGGATCTTCCATACATTGGAGAAATCCTGCTCCAGCAAACTAGTTGCTCCTCGTCTTATTTAGAAGGGGGGAAAAAGCTTGGTTTCTAATGGAAGAGCCTCAGCTGGCTCCGTTGTTGGCTGCTTTGTCCACTACAGGCTGCAAGTTCACAGTGAAGGTCGCACCCCTTTCATATAGAGGTGGGAATATCACATATTTTCCTGTCTGTGCTCAAAATATGAGTCGTAGTTGTCCAGGGAAGTAAAATAGTTAAATGCCCCTTACAAGCGGGGAGAAATGTCTCAAGCACATTTACTTCCAGTCCAGAATGAACTATTTATATCAATTAAGGTTCTTTGTGCCAACAAGTAGGAGAGATTTGTGTTAGTCTCCAATGACATGTGTTTATGACTGAAGGACTAGTCTGTAAGCAGAAGCAAATTAATTGATAGGCAGGTCTCAGACTTTAAAGGAGTCTAAATTACTTTTTCTGAACTAATTCAGGGGGAGCACTAAATAAAGTAAATACAGATGGAGTAAATACCTAGAATAATATGTTCAGGAAAATCGATTCATCGCATTTGTTTACTTATCCAAAATCAGAGACATAGGGTAACAGACAATTTTGGGACAGATGTATGTAGGTTGGCTCGTAAAACAGGTGGTGTTTTTTGCACATCGACTGCTTTGCGACTCAACCCGAGGTTTGCACTGTGACGTACTATTCAGTCGGTATGTGAATCAGAATTTGAAGGGAGTCATTTTTTAAAGGGCTAAGTGTGCATGTGTAAACCCTTGTTTCTGAAATCTGTATAATCTGAACCCATTCTTGCGCAGACAGGACAGACAAAGAGGCAGCCAATGGAATATAAACATATCATAACAATCAGGCACAATAGGTACTGTCAGTCAAAACCAGAGTATGGTCTAAGCTTCAATTGAAGCAGTTGGATGCTTACCTGCACCACTCTCTCGAATGTGTGGGCCAGAGGGAGGTAAGATATAACAATGTCAGTTGTCTTTGGTGCAAAGGCACTCTGCATGAGAAAGAGCAAACGATATGTTGAATTGCTACATTTATGCACAAGCCCTATTTTGTAACATACAGTATTTTATTACTTAAATCCTTGCAGACCATAGGATGCCCAGGTTCCCATTCAGGGCCTAAGAAAAACTTTTACCCTGATGCCATACATAATGTTCTAGCGTCCTGAAGCTGCACAGAAACAATATGACAGATCGTGTATGAAAGAGATGTTCTCTATGAACAAATATAGGGTTCTTTGTGTTGTGAACAGAATGGTGCTTTTGTTGGATACTACGCATGTGAACTGTTAAGATTCAACATGGCATTTTGTCCTGCGAGAGACTATGGAAGGAAATATTGGATTGGCAAAATGATGCATGTTATCTGTGCATCCTCTATATGGCTTAAAGAGAATCATTATTGGATAAGAAGTTCTAAGTCAGAATTCAGAGTGCCACGGGAGGGCAAGCAATTTAACAGGCTCTTTTCCAACAACAATTCTCACAGGAACCGTTGAATTACATAATATAAAGTAATCACAAATATCGACATTACAAATATATTGACTGCAGAATTTCGAGTAACACTGTACTGGCAAGCAAAGTATATATTGTTAAGTATATTTTATCTTGAAGGAACCTATATGTAGAGTTAATAATAGTAAATGAATACTTATCTGTATTTTGCAATCTAGATTATATAGTGTTTTCCATATTCTGCTTTGAATACTGGTAAATTTGAAAAACTTAGTAATCTGCTAGAACACCACATGAACGTCGCTAACCACAACGTCCACCACCCATCCACACTTAAACCAGAATCATGGATGTGTCTGATCTAGGGTTCAATAAATCGGAGCAATAAAAATTATACTTATCTTTTTATCTACAAGAGCCAGTTGGGGGCCATTTGTTTTGGACGTTCCACTGTATCTATCTAGTTGCAAAAATAAGCACGTCTACCTTTAGCAATTCCAGCACTAACTTGCTTACTTCGTGAACTGTGTTTGTTACTACAATATCAGATCATAAAGCCAAGGGTTATCCCACATCCAGGGCTCATCTAAAAGTATCTGCACTCTGAAGATGAGGGTGTTGCTGGTTGCTGCTAATGTTGGTGGAACTGGAACAAGAGCTCCGCTGTTCTGCTGTTTACTAAATCTTGGGGATGACCCATGCTCATTTTCCATGATTCAGTCATTACTTGCAATTAACTAAACCCATGACTCATATTTGACCACACCCGTGTTCTACAGATTTTTTTTAAATTTATGATTTTGTAACGTGCTTTACAGGAGTATTTTTGGCTACTTTATAGTGCTTTATAGTGTTGTTTGTTTTATCTCCAGTGAATAGCTTAATATTTTCTCCAAAATGCAAGCTTATTTCATGCTCCCCAAAAGATCTGGTGCTTGAGTGTCATTGTCCTGACCGACAGATGAGGAATGACCGGTCAACAAACAAAGAAGGAAGAGCAGAGGCCAGTTACCAAGGGCCTGATTGCCGGCCTGATCCTGCCATCACCGAAGGACCCAGTTATTTGCAGAAAGGAAAGGAGAGGGAACTTGGACCACGACCAGGCTCACTGATTTTGCACTTTCATGACGTTCATGGCTTCTGTCCTTGCCTGAAGTTAGTTTGCAGGAAGCTATTGGACCCCCTGGTCGGTGTCTGCCCATTTAACACCCTTGGAAATATAAGTGACAAGTTTGACATTCATGTAATGGATACCCCGGCAGTAACTTCCTGCCCATCGCAGTGGCCCTTCAGTCCCTTTTTCCATGCTCATAGTGCTCAATACCTGTCCATCTAGTTCTTAGAGTGCCACTTGGTAGCTTAAATCACTCACCTCTGTGCTTTTGAGGAAACCAGAAGCGTCGGCAACAGCATTTTCGTGGGTTAGCATGGCACCTTTGGGATCCCCTGTGCGAGAAATGATGAAAAAGTTAAACATTTTGAATGGAATAGGGCAAGAGATCAGTCTTATTAATTATGTACATGTTAAAATGTGTTCTGATGCACTGAGAGTCAGGAAATTGGGTCAATTAGAAAGTGGTACTCAGTGTCTCTTGATCAGAGGAGTGGCGAATATGTTAATGAAAAGCACTGTAGACTGAAGTTTTCGTCATTGTAAGCTTCTTCACAATGCACACCAGGAGCACAGACCGCCCGCTGACTCTGCCAACAAGGACACCAGTTTGTATTGGGTGGATGATTTTCTGAATAATGAGGTTCCTATTGGCCTTTAGCCAGAACCACCAGTTTGTTCTATGATGGAGCCAAACAAACACTGAGGACAACAATGACCTCTGATTATTAGTAACCAAAAAGTATGTCTGGGACTGTAGCACACACACCCCAAACACGCCACCACAAAAAAGGTGGCTTAGTCCCCGTAATAGTGACAGTGTCTATGAAGGGGGTCAATACATTTCCCTCAATATTGGAGTGGGTCCTATTCTTTTTCGGCCTCAGTGATAGCAGATGTAAAATGCAGAACAAATTTGTGCAACAAGCTCTAGCAATCTCATGACAGAGTATAATGGCACTGGTACTTTTGTATTTTTGTATCGCCTTTATTGGTTTTAAACATTTTGACACTATGCCCCTAACTACAGATTTTACAGGGCCAGAAGTACTAAACGTCTTTGCAGTTTCAACACTGCTATTTAGAGTTTGCAACCACAAAGAAGTTATTTTCTGGGCAGAAAATCCGTTGTAGGAGTCAGTAATGTTTTACTAACAGTTAAACTGACATTGCAATGGATTTTAAATGGGAGAAAACAATCTTTGTTTACTAACAATTAGGCAATGCATGGGAACTCGGAAGAGGTGTACGTGTAGGTGGCCATAGGGTTTCTACTCTTTAGGTTGTTTTCTACCTAGAACAGTCTGGTTCCCTGACAATTTTGACTACACAGAAGCCATTTTCTCTGACTAGGGAGTCAGCTCATCTAATTCATGATTCTTTCTGTTTTTTTACCCAAAATAAGCAGTTAAGAGGCCTTTGTTTCCAAGATTCCCAAAATAAGAATTGTCAGTCCCCAAACATTTGCATAGATGTTTAAACTTTTTTGGGACAGAGATGGGCAGGCAAAAGGCCATGTTCAAACCCTCTGGGGCTGCTCAGGTGCTCACCTTGCCAGAGCATGGACCTCAGATTTCGTTTTCACAACAAGAATTTAGAACAGTCACAGTTAGGTCTATAACCTTGTCATGGCTTTTGGAGCAATCACAGTCAGTGCCTCTCAGCCAATCACACTGGAAGTTCTATCAGTTAGCCACTTTTTTGAGGTTAAAAAACCTGTCTCTGACGTTCTCGAAGCTTGCTTATGCGAATGTGATTTTTATGTCTCAATCCGGTTGAATTTTTCAGGTTCACTAAACAAACTATTAGCAGAGCACTATATTTCTGCCTGTAGTATGTCAGAAAAGGTCTCAAAATTTTACACCAAATTACAAAGCATTTCCACTTGGATGAGGCACTGCCTTCCTGCTACCACTAGGCTAAGGCCGAATTCTAGATGAAAACAGGTTTTGTCTTGCCCATATCCTTGCCCCGACCAACTTGCACAGAAACATTCTACAGTCATACCTATTAAGATACTTAAAATAATAACCCTCTTCTTCGCCTGTACTCGTCCCTGACCCAGAGTCCAGCCTGTACTAACCTTGCAACCACTCAGCATCATCTCCACCACAGTGCTCAGTGCTATAACAAGACAATCAATCAATGAAAATACCTTGCTTCCCTAAAGGTCGAACTGCATTCATGCATTGCAGTTCCTCATTATCAATATATCTCCAGAGTGCCATATTGTTTTTTTGAAGGAAGTTTAGTAGATGATTGAGGTGACTCCCGGTAATACACATTGTTAATCGTTGCCCTCTTAACAATGACAATGAGGGGCACATCATAGACACACTATATAACCATGAACCACAATCACATCTGTTATTGAATGATCAGGATACCCAACTCCTACTCTCTCCTACTCTATTAATTTGGAAACCTAATAAGAGCAGATAAGTTAATCTACCAAGGGCAGGGACCCTGATAAACACCCGCTAAAATACTATAATACCAACTGACCATGACCTAACACCTTTCAAGTCCCCTTCTATTGAGAAAGGCCACCACCTGCAGATGATAGCCTACACACCAAAACACCCAACAACAAGAAACAGAGGAATTACAGCTGCTGGGCTGCACCAATCATGTAACTTAACATTACATTAACTAAAGTATTGAAGAGATGCATCTTCCTTTTGGTAGTAACCAGAGAAAGAGCTGATAATCGAGTGGTGATGTGCACCCATTATTGCTTCCTGGTAGGACTCTATATGTTTCAATTACAGATGTAAAATGTTTTGTTCAATGAGCACATTTTACCTGTGGTTCCACTGGTGAAGCAGACGACGCTCAGGTCTTCGGGCTTTGGAAGCTGGAGGAGTAGGAATATCACTTTGAATAAATATTTGCTACAACGTATCACGAGAACAAAACAGACTAATAAAAAACAGAACAACTTACTATTGGTTTCTTGTAGTTTTCTTTGCCCAGGTCCTGTAACAGAAAGGTATGCATTAATCTTATGACAGCGTAAAGCAAACAGAGAGCACAGTCTATACTAATACTGTAGGAAATCACCATCTTTTGCAGACAGCCCCCTGATTTTGCCTTATCTTCTTTGCTGGCTTTAGAACTCTGTGTACATTACCCCTGCTTACTGGGAGCAAAGTGCCTGTGCTCCCCCTTTACACATGGCTAAATTGGCCTATTCTTGATTGGCAAATTTAACTTACATGTAAGTCCCTTGTAATAGGTGTGGAAGTTAAATGGCACTTGTGAACCGCAGCACCTATTGTGTCATCTACTATAATGGAAGTGAAAACATAACTTCAGACCTACCACGTGTAGATCGAATGCTTAAGTGTAAAACCTGCAGTGCGGTCTCTCAAAATGTCCCTTTTTGACATGTAGAGGCCTTCCTTTTAAATATCAGTAAGTCACCCGATATATTTTGTATCCAACCAGTAAGAGCACATGGTATTTAAAAGCTGGACGCGTAGAAAATACATATTACCATGTACCTACAGTGACAAGGCTTTCTGGAATACATCACTGCCACCTGAGTGATATAGGATGCCAAGTAATGAGTCTACTAACCTAAACATTGCACGTGGAGGGGCAAAGATGGGTTTTGGGGTTCTTGAAAGAATTAAAAGGGCAGAGCAGAGGGAAAATAGGTAAGTGAAAGAGACAGGGGAAGGTGCAGATCAATGGGACCTCAGGGACAACATTAGCATTCAATACAGTAACACATCAATGAGGTGTAATGTATCAACCACTTCAGCTAGGTCTATACCCTAACCCAAAAACATGAACATAGCCACAGCCATTTCTCAGAGCCCAAAGATTAGCAACAGCAGCAGTATCAAGGGTTCTAAGAGTTTTCCCTCTGCAGTTCCGTTGTCTAGGGTTCACGACGTCTGCTCATATGCCAAGATGAGAAACTGTCAACACCGGTCAATGGCCTCCATCTTTCAGAGACAGGAATGGGCACCAAATCATCCCATATTTCTGGAGCTTAACGTTCCGTATGTATGTGACCCATTCATAAAGTGCAATTCTATGTAGGTGAATTAGCCGCTCATTGAGTGTGGGGCATGCAGATTGTCACCAGTGGCAGAGTTTAGAGATCTTGGCAGCTGCCAGAGATGTGGAAAGCAGCTGATGGGAATGAGTGTCTGTGGTGTCATAAAGATTTGCTAAAGGGACCGTCGGGGGGCTCAGATGGGACTACAATGGCAGATATAACATCACACCTATCTCCAGCAGGACTTCAGGGCAGTGTACAACCAAAGGACGATACACTTTACAAGACGCCTCCTCACACCTTCAGTGCTGATCATTGAGTAATAGATGGGTGCGCTTCAGCTTCTAGAGGGTCTGTATCAAACTTGGAGGACTTTGAAATAGAAAAAAATCAGTTTTGATTCCCTAAGGACCATGTCATGATCAAAGATCAAGGCTGACCAGTCTTCTGGCGAGTAGTTCTCACCCAGGAGCATCTGTAACATTAGTCTTGTCACTGTGAGAGTGGGACCAGAGGGCCTTAACCTAACCAGTACCCCATACAGCCAATTTTACTCTATTTTTGGAATTTGTTTTTTTATTGCTTGTTGTTTTGACTTTATTACTGTTTTGGTATTGTATATATACTTTACACATAGCCCTAGTTAAGCCTGTCTGCTCTGTGCCATAGCTACAAGGGGGTTGATCTCAGGTTAATTTAGGGTTCACCTTGACAAGAGTTGTGGTTATTCTTTGTGGTTAGCAGTCACTCACCCCAAATAATAATCTAATTTTCTACAAATACTTTATCTATTTATAGATTTGCTACTTTTCCCACAAGCAACATTGCTGCCATACTTAAGGACAATTAAACACAGAAAAGCCCTAGGACATTTTTGAGTGATGAACTATTGCGTGGATTTCACTCCCTGCCCATTTGTACTAAGTAGAACAAAACAATAGCAATTAAAAATACCATTTACTAAGTAGGACATTTAACTCTATCCAAAATCATTATGCTATAGGTGATGTTCATCCTACAACTGGCAATCTCCTACTGAGTCAATATTACACCATTAACATTGCAAGCCACATGAAAGAAAAAAGCACATCTGTATACAAGGTTAGTCCATGCCTTAGGGCACCACCATTTAGGTTCTCCTTCAGGACCAGTAATACAAATGCTCTGAAGAAGAGCAGTGTACTGAACCTAAGTTGGAACATGCAAGTACACAGAAGCTATCTAATTCTTAAGTATCTTCTGTTACAGGGACGATCCAGTGATGATGTCACAATACCTATGTCATTGCAATGTCAATATCAATGTTAATACAATGATATCAGAATCTTAGCAGACATCATAAATGTCTGTTGCTGATTACTGGAGATGCTGTGATGGATGAAGAGATTGGTTTTTGGGTCTTTCCTATAGACAGATTTTAGCTGTTTCTTGTCAAAGACCTAATTGTGGACAATACTAATATGTAAACTGAGCTTTGGGCATCCTATTGGTTGGATTTCTTGTCAATCACCTATGCATGCTTCTTATTCAATTACTTTTCTCCCTCTTCCTGTGTTTGTCTCTCCCCTACAGCATAGCTTTTTTACCATGCTTTTGACTGCATGACTTGAATCCTTCACAGCTCAACATGAGAGATTTACATTTTATTTTTTCTTCAGCATTCCATGGATGTGTTTTCTTGTTCCCTCCCGTGAGTGCTGCTTTCTGACTGAAATCACTAACCTGCGTTCTCCTACCACCTCATCTGTTGCTTTCTCCACCTCTCTCTGTCGTACTCTGTTTCGTCCTTGTATTCTTTTTATAATGGCTCATCCCTTGTGTTTTTTTGCCAATGGCCTGGAGACATATGCACACCAATGCATCTTTTTGCTTTTTATTCTTTTTTGCTAGTGCTGTTCAGCATGGCCAATTTCATTTTAATTTGTTTATGCCATTGTTCTTCAGCATCGGCAAAAGGTAGAATAAGCTAGCAGGTCTGCATTGGCAAACTCAAAAGGTAAGGCTTATTGGCTATACCAATGCTTATTTCTGTACTCTGAATGCCCCCCTTAAAAAGGATTTCAATGCACCCCCTTTTCTGCTATGAATGGAATAACTTGCAAACTCAGCCTAGCTGGACCAAATGATCAAGGTACCTCCACATCCTGGAGCAACAGCACCTCGACGTTAAGCTTGGCTCCTCGCTCCTTGAGTTCCTTCTCGAAGGGGTCCATTAGAATGATGGTCTTCAGGCCTGTGGTTAGCTTTTTTTCACAGTTGTCCAGTAATATTGATGCCTTATCGGGCTTGTCACACACCACTGTGGATAATTCAGCTGAAACACCAAGGTGACAACAATCAGCACTGTGGTCTTGAATTATTTGAATTGCTTGGTAGGTGCAACAGCATTTGGGAAAAATTGCAAGCCCTATAAGTCATAATGAAAATAAAATGTTTGTGGCGATACACTAGCTCTCGAATATGTTCGTGGGCACTCCGTGCTATCCAGCTAATCTTCAGCTTGATGTACTGACATAAAGCTATTGCTGCTGTGCATTGTATGATTACTTCACCTCTTGCCATGAAAGTCTTTCACATGTTTGATATTGTTCTACCATCGAGCCTGCAACTGTGTTTAGGATTGCAATTTACCAATATTTGCTCTGGTAGCAAGGATCTGTGTGTTACCTGCAGATAACATGTTTGAAAAGGGGCTATCGAGTTAGGTAATAGAAACATCAATTATGTACAGTGTTGCAAAATTACAAAAATCGAGGATGAAATTAGTATATAAAAAGCAACGGCAAAGCCATTATAGCTAGTCATTGCAAGTCATGTTTGTCTTCTTTTAATACAAAAACGATTTAAAAGTGTTAAAGTTACAAAAAGTAAAACTATTGTCTACTAAAGGTGATATACATATATTAGCATAAATATAATAAGTAAAACATTGCATATCGCAAAAATAAACTAAAAATACATTAAATGAAATCAAATTTTAAAGCAGAGATTGGGCCACCAGTCCTGGAACTGAAATAGATTTTTTTTTAAAGGGTTACTTGCGCTTGCATCACGTTCCTACGGTGCAGAATACAGTCAGAACTCTGGGCAAAAGTAAGCTTACTTCTGGAGTGCCCTAAGGTAGGCTATTTTCAGACAGTTTCTATCTAATCGCAGTTATAAATCAAAAAGCAGAGTGTCTGGAAATTATATCCATTTCCTCAATTAGTAAATGGACATTGTTCTGTGAGTTCAGTGAGAGACTGCCCTGGTGCAGATATCACATATTCGAAGTACACTGAGGTATAATCAAGGCATGAAGAATCGGAGAGCCGCATAGCTATCAATAGCGAATTGTTATATATAACAATATGGGATTTTGTGATTTATAGGATACCACGAAATCATTAAGAGGGATATTTTAGGCATTTAATTATTAGAAACCATAAAACAATAAGCAGCACGATGAATATTTTTCAAAAGTACTCAGTTGCTTAAAAAGAATTCAGTAATTTTTTTGCATACGCCTACAGATATGCACAGGGTAAAACAGCGTGCAAAATCACGCAGTGATTCTGTGGACTATTTGATGCAAACTTTGACCAGTGAGTTTGTGCCTGTAGTGGGTAGAAGCGTTTGTACAAGTATTTGAGAAGTAAAACTAGCTAGATCAAGAACTGCCCATTACTGACATAGCTGTGTGCACAACAAGGGACATTCAAAGTTTCTCTTTCAGTGGCCTCAGTGGAAAAGAAAAGGTAGCAAAGATATTTCAGTGGATTTGTAGTAGGGGTGGGCATAACTGGCATAATTTTATCTAGCGTAATTTCTCGTAATTACACAAAATTACTTATAATTAGAAGTGTAATCCAGCATTTAGCACTATTTTCTTACTCCAAAGTTCACCCTTGCATCCAAAATGGGTCAGAAGATGCATTTTGCGCTTAGGCTATAGCACTAAATGCCTCAGGACATGAACAACAGTAGCCAGCAGTAACTTGCTCTCTCTTAGTTCATTGTTCCTGCTTTCCTGCTCCATTTTTCCTCCAAATTGCTCTTAATTACTCAAGCTGGAGTAATTGCGTAATTTTGATAGTTTCACATCACAAGAGTAATGTGTAATTACTCACATTTCTCCGGTGTAATTAAAATTTCGCCTAGGTCTAATTTGTATCTCAAAATGTGTTAGTGCTCCGCTGTGCCGTAGTATAACTCAGAACAGTATGCAAGCTTAGGTAAACGAGGTGGTTGTTGTTAGTGTAGAGGTACAGTGCCACATAAGATTAGTCACACGAACAACAGAAATACACCTGAAGACGACATATCAATGAATAAACACAGCATTTCTACTTACACCTGTTAATGATAAACACGATGGCCTCCGGGCCCAGAGTGTCATAGAGGGGAACCACCACCATGGAGTATGTGTAACAGCCGAGTTCTGTAATGACCCACTGGGAAAAAGCGGAAAGCACAATTATCAGCCAGTACATAAATGTGACATCTCCAACTGAGTCCTCGTTTATAGCGCCTAGACGTTTGTGAGACTGTCAGAGGAGACGGGGCTCTTCTACAACCACTGTCTATATTTATGAAATTGTGGTCACTATTTTTTATCTTATAATCTCTCGAAAATCCAACAGCAGCTAATTATGAGCATTAAACTCTCCATGAACACCTGCGGCATGCGCAGTTCTCAGCCCACTTCCACCAGAACAAATCAAAACCAGAAGCACACGCTGAATGACAGGAATGACATGTCTTGTCCAAGGTGAAATTCACTATGCTCATCATAAAAACATCCTTTACTTACCCAGTGGATTGATCTCTGTACCACCTCTCTCTTATGTCTGTAAGTATTTACATCATGATAACGGTATTATAGCATTTGCAAAGATAGCTTGCTTGCAATCTGAGTCGCAGTGAATCTAATGGGTTCAGGTCTTTGTCATTCACACCCTAATGGAAGCCTTTTGCAAAACATCCTACTTTCCGGAGCTTGAGAAAAGAGCATTGCGAGCTTGATGTGAAGGGTCACCTATAGCTATCATGTGGGCTCGGTGTATATATGTGACTCCTTCAGGCACAACTGGCATATTGGGTGAATACATCCCCTGACCCGCTATACTGACAGAAACATTGAAAGGATTACAGAAGTATACTTCAGTGGCCTGGGAAAGCTCTCCTACGGTTCTGCTAACTAATGGATCACAGAAAGAGTGAAACAGGGTCATTTTCTTCTGCTCAGCTTGGCTGGTTGAACGGGTTCTGTTTTGCTCCTCAAAGCCACAAGATAAGCAATGACCCACATCCCCTTGTAAACGTAATGTGTTTAAACTTAATAAAGTCTTAGGGCCCAGTTTAGAGTCTGACATACAGGGTGCCCTGGCTGCGAAACCCTTGGTCTGCTCGCCTCACTTGGAGATGGGCGGACCTTCAGTTCTCCATTGACAGAGTCCCCGTTGGCTCAGTCAAAGGAAAACTTACTCTGACGGCTCAGTGAAGACGGTAGAGGAAGGACATTACATCGCTGCCATGTTTGAGATGGACGGTGTGATGTCTTTTTTCCCTGCCTTTCATAGCCAGGTAAACTATACTAGTGAGGCACAGGAAAAAAGCTCAGGATTAATTTAGTCATGCAATATTTACTCTACTGCTTTCCTGAAACAAACTCTGGCTTTAGGAGTCTTTAAAAAAATGTAAAAAGTTGGGTGAACACCTGTCAAAGAGACAATGGCTGTCCAATGATCCTTTTGCAGGTTGATTGAAACTGCTGTGAAAGTGTTTTTTTTCAATGTACAGAGGCGACTGCTGGGCCAACGGTCGTCTCTAAATTTGACAGGTAGTTCTCTGTCAAGATGGTGGAGGTAAAACCCTTAATCCCATAGAAGAAAAGAAAGACAGACCAGACCTCAATCAACTCTGCAACCTGTTAGCTATTTGCACTGCTTTTTCATGGCTGTCTTTTTTGTTTTAAAAAATAAGAAAGCTGTTATCGCCAAATGTTATGTTATGTTAAGCAATTTATAAAGCGCTTGTACACCCTGCGGTGTCTTGGTGCTAGCAAAAGGCTTTTACATAACTGGATGAAGTCCTAATTAAAATTAATTATTAAAAAGCCATGTTTTCAGCTCCTTCCTGAAGGCAAGCAGGGAGGGTGCAGCCCCATTTCCTAATTTCATCCTCTTAAATCTAGGGACCACTGCTTTCGTAGACTTCTGCTGGGTTCGTACTTTTTGAACGCTTGTCTCAAGAAATCAGGGCCGATATCATGCAAAGCCCTGTAGGCTATGCAGAGCACCTTGAATTTTATTTAGTTCCTGACTGTCAGCCAATGAAACCTTCTGATGCCCTGAGCGACTGATTGAAATCTGAGAATACCTAAGAGCAAACTGGCTGCAGCATTTTGCAGGGTTTGCAATTTATTCAGATACTGGTCTTGCACATTGTAGGAAGTTGCCTCTGTATGCACTATTTCAAAGTAAGGAATAGTATGCACAGAGTCCAAGGGTTCCCCTTAGAGGTAAGATAGTGGCAAAAAGAGATAATTCCAATGCTCTATTTTGTGGTAGTGTGGTCGAGCAGTAGGCTTATCAAAGGAGTAGTGTTAAGCATTTGTTGTACACACAAAGGCAATAAATGAGGAACACACACTCAGAGACAATTCCAGGCCAATAGGTTTTTGTATAGAAAAATATATTTTCTTAGTTTATTTTAAGAACCACAGGTTCAAGATTTACATGTAATACTTCAAATGAAAGGTATTGCAGGTAGGTACTTTAGGAACTTTGAATTAGCAAAATAGCATATACAGTTTTCACATAAATCACATATAGCTATTTTAAAACTAGACACTGTGCAATTTTCAACAGTTCCTGGGGGGAGTAAGAGTTTATTAGTTTTTGCAGGTAAGTAAACCACCTACGGGGTTCAAGTTTGGGTCCAAGGTAGCCCACCGTTGGGGGTTCAGAGCAACCCCAAGGTTACCACACCAGCAGCTCAGGGCCGGTCAGGTGCAGAGGTCAAAGTGGTGTCCAAAACACATAGGCTTCAATGGAGAAGGGGGTGCCCCGGTTCCAGTCTGCCAGCAGGTAAGTACCCGTGTCTTCAGAGGGCAGACCAGGGGGGTTTTGTAGGGCACCGGGGGGGACACAAGTCCACACAAAAAGTACACCCTCAGCGGCACGGGGGCGGCCGTGTGCAGTGTGCAAACAAGCGTCGGGTTTGTAATAGAAATCAATGGGAGACCAAGGGGTCTCTTCAGCGATGCAGGCAGGCAAGTAGGGGGGCTCCTCGGTGTAGCGACCACCTGGGCAAGGGAGAGGGCCACCTGGGGGTCGCTCCTGCACTGGAGGTCGGATCCTTCAGGTCCTGGGGGCTGCAGGTGCAGTGTCTTTACCAGGCGTCGGGTCTTTGAAGCAGGCAGTCGCGGTCAGGGGGAGCCTCGGGATTCCCTCTGCAGGCGTCGCTGTGGGGGCTCAGGGGGTCAACTCTGGCTACTCACAGTCTCGTAGTCGCCGGGGAGTCCTCCCTGAAGTGGTTGTTCTCCACAAGTGAGCCGGGGGCGTTGGGTGCAGAGTGTCAAGTCTCACGCTTCCGGCGGGAAACGCAAGTTGTTTCAAAGTTGCTTCTTTGTTGCAAAGTTGCATTCTTTGGTGAACAGAGCCGCTGTCCTCTGGAGTTCTTGGTCCTTCTAGATGCAGGGCAGTCCTCTGAGGATTCAGAGGTCGCTGGTCCCTGTGGAAAGCGTCGCTGGAGCTGTGTCTTTAGAAGTGGGGAGACAGGCCGGTAGAGCTGGGGCCAAAGCAGTTGGTGTCTCCGTCTTCTCTGCAGGGTTTTTCAGCTTAGCAGTCCTCTTCTTCTTAGGTTGCAGGAATCTGAGTTCCTAGGTTCTGGGGAGCCCCTAAATACTAAATTTAGTGGTGTGTTTAGGTCTGGGGGGTTAGTAGCCAATGGCTACTAGCCCTGAGGGGGGCTACACCCTCTTTGTGCCTCCTCCCTGAGGGGAGGGGGGCACATTCCTATCCCTATTGGGGGAATCCTCCATCTGCAAGATGGAGGATTTCTAAAAGTCAGTCACCTCAGCTCAGGATGCCTTAGGGGCTGTCCTGACTGGCCAGTGACTCCTCCTTGTTTTTCACATTATCTCCTCCGGCCTTGCCGCCAAAAGTGGGGCCGTGGCCGGAGGGGGCGGGCAACTCCACTAGCTGGAGTGTCCTGGGGTGCTGTAACAAAGGGGGTGAGCCTTTGAGGCTCACCGCCAGGTGTTACAGTTCCTGCAGGGGGAGGTGTGAAGCACCTCCACCCAGTACAGGCTTTGTTACTAGCCACAGAGTGACAAAGGCACTCTCCCCATGTGGCCAGCAACATGTCTGGTGTGTGGCAGGCTGCTAAAACCAGTCAGCCTACACGGGTAGTCGGTTAAGGTTTCAGGGGGCACCTCTAAGGTGCCCTCTGGGGTGTATATTACATTAAAATGTACACTGGCATCAGTGTGCATTTATTGTGCTGAGAAGTTTGATACCAAACTTCACAGTTTTCAGAGTAGCCATTATGGTGCTGTGGAGTTCGTGCATGACAGACTCCCAGACCATATACTCTTATGGCTACCCTGCACTTACAATGTCTAAGGTTTTCCTTAGACACTGTAGGGGCATAGTGCTCATGCACTTATGCCCTCACCTATGGTATAGTGCACCCTGCCTTAGGGCTGTAAGGCCTGCTAGAGGGGTGACTTATCTATACTTCATAGGCAGTGTGAGGTTGGCATGGCACCATGAGGGGAGTGCCATGTCGACTTAGTCGTTTTATCCCCACTAGCACACACAAGCTGGCAAGCAGTGTGTCTGTGCTGAGTGAGGGGTCCCCAGGGTGGCATAAGATATGCTGCAGCCCTTAGAGACCTTCCCTGGCATCAGGGCCCTTGGTACCAGGGATACTAGTTACAAGGGACTTACCTGGATGCCAGGGTGTGCCAATTGTGGAAACAAAAGTACAGGTGAGGGAAAGAACACTGGTGCTGGGGCCTGGTTAGCAGGCCTCAGCACACTTTCAAATCAAAACTTAGCATCAGCAAAGGCAAAAAGTCAGGGGCTAACCATGCCAAGGAGGCATTTCCTTACACACATTTAGGTACAACCCAGTGTAATAGTCTATTTTTGCCAAAACTAGGGTTTTAATTACAGTTTTCTTAGCGTCTGAGGGGATGAAAGGGAGAATTTAATCATCCTTAATGTGTTAAATGAGGATGAGACCACCGAATTGGTTTGAAAAATTCAGCCTATCATCAATCACAGCTCCTAGGTTCTTTGCCTTTTTTTACTGGAATGAAGGGTGGTCCCATCTCTAGTGGCCAATAGGATGGGGCCCAAAACTGGGGATTATTAAAAAAAAAAAAACACCTCGGTCTTACCAGAGTTTAGCTTTAGGCAACGATGGCTCAACCAGACAATAATTGCATGCAGGCAGTCATGGAACTAAACACTAATGATGTTTACATTATTGAATGCTGATAACACAATTTCCATGTCGTCAGTATAGGAGGTAAGAGAGAGTCAAAATGATTGAATCAGCGATGCTAGCTCTGTTACGTAAAGGTTGAACAACGTAGGGCTAAGCAAGGACCCTTGCGGACTCCGCATGGAAGAGAAAAAAGTTTAGAGGTGTAGGAGTCCAGGGTGAAAGACTGCTGTCTCCCTTCCAAGAATGAGCTCAGCCGTGGGGAGTGCCTTCTTTTTAATCCCTAACGCTTCAAGACTGTCTATCATACAATATGGTCAACCGTATCAAAGGCCGACGACAAGTCGCGAAGAATAAGGGCCATGGTTCCTCCCGTATCTAATGCCGCCCTTATTTGCTTTATTGCCTAGTTCACTGCAGTCTCGGTGCTGTGTCCAGCTCTGAACCAAAATTGCACTGGGTCCAGAAGATGGTTATCCTGAATGAATTGCACCAGTTGTTGATTCATCACTTTCTCTTAAATTTTTGCATGAAGTGGGAGGCGGGAAATGGGACGATAGTAGGATCTTCAGGGTTTAGGGTGATTTTTTTCAAAAGAGGAAGAATTGAGGCCTTTTTGCAAAGTGATGGGAAATGCCCAGCCACAAACATTTAAATGAAGATGCTGGTTAAGTTAATAGCTATGGGCCCTGGAATCAGTTTTATCACCGACGGCGGACAAGGGTCTGAGGGAGACCCTGATTAGGTAGAGTGAATCAGCCTGGTCAGGTGTGACCGGAGAGAATTCAAGAAAATGTATTTGTTCATGGTATTTTGGCATCAGCGGCAAGTTTTTATAGATATTATCCCTAGAGGCTAGATTGTGATTGGTGGCAAATTCATATAGATTTGATCAACCGTGACACGGAGAAACAGTGGGCAAGCGAGTTGCGAAAAAATGTACTACTGCTTGCTCCTTTGTTGCCGGGAAATTTGGTGAGTTTAGTGATCACCTAGAATAATTCCCTAGTGGAATTGTTAGTTGACTCTCTTTTCTTTCGTAAGTAGACCTTTATACTTGGTCAGGGCAAATTTTTATATTTCTTTCTCATGTGCACAGTATTGTGACCTCCATTGTCTTTCAAGCCTTCTACAGTTTGTTTTACCTGACAGAGGGCATCTGTAAATCATGGCATGGAGGGTTTTTTCCTACCAGTGTTGGCTGATTTGAGGGGGACTAGCTTAGAAATAGCTGAGATTAACCATTCTGAGTACTCCAGCATGGGTTGCTAAGGATCCTGGAAGAGATTAGGCTGCAAACATAAAAGTTGCTGAGTTAGTTGCTTGCTATCAATTTTATTCCAGGTACGACAGCTGATTGGACCGCCATGTGTCATATTAGGCTAGCTGGAAAATAAGGATTTCAAATGTAATTGCAGGGTGGTAGGACCAAGATAGTGGCATACTATCTTTTACTGTAATATGAGGGTTATTTGAGAAGATCTCGTCTAGCATATGGCTGGCCAAATGGATGGGCTTATGCAGTAATTGTGGGAGGCCAAGAGCTTTCAAAGTTTCCAGGAGAGCCATAGTGTTTTCGTCTTTGGGGACCGCAAGATGAAAGTTAAAGTCCCCAACAACAGTAAAATCATTAGCGCAAACCCCAGCTTCTAATTGTGAGCCAAACAATCATTAATTGTTTCTATTGTATGAGTTGTGCAGCTTTTTCACTAGTACAGTGGATATGATTGGCTGGAAGTAACTGAGACATCATCACAGGCCTATTGCAATTACCTTATCCACCCTAGGTATAGTACTTTTTTTCCTTTCCTCAGTAAACCTTGTCTTACCATGAGCAACCCGCTTGACAATGGTTGGGGTGGAAAGAAGTTTGTTAAAAAAACATTATTCAAATGTAGCTCCACTGTAGAGAGCCTAATGTAGAAAATGTCATGGTGCCCTTTCTGGTCGACTCCGTGGGAGGTTACCTACTTCATCTTATAGGTTTTGTGTGCCAGAGTATCAAGCAAGGCACAGCCTGACATTACAACGTCACCCGTGGCGTCTAATTGGTACCTCTCAAGCTGGCAGATGGCAATCAACGCTGCTAATTAATACCAGTTTTGCATTTACCTCTGGCCTGTTCTGGGCAAAGATGCCAACAAATTGTTCTGGAGATGGCCGGCAGCCTTTGTAGATGAGCCCAGAGCCCACACACTCTGCCCTGTCCGACACCTATGAACAGAAAAGTAAAAGGAATTCACCCGCCAGTCGGACACACTTAGAGCACAGAGAAAGAGAAAAAATACTCCATCTTCAAGTTACTCACCTCTTTGTAGCTGAGCCATTGGTAGGGCTGGTTGGGTTTCCTGTGACCAAGGCAGGGCCCGTTAGCTGAAAGAGGAACACAACGTTGCCTCAATTCTCTCTCGATTTTGTAAAGTAGCATTCGCTTTTAATGAGGTAATTACGTTTATTGGTTGTTCACCCGCTGTAGAGATCTCCCTGTAACCTTCGGATCAGGTGTCTGCACATAATGACTCAACTAATTATAAGGAGGTCGCTAGAATGTGTACGTTTCAGGTGGGGAATTATCCTTATCATTTGTTTCTACAGGTAATTCAGTCTGTCGAATGAGCCACATAATGTGGTAATTATAAAGCATAAAATTGCTTGAATTCAAAATCTCGTCTGTTTATGATACTCATATCTATATCAATGTTGAAACAAACTCTGGTTGGATATTTTCCATTTTGCGTTACCCTTTGTTTAATAAACATAACACAAAAATAGTCTGGTGTAGGTGGAATAAATGTCATCTAACATTATAAACGTTTTAAAAGCAAACAGAAGCCTTCTTCATACGAAGTGAAATGAAATGGGATGAGACATCCAGCGTAATGGCACAATGGAAAGGAAATCTTGCTTCAAAAAGTGTTTTTTCCCCGAAAATATACATAAAAATCACTCACGAGATACACGTGGATAGAAATATACTTCTCAGAGTGAGATGCATGTGCGTTTTTCCCAGTTCCAAATGTAAGAAAGCTCTTGCTATTTCAATTTTTTTCTAGAGACTATGATAATTTCGGTTTTTATGTTGACTATTGTTGCAGAAACATAGGCATATACTGAATTACAAACTTTATGTAGCCAGCCTGAAATGAGATATTACCTTTTCGGCTGCAACACCTTGTATAATTGGATAGATTCCCCATCCTCTCTTATTTCTTCCTTCTCTGCCAAACAGACGCAGAGAATAACAGTGAAGCTCGGAGGACATTATTATGGGGGTCATTTAGACCCTGGTAAATGGTCTGGTGGCCTGCCCAGGGAGGTGGTGGAGGGCAGAGGCCTATTTAGAGATCCCTGCCTGGAAGGAATCAGCCGCGGCCATAGCATCGCAACTCAAAGCACTCTAATTTGGCAAAACCAATTTATGTAGGGAAAACAAAAACGGGAGTATTTTTAGAAGGGCAGCAAGAAGAATACATCTGGAAATAGGAGAAGTAATAAGCAGATCAAAAAACAGAATGAAATAATAAATAGGAGACTGAAAGAGGATGACGAAAGAAGAGCAGAGAAACAACTTACAAATGGAAGGTAAACAACAAGAAAAAAGATGAAATATTGAGGATGATTGGAAGAAGGAAGGACATGAGAATGGAGAGAAAAAAGAAACAAAATGAATGAAAGAATGAGAAGAGGGGAAGAAAGAAAATGAAATAGATATATAAAGAAAAACAGAGCTATTGCAAGAATGAAAGATGGCACGAAAGAAGGATGCACAGACACAAAGCACATTAGTAATGCGGTATTATTCTTTACAGGGACTAGCCGGCCCGCTCACTCCTCTGAGGCCAACGGCTGTGTGAATCTACACGCACCATCGATCCAGCAGTCTGTCTTTCCCCTTTCTCCCGTTCTTCCCCAGGTGACACTGTTTGTGCAGTTTTTTTTACCTTGACAGGACGTTCTGATTGGAAGATCGGCATTTCCATCTTAGTCCCATGGACTATTGGTAGTGATGTACATTATCCCCACTCATCCACTCCAGATAGAGTCCTTTGCACGCTATCCTGGGAGCACTATTGCTTCTGTTCCTTCCACCATGACTCAGGATGCCTCTGCCTCACTATTCTCCCCCTGAATACTCTCAGGAGGCATGCATGGAAGAGACCAAGAAACCTCCTATCTCATGCTCATCATGAAGGAAACATTCTTTTTTTTATCATTTTTGGATAGATTCCATGGCCTCTCTACATTTACTCATTTTATTGTATTCAGTACTATATTTTTCACCCATATCCTCCTTGGCTCAATTTTGCTGTGACCATTTGGAGACAGATGATTTATGTTAAGTATTCAGGTCAAGCATTTTTGTTTTCTGTAATTTTGGAAATACATAACTATGGCTTCCTTTTGACAATCAATTCTAATCTGCGAGCTAAAGCAGAGAAAAGCCAAACCTGGTAGCCTGTGGGCCTCTAGCATCCATACTTTAGATTGTGCACAGTCTTCTTGCAGTTTAGGATGACAAGAGACACCCTCCATTGAGTGCACAGAAGAGAATATCCAGTAATGTGTCCATAACATGTATGCTGTTGCAAGAGAAACATTTTGGCGGCTCGGCTCGGGATTCCAGGCAGCCACTGATTATAAGAAGCACATGTTAAAGAAGAAACTTCAAATATTTTGTAACACTTGTAGCTGTTGTATTGTATTGTATTATAATATCTTTTTACATAGTGCGTACTACTACTCAGATAAGGCACAGAGATAATTATGGCTTGCTGCGTGCTACTCCAGAACACAGGGTTAGTGGTAATTCCAATGGTTATTAGTTCTTGCTAGTTATTGGGATTAATGGTGTGTCATCTGGAAACCGTTCCGTGTATTTTCTGCAATTTCTGTGGGTCATTAAGTTAATAAGAATTCAAGGTAATCTCATACAGAATGTTAGGAATACAGTGAGTGGGGGAGGCTTTTTGAGACAGCATGCAATGTGAGGATGTCAACAGTCTAGAAATAAAGGTTGCCTGTTGTCAGCTGTGTGCAGGTGCTATTTGTTGTTGCATGTTTTTTTTTTTCCGTATGACTGTCAATGGTCTTGAACAGTTTGTCTATTGATTGGATACATTAATGGCAACGTTTGTTTAGATTGTTTTAAACTTCTAATCTGACGTACTGTGTTATGTGGCAGGTTGTATAGATGGTTCTTCATGTTTGTCTGGTAAGGGCTGGAGGAGTGGATCATTCAGCGATTTGTATTTTTGTAAGGAGCTTGACCTATTTGCCTGTCTAATCTTTGCAGGGATATCATTCCATAGTTTGGCAGCTAGAACTGGAAAAGTAGTGCCACCAATGATTTTCTTCCTGCAAACAGGAATAATTTAACGTGGTGCCAGTTTTAAAAGTAATTTCCTCAATTGGGAGTATTTGGTTTGGCCCTTTACTGGTTATTGCTTTGTGAGTGATTCATCCTAACTTAAAAGGGGATCTTCTTGTAATTTGGAACCAGTGTTGAGCTTTCGGTAATGTAGGGACATGGGTTTGCATGTTTACTTTGGAAGTAGTCTTGCTACTGAATTCTGGATTCTTTGCATCCTTCTGTTGGTTGAGAGTGGAACGTAATCGAATAGTTAATTAAAATAATCAAGTTTAGAGAGGATGAATGATGTCCTTTCTTGTAAATTTAGAGGAATTCAAAAAAGTGGAAAGTTTTGTATAAGTGTTTGCATTGTTTGTTTTGAAAATTGATTGAGATTGCTTGTATAGTTCAGCAGTAATGAAAAATGTAGATTCAAAGACAATTCAGAGATTCCACAATGCTTTGATATTTTTGGTGGTGATCCAGTTCCTCAGGCCACAAAGACAGAGGATCAAAATGTTTTCTATTCACTGCATGTCCATATTTCTGTTTTTGGAGCTGTGTAGTGTGGATCATGAATCTCACAATGTGTGTCAACAAAGCATTATCTCGAAAGACCTGAAGGTCTTACTGGAAGAGTCCGTGTTTCATGTAGGCACCCAGCCAGTTCAGAGAGATGCTCGCACGGCCAAATCAATAAGGACGTTCTAGAGGAAATGGAAAATGGTGAGGTGCAACCCTTGTGTTACAGTCCGAGAAGGAAATATTATGTGATGGAAGCACTATACCATGTTACAGTAATGGTTGCCATCAACAAGCCTGTGGCTAAGTTGGTGGAAAACCATTGTCTCTGTCAATTTCCCTATGCTGACTTGGACCTGCCAGAAAATATATTTAGTAAAGAAAGGACACACACCAAATGGGATTCACGAGGCCCTCAGAAAATACTATTCACTAGAGGGGTTTGAGGTAAAGATTTCAGTTACACCGAAAGGTGAACTGCTTCCTGGCGAGTACAAAATATTTAGCTTCCATCTCAACAGAAGACTCTTCTTTAGTGGACCCACTGGAGAAAAAGAGAGAAGGACCAATGGAGTCTTCCTGTGCCGTCTCGAACTTCATTTTGGTGATCCATTCAAAAGTAGCTGCTTCTGAAGGAGTGTTGGGTATCTATTATCAATGGTAGCATTAATGTCTTTTCCAAATTCCAAAGGACTATGCTAGGGCTTTTCTAATCTTTTCCCTAGAAAGCACTAAGAGCTGCTTTATAAATTGTCTTGTCAGTGGACTCGTATCTTGTTCTCCATTTTCTTTCTAAGTGTTTGCAGTGGGGTTTTTCAGCCAGTAGAAGAGATGGGAACCAGGAAGGAGAAGGATATTTTGATTGGGAGAAGGCCTTTGTATATAGGCTAGTTGGTCAAAAGCATACAAAAGAGAGGAGTTGAATGCACTGATCGGGCACCAATGATGGATCCATAAATTTAAGAGAATTAGTCAAATTAACTCCTGTGATTTTATGCTAAGATCATGATTCCATGGCTGTTTTTGTCGCAGGTGTAAGGTTAAGTGTACGGCCCTTACTGTGAGTAGGACCACTGAGTCTTTGTTGGAGGCTAAAGTCTGCCGATGCTTCAGACAACAATGGTGCCCAGGTCATCCATATGAAAATGAAAGTTCACAATGGACATCAAAGTTACAATATGGAAAGTGCAATGCATTAAAAACTGGGAAATGTAGAATCTATGAAAACTGGATTAGGAAATGATATGACCAGGTCACGGGAATGTCTGCAATCAGAAAAGGCAGGTTGGAAAAAATATGGTCAAATGTAGGCCCCTTATAGTGAGCAGGACCACTGACTCTTTGTTGGAGGTTAAAGTCCACCAATGCTTCGGACAACAATGACGTCTGGGTCATCCATAAGAAAATTAAAATCTCTCGAAACTGTAAAATGAACATACTGTATTTTTAGTCGAGCTACTACCTTTGCCAGTAACTCCTCAATTTTGATGAATTAACCCCGTCTCCCAAAGAAAGAACATTTGTCAGATACCTTTAGAGAGAGGAAAATATACCTTCTGCCTCACTCAAGCCCTCAAGCTTTTTTGTAGTACTGAAAAACCTAGAGAAATAAATCACCGCCACTCCACCGCCATTTTCATTTTCACAATCCAAATGTGCAATGGAATAGCCAACAGCCGAGCCTAAGGCAATGTCTGGCCCTGATAAGTTATCCAGGCATGAATCTGTGATAAACAAAACATCCCAATAGTCATCCTCCAACAAGGGCCAGATGCCAATTTTATGTTTAGATAACAATGTTGTGTTGATCAGGCATGCCCTCACATTGTGAGTCATACGATGTTCAGGCACAGCAGACTTAAATGCTAAGTATATAACCCCGCCCAGCCCCTTCTGATAAAGTGAGGCAACCACTTTTTTGGTGTAATAATAAACTGGCGACGGGAAACGTCCGGAACAACTACGCCGGAACTATGCTTGCATTAACGGCTCCCTTTCATTTTTTTCATGTGTGGGGTAATTTTGTATTTAGGGCGGGTGGGGTGGGTTTTTAGGGGTGGGAGTTCGGGGTAATTTTGTATTTAGGGCGGGTGGGGGATTGGCTTTTATGGGGCGGGTGTGGGAGTAATTTTGCATTTAGGGAGTGTGGGGGGTTGGGTTTTTAGAGGTGGGGTGGGGTCGGGGTAATTTTTGTTTTTTTTAAGGGTGGGGTTTGGGGTAAGACATGGTCAAGTAAGTGGGGCTGGGAGAGGGTTCTGGGTAGTTTTTAGGGGTGGGGTGATTGGGTTATTTTTTTTTAAGGGTAGGGTGGGGGGGTCGGGGTAGTTTTATTTTTAGGGTGGGTGGGGGTCAGGGTACTATGGTTTTCATGGTGGGGGTAGAGGGTCGGGTAATTTTGTTTTTAGGGGCGGGTGGGGGGTCAGGTTTTTTAGGGGCAAGTGGGTGTTTGAGGTAATGTTGTTTTTAAGAGCAGGCACTTTTATTTTTGGGGTGGGGGTCAGTTGTTTTTAGGGTGGGTGGGGGGGTTGGAATAGGTTTTAGGACTCAGGGTGGGAGGGGGTATCAGGTTATTTTTTTAGGGGCGGGTGGGGAGTCAGGGTAGTTTTATTTTTGAGGCAGGTAGGGGTCGGGTAGTTTTATTTTGTGGGTGGGGGTCGGGTAGTTTTATTTTTAGGGCGGGGTGCTGGGTCGGGGCTATTTTGTTTTTAGGGGTGGGTGGTTTTAATTTTTGGGTGGGGTCAGTTGTCTTCAGGGTGGGTGGGGGGTCAGGGTAGGTTTTAGGGATCAGGGTGGGTGAGTGTTATTGGGGTAGTTTTTAGGGGTGGGTAGGGGGTAGGGAGATTGGGATAGTTTTATTTTTAGGGCAGGTGGGGGTTCAGGGTAGTTGTATTTTTAGGGTGGGTGGGGGGTCGGGGAGATGTATTTTTAGGCGGGTTGGGGTAATTGTGTTTATAGGGCAGGTGGGGGGATGGCATGTGAAAACCACGCATGCCATTCCACACATGCCTTTACTAGGCATGCCTTTACAACATAAAATTGTTGTAAAGGCATGCGTGGCAAAGGCATTCGTGGAAACAATGCAATTGTTGTTCCGACCGCGTTCTTCAGGCATGCATGTTTGGCGCATGCGTTGTTCCATCATACATCCACTGGCGACACTGACAAGTACTGCTTGCCACTGAATGGACATTAGACGTGGGCTGACTTAAGCGTATGACCAACAACTACAGCACAAAGAAAAATTGTGTCTCTTGATGTAAAAGGGACAACATAAAGATGGCTACTATGTCGAAAATAGATTTTCCCCAAATTTTTCTTCAAAATTCAACAAACCGTCAATTTTACAAAGTTAATCAAAGTTCAGAGTACATCAAAATAGAAAAAAATGTAAAGTGCATTAAAAACTGGAAAATTGATCAAATCAGAAGTTGATTGGCTGAGGCTTTTATGGAGGTAGCATTATCATTCCATTATCAGAAGAGGCCCTTTTATGGCTTTCATGCAATTCAGTTGAAGTCTGCTGTAGAAGACTTAAAAGGAAATTGAGGTGGAGTTTTTTTTTTATCCTAAACTTCCTTTGCAGGCTCTGGTTCACTCTCTCATAACAACTACCAGTAACGTTTCCACCCAGGTCCACCTAGGCTTTCCCTACCACCAGTCACTATATCCAATTGAAATCTGTAGGTTATCAGCAACTGTAGACCTCCTATCTTAATATACAAACTGCAGATCTAATGTTTCTTTCCAGTGACAACTAGAACAGGACATCTGAGTCCCAATCTTATGCACTTGCAATGTATTTGATACAGACAGAGCACTGCATCCACTACTAGATGCAAATACAACATTATCATGCCAGCAAAATAAATCAAATGAAGGTGCAAGGGCAGTTAGCAAAGGGCGCTCTGTTTCTATACCAGGCTAGATTGGCAAACAACAAGCCCTTTCTAAACAAGAAAGCCATAAACCAGCAAATACGATGTGGTTTGTATAAGTAAAGTAAATACATGAAAGAGGAACTCCAGTTCTAATCTAATAAAACAGCTTCTTGAATTCCATCATCTAAACCTAAGGAAAACCCAAATGAAATGCTGTCATCATCCACGACATGCTATGGCCCAAAGAATGGCGAACCACAGAAAACACATGAAAGCCAGTAGTTGAAGGGGTTGACCCAAAGCCCATTCTCTTTGTGCTTCTTTCTGTACTTTTTTGAGGAATGGATAAATGGCATTTGGTCAGCAAGATAACAAAACCATTTTGAAGCCACATCACAAAATAGAACAAGCATAAGCAAAGCCAATAGGTTTCACCTTTGTTTTTCTTTTGCATTCTATCTTACTAACTGGATTAGGAATTTGAGAAAGCGGTTATAATAATGTTTGTTTTAAATTTAATAAACCGTTAATAGTTGTTGATATTGTGATGTATGTTCAATTAATATCCCAGGGTTCAAAACTTGTAATTTGTACCTTGGCATTGTATTAGAGTATAGTAATGTGTAGTTAATAGAGTGCCACTGCATCTGCTGCACCATTCAAATCATGTCCCTTCTAAATGCAAATACTGCAATTATGACTGCCTGTTGAGCAGTACAAGTTTGCAATATTTAGTGTTTTTAGGAGTTATGACAGCTTTTGGCCCCGGTGCCACTGCATCTGCTGCACCATTCAAATCATGATCTTAGTGCCTGCAAGATAACTGCACTTCTGACTGCCTGCTTGAAAGTAAAATTGAGTAATAATTTGTGTTTAGTGGGAGCCCTAGAGCCTTTGGACACTGTGCCACTGCATCTGCTGCACCATTCAAATCATGACCTAGAAATAGGACTTTTGAAGTGCACACAACCAGTGGAAGGACACCAGCTGGCAGCCACTGACTGCCAACCAGAAAGGGTACTTGGTCCAAGCGCCAGGGAACAGACGACACCAAGGAAAGAAGAGAGGAAGTTTTGCCCGATGATGTCAGAAGCAGCAGCTGCTCAGTCAGAAGTAAGAAAATTAGAATGATTGGTGAAGCCTACAAATGGTAAGTAATATGTAGCCTGTTGGCGGGTTGTAAGCCCTTTAAAGATTTTTTTTATTAAAACCAAAAGACTTTGCAAAAAATATAAGAGCTTGCAAGTTTTGCAGCACTGCTTTCTATGCTACTTGGTTCCAGAAATCACAATCACCTTATTATTCACCCACTCTTGGTTCCTACTGGTTGTCCCCTTCCCAAACCAATCCAACTATGCTACTTAAATACAAGCATGCCCATATAATTCTATGTCAGGACCGGAGGCTCAGATTATGCTTCTCTTTCCATGCTTTATTTTTTACAGCAGCCAATGAAAATCATGGAAAGTAAAAACTACATGACCCGATATCAGTCATAACACGTGATAAACCATAGAGGAGGAAGCCTATAAAGTGTTGCATCACACCAAGCCACTCCTCTTTCTTTGCTGCTTCGCAGCCAGATAAGTGTGATTTCCTTTCTTACTGTTATTTTTAAACGTGTTGGGAGTGGGCTTTTCCCCTCATTATAAGCGTACATTGGAGCGCTTTTCATAAGTGGAGTGTGAGCAAGGGAGCGAGGACTCGCACTCTCTGCGCAGTCCTGTTATGCCGGTGTGATTCTATTCCTTTCTTCTATTTTATTATTTTATGACCCGTGCTCTGCGTGAGTGCGTTTTATGGGGTCTACGTTTCCCTATCTCTCCCCGTCCTCACCGCATGTGCACTTCGGACGCGCGTGTGAGTTTTTTCACCTTCCCCGAATGTCCTGTTTCTCGTGCCCGATCGCTCTACCGGGCCGAGTATTCTTCAATTGTTTCTTCCCCCCGGGGCGCCACTTAGTTAACGCTTGTCTCAGAGCGTTGTTCTTGGATTCTTTCACGCTCGTCTCGGAGCGTTGCATTTGAATTGTTTATCCTTCCCCGGGGTGCCGGCTTTACAGCGCTCGTACCGGAGCGCTTATTTGGGATTTTTTATTTTCTCTGAACCTCCACAAGGGCATTATTAGAGGCTCTGCCTCGTGTGTACTAAGCGCACCAGTGCTATTAAGCCCCTCGTCACGGGGACATTATTAGAGGCTCTGCCTCGGGGGAACAAAGCGTTACATCGCTATTAAGACCCTCTGTTAATTTTCTCCACCGGCTCAGCTCCCATCTACGCCCCAGTGCTTGGACACTGGGGTTGAAACAATTCTTATTCAGGCTGGGCCTGGTTTAAGGGCGTTTAACCCCTTCAGGGCAGCTCCCTCCACATCTAAAATTTTGATTTTTTGATTACTGCCCTGATTTATTATTTTATTTGTTATACTGCTCCTCGGGAGCTCACTTCTGCTGTATCTCAGTATGGCTGGCTATGATGACCAAGTCGAAGAATTATACTATATGGATGATACTGCTGGCTCATTTGACCAGGACTTAGTGTATGCTCTAGACGCAGGTGTGCGTCACTCAGTTAATCAGGCCTTGGCTCAGGCCATTCAGCCCATCAAGCACCATCTTTTGGGCTTGGTAGATCAACAGGCTTGGGCAGCCCCCGTGAGCGCCCCTACCATGGGAGATCCTTCCTTTGCAGCAAACCTGCAGCCTGCTAAACAGTCTTCTAACCCGCATGCTGCGGACTTCGAATCCCTTATAAGGAATATGGCAAGAGAGCATGATTACAATGCGGGATCACAAAAGAAAGCTGTTAATGATCCAGCCTCTTCTTCTTCTTCCTCTGAGCACTCCTCCGAGCAGGATGACGCACCTCCTCGTAAATGCAAGAAGAAAGCTCACCACCAGGAAGTTCCTACCCCTAAGGTGTTGACTTTCGAGCCAGAGGACATCGTGCATCCCAGGTCTTCTCTGTGGTTACCACCCCCTGAGGTGGCAGGTTATGTAGAAGCCCACATTAGACACAGGTTTGATAAGGATATTCACTCTAGATTAAGATCTGAGTGCCCCAGACCTGATTTTCCCTCCAAGGTTACCGAGACTCCAGAGTTGGATCCTACCCTAGTAACTTTCCTCAAGAAATCCGCTAAGGATCCTAAGAAGGCTATCGATCGCGCCTGGCGTGGATGCCAGGATAAACTTTTAGACATTTCCGGACCTCTAACTAAGATCCTAGAATTGGCCTTTCAAGCCAAGGAATCGGGTGATCCTATTAACCCAGATATTCTGGTAGGCTGGGCTCAGAGAGCTCTATGTTTCTTGGGCAATGCTAATTGCGCCATCTCATCTGAACGACGCAGATCAGTTTTGATGAAGCTAGATCCCAAGCTGGCGGACCTCGCTGCATCGAAATCAGGCCCCGTGGCCCAGGGTTTGCTTTTTGGGTCTCCCTTCATGAAGGAGCTTTCTAAGTTCGTTTCCACTTATGCCAGTCTGGACAAGGCACAAGGATCCATCTGAGAGTGCTACGTCCACTTTTTTGAGGGGCCGGACGCTACAGAGGGCGTGCCTTAGGCCGTTTCAATCAACAAGGCCCCCATCGTGGATCCTACCAACAAGGAAGAGGAGGCTATCAGGGTTACGACTCCTCCTCGTCTACCTTCTACCCGTCAAGACCTAGGTATGGTCGAGGCAGATTTCGTAGGGGGAGATCCAAAGGACAACAATCTTTCTCCCAGGAGTCGGGAGCCACAGGTGAGCTTGGTCTTGAGTTCAGAAGTAATATTGGGGGGCAGAACTCAGAAGTTTTTGGAGAATTGGCATCTAATTTCTTCAGATGCTTGGGTCTTAGAGACTGTGCAAGGGTTCAAGCTAGAATTTTACGAGTCCCCTTATCAGATATGCCTTCCAAGGCAGGGATATTTTTCCCTTCAAGAACACAGTCTTATTTCCGCAGAAATGTCAGCTCTACTCAAGAAGGGTGCAGTTATCAGGGTTCCCCATCACCCTTCAGGTTTTGTCAGCCCAGTGTTTCTTGTAGACAAGAAGGGTGGCGGCTCGCGCCTAGTTCTGAACTTAAAAGACTTCAACGGTTTTTTGCTATATCGTCATTTCAAAATGGAAGGTATCCATTTACTGAGAGATGTTCTCCAGGAGGGAGACTGGTTAGTCCGCTTAGATCTAAAGGACGCTTACTTGACTATTCCTATTTTTCCTCCACATCGGAGGTTCCTTCAGTTCTGTTGGGAGACCGAATATTACGAGTACAAGGTTCTCCCCTTTGGTCTGTCCTCCGCCCGTTGGTGTTTCACGAAGGTTATGCGTCCAGTAGTGGAATTCCTTCGCTCCCAAGGGGTCAGATTAATTGTGTACCTAGACGACATCCTAATCATGGCCCAGGATCGGGACCTTCTGTTAGATCATCTCGAATGGTCAGTGTCTCTTGTTCAGAGTCTGGGCTGTATAATCAATGCCCAAAAATCCGTTCTGGTCCCCTCTCATCGGATAGACTTTCTGGGGTTCCAGATAGACTCATTACAGTCTCTTCTGATTCTTCCTTCCGGGAAGATCCGTTCAATCAAGAGAGAATTGAGGTGTCTATTATCCAAACAGACTGTTTCCTTGAGAGCGATTGCTCGCATGGTGGGCCTGCTTTCTTCTTCGATTCAGGCGATATTCCCGGGTCCCTTGCATTACCGAGCCCTTCAACGATTGAAGATTTCTCATCTTCAGAAGGGCCTCCGTTATGCAGATCAGGTTCCCCTGTCAGAGGAGGCCTGTGCAGAGATGCATTGGTGGCTCGATAATATGGAAGCCTGGAACGGCAGAGCCATATTCAGCTCTCTCCAGGATGTAGTGATAGAGTCCGACGCCAGTCGTTGGGGCTGGGGAGCCCGGTGCGGCTCAGTGTCCATGGGAGGCAGATGGTCCAACGCGGAGTTGAGTCTCCACATAAATTGCTTGGAACTCCTAGCAGGCTCTTTCGCAATCAAGAGTCTTTCTCCCATCAGAGCGAATTGTTGTATTCTCCTTCGCATGGACAATATCTCGGCAGTGAGATATGTCAACAAGTTGGGGGGAACTCGTTCCCGCATTCTGGCGGAGATAGTCAAGGAGTTCTGGCACTTTTGCCTTCAGCACAGGATTTCAGTGGTGGCGGAGTACCTCCCTGGGGCCAGCAACTTGGTGGCCGATTGGAACTCTCATCACCTGAGAGACTTCAGCGATTGGAGGTTACATCCCAGAGTTTTCCAAACTCTCTCTGTTTGCATCTCGCTTCAATCGGCAGCTGAAATGTTTTTTCAGTTGGAGGCCAGATCCGGAGGCATCAAGGACGGATGCGTTTCTTCAGGACTGGTCTTAGGAACTGAGTTATGCATTTCCTCCCTTCTTAATGATACCCAGGGTTTTGGCCCAGATCAGACGTCAGCAAGCGGAGTTAGTCCTGGTGACGCCCCTTTGGAGATCTCAAGCATGGTTTCCGGTAGCAATGAAACTGAGTTGCGATCATCCGATCATTCTGCCCTTCCGGGAGAATCTCCTCCAGGACCCTCAGGGCTTGTTACATCCATTGATCCTGTCAGGCCAGCTATCTCTGATGGCATGGCATCTTTCAGGGAAAGATGGGACATCCCAGGGCTTTCGCAAGAGTCTTCCGAATTCATTGCGGGTTCCTGGTCCTCCAGTACTCACAAGAGATACGATTCGGCGTGGAAGCGATGGAGTGCTTGGTGTAGTTCTAGGAGTGCAGATCCTTCTTCAGCAGGTTGCTGTCTGGTCCTGAATTTCCTTTCCTCCTTAGCAGCGTCAGGTCTGTTATACCGGTCTATTAATAATTATAGGTCTGCTATTTCAGCAGGACATTTACCAGTGGAGGGTAAACCCATCGGCGAGTCTCCAATTGTGTGTAAATTAAGAGGGGTATCAGGTTAGCTAATCCTCCTCGTCTCTGTTATTCGTCCCTTTGGGATGTTAATATTGTCCTTCGTTTTTTAGAATCCTGGCCTGCTAATAGATATTTGTCTAGGAAACAGTTATCAGCTAAACTCACCATGTTGTTGTGTTTGATATCTTGTAGAGCACTAGATTTGGCTGGGAGAGTTTTTTCTCCTGAGGGAGTCTCTTTTTCCATTTCGCGTAGAACCAAATGCAACCTGAAGTCGCTTTCTTACCCCTGCTTTGTAGACAACCCCAAGCTTTGTGTGGTGCAGTGTCTTAAAGCTTACGAGGTGAGTACAGAAGAATTTTGTTCTGATATGGGGGGTAAATTACTCATTTCTTTAGTTAAGCCATATCATCCTGTTTCCTCAGCCACTCTTGCTAGATGGATGCGTTGGTTGCTGAGTGAAGCAGGCATTGATATTTCTAAGTTTGGTGCGCATTCTGCCAGAGGAGCTATGGCATTGAAGTCTTTGGCTTTGGGTTCTCGTTTAGAGGACATTTTAAAGGCAGCAGATTGGTCTTCGCCTTCGACTTTTAAAACTTTTTATTATAAACCTATTGTTGATATAGCCTCTGTGGTTGTGAATCAGCTTTGAACAAGCATAATCTGAGCCTCCGGTCCTGACATAGAATAAAAAAAATTCTAGCATTCGCGCTAAGAATTTTTCAATTCTATTAAGGACACGGAGGAGAGGATTATCCCGCCGCACTGTATATATATGATGGTGGAGTTTCATGTTATTTTGTTGATATTATGTGCAAGTTACTGTACTTCAGTGCTATCCCACCCTATTGAATAGTTGATATAAGTATTTCTTATGTTGTTCAGTTTTTATGGCCTGGTTTTTTCATTTTTTCTAGGAAATGTTGAGAAGTAGTGCGGACTGCCGCGATATCGTTCTTCTTCCAGTCAAGTGGGATGCCAGTTCATCTGTTTTCAGGATTTTCGTTTGCAAGTTTATGTTAAGACTTTGACTTTTCTGTTGCGAATTTTGGACAAAGAAAGAGGAGTGGCTTGGTGTGAGGCAACACTTTATAGGCTTCCTCCTCTATGGTTTATCACGTGTTATGACTGATATTGGGCCTTGTAGTTTTTACTTTCCATGATTTTCATTGGCTGCTGTAGAAAATAAAGCATGGAAAGAGAAGCATAATCCTCGCCTCCGTGTCCTTAATAGAATTGAAAAATTCTTAGCGCGAATGCTAGAATTTTTTTTATTGCTAATCTCAGGCCATACCTACTTACCTGCTGTGCTGTTTCCTCGCTAACTCCAACTTTCTGTAAAATAGTTCATTAATTTTCTGTTTTATGTGCCCTTTAACCCCTGACCCATTACACACTGGATCTCTGAAAGGCAGGATCTCCAATTACCTTAATAGTATTCTAAATGGGATCAAAGTAATTGTGAATTGATTAACTTGATATTAAAAACCTGTGAAATTTCAATAGTACATCTTGCGAATAACCGTCATAAATAACGGAAAAAGATTAAATACCCTTCGGAATTCAATTCTCTTATCATACACATTGCATTCCTCTGTCTGAGAACATCCTGTTCTGAAACAGCAAACCGCTTCACTTCATAACGTGCACGCTCTTCCAGTCCATACACAGTGTTAGTCCTTTGTCTAATTTGTTCATTATTCCGTACCGGTGATAAACATGACCGCCATTTTGCAACAGTGTTACTTTCATTGCACACAATTTATAAATTAGCAAAAAGGACAGAAGATTATCGATTTTCTGAAAAGAAATAAATTATCATGTCGTGCATAAACGGAAGTAGGCCGCTCGGTATATCAAACATTTATTGAATAGAGTGTTAATATTTGTATTACTAGTGACACATGCTATCAACAGAACAACAGAAGCATAGAGCAGCTGACTTTGAAGCTGGGGAACCAGGTTTGAGTCTTGGCGTTGGCTCAAACTGCTGTGATTCTGAGCCAATCTCGTAATCTCTCCGTCTGTCTGTCTGAAATGCAACTGGTGCTCAAGTAAAGTGGTTTGTTGCCTTTGGTCGAGTTTGTACTAAACACACGCACTCTATGAAGTGGGGGGACAAAAGTAAAAAAATAGGACCTCTGAAACATGCGTGGCCAGTGGAAGGACACCAGCTTGCAGCCACTCACCGCTAACAGGAAGGGGTGCTTTGTCTAGCTGTGGGGGAACAGCCAATGCCAAGGAGAGAGGAAGTTCTGCCTGATGACATCAGTAGTGGCTGCTGACCAGTCAGAAGCAAGAAAAGGAGAGTGACTGGTGAAGCCTATAAATGGTAAGTAAAGTGTGGGTGTGATGTAAGCCTTTTTAAGATTTTTTTTTATTAAAAAAAAAAAAAAACACTTCACTAGCACAGCACAAGCACTGTGCAGGCGAAACCTAAAAATGGAAAGAAGAGAAAATGTGTCTATTAATGCAAGAGATCCCAGAGGAGTATTTTCTTCCAATGTAATGATACAAAAAGTCCCTCCCACGAAGAAGGACTGTGATAAGTACGCATTGATCTAAAGAAAATTACAGGCAAATAATCAAAACTCTGCACATGCTGGTTGTGTTTGTTGTCTGTGACTACATCATTAAGCAAAGCAAGACATTTGTATTCAGTGATACACTATAGAATTTAAATAGAAAATATTTTACATTTATGTAGGTCTCGCCTACAGCAGCACGTGCATTTTGTTGCAAGACATATCGTCAGATTTCAGTGAGCCTCGGGCCTGCCCACTGCTTACCATTGTCACTCCAATTTGCTTGCTTCTAATTGGTTAGCATGTGTGGGCTTCACGTCCTAACCTTGGGTATGTCCCTGCCCTGGAGCATGGACCCATTACTTGTGTCCTTCTACTGCTTTGGTTTTAGGTGCTATTTTTGCCTTTTTGTTTAAGCACTCTACTAGAGCAGGTGTGTTTTCCAGCTATCTCCCTTATGTATATCTCCACCTCTGTCGAGTTAACTCATCTTGTGCTTCCGCTGCCTATGTGCCCCCTGCTTTCCTCTATGATGCCCCTGTGTTGCTTTTTTTGCCCATGTGCTTTCCTCCCCAACTTCACCTCTAACCCCTTATCTGCTTGCTCCCACCCGCTTCCTTTTTTTTCTTTCTTTTTTTGTTCCCACCTTACCCTGTGTGTACCTTTCCCATGACCTCCTTGTTTCTTACCAGACCTGTGCCCCTGCGTTGCTTTGCACAATTCCTCCTGTTGCTTCCCCCACGCTACTTTTTTTCGTTTAGTGATACAACCAGGATCGAGAAACAAAAATAAAAAAAATGCTTGCATTATTTTGTAAATGCCGCTGGCTGTATATGGCTTCTTAAGTAGGCTGCACTGCATCTGGGATGCTGTACAGCATGGCTAGAACCACTGGCAAAGCCAATAGCCCCCAAAGGCGAGCCCTATTGGCTTTGCCAATGCGTGTGTAACAATAAGCAGTAAGTACACTTTTAGGCAACTCATCTATTATTTAATTTTAAAATATGGACAGTTTTTGCAGTGCATGCTTTCTTTGCAGCTAGTGATGTACATGCCGAAAATGTTATACTTGGACGGTATACGCCCCTTCAGGTTTATTGACAGCAGGCATAGTGCTCCCCTACTGGCGCTGTGCTGCAGTTGCACTTGTCAGCAGAGGACCATGGTTCATAAAAGGGCCCCTGTAACTTCCTTACTATTCCTATTTTTTCCTGGTATTACATTAATGATCTCAAAACAGTATTACTTACTTTCTAGTATTGATCTAAAAACTGCTTTATGCGAAAGCCATTGTGTATATCAGTTTATACAAATTACTCGTGGGATCCATTTTTGCTTGCTCTGTGTGTGCTTGCACATGGATTCAAATGACTTCTTACCTGACACACGCTTCCCTCGCTGAAAAACTTCATACAGTGTCTTTGCATCCTCATAGTAGTAGGACATCAGCTTGTCATCCTTTGACAGGCCACTTCTACGCGCGCCACCCTGCATGGCACAAACAAGGTAAGTGGAGAATAAGAGTCCAATGCGGTAAAGATCTTTACATACAAACCCCACTTTACATAACAGTGGGAGAAAGGACATTGAATGAAACATGAGAACAGTGTGTAGGAGCAAAAACTTTTCTCGTGAGCACTAGAACACCATATAAATCCCTCGAAAAGATGGTATTGTATTGAACGGCAGGTTCGTGTTTTTTTGTTTGGATGGCAGTTGCACGCTAGGCTGGGACGTGTGACACTGGGACTTGATTGCAGGTATAGTGGTTCTCCCACTCTCACTTTCTCTCTCCGTCTATGATATGCTAACCCTATCGTTAATGGCAAGCATAATCTTGAAGCTCACCTAAACTCTTACCTAAGGCCTGAGTGTAACTAACTGAGCCTCTGCACAAGTTGCAAGGCAGGTCTGTGGTGTGATATTTCTCCCCAGCAAAGGACATTTCACCAAACGCGCCTATGTAGCAGGCCATGTAAGGGGCCTGAATACTGCAACATGCCGGTCTCTTTCCACTTAGGCGCATTGGACTAAAGTAAAGGTGATTTCTACGATTTAGACAGATTTGGGTAAGCTGTTTACAACCACAGATATGTATCCCTTCATGCTCAGCTGCAATAAGCAATACCTGGTGTCTTCGTGGCTGGCAACTGAAGTCATGACGCCGCCACATCAGAGTGTCAGAGGTGATTTACTGAGGTATATGGGCTAGTTGTGGTGGTCCCTTGCCTGCCAGCCCCTACTGACAAACATGGAGCGCCAAAAGCAGAGCATAGAACACTCAAGTGGAATGCATGACGTCATAAGAGCAAGCGTGCGCGCAGCACTGAAGAGGCACCTGCCCCTGGGACGCAGACGTGACGTCGAGGTTAAACATAACAACAACTAATCAAATGTACGCATAGCATGCTGTGACGCAGGAAAGACTCTGATTTTTATTTGGTGCACCCCAGCTTCAATGAAAGGGAGGGCAGCTTTCAATATATAATTTGTGGAAGAGTGAAACATAACTGCTCAGAGATCCCGACCAGCAGCCAGGCAGTCTTCTTGTTCTCCAAGCCTCAATGTTGTCTGAGCTCCCACCAGTTCTAAAGGGGCAAGTAAATGCACTAATGGGGCTATTGGAGAAGACATATTCAACACCGGCGGGGGAAATTAGCACGAGGGTAAAAATAACGTTAGACAAAAAAACACTCACATCCACAATTAATGTCTACCCAAATAGCTACCATATCCGTTTAATCTTACGAAAGGGCGTGCATTAGCTTGCAGGTCTATCTGTCGACGCGTACATTAGTCACTCGACGGCAGTCAGGTTTTTTCCAGCCAGTCCTGGCATAAATAAGATATCGTTAGCTTCCCCTGGAGTTGCCTGTATGTTCCGAGGCCTATTCTACCTGCATACAAACACAAACCTGCACCATTCACAGTAGTTTATGGGATATAAGCCACATGCTGCCCGTTGAGAGTGATCATGCATTGCTTAGCATTGGGCAAAGTTCTGGGCTTTATCAACGGTCCATAATATAGTACCCCAAGCCCCAGATTGGTAGTAAATCCCGCATTTTCTCTGCTGCGGTTAAACTATATGGGAAGGAATATAATTTAAGCTACTATGAGTGACAGTGGTTGCCAAAAAATAGTGCAAGCTGGACAAAAACTGCATTGCTATACCCGGCTTTAAAGCGTCAAAACACCATGGTGCATAGGTGAGCCTGCAGTGTCTACTAGAGTATTTGTATTCGAGGTACACCCTCAAGTACTAATTCCTAAGTGTAGAAAACCGCCAAAGTGTCAGACATATCAAATGTGTGCTTCCGTTTAACACACATATTTCACTAGGCATTAGGATGCGGGGCCAAGCAAGATGATGCTACTTCAGTAGGATTTTGTACTAAAACCTATGTTTTTTTACACTGTTCAGTCTAGACACACCACCACCATTATGTGAATGAATGGGAGGCTGTTACAATGTGGTTTTGTAGCTGCACGAGGATTACATTCTGGTGCAAAATAGCTTTTATAGGCAAAAGTTGACAGTTGCTGCTGTTTGTGCTGCTTTGCATCACAGAAATCAGCACAAACCTTTACGTGAATTTGGTCCCTGCAGTCCAAACATTTCTTGCCAATACAGAAGAGTACGCTATTAGTATCCAAAGAACATGATGTCACAACTGGGACCATCTAGACTGAGGCAACCCCAGTGTCTACGCTGTAATGACTAGCGCATGTAGAATAAGTCATATCTATAGTTAAGCCTCTCAGTGTGATATTTCCCTTGCCTTTAGCAAGGGATCTGGCTGGAACATTCGTTGGTTTCTCATCCGTATCAGACTGTGGTAAATCGCACTGAAAACGAGCATCGCCTTCTGTAACGTCTTCAAGTGGCTCGCATTTGGGAAGAAGAATCAGATCAGCTATAAATCAGTATAATAGTGGGGAACAATATGAAATTAAAATAATGAAAATGAGACAGAATAAAACTCGAAAACATATGTTTTTAAATTCATTACTTGGTACAGTGAACATATATAATTGAGCACTGATTTAACACAACCGAGAAAAAGGGTGCTTACAATGATTGTAGGGCACAGGAATGGATGAATAAATGTCCAAGTGGCGAAGTGCCACTATTAAAGATTACATTGATCCAAATCACTTGGGCAAATTCAGCCTAAATGCCCTCCTGGCTGGCGATCTTCAGTGAACACTATCTGGATGTGCCAGACAGAATTGATGCATAGCTGAGTTGAAGGAATTTTAGATCGAGCTGCCCTCGCTGTGCACTTTGACACCTAAATTGAAGTTTATCCTGCTATATTCGTTTATCAAGGTAACTTAGGGCCTCGATTAGAGTTTGGCCAAGCGGCGCTCTGAAGTTTAATGTGAAGCTCCCGCTCCACCAATTAAACAGTTCTTCTGCCTCGTTTAGAGATGGGGAACCAGGTTTTCAGACGGTGAAGCCTCAGTTATCTCTGCCCCTTTCTAATCTTCAACCAGGCAGTCATCCACCACAAGGCCACCCAAAACACAAACATGAAAGAGGAGAATGAGGGGTCTTTAGTAATAGTGCTCTAGTACATGGACACTAAAACCAGGTTGATTAAAATTCCCACAACTGTATTAAGGGGCAGGAGAGAGAGCCGCATGGCTGGATGCGGCTGCAACACAGGGACCAAGAAAACCACCCACCTTTTCATACACATCAATAACACCTCCACCTCAAGGCGCTGATCCCAGACCAAAGATGATGAATAACAATAAACATTCCTTCCATGGTATTTTATTAAAAGGTACCACTATGTCAAATATAATTCTGTCAGCACATCACCTAGCATGCTTTTGCCTCAGGAACAGAAATGCCAAGGCAAGGGTGTTTGCACTTCTTTTTGAAGAGGAGTAGTAACCCTTCTGGGGTCAAATCTCACAACCAATGAAATCCATTTATAAAAGCTCAGAGTAAGAATGAGTTCTTCCTCTCAGACCCCCATTTAGACTCAGGTCATTAATTGTAAAACCTCTACAGATATGTAGTAATAATAATCAATGGGGTGATCCTCTAGCAGTGCATTAATCGTCTATTCATCAAGATAATTATTCTGACCATCTACTAAGGCAAGCAGAACTATCCAACAAACTGTCATTAGAAAGTTACAATGCAACTACCACAGTACAAGCTTTTACAATGAAACCAGATATGAGCTCTCTATCTTGTGGCATAATATTGTGACATGAATGGAGTCATGATACCACTGGCCAGAATTGCAGGACAACTCCCCACACAAATCAGTTACATAGGAACTAAATATTTGGGCACTGCTATTATTAACAAGTGGAACGACCCAGAAAATTAATCTAAATGATGGTTATTCTTTTTAGGTCTCACCTAAAAAAGGGCTCGAGCAGTCTTGTTCAAAAACCTATTCTCTGAAGTACCAATGCTCACACTGAGTTTTGGGTCAATCCATATCTTATTATTGTGTGGCTTGCTTGTCAATCTCATTTGCTTGCTTCTTTTTCAATGTACGTCAATGTACTTCTTTATTTTTGTTGTGTTTATCTTTCCCTGCATCATAGTTTCTTTACCATCCCTTTGACTGGATGACTTGCATCCAGTAGCAGTTTGTCCTTTGAAGGAGTAGTGGGGTTGGTACACACATGAACGTGCACTTCCACCATTCCGCTCATAAGCATAGACACATACTGAAACCCACCCATTCACAAGCAGACACACTCACAGCCACCTGATCATAAGTGCATACACATACAACACCTACCCACCCACCCACGAGTAGACTCACTCACACTCATCCAGGTGCACAAACATGCTCATACCTACCATTCACAGGCCCACACTGGAAGACACCCATTCACACCACACGTGCAAATACCTATACATATCCATAGGTACACACATGAACCCAAACATTCAATATGCACTAACTGGGCTGCAGCAGTGATGGCAGGATTCGTAGGTAGCAGGAAGAGAAAGCGTGAAGGCTTAGGAAAGAGCTTTGGCTTTGGGGAGGGAAGGGAAAGAAAGTCCTGCCGGCTGCCCTCATTGGGTAACTTTCCCATGGGTCAACCAATGAGAAAAGGAGCTTCCCAAACTCATCACAGAATGGATTTTGGTCAGGGAGATATGTTGATTCAACACCACTCTGTGATGAGTTGAGAAAGAGTGGTTTGAGGTGTCATTGATAATCAGCCCTGAACACTTCAGGGCTTAAACCTGAAACACCCAGTGCTGAATCTATCAGTGACAAACCCCTTCTCTTGAGGGGGGTATCTTAGAAGTACTTTGCTGGGCTGATGATGTAACTGCCGTGAAGGCTGTGAGATCTTCAGCCTGGCAAACCTTGGCTCAGGAGCCCGCTGCCTATTCATTAGAGCATCTAAAGCACCTGGCTGGCTGACCTGATATGGTGAGTGTCTGTCAGGCTGACTTTAACTGAGCTTGACAGACACCATGATTTGAAAAGGGAGGGGTAGAGCCCAAGCACCTGTAATGGCAGGTCGCCACTGTAGGAAAGTACCATCTTGCCTGGCATGTTACCCCCATTTTTCACTGTATATATGTTGTTTTAGTTGTATGTGTCACTGGGACCCTGGTAACCCAGGGCCCCAGTGCTCATAAGTGTGCCTGAATGTGTTACCTGTGTAGTGACTAACTGTCTCACTGAGGCTCTGCTAATCAGAACCTCAGTGGTTATACTCTCTCATTTCTTTCCAAATTGTCACTAACAGGCTAGTGACCATTTTTACCAATTTGCATTGGCTTACTGGAACACCCTTATAATTCCCTAGTATATGGTACTGAGGTACCCAGGGTATTGGGGTTCCAGGAGATCCCTATGGGCTGCAGCATTTCTTTTGCCACCCATAGGGAGCTCTGACAATTCTTACACAGGCCTGCCACTGCAGCCTGAGTGAAATAACGTCCACGTTATTTCACAACCATTTTACACTGCACTTAAGTAACTTATAAGTCACCTATATGTCTAACCTTTACCTGGTAAAGGTTAGGTGCAAAGTTACTTAGTGTGAGGGCACCCTGGCACTAGCCAAGGTGCCCCCACATTGTTCAGAGCCAATTCCCTGAACTTTGTGAGTGCAGGGACACCATTACACGCGTGCACTACATATAGGTCACTACCTATATGTAGCTTCACAATGGTAACTCCGAATATGGCCATGTAACATGTCTATGATCATGGAATTGCCCCCTCTATGGCATCCTGGCATAGTTGGCACAATCCCATGATCCCAGTGGTCTGTAGCACAGACCCTGGTACTGCCAAACTGCCCTTCCTGGGGTTTCACTGCAGCTGCTGCTGCTGCCAACCCCTCAGACAGGCATCTGCCCTCCTGGGGTCCAGCCAGGCCTGGCCCAGGATGGCAGAACAAAGAACTTCCTCTGAGAGAGGGTGTGACACCCTCTCCCTTTGGAAAATGGTGTGAAGGCAGGGGAGGAGTAGCCTCCCCCAGCCTCTGGAAATGCTTTGTTGGGCACAGATGTGCCCAATTCTGCATAAGCCAGTCTACACCGGTTCAGGGGACCCCTTAGCCCTGCTCTGGCGTGAAACTGGACAAAGGAAAGGGGAGTGACCACTCCCCTGACCTGCACCTCCCCTGGGAGGTGTCCAGAGCTCCTCCAGTGTGCTCCAGACCTCTGCCATCTTGGAAACAGAGGTGCTGCTGGCACACTGGACTGCTCTGAGTGGCCAGTGCCACCAGGTGACGTCAGAGACTCCTTCTGATAGGCTCCTTCAGGTGTTAGTAGCCTATCCTCTCTCCTAGGTAGCCAAACCCTCTTTTCTGGCTATTTAGGGTCTCTGTCTCTGGGGAAACTTTAGATAACGAATGCAAGAGCTCATCCGAGTTCCTCTGCATCTCTTTCTTCACCTTCTGCCAAGGAATCGACTGCTGACCGCGCTGGAAGCCTGCAAACCTGCAACATAGTAGCAAAGACGACTACTGCAACTCTGTAACGCTGATCCTGCCGCCTTCTCGACTGTTTTCCTGCTTGTGCATGCTGTGGGGGTAGTCTGCCTCCTCTCTGCACTAGAAGCTCCGAAGAAATCTCCCGTGGGTTGACGGAATCTTCCCCCTGCAACCGCAGGCACCAAAAAGCTGCATTACCGGTCCCTTGGGTCTCCTCTCAGCACGACGAGCGAGGTCCCTCGAATCCAGCAACTCTGTCCAAGTGACCCCCACAGTCCAGTGACTCTTCAGTCCAAGTTTGGTGGAGGTAAGTCCTTGCCTCACCTCGCTGGGCTGCATTGCTGGGAACCGCGACTTTTGCAGCTACTCCGGCCCCTGTGCACTTCCGGCGGAAATCCTTTGTGCGCAGCCAAGCATGGGTCCACGGCACTCTAACCTGCATTGCACGACTTTCTAAGTTGGTCTCCGGTGACGTGGGACTCCTTTGTGCGACTTCGGGTGAGCACCGTTTCACACATCCTCGTAGTGCCTGTTTCTGGCACTTCTCCGGGTGCTACCTGCTGCTGAGAGGGTTCCTTGTCTTGCTCGACGTCCCCTCTCTCTCCTGGTCCAATTTGCGACCTCCTGGTCCCTCCAGGGCCACAGCAGCGTCCAAAAACGCTAACCGCACGATTTGCAGCTAGCAAGGCTTGTTGGCATTTTTTCGGCAGGAAAACACTTCTGCACGACTTTTCACAGCAAGAGGGATCCATCCACCAAAGGGGAAGTCTCTAGCCCTTTTCGTTCCTGCAGAAACCTCAGCTTCTTCTGTCCAGTAGAAGCTTCTTTGCACCCGCAGCTGGCATTTCCTGGGCATTTGCCCATCTCCGACTTGCTTGTGACTTTTGGACTTGGTCTCCTTGTTCCACAGGTACCCTAGATTGGAAATCCACAGTTGTTGCATTGTTGGTTTGTGTCTTTCCTGCATTATTCCTCTAACACGACTTCTTTGTCCTTAGGGGAACTTTAGTGCACTTTGCACTCACTTTTCAGGGTCTTGGGGAGGGTTATTTTTCTAACTCTCACTATTTTCTAATAGTCCCAGTGACCCTCTACAAGGTCACATAGGTTTGGGGTCCATTCGTGGTTCACATTCCACTTTTGGAGTATATGGTTTGTGTTGCCCCTATCCCTCTGTTTCCCCATTGCATCCTATTGTAACTATACATTGTTTGCACTGTTTTCTAAGACTATACTGCATATGTTTGCTATTGTGTATATATATCTTGTGTATATTTCCTATCCTCTCACTGAGGGTACACTCTAAGATACTTTGGCATATTGTCATAAAAATAAAGTACCTTTATTTTTAGTATAACTGTGTATTGTGTTTTCTTATGATATTGTGCATATGACACTAAGTGGTACTGTAGTAGCTTCACACGTCTCCTAGTTCAGCCTAAGCTGCTCTGCTAAGCTACCATTATCTATCAGCCTAAGCTGCTAGACACCCTATACACTAATAAGGGATAACTGGGCCTGGTGCAAGGTGCAAGTACCCCTTGGTACTCAATACAAGCCAGTCCAGCCTCCTACATTGGTTGTGCAGCGGTGGGATAAGTGCTTTGAGACTACTTACCACTCTTGTCATTGTACTTTTCATAAGAGAAAAATATACAAAACAAGGTCAGTGTATATACACATAGCCAAAAAGTTTTGCATTTCCTCTTTTCACTCTTTTCTAAGTGCTGAAAAGTACTTCTAAACTTTCAAAAAGTTCTAAAAAGTTTTAAAAGTTTTTTTTCTCTGTCTTTCTAAAAGCTCTGACAAACTTTTTATCTTTTACTATCACTTTAACTCTCTCTAAAAATGTCTGGCACAGGCCAAAATGTTGATCTGTCCAAACTTGCATATGATCACCTTAGCTGGAAAGGAGCAAGGAGTCTCTGCATAGAGAGAGGTTTGAGTGTAGGGAAGAATACTTCCTTAGAACTGTTAATTAACATGCTTAGAGTACGGGATAAGGCCATAAGTGCCCCATCTGTTGAAAAAGTAGCTAATGGTTCTCAATCTGATCCAGGGACTCCCCCAGGAAAAGATTCAGGAAATAAACTTCCTAGCCTGCCCATTACTAGACAGTCTAGCATAGTTGGTAATGATGATGAGCCACACCATACAAATAGTGTTGTCTCACATCATAGCAAAAGCATTTATTCTCACCATACTGGTAGTGATGTTTCTGTTAGCCAAGCTGTTAGGGTGGCTTCTGTAAGGGACAGGTCTCCTTCTGTCCATTCTCACCATACTTCTGTTTCAAGGCATGTCCCTCCCACCCACCCTGATGACAGATTGTTAGAAAGGGAGCTCAATAGATTGAGAGTGGAACAAACCAGACTGAAGCTCAAGAAGCAACAGCTGGATTTGGATAGACAGACTTTAGAAGTAGAGAAGGAGAGACAGAAACTGGGTTTAGAAACCCATGGTGGCAGCAGCAGTATTCCCCATAGTCATCCTGCAAAAGAGCATGATTCCAGGAATCTGCACAAGATAGTTCCCCCTTACAAGGAGGGGGATGACATTAACAAGTGGTTTGCTGCACTTGAGAGGGCCTGTGTTGTACAGGATGTCCCTCAAAGGCAGTGGGCTGCTATCCTATGGCTATCATTTAGTGGAAAAGGTAGGGATAGGCTCCTTACTGTGAAAGAAAATGATGCTAATAATTTCCAAGTTCTTAAGAATGCACTCCTGGATGGTTATGGCTTAACCACTGAACAATACAGGATAAAGTTCAGAGAGACCAAAAAGGAGTCTTCACAAGACTGGGTTGATTTCATTGACCATTCAGTGAAGGCCTTAAAGGGGTGGTTACATGGCAGTAAAGTTACTGATTATGACAGCCTGTATAACTTGATCCTGAGAGAGCATATTCTTAATAATTGTGTGTCTGATTTGTTGCACCAGTACTTGGTGGACTCTGATCTGACCTCTCCCCAAGAATTGGGAAAGAAGGCAGACAAATGGGTCAGAACAAGGGTGAACAGAAAAGTTCATACAGGGGGTGACAAAGATGGCAACAAAAAGAAGGATGGTAAGTCTTCTGACAAGGGTGGGGACAAATCTAAAAATGAGTCTTCATCAGGCCCACAAAAACACTCTAGTGGGGGTGGTGGGCCCAAATCCTCTTTTAATCAGAACAAGGAAAATAAACCATGGTGCTATTTATGTAAAATAAAAGGCCATTGGACAACAGATCCCAGTTGTCCAAAGAAAGGCACCAAGCCTCCTACCACTACAACCCCTACTGCTACACCTAGTGTCCCGACTAATAGCAGTGGTGGTGGGAGCAAACCTACTAATAGCCAATCCAAGGGAGTAGCTGGGCTCACTATTGGTAACTTAGTTGGGGTTGGCCTTGTTAGGGAGGCCACAGAGGCTGTGTTAGTCTCTGAGGGGGCTATTGATTTAGCCACCTTAGTTGCTTGTCCCCTTAATATGGATAAGTACAAGCAGCTAACCCTAATAAATGGTGTTGAGGTTCAGGCCTACAGGGACACTGGTGCCAGTGTGACTATGGTCATAGAGAAACTGGTCCACCCTGAACAACACCTACTTGGTCACCAGTACCAAGTAACCGATGCTCACAACAACACACTTAGCCACCCCATGGCTGTTGTAAATCTCAACTGGGGGGGGGGTTACTGGTCCAAAGAAAGTTGTGGTAGCTTCAGATTTACCTGTAGACTGTCTATTAGGGAATGATTTGGAGACATCAGCTTGGTCAGATGTGGAGTTGGAGGCCCATGCAGCAATGCTGGGCATTCCAGGGCATATTTTTGCTTTGACAAGGGCTCAGGCCAAAAAGCAAAAAGGACAGGGAAGCTTGGATCCTGGAACAATGGACCAAGTGCTCCCTAAAGCTAGGGCTAGTAGAAGCAAACCACTTCCTACTATCCCTCCCTCTACAGTGGATTCGACTTCTGAGGAAGAAGAATTCCCTCCCTGTGCAGAACCTACACCAGAGGAGCTGGAAGCAGACACTGCTGAGCTTTTGGGTGAAGGGGGGCCTGCCAGAGAGGAGCTGAGTGTGGCACAGCAAACCTGTCCCACATTAGAGGGTCTCAGACAGCAAGCTGTCAAACAGGCTAATGGGGATGTCAGTGACTCTCACAGAGTTTACTGGGAGGACAACCTCTTGTACACTGAGCATAGGGATCCTAAACCTGGAGCTGCCAGGAGATTAGTGATTCCTCAGGAGTACAGAAAGTTCCTCCTAACCCTGGCACATGACATTCCCCTAGCCGGGCACCTGGGTCAAATGAAAACTTGGGACAGACTGGTTCCATTGTATCATTGGCCTAGGATGTCTGAGGACACAAAGGAATTTTGTAAGTCCTGTGAAACCTGTCAAGCCAGTGGCAAGACAGGTGGCACCCCAAAGGCACCCCTTATTCCATTGCCTGTGGTTGGGGTTCCCTTTGAAAGGGTAGGGTTTGACATAGTTGGCCCCCTTGACCCTCCTACTGCTTCAGGCAATAGATTTATCTTGGTGGTAGTGGACCATGCCACAAGATATCCTGAAGCTATTCCTTTAAGGACCACTACAGCACCTGCAGTGGCAAAGGCCCTCCTGGGAATATTTTCCAGGGTGGGCTTCCCAAAGGAAGTAGTATCAGACAGGGGAAGCAATTTCATGTCTGCATACTTAAAGGCCATGTGGAAGGAGTGTGGTGTAACTTACAAGTTCACAACACCCTATCATCCACAAACAAATGGACTGGTGGAGAGATTTAATAAAACTCTCAAAGGCATGATTATGGGTCTCCCTGAAAAACTCCGCAGGAGATGGGATATCCTTCTACCATGCCTCCTTTTTGCCTACAGGGAGGTACCCCAGAAAGGAGTGGGCTTCAGCCCTTTTGAACTTCTTTTTGGACACCCTGTTAGGGGTCCACTCACACTTGTAAAGGAGGGTTGGGAACAACCTTTAAAAGCTCCTAAACAGGATATTGTGGATTATGTACTTGGCCTCAGATCAAGGATGGCTGAGTACATGAAAAAGGCCAGTAAAAACCTTCAGGCCAGCCAAGAGCTCCAAAAGCAATGGCATGATCAGAAGGCTGTTTTGGTTCAGTACCAACCAGGGCAGAAAGTGTGGGTCTTGGAGCCTGTGGCCCCAAGAGCACTCCAAGATAAATGGAGTGGTCCCCACACAATTGGTGAAAAGAAGGGAGAAGTCACCTATTTAGTTGACTTAGGCACTGCCAGGAGTCCCCTTAGGGTGCTCCATGTCAACCGCCTGAAACCCTACTATGACAGGGCTGATCTCACCCTGCTCATGGCAACTGATGAGGGACAGGAAGAAGACAGTGATCCTCTACCTGATCTCTTCTCTTCCACAGAACAAGATGCTCTTGTGGAAGGTGTAGTTTTGGCTGATTGTCTTACTGCTGAGCAGAAAGATAATTGCATAAATCTCCTAGATCAATTCTCTGAACTCTTCTCTACTGTGCCAGGTACCACTTCTTGGTGTGAGCACACTATAGATACTGGAGACAGTTTACCTGTCAAAAGTAAGATCTATAGGCAGCCTGACCATGTCAGGGACTGCATAAAGCAAGAGGTCCAGAAAATGTTAGAACTAGGAGTGGTTGAGCACTCTGACAGTCCATGGGCTTCTCCTGTGGTACTGGTACCAAAACCCCATTCCAAAGATGAAAAGAAGGAAATGCGGTTTTGTGTAGACTATAGAGGTCTCAACTTGGTAACCAAAACTGATGCTCACCCTATACCCAGGGCAGATGAGCTCATAGATACACTGGCATCTGCCAAGTATCTAAGCACTTTTGATTTGACTGCAGGGTATTGGCAGATCAAATTGTCAGAAGATGCTAAACCTAAGACTGCATTTTCTACCATTGGAGGACATTACCAGTTTACTGAAATGCCTTTTGGTTTGAAAAATGCACCTGCCACTTTTCAGAGGTTGGTGAACACAGTCCTGCAAGGGCTGGAAGCTTTCAGTGCAGCATATTTGGACGATATAGCTGTCTTTAGCTCCAGCTGGGATGATCACCTGGTCCACCTATGGAAAGTTTTGGAGGCCCTGCAAAAGGCAGGCCTCACTATCAAGGCTTCAAAGTGCCAGATAGGGCAGGGTAAGGTGGTTTATCTGGGACACCTTGTTGGTGGGGAACAGATTGCACCACTTCAGGGGAAAATCCAAACAATTATTGATTGGGTTCCCCCTACCACTCAGACTCAGGTGAGAGCCTTCCTAGGCCTCACTGGGTATTACAGGAGGTTCATTAAGAACTATGGCTCCATTGCAGCCCCTCTTAATGACCTCACATCCAAGAAAATGCCTAAAAAGGTATTATGGACAGCAAACTGTCAGAAAGCTTTTGAGGAGCTGAAGCAGGCCATGTGCTCTGCACCTGTCCTGAAAAGCCCTTGTTACTCTAAAAAATTCTATGTCCAAACTGATGCATCTGAATTAGGCGTAGGGGCAGTCCTATCACAACTTAATTCTGAGGGCCAGGATCAACCTGTTGCTTTTATTAGTAGGAGGTTGACCCCTAGAGAAAAGCGTTGGTCTGCCATTGAGAGGGAGGCCTTTGCTGTGGTCTGGGCACTGAAGAAGTTGAGGCCATACCTGTTTGGCACTCACTTCATTGTTCAGACAGACCACAAACCTCTACTTTGGCTAAAACAAATGAAAGGTGAAAATCCTAAATTGTTGAGGTGGTCCATATCCCTACAGGGAATGGACTATACAGTGGAACATAGACCTGGGAGTAGCCACTCCAATGCAGATGGACTCTCCAGATATTTCCACTTAGACAATGAAGACTCATCAGGTCATGGCTAGTATTATTGTCCTTCGTTTGGGGGGGGGTTGTGTAGGAAAGTACCATCTTGCCTGGCATGTTACCCCCATTTTTCACTGTATATATGTTGTTTTAGTTGTATGTGTCACTGGGACCCTGGTAACCCAGGGCCCCAGTGCTCATAAGTGTGCCTGAATGTGTTACCTGTGTAGTGACTAACTGTCTCACTGAGGCTCTGCTAATCAGAACCTCAGTGGTTATGCTCTCTCATTTCTTTCCAAATTGTCACTAACAGGCTAGTGACCATTTTTACCAATTTACATTGGCTTACTGGAACACCCTTATAATTCCCTAGTATATGGTACTGAGGTACCCAGGGTATTGGGGTTCCAGGAGATCCCTATGGGCTGCAGCATTTCTTTTGCCACCCATAGGGAGCTCTGACAATTCTTACACAGGCCTGCCACTGCAGCCTGAGTGAAATAACGTCCACGTTATTTCACAACCATTTTACACTGCACTTAAGTAACTTATAAGTCACCTATATGTCTAACCTTTACCTGGTAAAGGTTAGGTGCAAAGTTACTTAGTGTGAGGGCACCCTGGCACTAGCCAAGGTGCCCCCACATTGTTCAGAGCCAATTCCCTGAACTTTGTGAGTGCGGGGACACCATTACACGCGTGCACTACATATAGGTCACTACCTATATGTAGCTTCACAATGGTAACTCCGAATATGGCTATGTAACATGTCTATGATCATGGAATTGCCCCCTCTATGCCATCCTGGCATAGTTGGCACAATCCCATGATCCCAGTGGTCTGTAGCACAGACCCTGGTACTGCCAAACTGCCCTTCCTGGGGTTTCACTGCAGCTGCTGCTGCTGCCAACCCCTCAGACAGGCATCTGCCCTCCTGGGGTCCAGCCAGGCCTGGCCCAGGATGGCAGAACAAAGAACTTCCTCTGAGAGAGGGTGTGACACCCTCTCCCTTTGGAAAATGGTGTGAAGGCAGGGGAGGAGTAGCCTCCCCCAGCCTCTGGAAATGCTTTGTTGGGCACAGATGTGCCCAATTCTGCATAAGCCAGTCTACACCGGTTCAGGGGACCCCTTAGCCCTGCTCTGGCACGAAACTGGACAAAGGAAAGGGGAGTGACCACTCCCCTGACCTGCACCTCCCCTGGGAGGTGTCCAGAGCTCCTCCAGTGTGCTCCAGACCTCTGCCATCTTGGAAACAGAGGTGCTGCTGGCACACTGGACTGCTCTGAGTGGCCAGTGCCACCAGGTGACGTCAGAGACTCCTTCTGATAGGCTCCTTCAGGTGTTAGTAGCCTATCCTCTCTCCTAGGTAGCCAAACCCTCTTTTCTGGCTATTTAGGGTCTCTGTCTCTGGGGAAACTTTAGATAACGAATGCAAGAGCTCATCCGAGTTCCTCTGCATCTCTCTCTTCACCTTCTGCCAAGGAATCGACTGCTGACCGCGCTGGAAGCCTGCAAACCTGCAACATAGTAGCAAAGACGACTACTGCAACTCTGTAACGCTGATCCTGCCGCCTTCTCGACTGTTTTCCTGGTGGTGCATGCTGTGGGGGTAGTCTGCCTCCTCTCTGCACTAGAAGCTCCGAAGAAATCTCCCGTGGGTCGACGGAATCTTCCCCCTGCAACCGCAGGCACCAAAAAGCTGCATTACCGGTCCCTTGGGTCTCCTCTCAGCATGACGAGCGAGGTCCCTCGAATCCAGCGACTCTGTCCAAGTGACCCCCACAGTCCAGTGACTCTTCAGTCCAAGTTTGGTGGAGGTAAGTCCTTGCCTCACCTCGCTGGGCTGCATTGCTGGGAACCGCGACTTTTGCAGCTACTCCGGCCCCTGTGCACTTCCGGCGGAAATCCTTTGTGCACAGCCAAGCCTGGGTCCACGGCACTCTAACCTGCATTGCACGACTTTCTAAGTTGGTCTCCGGCGACGTGGGACTCCTTTGTGCGACTTCGGGTGAGCACTGTTTCATGTATCCTTGTAGTGCCTGTTTCTGGCACTTCTCCGGGTGCTACCTGCTGCTGAGAGGGCTCCTTGTCTTGCTCGACGTCCCCTCTCTCTCCTGGTCCAATTTGCGACCTCCTGGTCCCTCCAGGGCCACAGCAGCATCCAAAAATGCTAACCGCACGATTTGCAGCTAGCAAGGCTTGTTGGCGTTCTTTCGGCGGGAAAACACTTCTGCACAACTTTCCATGGCGAGAGAGATCCGTCCACCAAAGGGGAAGTCTCTAGCCCTTTTCGTTCCTGCAGAAACCTCAGCTTCTTCTGTCCAGTAGAAGCTTCTTTGCACCCGCAGCTGGCATTTCCTGGGCATTTGCCCATCTCCGACTTGCTTGTGACTTTTGGACTTGGTCTCCTTGTTCCACAGGTACCCTAGATTGGAAATCCACAGTTGTTGCATTGTTGGTTTGTGTCTTTCCTGCATTATTCCTCTAACACGACTTCTTTGTCCTTAGGGGAACTTTAGTGCACTTTGCACTCACTTTTCAGGGTCTTGGGGAGGGTTATTTTTCTAACTCTCACTATTTTCTAATAGTCCCAGCGACCCTCTACAAGGTCACATAGGTTTGGGGTCCATTCGTGGTTCACATTCCACTTTTGGAGTATATGGTTTGTGTTGCCCCTATCCCTCTGTTTCCCCATTGCATCCTATTGTAACTATACATTGTTTGCACTGTTTTCTAAGACTATACTGCATATTTTTGCTATTGTGTATATATATCTTGTGTATATTTCCTATCCTCTCACTGAGGGTACACTCTAAGATCCTTTGGCATATTGTCATAAAAATAAAGTACCTTTATTTTTAGTATAACTGTGTATTGTGTTTTCTTATGATATTGTGCATATGACACTAAGTGGTACTGTAGTAGCTTCACACGTCTCCTAGTTCAGCCTAAGCTGCTCTGCTAAGCTACCAATATCTATCAGCCTAAGCTGCTAGACACCCTATACACTAATAAGGGATAACTGGGCCTGGTGCAAGGTGCAAGTACCCCTTGGTACTCACTACAAGCCAGTCCAGCCTCCTACAGCCACTGCTTGTGTCCTTTCACTACTTACATTGATGGAACTACTGTTTTCTTTTGCTATCAGCACTCTGTGGAAGAGCACCTGTTTTCTTTCTATCTTACTGGATTGTGCTGCTTCCCACTCACACTCCTACCCCTTCACTCTTTGTGTTGCTGGCCCCCAGCCTGTCCATGGCTACTCCTGCTTTTCCCAAACCTGCTTTGTTTTAAAAAAATGTTTTTCCATCCCCTCTCCATCTCCTTTGTTGCTTTACCACCCTTCCCTGCTCATTGTTCTTCCATGCCGTGCTTCAATGTTCTGATCTCCCTCCTTCCTCGTTGCTACCATACCCCTCCTAGTCCCACTTTAAACTTTTATTTCTCTTTTCTGTTTTATTAGATGGCCTCTTAGTAGCAAATTGCTGTCGGCCCACTCCTTTCAGGATAATGCACTTTGGCACACTTTTTTATTTGCTAATTTGCTGCTGCAAGATGAAATCTGTTATCTTGGAGTGGTAACTCACAAGTACCAAACAAGCTGATTCAAAGCACCACGGCTGCCATGAGGGCGAAGGAGAGATACAATAGGAAAAATAAGTTTGCTCGCAGCCAAACGTATCGGCAAATGTGCAATTATCCATGGAACAAGGTCAATGGCCAAGGCAGTAACAAAAATGCCCCAAGGAGGGACAAACGTAAAGCATTTCCCAATGATAACAGGATTTTTGAAAGACAAACCCATGAACGAGTGATAGTGATCGGCATGCAGTGGGCATGGTTATAAGCCCACAGAGATTACAACACGTCAGAGCACTTGTGCGCTCGACCTGAAAAGGGCAGTCCAAGAGTCATAATGCATTCGCTTCCACTGGTGGTTACTCATTAATGCATATATGGCATTACATTAGGAATGCCATTTTTATTTGCTTTTGCTTTTGCCAATGCTGTTCAGCATTTTTGTCTTTTGCTGGCATTGGCAAAAATCATCTCCACAGCCAAATGGTCAGAAAAGGTCAGATGTATTAACTCTTCAAAGGCTTGTAACAAAATCTGATTGCCATTTGCATTTATTGATGCATATTCAGAATACACACTTCTTCTGTGTGGTGTGCTACTATGAATATAGGTTGGTTAGCTTTGTTATTACATTGGTATCGAGTGAGGAAAAGCATATACTATGTCACCTTACCCCACTGTGGGGTGCATTCAGTAATCATTTATGCCTACTGTGTCGTTCGTGGTAAGACCAGTGGAAGGTTTCTTTTTTTAAAGTTGTTAAAACTTTATTCAGTCGTGTAACTTCCAGAAGTATAGCTCTAACTTATGTTTACTTCTGCATGTTTAAATAGCCTTCTTTGTGTCTTCGGTTCCACATTCAGCACCATTAAGAGGGGATTTATTTACGTAGGTAGATTTTTCATTGAGCGAGTGTGTGCGGGGGGGAGGGATGGGGGGAGGGTGTGAGTTGAGAGAGAGAGGAAGAGAAATGTGCTTTTGCTATGCCTGAGCTTCTATGCGTTTGTTTTTGTGTTTTGCGTTAGTGTTTTGTAGGAGTATGTGTGTTTTAAGATCTTGTCTTTGGTGTGTTTTGGTGTGTTTAGATGCCGAATGAGAGAAACTCTGACGACAGAATTTGCAGTTTCCAATTACAAATCAGTAATTTAGCTCACAAGAAAACGAAGCAGGAGCACGCCAGGTTGTGTTTTTCAGTATCTGAGGCATGATTAACGGTACGCAGCGCCTGCTCACATGCGTGCACACATTTATCTCGATCCTGATGTGTGACATTTCCATGGTAACCGAGCACAAGCCTAAGTGTTGTGGTTGTAACGTTTGGCGGCACCTGTTAGTCTATTCTACTGCCAAAGACTCAGAGATCACAATTCTAGCTACATATTTGGAGCATTAAGTTTTTTTAGAATCACCTATCACGTACCAAATAACCGACTACTTATGGCTACAAAATTCTAAGATTTCATTAACAAGAAAAATATAATTAGAAAAAAACAGGAAATGTAAAATGTACGTTTTCTCTCTTTTTGAAGCTATGAATGCAACACAAAGGATGTCACAAACACACGACATAGAAATGCAATTATTCTACCTATTAACCGCACCTAACATGATTAAGAAAGCACTGTGTCTGAACCATTAATGCGAAATGTGTTGCAAAATGAAACATTTGATATTAGCTCCACCAGAAAACTTTGGGCTTAATTTAGAGTTTGGCAGACATGGACTCTTTCACTGATGTGTGGATACCTCACCCGCCGAATCACAAGTCTCAATTACCATAATGCTCTCCTAATACAGCGAATGGGGCATCTGCCATGTTTGCGACCGACTTCCTGCCCACCAAACTCTAAATAAGGCCCTTAGGTACAGTGTTTTTGACCTTTTCATCCTTCCTTGAGCCTTCTTTCATTTCATCAAATTTGCAGTACGTTGGTGCTTAGAAAGGCTGTCGGGAATGCCTCCTATTGATGCTATGTGACAGGCTCCTCGGAGTAGTTGTGAATTACACTGCAGCAGAGCCTGTTCCCTCATCTGATGGGTGGTGGCGTTTGTCACATTATCACTTCAGTTTTAACTCCATGTTTCTTTCTCTTGAACCTCCTCTGTCTGATGGGTTTTGCTGGATCAAACTGTCAGTTTGCCACCAAGCATGTTATAGACCTTAGTGCCCTTGCATCACTCTTTTTGTCCCTACTTTTCCGCACCCACGCTGTCTGCCCTGTCTTCCTACCCCTTGCGGCCCGCATACACCAACAGTAGATGGCGACTTGTATATTTGCCCCTTGCCCCCTTTTTGTTGTTACACCACATCTCCCGTCTCAGGAGAGGGGACAGTGAGTACACAAAATGACAAATATTATTATTGCTGTAAGTTATTTGAATTTTTGCAGGCGTTCCTGCATCAATACTCCGTGACTTGTGCATTATTCTGCGTGAAAACTCAATAAAAAGATTCAAACACAAAGTGTAAGTTTCTGACCGCTGTAATACGTGGTAAGACTTTTCAGGTTGTTGTGGCCCCAACCAAATGAGACTTCTGAACTGTGCACAGGACTACGAGTTGTGTTGTTCGTTTCATTGTGAACAAGTGTAGAACTTTCAATGGTGAGGGTTGTTTCTGTGGTTTAGATATGCTCACAGTACTTTGTCTTGTTGTCCTCCTGAATGGAGACAACATGAGGGTAGAACATGGCATTATTGTCGTAATCTGTTTGTGGTATCTGTAACCACTTGCACAGCACATGCGGCTTAGTCGTACCTGAGTTCCAATGGATTGTTTGTTCAAGTCGATGGGTGATCTGACGGGCTTTGGTCTGGTGATCACCCATAGGAAAGTGGTGATTCCAATTGTGAAGATCCCAATCAGGCCAGGCGTCGGCAGCGGAGAGAATAGGAACTCCAAAATCCCAATCATTGTACGTGGTGAGCAGCGGGCTGTTGGACCTGAAGAAAAGAGAACCAGATTACTATTTCCACTGAACAGAAATACACATAAGACACTACAGTGGACACATAATTGTTGCTAACAAAATAAAAGCATGATTTACTTCTCACTCCAGGCTGGTCACATGGTGCTACATAATTGCCCAGAGTTAAAGTCCAGACCAACCCTCTAAGGAAAGCGACAACCCACAGGTGGTACTTGAATAGGTGCATGCTAATGGTCAACTAGAAGATTTGCAAGACACACACCAACACCACAGCTCCTGAATCTTCTTCCATTCACTGATCCTCCAGCCCTACTAATAACAAACTCTTACAGCCCTCCAAGTATTCAACAGTAACCGCTTGCCTAAGGAACACCCAACACCTGCCGTGACCATTCTTACAGAACATCCGTCAGGTAGAATTCATACACACCATGTGATGACTCCCTTAGCATTAAGCAGAGTGGTTATAGGTTAATGCTCAGCAGTGAAAAAGAGCCTGCCATTCAGTAACATCAAGTGATCAAAATCACATGGGGAGGAAAAGGGGCATTTATAGGACCTCTGGATTCTGTTAAATATGTAAAAAATGCCACAGCACAACTTTTGACCCTGTTGAGGAGCCAGCCATTGTTGGATGTTTTTTAACATAGTCTTTAATGAAATTATAACACTGCTTAATCTCGATCAACTGTGATTGATAACACGCACACCAAACTATTTAATAAAACTACCAACTGCTAAAGGTATGTAATTTGTTTAAATTACTTGGTATTCAAAGGAGTTAACAGTACGTATTAGCATAAATTACTTCAACCAATTGGTAACCTTTCTGACCTCAAATGCTGCCCCTACCACTCTCTAAATAAATGTCTCTCTGTAGACATATCCTTGTCCCATTGCCTACTTTAACTACGACATACATTGCTGTACTCAAACATGTTGTGCAGACCTGGAGACTTATAGTGCTACCTCTAGTTGAGAGCCTGAGGAACACAGAAAGATGAGAGAAGAGGAAGTCTACAGTTTTGATACAAACCGTGACTGAGCTATCACAAGACCAAAATAGTCTGACCCAAAAGATTACATTGATTTCTGAGAGGAATCCTGACTCAAAGTTCGTATGGTTCTCAGACTCCAGCCAACTTTTCTGAGTTCTCACAACTGCTCTTTGAGGTCAAGAAGTACAGATGCAGTTACACTGGTCACTGGAATATTTCCAGGCAGGCACAAGCTGTTTTTGTTCCAGGACCCTCTACAGCTTTCAGCACCAGAAGGAAGTTTCCACAGTGAAATTTCCAGTTGCAACTAGTCCTTTGGAATTCTTCCTGGGCTGCATTACACAAAGGGTGTACTTTCTCTGTTTTCGCTATGGTGAACCTTGCATGAGGTGCTCTGTGTCGAAAATTTGGAAAGTGCACCCCGTTATGCTGAATATGCTGTCCTCAGGGCAGCAGGGGCGTAGCTTCTGGGGGGGGGGGGGGGGGGGTGGCGGTGTTTGGTGTATTACACCCCCCTAATAAATGTATTTTCTAGAAAATAGTTGGGTATAGGTGCTTTCAGTCGGGTATAGTGAGGTTTCTGTAGGATTTAACAAGGAATTTTTACATAGACAAAAACGCACACACACACTTTTAATCCCTGCTTTGAAAGTCTTCAAAAAGTTGGTTATTTTACAAAATATTGTATATGCCCTCCCTTAGTAACATTACAATCTACAATAGTGTCCCTTTCCACTACCCCTTTAGCTCCTCTCATGTGCCCTGCTTGTCATATAATATATTTTGACATTATATGCCAGCGTGATTGTTGGAAAATCTGAGGCTCACCACCCCCCAAATCTTATTGATCAAGCTATGCCCCTGCAGGGTAGCCGCAAATCTGCGCTGCCAGGTGGGCCACACATTCAAGTGAAATGCAGAACGATTGCTTCAGTCAGCTGTTCTGTGGTCCACTATGCAGGTGGCACCTGCCTCCACTTTCAAGAGCGGAGAGAGATCCCTTTGCAGGGAGTGACTGCAACCGCCTGCAGGTGAATGTCATCGGGCCCATGGGACCCTTTTCGTCCCCTTCACAGGGCTGTTCTTTGGGGAGCACTGACAGTGCGCCATCTTTTTGTGATGCACTGTCAGTGTACCTCCTGTTGGCTTTGCTGCCTTGTGCCCACATCTATGATACACAGCGGGCACAGAGGAAAATAGATTCCCTCATTTGCATGGGGCCACATCCACACATAAATGAGGGAATCCCTTCTCTAGATAGCGCTGGTGTCACGATTACATAAGGGGCTGCACAAATGTCTGTGACTCCTTCCGCAATGCTGCAGACAAAGCAGGTGCACACCCACATTGCAACCCTGGCATTTAGTGTAATATGGCCCCAGGAAGACAACCTGGAAAAACATGTTTTGGGACTCACAAGGCTTCTTTCCTTTTGAAACTCTAACTTAGTCTTGGAAACACTCCACTAGCCCATATTGAAGCCTGGAATGAGACAAAACTAATCAAAAGTGAAATGTGAATCAGGTCTGGGCATTCAGTTGCAATTCACATCTAGGACAGGAGTGAAACCCAGCTGCACGACTACAAAGATACGTGAATCGGGTTTGATTTGTAAATCACAAAATTTGATTCTCTTATGTCACAAACTGGTTTCTTTTTGTCAGGAATTGTTTCTTTTTAATTTCAAGTTGATCTATTTTTATCATGAACCAATTCATTTGTTGTTGAAAACTGTGTTTTGTCACGCATTTTTTGAAAAAACGGTTTTACAAACAGAAGCTTTGCACTGAGGTTATGTTAGTCGGTCCTTTGAAGCTTCAAACCTCTGGCCTGCAAGTTTCATGGGATGCCAACGATAAGCATGCACATTCCTGAGCGACCTACTGGTGTCCTCCTTACACAGTCGGTTTCCATCTTAACTACTGCAGCGTCCTTCAGTCATTAAGGATCAGGCCACATACACCGTAATACATTTTTTAACATTATTTGTCTTCGATGTCTTTCGCGGAAAATGAGTCCGACTCTCCAAAAAAGAACAGGAGGAAATTGAGGGCTGGAGCTGATAGATGTTCACGATGTGTTTTAAGTGGTTAGATGTGGTCGGCTATGGTCTGTCCTTAATGCTTTTTTAATGAATCGTAACGTATATTTTTTCTGATTTTGGCTTTAATAAAATGATACGAATAATGTAACATACAAACATTATATTCCGCTTAAGGCCCTCTGCAGCCAACCAGAGATGCCCAGGCCCCAGCTGGACAGTATCCATGCACCACACACATCATTACTTGCCATTCAGTGCTCTCAGAATTCAAGAAGTAAATTTTCTAAAATGATATTCCATTTGTTTGATCCTTATGCTCCACGTACAGTAGGATTTAATTCTTTCAATCGTTGTTTTTTTTTAAATGTTTATAGTTTTGATCAGCTCCATGCATTTTAAAAAAAGAATAATAATATAAAAACATACTAAACTCACACTCATCTATTTTTTATTCGCTTTTGCAAATCCATATGTCTTGCACTCAATCAGATTTCAATTTAAACTTAACCTGGATATGCATTATCAGGTGTTGGTAGGCAGGGAAGGGGGCTGTTGTCTCTGTAGTTTACATTAACTCTATGTATTTTTAAAAGCTGAGGCTTGCATTTTTAGCTGACTATTTGAAGAGATGGAATTCTTTCGGCATCATTTTTCTCTCAAGAGTTTTTATTTATTTATTTTTATTTATTTTGTTGTCGTTATACAAGGTGAGAATTGTAACCCCTGCCTCTTGAACGGACCCTCTCATCGCTTCCTAAACTGGAGTCAGCTGACTCAGTCATAACTCTGTGCCCTGCAGCCCCCGGATCGCAGGGGGGGGGTGATGGGCTTCAGGGGCCCACAATCCTTCAGAGGGGACCCGATTCAGCTCAAGGACAATGAATATCTGTGAGTTATAGAAGACTCGGGGGCCCCGTTTCATATTCAGTAGGGGGGCCTGCCATTTTGCGTTCCACAACTGGACTGAGGGGCTCCACGAGTCTGACTTTAATGTGCTGCACTCTGCATTCACACAAGCCCACCTCTCACAATACATTCACTGAAGCACACCTCTCACACTCCACTCACACATAAAGACCGCTCAACTTGCACTCACAGGCACGACTTTCATCTTTTATACAAGCATACCCCTCTTCAACTTATACAAACACACCACTCGTTTTGCACTCAAGCGGACACATTGCTCACCCTGCATTCACACAGACACAAATGACTGTTCACTCACAACTCTTCCTGCGATGATACAAACACTGGCACAGGCACGCTGCTCACTGCTTTATTTAAACAGGCATGCTACTCACAAAGAAACACCACTCATCCTGCGCTCACAAAGATACACCACTCCTCCTGCAATCACAAAGATACACCACTCATCCTGCACTCACAAAGATACACCACTCATCCTACACTCACAAAGAAACACCACTCATCCTGCACTCACAAAGATACACCACTCATCCTGCACTCACAAAGATACACCACTCACCCTGCACTCACAAAGAAACACCACTCATCCTGCACTCACAAATACACCACTCATCCTGCACTCACAAATACACCACTCATCCTGCACTCACAAAGATACACCACTCATCCTGCACTCACAAAGAAACACCACTCATCCTGCACACACAAAGATACACCACTCATCCTGCACTAGTAAATGCACACCGCAGACACTAATTCAGGCACACTACTAAGCCCAGCTCACACTTCATTCACAAATGCATACCTCTTAACCTGCATTCATGCAGGCACACCGTTCCCTTGCCCTCGCACATGCACATGGTGGGTGCCACTTATCTGAGGTTGCTGCCATCTTGTGGGAAGCACGAAGAGAAGGGGTGTAGAAAATTAAAGGTTAATTTTTGCTAGTCAATACTTGAGCTCATGATCTGCAGGGGCACCAACTGTCACCGGAGAGTGCATTACTTAGATGAGGAATTTTGTTGTGTTGCCTTCTCTGAAGACTACAGTTAGTGGTCCCATTTCAATCAGCTGCAAACAACTTTAATTTCCATAATCTCCCTTTGACTGTATGTAAACTGTAGGTAGATCTTACTCTCGGTTGGTGGTTTAGAATGTCACAGTGGTACACTCCTTCAACCTGAAACACTCAATGTAGATATACACACCAATTACTAGACATATGCAACCATTTTTTAAGCAGGGATGTAGCTTAGTTTGTGAGATTCACGAGGTATAAATCTCAATTCTCCCAACTAAAAAAGCGATGGGCTGCAGGGTAGAGTGGTGATATGACCAAGGTTAGGGATGAACTGCTCACATGAGGAACAGGGTCGGTACTGATTTGCATTGGGCCGACTTCTGTCTAGAGTGGTATAGCAGGCGAAAACCAGTGAACTGGAATTAGGGGTGCGTGGAATTTGTGTAATTTGCTTTCATGTAATTATGTGACATTTCACATAATTACATGAAATGTAAGTCTGTAATTTTGAGCTATATTTTACCATGAAATGCTTCCTATCATTATTTTTTGGTGGGAGAATTAATTTATAGTGGAGCACCACAAGCAACAGCCACTTTTGTTCTGTTGGTAGTGAGCATTTGAAGTGAATTTTTACCACAAATTGTACCATTTGCTGTAAATTGTGTTACCTCAAATGGCACATAATTGTGCAAAGTTCCTTAATAGCATAATTTTGCAAAATGAGAGTAACACAAAATCACCCAAATTATGCCAGCCTAAAACAGATTTCATCTGGACCTTATGAGAATACTACACCAAGTAATTGCCAGTGGTTAGACTATTTCTAAGCATTTGTCCCATCAACATTTGGTTGCCTGATTACCAGTAGTTTGTCAGCAAACCTGAGGATGACACAGTTTCCAAGCCTACTACTGTAAAGGTTTGAGCATTCCAAAAAGTAGTGAATTTGCACCCATTCTGTTGGAAAGTTGACCAGAGTAACACAAATTAGCACTATGTGCAACTTTGTGTCACGGGGCATGTGATGGGTGATACATGTTTTTTCCCATGCAACAACTGTGGGATTAGATGCAAATCCCTATCTACTAACATTGGTAGACAGGGATTTGTGCGAAACACTTACACCTCTCCAAAGCAGTTTTAATACTCGGCACATTTTTCCAGCTTTACAAGTGTGCTCCACTTTATAGCACACATACAAAATGGGAAAAGTATTAAATCATAGTTTCTGTGCTGAAAGGGTTTCTTTCCAGTGCAAAACCTCTGCTTCACCTAAGGCATACTCCCTAGCAATACATAGCCAAAAGAGCACGAGTGCAAGGGGAGGGAAAACCAGTGTCATATCTAAGCAGATATGATGTTGTTTTTCTCTCTACCTTTGATGCTATACAGTGCAGCAAATTTGGTTACTATAGTGTGTTGCACAAAATGTTAGTAAATATGCCACAAAAGGATTACAGTGTCAGCACTTTAAACATGACCTTGGCTCACAAACTTTAGTGGTGTGAAGGCAGCAATTGTGGTGGCGGCTCCTTTCACAAAGAGAGATCCCCATGAAGTAGGCAGGATCTTTAAGTATGACAGGGGCACCCCGGTGTGCACCTGTGCTCCCAGCATAGCGGTAGCCCACTCACCAATGTCTAAATAAAGCTGTAAGTTTCCAGATTCTAGTGGCAGGCAGGTGCTCAAACCCAACTGGTCATGTCAAAAGAGTCATTAACCTTCGAGGGTATGTGAGGGCATATGTGCTGAAGGAGAGGTGTTGGGGATGCTGTAGCACCCCCAGAAATAAACATGGAGTTCGGAAGGTGAATGAGCAACAAAGATGCCTTTACATTTTGTGTTATCTTGTCACATTTGCTGTATGTTCAAAGACAAGGGTCAAATGTCAGTCTATGATGTCTGATGAAATGCTGGTTATTCAGAAATTGTAGGATAGCTCTATTTCTCTGACTGTAAAGTGAGAGGATTTTGTAAAGTGATCTATGTGGCAATCCTACTGGCATACAGGAAACAAACGAAAAGTCTGTAGGATGCCAGTTTTTTTCTAATACACTTTTACATTTCAGTAAATGAACTATACATATATTTCAAATTATATCAGCAATTAGGAAAACACAAATGGAGCACTTTTTTGTGAGTCTGAAGTATGATGGAAACAAAGATTTTAGTTAGTTCAAATCAAAACTAGACACTTTACTTAGTAATGCACAAATGATAAATATTCACTGAAACACAAAATCTATACATTATCATTTTTGCCTTATAACGTTTTACTAGTAAAAACTGCATATAAATGAGAATTTAGTGACCAGTTGAATGGAAAATGTGCTGTCTGTAAATGACAATGCACTACCTTACCAATCTTCCAAATTGCACCACCAACTACATACCACACCCTTACCACTCTCCTGCTGAATTTGTTTGGCACAATTGCTACACTTGTTTTTTCTGTGACACTTGGATTTTTCACAGCCCCCATGACTTCAGTGATATAACGTTTATAGCTGCACCCCTAGTCTGAAAATTGTTCCAGCACCGCTGAGTGAGGGTCCTTCTGGTTTCCTCCTCTGCCACAGCAGCTGCTTTACCACTGCGCTCTGGAAGTCGTCCAATGGTTGCAAATGGGCGAGACCTGTCCCTGGAGGGGGTGTTTGCCAGTCGGACGAGAAACAGACCCTGTTCAGCACTGCTTGTGTTGTCAACAGTGCTTGTTGAGCAGCAGCACAGAAGCTTATTATCATTCTTAAGTCAATTAAACATGCTGTGAGGTGTCGCCACTGTGTTCTCACATATCAATTAGCAAGAGGGGTACATATGGATAAGCCCAAACACGACTGGAGATTCAGAAACACAGCATAATGAGAATGCATCATACAGATCACACATCACTATTCCCTACCCCAATTATAAAAACAAATCTCATTAGTTCTTACAAGGTGCTGTTCCTTTGGATGCTACCTGCGGCTTGTTGGTTTGCAAGTAGCAGCAGGTATGAGAGTAAAGCTCCTGCTTGCACCTGAATACGTTTCAAAGACCTGAACAGAATCAGGGGGGTAACCTTTAATTACTTTTGCACACTCTGCTATCCAAATACAGTCTGTGAAATTCATTATGTTTTAAAAATATACTTTAAAGAGGCTCCTATATTGTTTGTCCGATCGCTGCTACGTGTTCATGATAGCTAAGGCTAAATTGTAGTATTTCATTGCTTGCATTTATATTGTAAGTCTGTAGAATCTGTATATATATATATGCATATATATGTATATAGCTATAGATATTTCAGCAGAGTTTCCATGTTTAAATAGAAAGAGTGGTTTTTGGCTTAGTAATAAATTTGGAGCTGTTTAACAAATTTGCCTGAACCTTTCCACAAAAAACGTAATCCATCCCTTAGCTCCTTTTTGTAAAGTTTGGAGAATGCCATATAGCAAGGCCAAGAAACAGGGGTTGGTTCCCAAAATATTGATTTCCCAGGTTAATTCCTACAGGAAAACGTCTGTTGCAGAAAAAACACGACTGAATGGAATTACTAAGAATTATATGTAGCATAAACTTAATTGGAATAAATATTACAGCATAGAACAACAGGGCATTCCATGTCAGTCACTAGCTCTCTGTACAGTAAGTGCCAACATTTTGGTTGTATAAATCTGCCTGCATAGTAATTCACTTCAGTGCTAAGGCTGGTAGGCAATCCATTATTGTGCTTTAATTTCATGTTTTTGTTTCATTTTTTCGAGGTGTCATTTTCAGGCATTTCTTTGAAAACACATGCACGCCGCCTTTAGATAGTGCCATAATTACTTTTGATTTCTTTTACACTTTTCTTATCGTTTGCATATGTTTCTAAAAAAACACAATTGCAGGTGTGCCAAGGTCAAACATATTGCCTTTGCCCGCGCTTATTTTTAAGTGTTGTCAGGTTGTCACAAAGGCTTATCTCGAGAAACAGCTGGTGGGAAAAGGTTCCAATATCCAGTGCAAACCTTAGCTGTGCAGAAGGATATATAATGCAAGCCAATAACTTGAAATGGATGCAATTGTCCTGATTCTTCCGCGGTTTCCTACTGTGGCTGTAAAGCAACCCCTTTGATAAGAATGCAAAAAAGGAGCACGTCTATTTTAATTGCTAAATTAGAGTTCACATACTTGAGTCTACAATTCTTTGCTAGCCGGTGTATTACTTTTAAACTTTCATTCCTAAGAGCTAATTTTCAGTTTTGGATTTAGGGGTCCATTAGCTCCCCTAAGGGTAACCAAATGTATCAGCATTTCATTAGTCGTGTACACATGTGCACTAACTTTTCATTCTGTTTACACAAAAAGAAAATATGCTCGCCACACAGTCCACCACGTCTTTTTTAGGAATATTCTAGTGGTCCTCATGTCGATGGCTAAACTGAGCGTGAGAGTCAAGGTGACTAAGCAGAGATCGTTACCTTTATGTGTCGCCATGTGATTGGTTGATTGCCAAGGGGATGACGTATGGCTCGACGTAGGTGCAGGGCTTAGGCAGTTGTCTACTTTTAATAGGGTGATTTGTGGCATAGAGCTCCAGCTGGTGTACCTCAGAAGGCTAAGACCTCAGATGAGAGCAAGAGCACTTATAGTTACAAGAAAGAAAGATATGCATATCTTAAAAATGACGTTTATTCTGGAAGTAATGCTTTTCTAGAGCTTGGAGTCATTGTTGGGTGGTGGTCTGTGACGCTATCTTCCAGATGCAGACAGATGGCATTGAGCAGATGATGTACACATCTGGCATTCACTTATTCAGTTTGAAAACATGGAGGGGGAGAGCTCTGCTGGAACTGAACATTGCAAGTTCATCTTTGCAGAGATGGTTAACCACTGCTAGACCCCTTCCCTCTCTCACTCCTAAAGCCCAATCCTCTGAATAGGAAGCACGGCCTCCCTCCTTCGATCGCACAATAGTTATACGAAACAGATTTTCAAAATACAAAAGTCCAAAACACCTACTTGTCAATGCTGCGGCTTCTCTCTGACACTACAGGAGAACAACTACATGGAAATTCTTGTAACTGTCCTCTCTCCAAACCAATCTTTCACCTATTATTCTGTGTCTTATAGCCAGTGGAGTCAAGAAGTTCTACTCCAGATTCAAAGGGCATTTCCCATAAATGCCAAGAAAATACAGCTGGCCTGAAACTGCCATCAGAAGCGGGTGAGACTGCACCTAGGACGCGCCCTCGACCCAAAGGTGCCGGGTCAGAGAGTGGTTGAAAATGATGTACACTTAAGGTACACTTAGACAGACAGAAAGAGGAGGCGAAGAGAGTGAGAAAGAAGGAGGCTGAGAGGGACACAGAGGAGCAGATGGATACAGAGGTGCAAAGAGATGGAGATTCATAGACAGATATAGACATACGGACTGATAGATAGATAGATAGATAGATAGATAGATAGATAGATAGATAGATAGATAGATAGATAGATAGATGGATAGATGTCAGTGGTTCGCTGCTTCTCTCTACTTCTCGTTCTCACTGTTTTTGTGGGTCAATATGCCTCCCTGTCTTTCTGTGTTACCCTGTCTTTCTCTCGTCCAGTATTTCTTTTTCTATCACTCCCTTTCAACCTCTGTCTCTTTTTGTCTTTATCGCTTTCTCTCTCCCTTTCACTGTCTATGCATGTCACTCTCTCCCACACCCTCTCCATGTCTTTGCTATTTCCCACTCAGCCTCTTCTCTCTGCCAATCTCCCTATCTCTCTCTGTTTTCTCTCTCTATCCCTCCTACCTTGTCCGCCTTTCTGTCTGTCCCTGTTTTTGATTTATCTTGTATTATCTCCCTTGCTCTTTCTCTCCCCCTCTTTCTCTTCTCTACTTGTCTGTATCTGTCTTTCCGTCTCTCTCTCTCTCTCAGTAGGTTTTCTCTGCCTCTCCATGTCTTCCTATGTCTGTTCCTGTCTTTCTTTCTCTTTCCATGTCTATCTCACCCGTGCCTCTCCCTATGTCTAGCGTTCTCTCTTTTTCTCTCTTTTGTCATCTTTCTAAACTTGCCATTCTATATGCTATCTCTCTCTGTCTCTTCCTACTTGTCTTCCCCCCTCTCATTCTCTGTTTTCTTTAACTTTGTCTCTCCCTGCAAGGGAGTGGAGAGGAAAGGCAGATCTGTCCACATAAGTTTCACTGCACTCTATGGACACAGTGGCAACTAAGAAAGGCTGCCGGATTTTGTAAAGGGTCTTGAAGGACTCCACAAGGGATGAAAGGGCATCCGGAGCACCTGGAGACTACCTCCACCAAGGGCTTTCAAGCCCCTCACAAGCTCAAGTACACCAGATTATCAGGGCCAGCAACTGTTCAGTCTGCTGCAGGACACCTGAGGATGGGCGTAACTCATGTCCTTGTAGCCCCTGTGGTGAAGGGGGCCACATTCTACAGGAGCCCCATTCAGCTCAAAGTGCCTGAATACCTGCGAGATATGAGGAACTAAGGGGCCCTTCACATTCTTCAAGGTGGTCCCATCATTTTGTTACATCACTGCATTTGAGGTAACTTTGGCTCTGCCCCAGGAAGCACCCCTGTGCAGTAGTGACCCAAGAAATTCTTGGCTCCCACCTGGCCCATTACTCACCCCTCGCCCCCTCCCTCCACTTCCTTCCATAGTCATCAGCATTCGTACCACCCACTGATGAGGAAGAGGGAATGCACAGGCCGTGCAACGGACTTTCTTTACTTTCTGTGACAGACTTTCCATATTTTCAAGCCCATCACAGATGCGAGGTTCTCTCAAAATGGATGTCTATGGGCAAAGAGCACTTACGAACCTAGGCCCTCATTTACAAGGACATTGCGCCACCGTAACGTCACTTTTACTAAAGTTATGGTGACGCAATGCCCTGCCCCATATTTACAAATCGGCGTTAAGCCACGTTTTGTGTCTTAATGCCGCTTTGTAAATACGGCCCCTTTACAAGCATCACTTTGCGTGAAAAGGGCATGCAATGGGTGTTGCGGTGGGTGTTCCACTGCAACACTCATTGCATTTTGACGCTGCCGCAGATTTACGATGATTTGTAAACTTAAGGCAGTGCCAAAAACTAATGCCACCGCAAGGGTGGTTTTAGCATGATGCAAAGAGGAGAAATACTTTTATTTCTCCTTGTTTGTGCTTTTCCTATGTGTGCTGTGTTCTGCATTACTCATAGGAAGAGCAGAACGCCATTAATTATTGCTCATGTGCAGGAAGGTGGCCCTTACTGCACATAAACAATCATTAAATAATGACGATTTGCTACTTCTATGTGTGTTGCATTGTGCAACACACATAGGCCTAGCAAATCACCATTATTGATTGTTTATGTGCAGGGAGGGATACCTTCCTGCAGATAAACAGTCAGTCCCTGCAATGCAGGGACCCTTGCACTATGGTGCAAGATTGCATACGTTGGCACTAGGCAGCTAATTTTAGTGCCAGCGCCAGAAAAACACAGGGGTGAGCGGCATTGTATTAAATACTACACATCCTTGCGTTTCTGAAGTGACGGAACGCGGCACTGCCAAATTTGGTGCAGCGCCGCGCCACTTCCTAGTAAATGAGACCCCTAGTGTGGCTTTATGTGATGCAGTCAGAAGCTGCATTTATTCACCAGTGAGTGAAATGTAGGAAACTGACTGCATGCTACCTTTGCTGATTCTGCAATAAAGAACGTCACACGCAGCTTGCTGTCTCCCCTGTCCAAGCGTGAAGGGTGAGGCTATGTTCGAAGCAAAATCTTTTTTTGTTTCTTTCCTTAGTGCATAAACTAAATAGTGCGAATCATTTTTGGGACATATACATATAACGAGGCCCCTCATCCAGCGCTCTGGGCTAAATTACTCCTTAAGCATTATACCTAGTGCATTTTTCTTCTTTTATCAGTGAACATTTTATTTCTTTGTGGTGTTTGGTAATTGTTGTGCGTAGATCGAATGTGGAAGGTTGACATTCGATCTACGAGACAGGGGTTTTGGGAGGTGGCGGCTGGAATGAAAGCAGTCGGGGTGAACGGAGCGGTTCCGACATTGCTCCTGTAATGTACCCGCATCATCTAAGAATAAAATGATTACCTGTTACTGCCGGTCTCCGTCTTTACAGTGGCGATGAGGCGGGCAGGAGCGATGTCGGAGGTGAGGATCGTGCTTTTATTTTCGGCGATTTTCTGGCTGCTGGTGCTTTCATAACTTGAGGGGCGGCGCATTAAGTACCTCTTGATGTCCAATGGTGATTTTCTGGCTGCTGGAGTTTCCATAACTTGAGGGGTGGCGCATTAAGTACCTCTTGATGTCCTGTATTGGCAAGATTCCTGTTTCGGGAAAAATATCTGCAACTACGCCAGGAATTATGGGTTGGAGTGTGCCCAAATTACTCTAGAGAGTGAACAACACCGTTGAGGCAGCCATTTTGAAGTGGTTTGGAGATCTTTTTAATCTTTATTGAGGAACACAGTGATAGGCACACCTGTGTGCCTACAAATAGCAAATTAGCAGCCATCTTTAAGGAGTAGATCTCGTGCATGCAAATATTGTCTACAATTACAAGGAACTAGGCACGTTTAATTTGGAATACGGTGATAGGCACACCTTGTTCTTATAATTACAAAAAGAACCTTTGTCTATACATTTGACTTGTTGGATGTGCCGGAATTTATTGTGACTGGACTCTGTTCTTAAAAAAAAAAAAAAAAAAATGAAAAACTATATTGTTCAACTGCATTCAGTGATTATTGATATAGGACATTGTTAATTACAGAATGTCTAGTATTCAACCTCCACCATTTTTTTTGAATGAACCAGGAGATCCGACCATTCAGTGGGAATTGTGGTTGGATTTATTTGAGGCATATGTTGATGTGTTGGAAGAGGGCGAATGTTCACCTGATAGGCACCTGTCATTGCTTAAACATCGTTTGGGCGCTGTAGGGTTAAGGGAATTTTAAAATGTACCACCTATAGATAATGTGCATGGGGTAGATGTGTATAAATGTGCTTTACAACAGTTACAGGATAGGTATGGCCGGAAAATAAATGAAGTCATGGAAAGATACAAATTTTATTCCAGGGAACAGAAGGCTGATGAGTCCATTGACCAGTATATGGCAATGTTAAGAGGCTTAGCGGTTACGTGTGCTTTTGACAATATGACATATGACCAAGCTTTGAGGGACCAATTATTAATGAAGACTAAATCTAAAAAAATACAGGAGAAACTTTGGTCTTCTGGGGAAATATCTTTAAAAATGGCTGTTGAAGTGGCGAGGAGCATTGAGATTACCGAAGATTGCATACAAACTATGAGGAGGGAAGTTAAAGATTGTGACAATGTTTGTACTGTAAGTAAAAACAGGGAATGCATGGACAAAAAGAAAAAAATAGTTGCCCGGGCTGGTAGTGGGGACAACAAATCTGGGGATAACAAGTCTAGCATGTACAACAATACTAAAGTGTGCTTTAGATGTGGCGCCAGTTCGCATTTTGCAAATTTTAATGGTTGTCCGGCGATTGTGAAAAATTGCAGTGCATGTAAAAAAAAGGGACATTTTGCACGCGTCTGCAGAAGTTTTGAAAAAAAAGTGAGTTGTGTTGTGGAGAATGTGGATGATGATGAGGTTGAGGGAGGAATTCAGAATTTGGTACTAAGCATTCAAGAGCGTAACATTAAGGGAAAAGAGCTTCAATTTCCAAAGTGTTATATAAATATTGAGGGTGCACGAGTGGAAGTTATGGTGGACTCGTGTGCATGGTACACTATAATAGGCAAGTCTCTATTTAATCAGTTGTGGCCTGGAAGGAGTTTACAAAAAACAAAAAACAGTCCTTGTAGTTATTCTGGTCATAAAATTGCTATTGTAGGAAAAATACAGGCAGAAATCGAATATGCTGGAAATAAGTGTTCAGGTGAAGTTCTTGTGGCAGAAGGAGGGGCAACTATTCTGGGTTGGCCACATATATGTCAATTGGGGTTGAGGGTGGACCCTAATGCTACTCCGCCAGTGTACATTGTGTGTATGGATACGTCGCAGAATGATTTGTATCGTGATATAAAGGTTGAGTCCGCCCAGGTGGCACTGTCCTACCTGGGTGGGTCTAGGTGGTCAAATGATGAAGCATGACACTATATAGTGTGTGAGACCACCTAGTCCGTAAAAGGAAATCCCCTTTTTTCCCACCCCCCGTTGTTCCTCTCGGAATATGCACTCGGCAATTTCCAACTGACATTCCACTGACTTTACCCTTCCAAATAGGAATACATACAACCTAGGGCTACGCCAATATCCGCGACGTCCTCTTTTAGAGAACCCCGTACTTTCGTGTGTATTTTGAATTATAGGGAGCTAAGTACGAAGTGTTCCTCCATATTTATCCCCCCTACTCCCTCTTCCTCTCTCCATGTGTAATGATCGTGATATAAAGGGACTATTTCCTACCGTGTTTAGTGGTTGTTTGGGAAGTATGAACATTTTTAAACATACAATTGTATTAAAGGAGAATGCTGTTCCTATAAGGCAGAAGTTGAGGAATGTTCCCTTGAATTATAGAGAAAAATTGAAGGAGATGTTAAAGGATTTGTGTGATAATGATATTATTGAACCAATTGAGTGCTCCGATTGGGTTTCTCCGATTGTAATTTCGGTAAAATCCAGTGGGGACCTCAGGTTGTGTGTTGACCTGCGGGCACTCAATGATGAAATTTGGATAGATGCATTTCCGTTACCAAATTTGCAGGAATTGATGTCGTCTATTGGAGATGCTACTGTATTTTCAACCATCGACTTGGCGAGTGCGTATCACCAGATACATTTAAGTCCTGAGTCTAAACATTGTACAGCTTTTATTACACCGGAAGGGATGTTCCAGTACAAAAGGATGCCGTTTGGATTGGCTAGTGCGTCTGCAGTTTTCCAGAGGGAATTGTCCAAAATACTTTCGAATGTTAAGGGGGCAAAGGTATTCCAGGATGACATTTTAGTATATGGTCGCGACAGAATTGAGCATGACCGGAACTTAAAAGCAGTATTGCAAGCACTGAGTGACTATGGATTAACTGCTAAGGATCAAAAGTGCAAATTTGGAGAGAGCCACGTGGAATATTTAGGTCATATCATTTCTAAGGATGGTATTCGATCTAAGGTTAGTCACATCAAAGCTATTAGTGAGGCTCCAGAACCAAGGTGCAAGGAACAATTGTTATCATTTTTAGGCCTAGCAGAGTTTTATTCTCGCTTTGTGGAAAACTTTGCATCCAAGGTGGAGAACCTCCGTGCCTTGCTGAGGAAAAATGCGACGTTCTGCTGGACAGAGATACATTCCAAGGAGTTTTCGACTATAAAGGAAGAAATTGTCAATGCATCTTGTCTCAAATCGTTTGATGAAACTGCTGAATGTACTATAGCAGTAGATGCTTCCGCATATGGTATTGGTGCGGTTTTGTCTCAGAAGAAGAAAGGAGACAAATGGGTGGTCGCATATGCTTCTCGTACTCTGTCTCAAGCAGAGTGGAACTATTCTGTAATTGAGAAGGAGTTATTGGCCGCTACGTGGGCTGTGCAACGATTTAGGATGTACATATGGGGGCGCAAATTAAAAATTTGTACGGATCACAAATCTCTGATTAATATTTTGAGCACGGGAGGGTGAAGGAACCTCACTCCTAGGTTGGCAAGGTTGGCTTCGAAATTACAAATGTATCACTTTGAGATTTTGCATCTTCCAGGGAAAAGTAATTGTGTGGCAGATGGGTTGTCTCGGTTACCACTATCGCATAGTAGTGCAGAGAAAATTGATGATGGAGAGTGCGATGTTGCGTTCACTTATAAGGATGTTATGTTTCTGCAAAATGGGAATGTGCATGACAATTTATCTGAATGTGTGTGGATGAGAGAAATGCAGAAGGATGAGGTTTTGTTGAAAGTGAAGGAGTTTATTTTGAAAGGATGGCCATCAGAACGTAGTTTACGAGGCGAGAGCAGTACATTTTGGAAGATTAAAGAGGAATTGTCTGTGTCGAATGACATTATATTAAGAGGTGATAAAATTGTGCCTCCCTATGGTATGCGTGATACCATTGTTAAGTTGGGACATGAAGGTCATGGTGGCATGGCAAGTACCAGGAGGAAGATCAAAGAAGTTTTTTGGTGGCCGGGGTTAGATGGTATGGTAGATCGTTGGGTAAGAGAGTGTGGTAAGTGTGTATTGAGTGACAAGCCTGTGAAACCATTAGTGGTACCATTACAGTTGGTTGAGTTGCCAGATGGCCCGTGGTGCAAAGTTGCAATTGATTTTATGGGTCTGTTTGTTAACTTACCTGCTAAGGAAGGGTATGCGATTGTCCTAGTTGATTATTTTTCCAAATGGCCAGAGGTTCGTATGGTTGGCAATATAGCTACTGATACTGTGATCCAATTCTTAAAAGATGTATTTGTGAGGGAAGGAATTCCTGAAACTATTGTTTCGGACAATGGTGTACAACTTACTTCTGTTAAGATGACTTCCTTTTTGAAGAGCTGTGGGGTAAATCATGTGAGGGTGTCATTATACCATTCTGAAGGTAATGGTCAGGTTGAAAGGTTCAACAAGGTTATCAAGGACACTATACAATTAGCTTTAGAATCTAATTTGTCTTGGAAGGAGGCCATCCAAAATATGTTGTTATCATACAGAATTACGCCACATTCAGTCACTGGAAAAACACCTTTTGAGTTATTGAGGGGTCGGAAACCATCTTCTAAACTAATTCCTTGGTGGTTGATGAACAGAAGGCAAGGAAGTTTTGGTGGGGTAGACTTTAGCTCTGTGAGAAATCGGGTGCAAGAGTATCAAAACAAAGTTTTAAGCAAAATCAATAGTGGAAAAACTATGCCAAACTTGGCAGTTGGACAGTACGTACGTGTGAAAAACTTTGGGCTAATAAATAAAGGGAATGCGAGATGGTCACGCCCTATGAAAGTGGTGAAGGTATTGAATGGTGCAGTTCAGCTTGAGGATGGAAGAGTACGTAATTTGCGGCATGTGAGTTTGTTTAAAGCAAGTAAATTTTCCCAGGATTCTGTGTGTGAAGATTTTGATGAAGAGAGTGGATATTTGTGGGGATACGAGGATGCGCGGTCAGACAGAGGTGAAGGAGGTGGTGAATCCCGTGGTCTTGAATCCAGGAATCGGGAGGATGACGCCATACCTATTCGTAAATGTTTGAGAGAAAGGAAATTACCAAGGCATTTCAATGAATACGTGATGGGAAGTTAACTAAATGGGAATGCTTCCAATTCAATGTAAAAAAAAAAATTGAATTTTCTTTAGAGGTACATGTATTATGTATTTTCTCTTATATGTATTTTCCGATTTTAAGTGTGTTATTTGTTTTTGTTGTTGATAAGAGGGGAAGATGTGTGGTGCGTAGATCGAATGTGGAAGGTTGACACTCGATCTACGAGACAGGGGTTTCGGGAGGTGGCGGTTGGAATGAAAGCAGTCGGGATGAACGGAGCGGTTCCGACATTGCTCCTGTAATGTACCCGCATTATCTAAGAATAAAATGATTACCTGTTACTGCCGGTCTCCGTCTTTACAGTAATGGTTTGTGCCAGTGCTTTTTATGGGCGAGCACAAAGTGCTTGTGCATTCTGTAATCTCTCTTTGGGCTTGTAACCACGCCCATTCCACGTCAGTCACTTACATTGATTCGTGGGCTTGCCTTTTAAAATCCGCTTGCTTTCATTTGCGAAAGGCATGCATACGTCATGCCTTTTCCAGTGTTTAACCCACCTACACAGCACCGGTAAAGTACCAAAAACATACGAGGCTCGATGTTTTCAGCCTGTAGTCCGGACTATTTTATCTGTTTATTTTCCACGCAGCGCGATCGCGCTGTATTTTACATAGCGCGATCGTGCTGTGTTTTTTTTGCTTTACAACGCTAATAGCTCTAACTCAAAAAATGCGAGACCCGTTGCATTGAAAATGCTTTTTTTTATGTCCCAGCAATTCCCTGCAGTCTCTGCTAGTGATGTCTTTTCAAAAGGCAGTTCTTCCCAATATATCCTCCTGCTGTACTGGCCTGTCGCTTGTCATAGCGCTAGCAGTCACACACAGCTTTGCACAATCACGGATTTCAATATATTCTGCCGCGTTCGAGAACGGGTGTAGGCGCTAAGCAAAGGGGCAGCATGCTTGTTATCTGAACTCATGGAGGTTTGCATGATAAGACCCGCTATTTCCTGTAATCATCGTGCTTTTATTGTGTCTCATGAAGGTCTTGCACCCAGCCAACCAATGGCATATTTAATCAGTGTCACAAATCGTTTGTTGACCAAGTAATTCTTACAGTACGTTTTAAAAGGGCGCCCCGGATTATCACTGGGCAGGGTCAATGTTCACTTCAAGTGCCAATGGGAGCCAAGTGCAAAGTCCGCCCTCTTATCAGACTGTGCTCTTTCAAAAGTGCCTAGGCCCAGAATCTCCACACTGCTCTTAAATCAGCAACGTGCCAACTACAAATCATTGCCATGTATGGGCAATTGTAACTTGTCTCACAAATTTACTTTCAATGGTTAGCAAAATATATAAAGCAACGAAGTTTGAAAAAAAAATCTGCATATCACAAAAGGAAAACGTTTAGTGCTGCCTATGTACTAAGCAGCCACACATTCTGTATTTTAGACTGAGCTGGACTGGCGATAAAGTATGCGTGTGTTTTCTTCAGGGACAGGACTTGGAGTGCAGCTATTTTTTCTCTCACACACTGATCTCAGAACTTCCTATTTGATTATACCAAGCAGCAGAGTGTGTGGCATATACTGGCACAGAAGGCTGCATCTAGTCCTCACTTCTGTGATGATTGACAGCGCAGCTGCCCGCTAAACGTATTCTACCAAATATACAGAAAGTTGGCCTTAGATCACCCTCAACCATTGCCTTTTTGCATCAGTCCTCTGCAGCTATTGCTTAGAGACGCTGTCAATGACGTCTTGGCTCCTCTCATAGGATAACCATCTTGAGATTTGCTGTTTGACTATTTTACTTTTAAAACCTAAAATCAAGCACCACATTTCTTGTCACATTTAGTTCTTTCTTTCACATATGCATTACCCACATAAACCAATCTTTAAAAAAATAAATATTTGACGGTAAATGGCATTCTTTTATTCATTTGCCAGGACTTGAATGTAAACCTGACTCTAGCATGTTTATCTTCCGATTTTGCTGGTTGGAACATGTGATTCCAAAATGATTGTCCGAAGTCTTGGAAGGTCAACAACTTAAGCTTCAGACAGCCATCTTGGGGTCAGGACATCAAGCTGCCTCTAGGCTCCTCACTTTACATTCTGCGCTTGCAGTGGCTTCCCTCCCATGCTGATGTGACCACACGCCACCCGTCTCTGTCTGCTCTATTGTCACTTATTCCCTGTTTATGTCTGCTCTAATCTCCTTTTAGCTTCTCAGACTGCTCCAGTGAACCTTTGGCCACTCTCTGTGTCTGATCACTTCATCTCCTCTTTCTGTGCTTCTCAATGTCCCCTTTCTCATTCCACCCTGATTACCCACTCTTTGTGTCTGTACTACAACAACTTACACTCTCTTGATCCATCATAAGGCCCAGTGCCTGCCTTACTTCACTGCACTGACCACGGTAGATTTTCAGATAACGGAGACGAAGCCAACATGCTTTTTCGCATAGACTCTTGCTTTCTCTCTGTGCTCACTTGCAATAGAGCCCTGCTTCTGGCAGGGATGTTGAGGTTTAACTATTTCAGGGCTGCAGTGATCATAGCAATCACTATCTTACCATCTTGGAAATTTTGCCATCTGCAATGGATTCCTTTCAGAGGACAGTCATATTTCATGTGCATTACTTTGCACAAATGATTAAGTTCCTGGGTATATCTATGACTCTCACTATAGATGTCAATTTACCGAAATGCCAAAGGTAGTGAACATGACACCATTACATTTTGACCAGTGATGACATCATAGAGCTAACATTGTCTTCTATGATTAGCCCTTCATTTGCCTTCTATTTGCTTCTTATGAGTGGGGGGGGCGCAAAGTGTGGAAGATACAGGAATTAACCAGTGATCTTTCAGCTCTGTTTACTTTTTATTTCTCCCCTGATACCTAAGGTAGCATGTACAGAGCAAGAGGTGGCAAAGGACAAGACAGAGTTAGCAGTTGCTACCTCTGTTGACCCTTCATTGACATACATGCTCTCAGCATTTACTTGAGAAATGTTAAATCAATCAAAACTTTCTTGGACGAAGTTTCATCCTATGTGACGCTATTAAAAAATCCCTAAATCCCTTCTACTCATAGGTGTTAGAAATAGAGTTGCTGGGGCGGGTGATGGGGGACTGCCGCACCCCCAAAATAACCATGAATGAGCATTAAAATTACTAAGATTGTGTTTTTTTGTGTCAGATTTGCTCTGGTTCAAAAACAGAGGCCAAATGTTAGACTAATCTTCTGACCAATTGCTACTTAGTCTTTTACCATTAAGACTGGTTTTTACTTTTCTTTCTCTGCCTGCAAAGTGAGAGGATTTTGTAAAGTAACAAAGTGACAATCTTGCTGGTGTGAACGGAAAGGCTGTAAGATGTTGTTTTTCCCCTAACACACATCAACAAGTAAATACCAATAAAGAAACTGCACAAATATTTCGAAATAAATAGTTAAGAATACCCAAAATAGGTCCTTTTATAGTTCTGGAATGTGATGAAACAAATATTTTAATAGTATCACACCAAATCAAGACACTCTATGTGGTGATGGACAAATTATAAATACTCACTGAAACCTGATTTCAACCTGTTCACGTTTCTGCACTATATACTTTTATCAATAAAACTATGTGTGTGTGTGTGTGCAGATTTAGTGGTGAATTCAATGAATAATGTGCTGTCTGTAAATGACAGGCGTGTGCTACCACACCATGCTTTAGTAATACATTTCTGACTGTGTGCTTCAAAATGCAAAACCAACTACATATTACATCCTTCCCACTTTCCTGATGAATGGCCCTAGCTCATTTGCAACACTTGCTCTTTGTGTGACACTTGAATTTTCAGAATCCCTGTGAGTTCAGTGATGTAAAACTGATGGCAGCACCACCATTCTGAATTGTTCCAGCATTACTGCTTCAACTAAGATATAAAAAAATCTTTATTGTTTCCTAGGCCTTGACCACAAAAACTGTTAGACATGAAACTACATTGCAAAACAGATCTGAAGTTTAGCTTCAATTGCATAACAATTGACTCAAATATGAAAAACGTCAATATTTTCAATTTGGTATATATATATATATATATATATATATATATATATAATATAGATATTTGTATATATTTATGTATATATCTTTCCTGTGTAAGAGTGATTACATATTTTAAAAACAAACTGCAAAGATGTTAACAAGATTGTAAAAAGCGGGGCAGTCAGAACAATGTGTATCTAAGAAAACTTTGTAATGAGATAAAAAAATTCAACGGTCTTCATTTTGCCCTCCTAACTCAATAAACCCTTAATTATTACAAATTGTATGAATCACTTTAGCTTTTTAACGGTTCATTGCGCATTTTAAGAGAAGGAAACGATCCCAAGTAGTCCACACAATCAGGAGACCATAAGTCATCCTGAGTCAATATACCAGAAGATTTCCGCTACAAATGGATCCCATCTTTTGTTGGATACTTGGCTACAAATAAATTTATGTCAAACATTCTTCTTTGTTCAAAGACCAAAATCTGGAGCAAATACTAAATGATATTACTTAATACAGGATATTTTATAGACGTGCTGCTTTGAAAACAACAAACAATGTATGATTTTGCAAAATCATGCATATTCTAACTTCAAAACATGCACCAATGCAACTGTTGCTATCACTCCTCTTTGTGTCAGTCTGTGTGATACATGTTGCACCCAAGTACTAACCATTACAAATAGAAGTCTAAATCAAAAGTAGATAACTGCTATAAAACCCTATGGCTGTTATTGAAACGGGAATATCCCCTGCATTGTGAATGGGTGCATACCCATGGCCTAAGTGTCTAATTGCATGTGAATATGGTATCCTGACTTTTCTTTAGGTCCTAGCGTCATGCTTCATTTGTTGTGTTTGCTGACTGATGTAGCCAGAGTTCATGCCAATATGTTAGACAAAGCGCAATCACAAACTGCAGCTACACAAACTTAACAGGATATACAAATCATCAATCAAAAAAGCTAAAAAAAGATACTACTCAGACAGAATTCTAAATGCTCAATCTACAACCAAGGAATTCTACAAAATTCTCAATGAATTTTGAAAACCCACATGCATGGAAGGAAGTCATCCCACCACTCAAGATTTCACTAACAAATTGGCAACTCACTACACAACCAAGGCAGACACATTGGACTCCTATTTAAAACAGAAGAAAACCATCAGCACCAACCCCTTTACTAAAATACCCTTTAAGAATAAACCATCCCAACCTCTACAGTCCTTCAAACAAATATCCCAGGATGAATTTATGGATTTGGTCAAAGCAAGCAGACCTTCTGGTTGCCCTTCTGACCCTTGCCCACCACAAATCTTCAAGAACATACTGCTATCTACTTCTGCTGCCACACCTGTAAGAAGAATCATCAACAACTCTTTAACTTCAGGAACTTTTCCTACAGACCTGAAAAAGGCATACATACGACCATTATTAAAGAAAACAAATCTAGACCCGCAAGACCCCAACAACTACAGACCTATCACAAATGGACCTTTCCTGGGCAAATTGATAGAAAGAGCAGCATTCGCCTAGATGTCACAATTCATTGAAGACAATTCTATACTTTCAGACTTCCAAACTGGATTCCGCCCAGGAAGAAGCACTGAATCGGCACTCATGGCTATCTGGGACGATCTTAAAAACACAGTTGACCGAAATGGAGTTGCTGTACTACTTCTCTTGGACCTCTCAGCTGCCTTTGATACGGTTGACCATGACACCCTAACTCAAAGACTCCACGAAGCCGGCATACAAGGGATTGCTCTCGACTGGATTACTTCCTATCTCCAAAAAAGAGCAAATATCATCCACTCGCCCCCCTTCTCGTCCGAACCCTACCTCACAAAAACAGGGGTCCCCCAAGGGTCAATCATCTCACCTTTGCTTTTTAACATCTACATGATATCTTTACCAGAACTGATCAATGATTTCCATCTCACATGCTACAACTATGCAGATGACACACAAATACTACTTCAATTAGAAGACCCCAAAAACATTGAAAACTCACAAATCTTCAGTTGCCTCAGAGCCGTTGATCAGTGGATGACCTGGAGCCATCTCAAACTAAATACCTCCAAAACTGAAATACTCATATGTGGTGACTGGAAACATTATAACCCTCTGTGCGTCTGGCCTGACGATCTCGGACCACCTCCTCAATTATCCAAGGAAGTGAAAAACCTAGGAATCACCATGGATTCCAAACTAACTATGAATGCCCAAGTAGACAAATTAGCACGCACAAGCTTCATCACCTTAAAGACTTTACGACGCATTTTCCCCCACCTCGGATTTCCACACAAGGTGCAAGCTACTATCTCACTTGTATTATCCAAACTGGATTATGCCAATAGCCTCTACCATGGATCATCTCTATCTGTTATGAAAAAACTACAACGTATCCAGAATTCCGCAGCCAGGCTACTACTACATATAAAGCCGCAAGCCCACATCTCCCCTGCCTTGAGAGCACTACACTGGTTACCCGTTGCCAGAAGATGCACTTTCAAGCTGCTTTGTATCACCCACAAAGCTATACATGGAACAGGACCGCTTTTTATCAGAAAGAAAATTACCAAATACATCCAACAAAGAACCCTCCGCTCAAGACTGGCACCCCGCCTTAGAACACCACCATACAAGAAAAAGACTGTAGGTGGTACATCCTTCTCCGTCCAAGCAGCCAAACTATGGAATTCATTACCCCCAACTATAAGAGCCACAGATAACTTTCTTGTTTTCAGGAAACTACTCAAGAGTTGGCTCTTTCCTTCATAACCACCTTTTTCAAACAACTATGAACTGCATTTGCCTATGTGGATAATTATTTTTTTCAGATTATATGTATATTTCTATTTATTTATAGTTTCTTTGGAAAATATGTATTGCTACTGTCATAACAATAAAATACACACACACTCTTTTAAACCTGTCTGACTAAGTATTTTTTACCCATGATTCTAATTATGTATTGTATGTGCATATGTGTGTATTCATGTGTGTGTGTTTATAAATATATATATATATGTGTATGTATGTGTATATGTTGTTTCTGTGCCTGGCATGTTTGTGGATCATTGCATGGCTCCTTGTTTTTCTGGGTTGTTATACTAGATATCTATGAATCTCTGCTCTCTTTTTATCACACTTATCTACTCATCACTCTTATGTCATGTCTCTATCAAACTATCTTCCATTCTCACTCTGACTCATCCCAAATCCCTTCGACCACTTTCATCTCCTAAATATCTCTGCCTAAGCTCTTCCCTCCACCTCCATATCTAACTCACCAAACCTCACTCTACCTCTGTGACCTCCCACACAACCCTACTAAATTCTCCTGTATTCATCTCACCCTGCTACTATGCTCTACCTAACCCTTCCACATCCTCTTTCCCCTCCGCCCCCCTTTTATTCATCCCAAGCCTTTGGATTGAGTAAATGAAGGATAAACTCCCAATTAACACTTCTGGATTTCTTTCCTCCTCCACCCCTCCATTACTCCAGTCAATCTAACTAACAAACTCTCATATCCGCAACTCAAATTAACTCATAATAATACTAAAACTGTACTCATTATTAAATTATACTAATCCATCACTAATTCTTGTTGGGTACCGGAGTAGCCTGCTACTCATCGAAAAGCGCTTCGACGCCTCGTCAGGGGTAGTAAGCGCTATATAAATACGATTACAATACAATACAATACAATACAATACAAATAAACCGCTAAATGATTGAAGTAAAATATTTACCCGTCTCTAGGAAATAAGGATTTGTGAACCTTCCTTAGACTAAATGACAAGGCTCCTAAAACCTGTAGTGGTGCAAAACACTCTTTCACAGAAAGGGGTAAACCTAAATGGTTTAGGATTGGAAAGGTCCTCCATGTGAAAAAACAGTACGTTTTATAGCTCACCACGTCAAGTTTTGGCACCTATTTTTGTCTTGGATAGAAAATTGCTGTGTGGTTCTCTTCAGAGGATGCTTCATAGAGATGGGTCTTGGGGGGCTTCCCTACCTCTGCATGCTCTCAAGCAGTTGGTGTGACGTGTTTTGCTGCCACAAATCTACTGCCTGAATGGAGTGAGAAACAATCTAGCTCTGTTAAGGTGTGAAGGAGAGAAATGTACCTCGCCAAATCGTAATGCAGGAAATAAGCTGATTCTGCTCTTCGGTAGAGACGGTTTTGGTAGGAAGACCACTTTATTCAAAGCACATATACCTTTCAGAATGTTCCCTTCAGTCTTGTTGAAAAATTCAAGGCATGGCATTTCTACATTTCTAATCAAGCATTGTGAGTGTAGTGAGTGGGTAAGTGTTGGGAGGATGTTTTTAATAAATATTGTAGTGAATGTAGAAAGAGTCTTACACCCAGGGACCGCCAGAGTGATTGGAAACCTCCTTCTGGTGCCATTGCTTTCATGCTCAGCTGGGCACAATGTGGAAGGTTGGTCAAACTGTGGTAAAATCTCATACCAAGGTAAACATTGCAGGGCACCTTTTTTAGTTCTACCCTCCTTGATTTCCATTTAAATGCAATTTCTTTCATACCCTTCATCAAAAGAAAAATGTTCCTTTTTTTATTTTCCAAAGTGTTTTTGGATTATAATCATAATGCATCAATAGCACCTCGTAAATATATCAGGGTTAAATCCAAAATAATCACATCATCGGCATACATCAATGTATTTATAGACTAAGAACCCAATGCTGTCAGAAATTTTCTGATACCTTTAAACATGTATGACAAATCATACATAAGTCAGGAGAAAAAGAAGCTATAGTGAAAGGCACCCTTACTTTAACCCATTTTTTGCATCTATTATTTTTGACAATGGCCTTTATCTACCCCAGACGTACTCTATACCATATGTTGGAATGTAGTGCACTCATCAGTTTTAAAAGGCAATAAGGTGGGTATGTCTATCTATCTATCTATCTATCTATCTATCTATCTATCTATCTATCTATCTATCTATAAATATATACATATATATATACATATATAAAAATATATATATATATATTCACTGTAAAAACCAAAGGTTATAGTATCGTTGTATCTAGGTGAAATGTTCAGTTTTAAACTCTAAAAATCCCTGAAATTCACCAGTTAACAATATTAGTTATCATAAGTAATTACTACCCCTGCCCTAAGGTAGTGATATTATCAACGATGTTATTAGAAGATGTCATGAGTGGTGTAATATGTAAGGTAATTGGCAGTGCTGGTCGAGGGCACAAGTTATAGTTACCTTAGGGCATGAGTTATAGTTACTTGAGATAACTATAACTGTAAATATAACTGGTGAATTTGAGCAGTTTTTACAGTTTAAAACTGAACATTTCACCTAACTATAATGCTACTTTAACCTTTTTTTTAGGGCATGTCTAGGTTTTTTTAATGTATACTAATATTTAATTACCATACGTTAATCCAACCCCCTGCCGAGCACGCCCATTGTGGCCAACCCCTCTGCATGCAACCAACCCCATGCTCCCCAGGGCATTCGGTCGTGCATTGGCAGGGGCGTAGCCACCGGGCCTGGCCTGCCGCCAGTCCCTGCGGCCCATCTCCAGCATGCAGCCAACCCCACGCTGCGCACAGCCTTTGTGGCCAATCCCCCCCAAAGGGTGCCAACCCGCACACAGCCTTTGCTCATGTGCAGCAGGGAGCTGGCCATGGCCTATATATATATATATATAAAATATATATATATAGCCAAGGTCATATATATATGGAGTTAAGCATACTAAAACCTTGCTTACTCATAGAAATGACCTTCTTAATATTTTTGTTCTCGATATTCTTGACACAATATTTTGTCCACAAAATATGACTTCTACAATACTTTGTATAACACCGTGCTTTCACAACTGTTAGCTTAATTTCTTTTGCAGCCATTGCCACGTTAATCAGATCACAGAATGGATGCTGCTTATTGAGTTAAACACTTGACAACTTGGTTACGTTTTTAAAGCTCTCCACTAATTTCAGGGTAATCCTTCCTTGCTGATTAGTTGGCCTAACCACTGAATGTCATGCTTTTTGGGGTTGTATTTGCCACAATTGACTAGCAAACCTTTGCATTCTTACTTTTGCAACAGTCTAATTTACCCAAATATATAAAACAAGATAGCACCTTTTACTGCATACAATGAGCCTCTGTTCTTTGCTATTAGAGATTTCCCTAATATATTCTAGTGACACAATCTAGGTATATATCTAGTACACTCTGCAGTGCTTCCCTTAAGCACCCATGACTTACAGATAGGCCAGTCGTGAAACAATGAAATTGGGGGAGCCTCTTAAGCTATTTTTCAGTGGAATAGGTGTAACTCTATAATTACGAGATGGCACAATTATTTGTTCTCTTCCACCATAAGCGAAAGTGGATTGCTTTTAAAATCCACAAGATTTTGTAGAACTGCCTCCACTTGCCGTGGGTGAAAAAAAGTTGAAAGCAAGCAAAGAAATCCTCCATATGCTGAACATTTTCCAGTTCTACAGCATCCATTTTAGGACATCCTCATTCCCCACTCCTCATCCCTACTTCTCATCTATTATCCATACTTTGTATCCATCATTCTTACTTCTCATCCATCATCCCTACTTCTCATCCATCGTCCCTACTTCTCATCCATCATCCCTACTTCTCATCCCTCACCCCGCTTCTCCTTCCTATTCCTCATCCATCATCCCGACTTCTTATCTATCATCCGTACTTCTCATCCATCATCCCTACTTCTCATCCATCATTCTTACTTATCACCCATCATCCCCACTTCTCATCCCTCATCCCTACATCTCATCCATCATCCCTGCTTCTCAGCCCTACTTCTCATCCATAATCTCTACTTCTGAGGGATGAGGGATGAGAAGTAGGGAGGATGGATGAGAAGCAGGGATAACAAGCAGGGATGATGGATGAGAAGTAGAAATTAGAAGCAGGGTTGAGGGATGAGAAGTAGAGATGATACATGAGAGTAGGGATGTGGGATAAGAAATAGCGATGATGGATGAGTATTAGGATGAGAAGTAGGGATGATGGATGAGAAGTAGGGAAGTAAAGTAGGAATGAGGGATGAGAAGTAGGGATGAAGGATAAGAAGTAAGGAAGATGGATGAGAAGTAGGAATGAGAAGTAAGAATGATGGATGAGAAGGTGGGATGATGAATGAGAAGTAGGGATGAGAAGTAGGAATGATGAATGCGAAGTTGGGATGAAGGATGAGAAGTAGGTAGTATGGATGAGAAGTAGGGATGATGTAGGGATGATGAATGAGCAGGGATGAGAATCAGGATTGAGGGATGAGAAGTAGGAATGATGAATGGAAAGTAGTGATGATGAATGAGAAGTAGGGATGAAAAGTAGGGATGATGAATAAGAAGTAGGGATGATGGATGAGAAGCAGGGACAATGGATGAGAAGTAGGAATGATGGATGAGAAGTAGGAATGATATAGGGATGATGGATGAGAAGAAGGGGTGATGAATGAGAAGTAGGGATGATGAATGAGAAGTAGGGATGATGATTGAGAAGTAGGGGTGATGGGTGGGAAATAGGAATGAGGGGTAAGAAGCAGGGATAGGGGATGAGGGAGGGGAAGTATGGATGATTGATGAGAAACAGGGACAATGGATGAGAAGTAGAGATGATGGGTGTGAAGTAGGAATGGAGGATAAGAAGCAGGGATGAGAGTTGAGGGAGGAGAAGTATGGAAGATGGATGAGAAATAGGTACAATAGATGAGAAGTAGGGATGAGAAGTAAGAATGATGGATCAGTAGTAGTGCACATGGATGAGAATTGAGGAATGAGGATGTTCTAAATGGATGCTGTACATTTCAGATTTTTCTTTTCTGAATGCTCATCTCTCCCCTTTCACAAACTCTACTCCAAGCCAGACCAGTTTCTCCAGTCAGGGATTCAGTTAAATATCACCCAAAGACCCCCTCATCCATCTGCAGTAGAAGCTGTGTGTTTTGGGTGCTACAGTCGGATGTTGATCCCTCAGCATAAAAGGAAACACTTGTTGTAAATGCTATTTATCAGCAGATGTGATATAGAAGTCCTAGGGCAAATGTTCCCTTCCTCTCCTGTGTCTATTGCACAAACTATCTTTTAAGTTCAGATTGTGGTTTTCTCAGACACAGGTAACATTAGGTGTGACTGATAGGAGGACAGACAATAATATAGATGGCTTATTATAAAGACTAACAGTTGAGTTCAGACATAATATTTTTAATAATTAAAACATGTATAAAGCATTATAGGGAACAAAATCCAGTCATTTAATTCATCACCTCATAAAGGATTGCTTACAGACTGCCCGAATTGTTTCAACTTCATTTTGTTCTGTGAGCAACACATGATTTTTAATCCAGATTTTACATCCAAAGCAAACCTCGAAATCTGCTACACAACATGGGACCTATTCAAAGCATATGGAGCATTTTTGGGTGCAAGGAGGAAAAGCTGTCTGCACTTTTGTACCCTATATCCAGGCTTTGTTCAACTGAACAAAATCTTTTCCCACACACATACATGTGGCCTACAAAAGTGTCTAGTGCAAAAACTTTAGATTCAAAATGGTTGTGCTGTTCAAGCAAAGCACGTGTAACTGAGGCCTAATAAGCAGGCTACAGCTACTCCAGAGCTCCAAATATGAGGTGTATGGAAAAAGAATGGGGTGCACAGCAAAAAGATGGATTTCCTTCAAAATAATGATATTGCTGCTGCAACTATACCTACTACTGGTGTTATTTCCTCCATTGTTACTATTACTACTGTTATCAGTACTATTACAGTTGGTCAACCACTGCTACTGGTGTCAGAAACACAATTGCTACTAATACTTATACTTCTTAGGGTGTTGACACTTTTGTTAATACTGGTACTACAACTGCTGGTATACCAGAACTGCTGTAACAAAAGGTTCTAGCTACAGCTGCTAGTATAATAGGAACTGATGCTATATAAAATTCCAACTCCTGTATTTGAACATTCGAATGTTAGGAGAGTCCTTGTAACGAATGGTGTACTCAGGGCTTCTAATGGCCAGTAGAAGCCTGGAGCACCAACATTCCAATGTTTGTTTTTCACAGCAGTTGCTGTGAACAAAGGCCTCAGTGAGCCTGAAGGGATTTCAGTCCCTTTGGGCTCCATGAGACCTTTGTTTTATTTATTAGGGCATTCTGCCCTCTAATGGCAGAATGTTCTAATAGCCTTATAGCCCTCCTTAGCTGGCTATACAACATTAAAGTCCCGCTCCTTGTTAGAGGACCTCGACGCCTTTAATGGCTGGTGGGCTATAAGGCTGTAATAGTAGTCATAGTAATAGTATCACTGAATATTCTACTGCTATCGTATCAAAGAAAGTTGATTGGCTACTTCTGCAAACCTGCTCTATTGGCAAAACCATTTTCCTTTATATAATACAGATGTGCTTCTTTTCCAAGACATAAACCTGCAGCTCAGACATAATTGAAAGATTTGCAGCTCTTCCAAATAATTTCTCAGAACAAGCATTGGTAAAGGCAATAGGTCTGGCTTTTATTAGCTATTACATGCAAGGAACATTTATTCATCCTGTGTTGGCATGTGTTAGCTGATTAAAATCTGAATTGACTTAAATGCTAAAAGTAGGGTAATGATAGAAGTGGAATGGTCAAAGTGGTGGTGGCAAAAGTGGCAGTGGTGGTGGCAGTGACTGTAATGTGCTTCCTTGCAGCAATGATGGAGATAGTCATTGTGTCAATTACAGTGGTAGTAATAGTTGTGGTTATAGTAGTGGTAATAATATTTTTTGCAATGGTAGTGGTATTGGCGATATTTGGTGTAATGAGGTATGTTGGTTTTGGTAAAGATTATGGAAGTGGTGGTGGTAATGATGATGATGGTATTTGTAATGGTTGTGGTGGTGATGGTGTTGGTTGTAATGCTGGTAGTTGAAAGGGTGGTACTAATGATTTTTGTAATGGGAATAGTGTTGGAGGTTGTTGGTGTAATGTTAGTGTTAATGGTGGTAAGGGTTAATGGTGGTTAAGAGTGGTGGGGTGATGGTTGTAATAATGATGATGGTTGTAATGCTGGTGGCAGTAATGGCTGTGGTAATGAGATCAAAAGAGACAGTGTGAAAACAAAAAATGTGATTGGGTGGGTACCTAAATGTCAGGCCTGTACTTGAGTGCTGTCAAAAGCACTAAAGGTGATGGATAGAAAAAAAGATTGTGTTCTGTATACAATGCATGTATTAGATAAATAATTAAATGTGTGGTGATTCAGATGTGAACCAATCCCTCATGCATTCCAATGCAAGCACTCCATAGATGGTGAAATTATACCTGGAACAGCAGTTGGCATGTGGTCAGAGATTAACACTACTCTGCGTGGAGGCAAAGCCCACTCTGTATATTTTAAAGATTTGGTAACAATACACATTGCAGACTGCTGTGATTTCAAGCCAGACCTAGAAAGTGGCTCTAATGTCCTTATTCATTACAGCTGATAAACTGTTCATTTACCCGTAGACAGTGTAAAGGTCAACAAACGCTTGAGCAACCTTTGTGTTTACTAAAGTTCATTCAAGCGTAAAAGCATTTTATCATCTGTTTCCTATCAGCAAATCAGCTCTCAGGTTCAGGTCACAGTCCTAGCAATGTTTTAGCAATAACATCTCAGCATTATCTTAGGAGTGTGTAAAATTGTAGTTATGGTGTTTGTGCTTGGCAGAGCAGAAAGACAATGATGTACAAAAACAGAGGTACTGTGGTTTTCACGATTTTCTGATTCACTACAGTTTCTCTCTCACCACCTCTTTCTGAACTCCTTTGTTGATATACTACAAAGTTTACTAAGGACCCCATGAGGCGAATTCATTCAGGTGGCAGTGAGTGTTAAGGTAGTGTAAGAGAAATTGGGTACCTATGGAACTTTGGGCCTCATTTACAACCCCTTTGCGCCACTGCTGCGTCATTTATTTTATGCAGCGATGGCGCTAACATGTGCACTATGCTGCTCCATATTTACAAACTGATACATTGGGCCCAATGCGTCAGTTTGTAAAGCATTACGTCACATTTGACCTGTTCTAGTATAACGTATGTAGGGTAGGCATTCCCTAAGAAAAAGCCATGTAGAACTGATGTAGTGAAATTTACAACTTTTCACTGGGTCATTCTACAACTTCACTGCGTCAAACTTTTTCTGCCTGCTCGAAGCAGGCGTAAAATTGAACCAGGGCTTTTTCCTTTGGGACTATCCTTGCATTGCTGTAGTTGCGCCAGTTTAACAATGCTACTCCAGCAATGTGTCAGTTTAGAGCCAGCAGATGCATCAGAAATTCTGATGCATCTGTGAAAACAAGCACCATGGAGCTCTGTATTGTAAATACTGTGCATCTATGGTGTTGTTACGGTATGTGTAGCAGGTGTAGAAAAATCTGAGGCATTGATGATGATGCGTCAGATTCTTGTAAATGAGGCCCTTTGTCTTAAGAAAAGGTGCACACATTTATTAGGCCTGTGCTAGGGACAAAGCCAAAGCCAGTAGGTTTGGTGTTGGACACCGGCCTTTTGGCTTTGTCAATGCTTACTTTAGTTTGTCATTTTTTTGTAAGACGTTATTTTTTGAGGCTGCTCGTCCTATTCAAAAACATTGGCTTGCAATATATAATAAATATTTTTGGTCTCAAAAAGCACACTTTAGCATAGTAGGCCTTCGCATTGAAGGAAACTATTTTTATGTACTTTGTGAAGGAGAAATATTTAATCACTCACAATGAAGTTAGCCAGTGGCTGAAGTGGCTGAAGACCCATTGCCTGATGCAGGAGAGGGTGAAAGAAATTTTTCAGTGACACAACAACAAACCGATGGATGAAAAGACCTGGCTGAAAGCCCCCTAATAAATAGTGATATTAAATATAAGCCCCTCGAAATAAGTATGTTAAATATATAATTGTAGTAATTTAAAGAGTATTGGTTAATGCCAGACCTCCATATCCATACATATGAGGGCGATTGACTCAGTCCTCAAATGTTGCTTTTGGACACTACAGCAGTGAGCATGGGGCAGTGGTTCAGCCTATTTCAGCCACTGGATCTTTTGCACTGTGAGTGACAGCAGCATTATCTGATTACATGTGAACATCTGCCGATACAGAAGTGCACTTCAAAGTCAGGGCCGGTGGGCCAAAATTTCACTTTGCCAATACTTTTTATCTTTCCATTCTTTGTCCTTTTCAACATTTTTTCAGTCATCCTTATGTGTTTACACTATGTCTTTGGGCTGCAGTAATTCAAATCCAATAGTACATTTTCTGCTTTTCAATACAAATCATATTTTACTCTAGTAAGCATTAAAAATACAAAAGATTTCTATACCTATTGTAAGCATACTTGCTTGCTTAAAAGTGTCCATGCTTTTCTATTAAAGTTATTTGTGACGGTATTTTTTTTCAAATTATTTTAACTGCAAGCATCTGACTGGTACACTTATGGTAGAGCAGATTTTCTTTTTTCCTTATTTTCATTTTTGTGTGGTATTTTTAAATTGTAAAAAAAAGACTAGACCTATTGGCTTTGCGAATATTGGTTTACTAATTGACATTGAGAAGAAATAGTGAATTATTATTATTATTATTATTATTATTATTAATAATAATATTGTTATTGTTGTTATTGCTGCTGTTGTTGTTAGTATCACTGCCACTATTATCTGCTACTATTATTATTTGTGCTTTGGTTATTTCTTTATTTATTGTGTTTTTTATGTGTCAACTTTGTTACATGGGCATTTCAGCACTGCAAAAGGCAGAGACAGAATAAAAGGACATAGATGCACATAATTCATTTGAAAATGCTTACCAAAATGTATACATTTTAATACTCAACATTCAATGTTGAAGGGCATAGAAGAGACTATAGTGCACAGATGTTATGGTGCTGGGGTCAGGGCAGTGTTTAATGTGAGCTAGTGGGTGCAGGCAGGGCCCACCAAGCACTCACTTTTTTGGAGACCAGCATTTACTTTTCCTCATCAGATTTTGACCTAGAAGAGCGGTCCAGAAAACTTTTGTGTTATATTGAGTTACCATTTCCTACAACATTTATTCTAAAAAACAAGTCCAATGTCTATGCATTTCCACTCATCTCTCTATTTATCTATATACCTATCTGACTGTACACCCATGTGTATAGTTATCAATTGGCATACATACAAATTTGTATTTAGAGTGACATTTACCTGGGTGTGTCTTAATATACTGGTAGCTTTCTACCCCTCAGTCTGCTTTTCTATCTGGTTATTTTCCGTATATTATATCTTTCTACAACCTGCCTGTCTGTTATCCTGTCTGGGTTCCTGTCTTTGTGTTTAGCAGGTGCTGGCCTGCCTGCATGTCGTCTTTGTTCATATACCGTCTACATGACTGCCTACCAGTCAGCCTGTCTTTCTGTGTGTCTGGCAGACCACTGTAGGCTCACGTTCCTCCACGTCTTCTTGCACATGACTGTCTTGCTTCCTTGTTTAGCTGTCGCTGTCTCTGTTTGCACTCATTTGCCTTTCTGTTTCTATGTATCGCTGTCCCTTTGCATTTCTGTTTTTGTTTGCCTATACTTTTTCCTAACCATGTGTTTAACTAAGCACCCATGCCTGCCTCAGTCAATCTCTTTCTCTCATTGTCTCTCCTCTCGCTCTGTCTGGCCGTCTCATCCCCTCATCACTTTTACCATCACATCCCTCGTTCTTGCACGCGCCCTCACTCTGAGTCTCCTCCAAAGTACGCTCGCGCTCTTCTCCCTTTTATAGTCCTCCTCTTACTCTCTTACTTCTCTCACTCTTTCAGATTCTCCAAGTTGGGGACTCCAACCCGCAGTCTTTCTTCCTCTCTCACATACTGTCTTTTATTTCGCCTTTGCTCTCATTATCTGTGAACAGTTTAATGACATCTCAAATCCGAAACGACTTTTGTAATTTCACGATTTCAAACAAAACGCGTGAGCAAAAGATATACATATTGATAGGAGATGCGCGCGCTGCCATCGCGGCGCCTCCGTTGTCCTCTTTCTTACCTTTATAACCTGGTGCAGGCGTCTATCAGTACCTGTGGTTTGTGGCACCGTGCCGCGCTCAGTGGCTTGCAGAGGTCGCTTTTTGGCCTTTTTTCTCGACAGCGCCGGCTGAGGGACTGCGCCTGGCGGGACCTGCTGAGCTGCTTTAATAAAAGGTGCACACTGCTCCTGAAGTGATCTTTGAGCTCTGGCTGCAATAGGTTCAAAGGTAAGCATGGCTTGATCAAATAAGAGTGGCAGTAGGAGTCTGTGTGAATTGTTAGGGCTTAGACATAAGGATCTTGTGCAATACCTCTCTGGAAGAAGCATGCACCAGGCGTGCAGGAAAGCAGAAAATGGTGCTACAGTGAAGAAAGTCCATGCTTGCCGGTGCTGGAGCAAAACAAAGGCTTTATTCTTCAGTTTCGGGTTACAGGAAATACGTAAGAAGGTTCTAGGAAACCCACTCCTCCAGGAGTTCTCTGGGATAGGGAATTCACAGCACAGCCATGCCATTCCATGCATTCCACATCAAGGGATGGCGCACACTCGCACAGGACACAAACGCTTGACATTAAAAGGTTCAATTCTGTAGAGGAGACAGCAGGGCGCCTCCTCCACTCTGGACAAATTGTGGCACCTCAGCTTCCCTTGTGTGGGCTTTGAAGCTCATCATCTCATGTGATGTCATCTGAGTCTGCTACGCCTTTTGTGTCAATATTGCTGGATTCTCCAAGCTACAGCAAATCTGTGATCTTCGAAATGTGTGATAGCTTTTGAGTGAGTGGGGATTGCACCAGCAGGTTAATTGATTACTGAAGAAGTTGAGCTAAGGGCCTGATTTAGAACTCAGCGGATGAGTTACTCCATCACAACGGTGACGGATATCCTGTCTGCCTAAATCTAAATCTGGGAATTATACTTCGGCGGATGGGCTATCCATCACTGTCTGGTCAATTCAATCAATTTGTGATTTAATAAAAGCAGTTGTAGCTTTGACCATGTGTTTTTTTAAAATGTTTTTCAGACAGCATGAGGCATTTCAGATTTGAGTTGGAAAGGTGTTGATGCCATGAGCATTTTTCCTTTCCATGTAATCATTGTCTTTATTGAGTTTGTGGTGTACCAGAGTGAAGATATGCTAAATTTGAAGCTTTTTTTCACCCAACAATGGTCATTTTTGTGGATTTCATGGCCAATCGAGTTTTATATTGATCCTTCTAGTCCAGCTAATTGAGGTCCTCAATCAATACACAATCATACTTGACAATAATGAGAACCAAGGTTTCTCTTTCTATATGGGTGGGTTTAAAATATTGTTGAACCAAATCATTCTCTTGCAGAAAGGTGGCAAAAAAAGGTGAGTTGTCTTTATGATTAGCACAGTGGAGGTTGAAGTCTCCAGCAAAATGTGATTTTCAGTAGATAAAGTTAGTTGGGAAGTTATGAATTTCATGAAACATGTGTGAGAATATGTAATGACCTAGTCCAAACAAGATAAGAATAATGGCCAACTATCATGTCATGCATTCAAACACATTTCATGCTGGTCAAATACAGACAATTCTTATGGTTGTTCTTCACAGGCCAGGTCCTTTCCAAATGAGGTCTCCAGTTGGGCAGAGTGCAGTGAATTCAAAAGGTAGGACATGCAATCATGAGTTTTATACTCACAAAATAGTTTTTTCACTATTGCAAGGCCTACCTCTCCCACAGACTAACATTGGACTTACCTTATTATATTTAATAAGCTGTAATTTTCAAATGAGAGTAGGTAATCAATTCATGTTTGGTGTCATTTGAATTTTGATTAAAAAAATCCTACCTTCTGGTGAAGTTTGATTTTAAATTACAATTTTGAAAATGCCACTGTAAGAAAGTTGGCATTTTTCTGCCTTAGCCATTTAATTGTTGTAGCCTGTCTCTGGTCACCTGACTAGGTGTAGTTGACAGTTGTCTTTGTATATTCCCCCTGGGCAGCCACACACAATAGAGAGCTTGGATGTGCCTGGACGGACCATCACTGGCAGGATAGGAGGGCAGAGCTGGACCCAGCCCTTCTTACACTTGAATGGGCTGTGTCCTGCCTCTACACAAAGGGATGCATCCCCCTGTAGTTAGTCTGAAATCAGGGCAAGAAACATTTCTCCCTCACTTCAAAGCATAACTGGGCATAAATACTGGATCTCAGACACCAACTCTTCAGTATACTTCTGGAGCTGTGGATACCCTGCCAGGAAGAAGGACTGCTGTGCAGCTGAAAGAAGTGCCACACTGCTGGACTGCTACCCTGCTGTGCTGTCCTGCCCTCTTGCCTGGGTGAAAAGGACTGGACCTGCATCTCCTGATCCCAGTGACTCCAAGGGCTACCTGCCTGGTCTCCTGACTTGAGCCTCACGGCCAGAAGGCTCCAACAACCTTAACACAGCACCTGGACTCTGCCATCTGTGAGCCTGCCCTGCCAAGTGGTGCCACTCCAGTCCTGGACCTTTGGAGTTTGGCCTAAGGTGCTCTGCCAGCCTCTGTCGATCCAGTAGAACTGACACATCTCCTCTGCTGCGTAGTGCATTCCGAGCAAAACCAACGCATTGCTCATACTGCTTGGATCAGGTCTGTCGCAAAGACCTGTATTGCATCAAAGCCTGACGCCGCACCAAAACCGCTGCTGCATGATACATCCTTGACACAGGCCTTCACAACCCTCATTGATGGCTGCCTCAAGAACGCTAGACTCTGCATTGCAGCTTTGAAGATCCTCAAGCCCAACGCATCACCCTTACTGCTCATCGCATCCTCGGCTCTGGACTTCACACCGCAAGCCCTGCTCGATAGGATCCTCGAGGACGACGCAGTATCTCCACATCTTGGAACTGATGCCTTGCTTCACCTGCATAACGTATCTTCGTGGAGAATCCTCGCAACGCTCCGCAAATCAGGATTTAAGGAACTCTGTTCATTGGGCCTAAAGGGGTCCCTGTAGCCAGACTGTGCTCAATTCCAGTTAACCTGAACTTGTGACTTATTCCTGGTTCCGCACAACCAGATATTCACAGTTGGCGCTTTACGTATTTTGGCTTTATTTTCACTAAAATCTTTAAAATGGAATACCTATGGTTCTGCTATTGGATTTTTGTAGTTTTGGTCTTGCTTTCTTTATTATAATTTGGTCTACGTTTTTACTTTTGGTGTCAGCTCCTCTTGTGGTGTGTTTTCACTGTGACACTGCTTGAAGTGTTACACAAATACTTTGCACATCGTCTCTGTGTTAAGCCTGACTGCTCTGTGCCTGGCACCCGAGGGTTGAGCATAGGTTAATTTAGGGTTTGCTTGTGACTTCACTCTGTGAAGAGTTGTGGTAGCTGCTTGAGGAGCATTTCGCTACCCTCAACCATTAACATAATTTCTTACATTTCCCTTACTTGGCTTCTGTGCTGCTCCAAAGTAGAAGAATATATCGAAATATAATTAAGATAAACTACCACATCCAGAACATCTCTACAGATATTATTCACAAAGCACTGGAAAGTAGCAGGTAAATTACATAAAAGAAATGGAATAACATGGTACTTGAAATGTCCATAACTAGTATTGAATGCTGTTTTCCATTTATCCCCTTCACATATCCATATCAGAAAATATTCTCACTTGAAATCTACTTTGGAAAACATCTTGGCAGTGTTTACTTGATCTTGGTGCACCGATATAAGAGTGAGGGCATAGCAGTTTCTCATGGTGACGGCATTCATTTCTCTGCATTCAATTCATGCTCTACCTATCGCATTAGTTTTGTTCACAAAGAAAGTAGGACCACCTGTTGGTGAAGTGGACTGCCAAATGAAGCCTTTCTCTAGATTTGCTTGTAGAGATTGTCATGGAACTTCAACATTTGTTGGAATTAGCAGGTAGATTTAGTCATGATCAATGGCTTTCCCCAGCATTAGATGAATTCTGCAATCTCATTTCTGATGTGATGGGAATGCCTGTTTCTTGCTAAAACAGCAGAAAATTCAGCACGCTCTGGAGCAATATTGTTATTCTCAGTTTTTCCTTAAGTCAATACAGGATTTGGTTGTGGAGCAAAACAAGTCAATAGATGCACACATTATGACTGCAGATTAGGAATATATTGTTCCTTGCAATATGGTGAGTTCAGGGATATCTCTGGAGTCATCCAATTGATTCGTGGATTATGAATCCCTAACCATGTAGTGCTAAGGACTATCAGAAACGATAGGGCATAATTGAGACCTCCACATACCCATCTTGGATAAACATTTACGGACAAACAGTATATTGAGAAACAACACCTTAAGTCCCCTCTCTCTTTTACGGCCTCTCAGTCATGTCAATCTGATGGAGATATGATTCTGGAAATGATTGTCCATAAAACATCCCGAAGGCCCGGAATCAACCTGAGTGTGTACTCTAATTGGCCCATGTTAATACATGATCAAAACGGTAAAAAATAATGTGCTCTTGCATTAATGGACACTTCTGTAATTTGTAAGCTTGTTCTGTGCCTGTTTTTCATGGATGAGCTGCTTCAATTGCATATTACTGGTGGTATCTTTTAACTAAATGTCCCCCTTTTTCCACCAAAAAAACAGAGAACAGATTTTGTTCCCTTTCTTCTATACTGAGAGTTATTTTGGTGTCTCCAACCTGCATAGAAACTTTTTTAGCAGTCAAGTTTTCTGTCTGTTTCGGGCTTCAGGGCATGCAAGTATGATGACTAATTTTGATTTTTCTATCTTCTGCTGCTGTTGCTGTGCATTCATTTGAAGGGTTATGCCAATAAACGTCGTGGTTGTTAGTTGACCATCATAGCAAAATAGTCCTTCAAATCCTCTATCAATCATTGACAAAATGCAGCTTATACAGATGCGTTCAGACAGATGGTATCTAAGACCAACTGCTGCAAATTACTGAAAATAATAAATCTTGATCACCTTGTTTCAGAGCTATCAACCATGTATGTGTGGACTAAACTGCATGTTGTTTGCACACATTTAGATAAAAACAGTTTCATAAATTGAGAACAACTATTCAGCAAAAGACTTTGATTTAATATGAATGGTTGTAGCCCATAGTAGGCACAGCTTCTCAAGGTACAATAACATAAATGCTATCTTCTAAGTTTTATGAAAATATACCTAAGGTATGGCCAAGAAGTGAAGATGACCTTGGGTCGAAAAAGTTTGTAAACTATGAGAATTCCCTCTGAAATTTCCACGAGATATCATCACCAACTGGTTAGGACCTATAGCGAATAGTTCATGTACGCTATTTCTTTTATTACTATCAGGTGGATTGAAAATACCTGATAAGGAGGTTTGTTACCTGAAGCAGCCTTAGTAGAGCTCATAGTGCTTAGAGAACATTTTATAATCTGTTTAACAAACGGGCATGTTCTTGGCATTTGACCTCTAACTCTTCATGTATTTTGGAAATGGCGCACCCCATCATACGGACAGTGTTTTCTGGTTGGCCATTTTTTAGCCTAGCAAACCATCAGGTTTCAGATTTGTAGATCAATGAAATCCCCTGCCGTCCTTGAATATCTAAACTTGGTGAGCAAAGGACACTCACCATTGGATATCAGGGGAAAAACAGAGAAGGGTGCAACAGAGAAATCCTGTGCTAGTATCCACACTCATCAAGGTTTGTTTGTTTCAAGGGATGACACCACTCTATCTAGATGTTGTGGAATGGATAGATACACACCATCAGTTCTAGCAGAGGGTGGTGTTGTTATAATCCGAAAGTTGACCAGGATACAAGCGGAAGGCAAAAACAAACCAGTAAGAATCTACAGAAAATGGGGTAAGACCACACAACACAAGACAAAACTGGTACACCCAGGGACATTTGGGAAACTGAAAAGGGAGAGTAACCAGCACACATGGAGGAATGCAATAATGGGTGCTAACTTATATGTGACCGAACAACCAATGTAACTGTGCAAGGCATAGATGAGCAACAGTCTAAGGGCCTGATTTAGATCTTGGCAGAGGGGAATACTCTGTCACAAACGTGACGTCTATCCTGTCTGCCGTATTACAAACCCATTATATCCTATGGGAATCATAATACAGTGGGAGGGATATTTGTCAGGTTTGGGGTGGAGTATTCCATCTGCCAGGATCTAAACCAAGCCAAAGTGTGCCTAAACCGTGCTCTACCTCTCTTCATGGGGAAGTGGCCAGGAAGTGATGCAAACCCAGCAAGTAAGTAATTACTTCTACACTAAAGTTAAGTCTAGTATCTTTCCCCTTCATAAATTCCACTGGCCTGTCCTCCAATGCCTCCTGCTTCCTTGCACCAGCTGCTTCCAATGAGTCCTCACAGTGCACTACCCCTGTGCACCATTATTGCCCCCCAAGTGGCAAATGGTGCAGCGATATCTATTGGCAAGGCTATCCTGATTACTGGTTCTTGAGTTACTTTGCATTCAGTGGTTCAATAATGTTTCTGTGTGTTACATCACCTTTGGTGGGGTTTGCTGAGTTTTCATCTTTGTGGATTTGTCTCATCCTAGTGTGTATTTATCTCTGATTTATAGTTGGTGGATAGAGCACTCTGTTGGTAATGTGACATAGTACTCTGTTCTCCAAACTAACGGTTTCCCACCTTGTTTAGGGTCTGGAAGACTGCCATCTTTCTGTCAATGAGGACGAGGATCAATTGACAGAAAGCTTCCTCTGGTGGCCTAACAGTAGGGGTCGTCAAAAAAAGGGCATTGCACTACCTGTACTGTTTAGAGTGGATGGTATGATGTCCTTTTTTCTGCTCATCATCACAAGATAAATTCAGAAGCTGAGGAATGAAACCCCCCGCCCACAAATAATGACCTCTGACATCAATGGAAACAACTCTCTTGGTGTGGGAGAGGGGATAATTATTGTGTTGTTTTTGAAAAACAAAAAGTTTGTTAACCCCTTCTGTGCCGCGGACGTAGTGGTTACGTCCTGCGGCACAGTGCTGCTGTGCCGAGGACGTAACCACTACGTCCTCGGCACACAGCCCAGAGGGAGCGCTCTCGCTCCCTCTGTGGGGTTCCCCCCCACCCCCCCAAGTCAGGGATGGAAGGGGAAGCCCTTCCCCTCCCACCCCCGACCCCCCCCAACCCCCCTGTGACGTCAGCGCGCGAGCGCGCGCTGATTAGTCACAGGGTCTCCCCCATCGCGCTGGAAGCAGAGCTTCCAGCGCGATTGAAAAAGAAATGCTTTTGCATTTCTTTTTCAATCCCATGGGGGAGGCCCCGAGAGGCTTCAAAGGGAAGGAAATGTATTTCCTTCCCTTTGAAGTCTCTCACAGGTTTCAAAAGCCGGATTGCTTGCAATCCGGCTTTTGAAACCCCACTAGACACCAGGGATTTTTTTTTTCTTTCTTGAAATTGGCAAAAGGGAGCGACCCCTTGGGCAAGGGTCGCTCCCAGGGGGGCATTTTTTTAGGAAGGCCTTTTCTGCCCCCCCCTGGGGGCAGATTGGCCTATTATTAGGCCGATCTGCCCCCAGGGGGGGCAGAAACCTCTAGGCACCAGGGACCATTTTTTTTTTGTGATGAATTCTTTTTTTTTAGGTGGGGAGCGATCCCTTAGGCAAGGGTCGCTCCCCTACGGGGCAATATATATTTAGGCCATTTCTGCCCCCCTTGGGGGCAGATTGGCCTATTTTGATAAGGCCAATCTGCCCCCAAGGGGGGCAGAAACCATTAGACACCAGGGAGTTTGTTTTTGCGCGCGAATGTCACGCAACAAAGCGACCCCTTTGGCAAGGGTCGCTCCCAGGGGGGGCAATTTTTTGGGAAGGCCGATCGGCCTATTATTAGGCCGATCTGCCCCCAGGGGGGGAAGAAACCTCTAGGCGCCAGGGCCAATTTTTTTTTTGTGTTTTTTTTTTTTGTTCTTTTTTTTTTTTTAGAGATGGGGAGCGACCCATCAGGCAAGGGTCGCTCCCCTGGGGGGGCAAATTGTATTTAGACCATTTCTGCCCCCCTGGGGGCAGATTGGCCAATTTTAGGTCAATCTGCCCCCAAGGGGGCAGAAACCACAAGGCACCGGGGATTTGTTTTTTGGCGCCAATGTCACGCAGGGGGAGCGACCCCGTAGGCAAGGGTCGCTCCCGGGGGGGGGGTGTGGGGGTTGGGGGGGCAAATTTATTTTAGGCCATTTCTGCCCCCCTGGGGGACAGATCGGCCTATTATTAGGCCGATCTGCCCCCAGGGGGTAAGAAACCTCTAGGCGCCAGGGCAATTTTTTTTTTGTGGTTTTTTTTTTTGTTGTTTCTTTTTTTAGAGATGGGGAGCGACCCATCAGGCAAGGGTCGCTCCCCTGGGGGGGCAAATTGTATTTAGACCATTTCTGCCCCCCTGGGGGCAGATTGGCCAATTTTAGGTCAATCTGCCCCCTAGGGGGCAGAAACCACTAGGCACCGGGGATTTGTTTTTTGGCGCCAATGTCACGCAGGGGGAGCGACCCCGTAGGCAAGGGTCGCTCCCGTGGGGGGGTGGAGGTTGGGGGGGCAAATTTATTTTAGGCCATTTCTGCCCCCCCGGGGGACAGATCGGCCTATTATTAGGCCGAACTGCCCCCGGGGGGGGGGGCCGAACACTCTAGGCGCCAGGGCAATTTTTTTTGTGTGTTTTTTTTTTTTTGTTGTTTCTTTTTTTAGAGATGGGGAGCGACCCATCAGGCAAGGGTCGCTCCCCTGGGGGGGCAAATTGTATTTAGACCATTTCTGCCCCCCTGGGGGCAGATTGGCCAATTTTAGGTCAATCTGCCCCCAAGGGGGCAGAAACCACTAGGCACCGGGGATTTGTTTTTTGGCGCCAATGTCACGCAGGGGGAGCGACCCCGTAGGCAAGGGTCGCTCCCGGGGGGGGGGTGGGGGTTGGGGGGGCAAATTTATTTTAGGCCATTTCTGCCCCCCCGGGGGACAGATCGGCCTATTATTAGGCCGAACTGCCCCCGGGGGGGGGGGCAGAACACTCTAGGCGCCAGGGCAATTTTTTTTTTGTGTTTTTTTTTTTGTTGTTTCTTTTTTTAGAGATGGGGAGCGACCCATCAGGCAAGGGTCGCTCCCCTGGGGGGGCAAATTGTATTTAGACCATTTCTGCCCCCCTGGGGGCAGATTGGCCAATTTTAGGTCAATCTGCCCCCAAGGGGGCAGAAACCACTAGGCACCGGGGATTTGTTTTTTAGCGCCAATGTCACGCAGGGGGAGCGACCCCGTAGGCAAGGGTCGCTCCCGGGGGGGGGGGTGGGGGTTGGGGGGGCAAATTTATTTTAGGCCATTTCTGCCCCCCCAGGGGACAGATCGGCCTATTATTAGGCCGAACTGCCCCCCGGGGGGGGCAGAACACTCTAGGCACCAGGGCAATTTTTTTTTTGTGTGTTTTTTTTTTTGTTGTTTCTTTTTTTAGAGATGGGGAGCGACCCATCAGGCAAGGGTCGCTCCCCTGGGGGGGCAAATTGTATTTAGACCATTTCTGCCCCCCTGGGGGCAGATTGGCCAATTTTAGGTCAATCTGCCCCCAAGGGGGCAGAAACCACAAGGCACCGGGGATTTGTTTTTTGGCGCCAATGTCACGCAGGGGGAGCGACCCCGTAGGCAAGGGTCGCTCCCGGGGGGGGGGTGTGGGGGTTGGGGGGGCAAATTTATTTTAGGCCATTTCTGCCCCCCCGGGGGACAGATTGGCCTATTTTTAGGCCGAACTGCCCCCGGGGGGGGGGGGCAGAACACTCTAGGCGCCAGGGCAATTTTTTTTTTGTGTTTTTTTTTTTTTGTTTCTTTTTTTAGAGATGGGGAGCGACCCATCAGGCAAGGGTCGCTCCCCTGGGGGGGGCAAATTGTATTTAGACCATTTCTGCCCCCCCTGGGGGCAGATTGGCCAATTTTAGGTCAATCTGCCCCCTAGGGGGCAGAAACCACTAGGCACCGGGGATTTGTTTTTTGGCGCCAATGTCACGCAGGGGGAGCGACCCCGTAGGCAAGGGTCGCTCCCGGGGGGGGTGGAGGTTGGGGGGGCAAATTTATTTTAGGCCATTTCTGCCCCCCCCCCCTGGGGCCGGCTGAGCTACAGGCCAAACACCACAGGTAGGCACCTTGCAAAAAACACCTCTGTTTTCTGTGAAAAAATATGTTGTGTCCACGTTGTGTTTTGGGCCATTTCCTTTTGTGGGCGCTAGGCCTACCCACAGAAGTGATGTACCATTTTTATCGAGAGACTTAGGGGAACGCTGGGTGGAAGGAAATTTGTGGCTCCTCTCAGATTCCAGAACTTTCTGTCACCGAAATGAGAGGAAAAAGTGTTTTTTGGGCCAAATTTTGATGTTTGCAAAGGATTCTGGGTAACATAACCTGGTCAGAGCCCCGCAAGTCACCCCATCTTGGATTCCCCTGGGTTTCTAGTTTTCAAAAATGCGCTGGTTTGCTAGGTTTCCTCAGGTGTCGGCTGAGCTACAGGCCAAAATCCACAGGTAGGCACTGCTTTTTATAAAAAAATGTGATGTGTCCACGTTGTGTTTTGGGCCCTTTCCTTTCGTGGGCGCTAGTCCTACCCACACAAGTGAGGTATCATTTTTATCGGGAGACTTGGGGGAATGCTGGGTAGAAGGAAATTTGTGGCTCCTCTCAGATTCCAGAACTTTCTGCCACAGAAATGTGAGTAACATGTGTATTTTTAGCCAAATTTTGAGGTTTGCAAAGGATTCTGGGTAACAGAACCTGGTCCGAGCCCCGCAAGTCACCCCTCCTTGGATTCCCCTAGGTCTCTAGTTTTCAGAAATGCACAGGTTTGGTAGGTTTCCCTAGGTGCCGGCTGAGCTAGAGGCCAAAATCTACAGGTAGGCACTTCGCAAAAAACACCTCTGTTTTTTTCCAAAATTTAGGATGTGTCCACGTTGCGCTTTGGGGTGTTTCCTGTCGCCGGCGCTAGGCCTACCCACGCAAGTGAGGTATCATTTTTATCGGGAGACTTGGGGGAACGCTGGGTGGAAGGAAATTTGTAGCTCCTCTCAGATTCCAGAACTTTCTGCCACAGAAATGTGAGGGACATGTGTTTTTTTAGCCAAATTTTGAGGTTTGCAAAGGATTCTGGGTAACAGAACCTGGTCCGAGCCCCGCAAGTCACCCCTCCTTGGATTCCCCTAGGTCTCTAGTTTTCAGAAATGCACAGGTTTGGTAGGTTTCCCTAGGTGCCGGCTGAGCTAGAGGCCAAAATCTACAGGTAGGCACTTCGCAAAAAACACCTCTGTTTTTTTCCAAAATTTAGGATGTGTCCACGTTGCGCTTTGGGGTGTTTCCTGTCGCCGGCGCTAGGCCTACCCACGCAAGTGAGGTATCATTTTTATCGGGAGACTTGGGGGAACGCTGGGTAGAAGGAAATTTGTGGCTCCTCTCAGATTCCAGAACTTTCTGCCACAGAAATGTGAGTAACATGTGTATTTTTAGCCAAATTTTGAGGTTTGCAAAGGATTCTGGGTAACAGAACCTGGTCCGAGCCCCGCAAGTCACCCCTCCTTGGATTCCCCTAGGTCTCTAGTTTTCAGAAATGCACAGGTTTGGTAGGTTTCCCTAGGTGCCGGCTGAGCTAGAGGCCAAAATCTACAGGTAGGCACTTTGCAAAAAACACCTCTGTTTTTTTCCAAAATTTAGGATGTGTCCACGTTGCGCTTTGGGGTGTTTCCTGTCGCCGGCGCTAGGCCTACCCACGCAAGTGAGGTATCATTTTTATCGGGAGACTTGGGGGAACGCTGGGTGGAAGGAAATTTGTAGCTCCTCTCAGATTCCGGAACTTTCTGCCACAGAAATGTGAGGGACATGTGTTTTTTTAGCCAAATTTTGAGGTTTGCAAAGGATTCTGGGTAACAGAACCTGGTCTGAGCCACACAAGTCACCCCTCCTTGGATTCCCCTAGGTCTCTAGTTTTCAGAAATGTACAGGTTTGGTAGGTTTCCCTAGGTGGCGGCTGAGCTAGAGGCCAAAATCTCCAGGTAGTCACTTTGCTAAAAACAGCTCTGTTTTCTGTGATGTGTCCACGTTGTGTTTTGGGGCATATCCTGTCGCGGGCGCTAGGCCTACCCACACAAGTGAGGTATCATTTTTATCGGGAGACGTGGGGGAACGCTGGGTGGAAGGAAATTTGTGGCTCCTCTCAGATTCCAGAACTTTCTGCCACAGAAATGTGAGGAACATGTGTTTTTTTAGCCAAATTTTGAGGTTTGCAAAGGATTCTGGGTAACAGAACCTGGTCCGAGCCACACAAGTCACCCCTCCTTGGATTCCCCTAGGTCTCTAGTTTTCAGAAATGCACAGGTTTGGTAGGTTTCCCTAGGTGGCGGCTGAGCTAGAGGCCAAAATCTACAGGTAGTCACTTTGCTAAAAACAGCTCTGTTTTCTGTGATATGTCCACGTTGTGTTTTGGGGCATATCCTGTCGCGGGCGCTAGGCCTACCCACACAAGTGAGGTATCATTTTTATCGGGAGACGTGGGGGAACGCTGGGTGGAAGGAAATTTGTGGCTCCTCTCAGATTCCAGAACTTTCTGCCACAGAAATGTGAGGAACATGTGTTTTTTTAGCCACATTTTGAGGTTTGCAAAGGATTCTGGGTAACAGAACCTGGTCCGAGCCCCGCAAGTCACCCCTCCTTGGATTCCCCTAGGTCTCTAGTTTTCAGAAATGCACAGGTTTGGTAGGTTTCCCTAGGTGGCGGCTGAGCTAGAGGCCAAAATCTACAGGTAGTCACTTTGCTAAAAACAGCTCTGTTTTCTGTGATATGTCCACGTTGTGTTTTGGGGCATATCCTGTCGCGGGCGCTAGGCCTACCCACACAAGTGAGGTATCATTTTTATCGGGAGACGTGGGGGAACGCTGGGTGGAAGGAAATTTGTGGCTCCTCTCAGATTCCAGAACTTTCTGCCACAGAAATGTGAGGAACATGTGTTTTTTTAGCCAAATTTTGAGGTTTGCAAAGGATTCTGGGTAACAGAACCTGGTCCGAGCCCCGCAAGTCACCCCTCCTTGGATTCCCCTAGGTCTCTAGTTTTCAGAAATGCACAGGTTTGGTAGGTTTCCCTAGGTGGCGGCTGAGCTAGAGGCCAAAATCTACAGGTAGTCACTTTGCTAAAAACAGCTCTGTTTTCTGTGATATGTCCACGTTGTGTTTTGGGGCATATCCTGTCGCGGGCGCTAGGCCTACCCACACAAGTGAGGTATCATTTTTATCGGGAGACGTGGGGGAACGCTGGGTGGAAGGAAATTTGTGGCTCCTCTCAGATGCCAGAACTTTCTGCCACAGAAATGTGAGGAACATGTGTTTTTTTAGCCAAATTTTGAGGTTTGCAAAGGATTCTGGGTAACAGAACCTGGTCCGAGCCACACAAGTCACCCCTCCTTGGATTCCCCTAGGTCTCTAGTTTTCAGAAATGCACAGGTTTGGTAGGTTTCCCTAGGTGGCGACTGAGCTAGAGGCCAAAATCTACAGGTAGTCACTTTGCTAAAAACAGCTCTGTTTTCTGTGATGTGTCCACGTTGTGTTTTGGGGCATATCCTGTCGCGGGTGCTAGGCCTACCCACACAAGTGAGGTATCATTTTTATCGGGAGACGTGGGGGAACGCTGGGTGGAAGGAAATTTGTGGCTCCTCTTAGATTCCATAACTTTCTGCCACAGAAATGTGAGGAACATGTGTTTTTTTAGCCAAATTTTGAGGTTTGCAAAGGATTCTGGGTAACAGAACCTGGTCCGAGCCACACAAGTCACCCCTCCTTGGATTCCCCTAGGTCTCTAGTTTTCAGAAATGCACAGGTTTGGTAGGTTTCCCTAGGTGGCGGCTGAGCTAGAGGCCAAAATCTACAGGTAGTCACTTTGCTAAAAACAGCTCTGTTTTCTGTGATGTGTCCACGTTGCGCTTTGGGGTGTTTCCTGTCGCCGGCGCTAGGCCTACCCATGCAAGTGAGGTATCATTTTTATCGGGAGACTTGGGGGAACGCTGGGTGGAAGGAAATTTGTAGCTCCTCTCAGATTCCAGAACTTTCTGCCACAGAAATGTGAGGGACATGTGTTTTTTTAGCCAAATTTTGAGGTTTGCAAAGGATTCTGGGTAACAGAACCTGGTCCGAGCCCCGCAAGTCACCCCTCCTTGGATTCCCCTAGGTCTCTAGTTTTCAGAAATGCACAGGTTTGGTAGGTTTCCCTAGGTGCCGGCTGAGCTAGAGGCCAAAATCTACAGGTAGGCACTTCGCAAAAAACACCTCTGTTTTTTCCCAAAATTTAGGATGTGTCCACGTTGCGCTTTGGGGTGTTTCCTGTCGCCGGCGCTAGGCCTACCCACGCAAGTGAGGTATCATTTTTATCGGGAGACTTGGGGGAACGCTGGGTAGAAGGAAATTTGTGGCTCCTCTCAGATTCCAGAACTTTCTGCCACAGAAATGTGAGTAACATGTGTATTTTTAGCCAAATTTTGAGGTTTGCAAAGGATTCTGGGTAACAGAACCTGGTCCGAGCCCCGCAAGTCACCCCTCCATGGATTCCCCTAGGTCTCTAGTTTTCAGAAATGCACAGGTTTGGTAGGTTTCCCTAGGTGCCGGCTGAGCTAGAGGCCAAAATCTACAGGTAGGCACTTTGCAAAAAACACCTCTGTTTTTTTCCCAAATTTAGGATGTGTCCACGTTGCGCTTTGGGGTGTTTCCTGTCGCCGGCGCTAGGCCTTCCCACGCAAGTGAGGTATCATTTTTATCGGGAGACTTGGGGGAACGCTGGGTGGAAGGAAATTTGTAGCTCCTCTCAGATTCCGGAACTTTCTGCCACAGAAATGTGAGGGACATGTGTTTTTTTAGCCAAATTTTGAGGTTTGCAAAGGATTCTGGGTAACAGAACCTGGTCCGAGCCACACAAGTCACCCCTCCTTGGATTCCCCTAGGTCTCTAGTTTTCAGAAATGTACAGGTTTGGTAGGTTTCCCTAGGTGGCGGCTGAGCTAGAGGCCAAAATCTCCAGGTAGTCACTTTGCTAAAAACAGCTCTGTTTTCTGTGATGTGTCCACGTTGTGTTTTGGGGCATATCCTGTCGCGGGCGCTAGGCCTACCCACACAAGTGAGGTATCATTTTTATCGGGAGACGTGGGGGAACGCTGGGTGGAAGGAAATTTGTGGCTCCTCTCAGATTCCAGAACTTTCTGCCACAGAAATGTGAGGAACATGTGTTTTTTTAGCCAAATTTTGAGGTTTGCAAAGGATTCTGGGTAACAGAACCTGGTCCGAGCCACACAAGTCACCCCTCCTTAGATTCCCCTAGGTCTCTAGTTTTCAGAAATGCACAGGTTTGGTAGGTTTCCCTAGGTGGCGGCTGAGCTAGAGGCCAAAATCTACAGGTAGTCACTTTGCTAAAAACAGCTCTGTTTTCTGTGATATGTCCACGTTGTGTTTTGGGGCATATCCTGTCGCGGGCGCTAGGCCTACCCACACAAGTGAGGTATCATTTTTATCGGGAGACGTGGGGGAACGCTGGGTGGAAGGAAATTTGTGGCTCCTCTCAGATTCCAGAACTTTCTGCCACAGAAATGTGAGGAACATGTGTTTTTTTAGCCAAATTTTGAGGTTTGCAAAGGATTCTGGGTAACAGAACCTGGTCCGAGCCCCGCAAGTCACCCCTCCTTGGATTCCCCTAGGTCTCTAGTTTTCAGAAATGCACAGGTTTGGTAGGTTTCCCTAGGTGGCGGCTGAGCTAGAGGCCAAAATCTACAGGTAGTCACTTTGCTAAAAACAGCTCTGTTTTCTGTGATATGTCCACGTTGTGTTTTGGGGCATATCCTGTCGCGGGCGCTAGGCCTACCCACACAAGTGAGGTATCATTTTTATCGGGAGACGTGGGGGAACGCTGGGTGGAAGGAAATTTGTGGCTCCTCTCAGATTCCAGAACTTTCTGCCACAGAAATGTGAGGAACATGTGTTTTTTTAGCCAAATTTTGAGGTTTGCAAAGGATTCTGGGTAACAGAACCTGGTCCGAGCCCCGCAAGTCACCCCTCCTTGGATTCCCCTAGGTCTCTAGTTTTCAGAAATGCACAGGTTTGGTAGGTTTCCCTAGGTGGCGGCTGAGCTAGAGGCCAAAATCTACAGGTAGTCACTTTGCTAAAAACAGCTCTGTTTTCTGTGATATGTCCACGTTGTGTTTTGGGGCATATCCTGTCGCGGGCGCTAGGCCTACCCACACAAGTGAGGTATCATTTTTATCGGGAGACGTGGGGGAACGCTGGGTGGAAGGAAATTTGTGGCTCCTCTCAGATTCCAGAACTTTCTGCCACAGAAATGTGAGTAACATGTGTTTTTTTAGCCAAATTTTGAGGTTTGCAAAGGATTCTGGGTAACAGAACCTGGTCCGAGCCACACAAGTCACCCCTCCTTGGATTCCCCTAGGTCTCTAGTTTTCAGAAATGCACAGGTTTGGTAGGTTTCCCTAGGTGGCGACTGAGCTAGAGACCAAAATCTACAGGTAGTCACTTTGCTAAAAACAGCTCTGTTTTCTGTGATGTGTCCACGTTGTGTTTTGGGGCATATCCTGTCGCGGGTGCTAGGCCTACCCACACAAGTGAGGTATCATTTTTATCGGGAGACGTGGGGGAACGCTGGGTGGAAGGAAATTTGTGGCTCCTCTCAGATTCCATAACTTTCTGCCACAGAAATGTGAGGAACATGTGTTTTTTTTGCCAAATTTTGAGGTTTGCAAAGGATTCTGGGTAACAGAACCTGGTCCGAGCCACACAAGTCACCCCTCCTTGGATTCCCCTAGGTCTCTAGTTTTCAGAAATGCACAGGTTTGGTAGGTTTCCCTAGGTGGCGGCTGAGCTAGAGGCCAAAATCTACAGGTAGTCACTTTGCTAAAAACAGCTCTGTTTTCTGTGATGTGTCCACGTTGTGTTTTGGGGCATATCCTGTCGCGGGTGCTAGGCCTACCCACACAAGTGAGGTACCATTTTTATCGGGAGACTTGGGGGAACATAGATTAGCAAAACAAGTACTATTGCCCCTTGTCTTTCTCTACATTTTTTCCTTCCAAATATAGGAGTGTGTGTAAAAAAGACATTTATTTGAGAAATTCCCTGTAATTCACGTGCTACTATGGTCACCCCGGAATTCAGAGATGTGCAAATAACCACTGCTCCTCAACACCTTATCTTGTGCCCTTTTTGGAAATGCAAAGGTTTTCTTGATAGCAATTTTTTACTCCTTATATTTCAGCAAATGAATTGCTGTATACCCGGTATAGAATGAAAACGCACTGCAGGGTGCAGCTCATTTATTGGCTCTGGGTTCCTCGGGTTCTTGATGAACCTACAAGCCCTATATATCCCCGCAACCAGAGGAGTCCAGCAGACGTAACGGTATATTGCTTTCGATAATCTGACATTGCAGGGAAAAGTTACAGAGTAAAACGTAGAGAAAAATTGATGGTTTTTTCACCTCAATTTCAATATTTTTCTTTTTCAGCTGTTATTTTCTGTAGGAAACCCTTGTAGGATCTACACAAATGACCCCTTGCTGAATTCAGAATTTTGTCTACTTTTCAGAAATGTTTAGGTTTCTGGGATCCAGCATTGGTTTCATGACCATTCCTGTCACTGACTGGAAGGAGGCTGAAAGCACAAAAAATTGCACAAATGGGGTATGCCCCAGTAAAATGCCAAAATTGTGTTGAAAAATTGGGTTTTCTGATTCAAGTCTGCCTGTTCCTGAAAGCTGGGAAGCAGCTGAGTTTAGCACCGCAAACCCTTTGTTGTTGCCATTTTCAGGGGAAAAACCACAAGCCTTCTTCTGCAGCCACTTTTTCCAATTTTTTTGAAAAAAACGAAATTTTCACTGTATTTTGGCCAATTTCTTGGCCTCCTTCAAGGGAACCCACAAAGTCTGGGTACCTCTAGAATCCCTAGGATGTTGGAAAAAAAGGACGCAAATTTGGCTTGGTTAGCTTATGTGGACAAAAAGTTATGAGGGCCTAAGCGCGAACTGCCCCAAATAGGCAAAAAAAGGCCCGGCACAGGAGGGGGAAAAGGCCTGGCAGCGAAGGGGTTAAAGTTTGTCTGAGAAATTAGGCTGTTCATTAAGGAGGGTGTGATTGCCCTTCTCAAAAAACAGCCACAGTCCCTGTCAGGGTGCACCACAAAGGACACTAAATTAACTCATGCTTAATACTTTGGTAGCTTGGCACAAAAGCAGACAAGCTTAATGTAGACGCAATGTGTAAAGTATTTATGTATTACACAAAGAGCAATAAAGTGAACACACAACACATGATAAATCTCACATCAATTTAGAAAAACTGAGTGAAATTCAATACATTATTTGACACTAAAATGACAAAAATCCAATCAGTAGAACAGGAAATATGAAATGTCAAAGATTTCAGATAAGTATAGAGCCTAAAAGCACAAAGTGCCACTCGTGATTACCTGGTCTTCGAGATGGGTGAAATTCATAAGTTTAGGCTGCCTGCGATGGAGGATGGGATGGATACAGAGACCCAGTTAGTCCCCCTGAAAAAGTTACTTTCAAAAGCCTAGCGTGAAGAGTTCTATTTACGACGCCAGAGGCCGCGGGAAGCAGGGGGAGTAATGCAAACGGTCATCAATGTAGTGCAGAGTGCAGGCAGGGGATCTTGGGCAGTCGTGGCTGTAGCATAAAGTTCCATTCGGGCTTCGCAGATTGTCATTGCTGGAGCTTTGCCTTCGCAGTTACCTCTGGCTGTCGATACTGTAATGTAAAGTGCAGATCTTGCATTGTTGACTGATGCTATTGGTCGCTGTAGCATGAAGAGTCAGGTTCACTTCAGCTTTGTGTTGGCAGTCAGTATGGACAGTAGCATCTTGGTGAGAATGGGACCTTTTGAGGTCATGAAGACCAAAAACATCAGGATTTCTGTCTTTCATCAGGGAGAAACCCAACTGATGACACACTAAGGTTCCAGGACCTGGGGGGCACATCTTGGGGATCAGGAACTTACTTCAGCAGAGGCTAGCAGGACTCCAGCAGTTTCAGTTGTAGTTCTGGTTGCAGGTCCAAACAGCAGGTCAGCTGGGCAGATGCAGGGAGGTCTCCGGAACTTGTCATGTCCCTGTAACTCTAACAGTAGGTCAAATGGCAAATCCTTGGAGTCACTTTAGGCTGGGATGAAGGGTGCAGGTCCAGTCTTCCTTCTCAGCAAGCAGGGCATGCCTCAAGAAGAAAATCAACAGGCCGTCCATCTTCTGAAGTATCCAGAGGTCTAGGAGTTCACTGGAGAGTTGGGTCTGAGGGCCCAATATTTATACCTGATGTCAGTTTGCAGTGGGAGAAGCCTCTGGAGTTTCCCCCTGCAGAGGTGTCTGAAATATACAGCCTCCTTGCCATAGCTCCAGCCTGGCTACAGGCACAAAAGGCTAGTGTGAAGTGTGTTGTGTGTGAGCAGGGCCCAGCCTACTTATGTATGAGTGGGGTTGTGCCAGTGATGGCCCATTCAGACACACCTAGTTCTTCTATTCTGTAGCTGTCTGAGAGGAATATACAAAGCCCAGCTGTCACTGACACTAAGTCATGTGACTCAATGCCAGGCTGCAGAGACCAAATTGTTAAGACAAGAAAATGTCAACTTCTAAAAGTGGTATTTTCAGGATTGTGACAAAAAATCAGACTTTCACATTAAAGAGGTTTTAAATTACAATTCCTTATCTGCTCCCAATTGAAAGTTACCATTTATTAAATGTAATAAGGGAACATAGTGTTATCCTATGGGAGAGTTAGGCCTCACAGTAGTGAAACATGAATGAGTGTTTTCACCACCAGGACATCTAAAACTTAAAAGTACATGTCCATCTCTCCCCCCCCATTGAACCAGAAATGGCCCATCCTGCCAACACCTATTTCTCTTTGTCTCACTGTCTGGGAGCAATACACAAAGACCAACTGCCAGCTACACCTAGTCATGGGACCCAGGATACAGGCTGCAAACACCAAATAGCTGTAACAAGAAATTGACAGTTTACTAAATTGGCATTTTCAGAAATGTGACTGAAAATCTGACTTTACCATTAAAGAGAATTTGAAATTACAATGAATCAGATACCAAACATGACTCTCCTACTGCTCCCAACCAAAGTTAGCACTTATTAAATGTAATATGGTAACCCTATGGAACAGGTAGGCTTCACTACCAGGACATGTAAAACTTAAATTTGCATGTCCAACTTTTTTACTTATCATGCACCCTGCCTTTTGGACTGTGTAGGCCCTACCTTAGGCTTGGCAAGGGGTTTATTTTGCTGAGTCGAATTGGCAGTTTAAAACTGCAAAAAGACTGCAATGGCAGACCTGGGACAGGGTTTAGGGGCTACTTAGGTGAATGGCATAATATGTGCTGCATGCCCACTAATAGCATTTAATGTAACAGGCCTGGGTGTATGGTATACCACTTTAATTGAGACTTATAAGTAGATTAAATATACTAATTAGTTGTAAGCCAATCTTACCATGTTGTAGGGTGTGACACTGTGCACTTTACCACTGCCAATCGGTGCTTGAGTCCTAAGGGCACCAAAAATAAATTCAGTAAATGTGGAGAGGGAAGGCAGGAGTTTGGGGAAAGACCACCCTAATGCTAACAAGTCTAACAGGTTGGTTATCGGCTGTCAAAACAAATGGCATCATAACCAAGCTTTTCCTTCCTTGACAGGAACAGAAATAATGGCAGGCAAGGTACAGAGATCACTACTGGCCTAGAGGCGATCTCTAATTTTGTTTGTCAGAGTGATAGATGTAATGCTGTGTGCCAACCTGAAAGATGGAGTGCAGTGCAGCAAACTCTAGGTCTGCTCCTGTGTCAGGACTAGAGCAAGGACATTTGAGACAGTGAGGAAATTACCTGTGGAAATTCTCATATGTCTTAGTCTCCACTGCTTTGTTTTATTACTAACTACCTTCACTCCTCAACACTGTTTGGTTGTGGTATGCCATTATTGGAATGTCAGTTTCTGTTTTACAAATATTACAATGAAATATGTTTGTAATATGCTCTCTAGCACCAAGTGGACTCCGGTTACTGCATCCATTTATGTCGCCATGCAAAGCAAGCCATAATTCCTGACTTTTTGCAGGAAAATACTTTCATAAGTCTGTTTTAAAGTGTGCAAACTCGGACATAAATTAGTATTTATGTACCAGACGGTAGTTGGAGTATCCATCAACAGGAAGTTGACATATGGCAAAAGAGCTAAAGTAGCTGTTGCACCCCGCAGAACAATGGCTATTCTATGGAAATATGAGAAGGAAAACCTGCAGATGTGGAGTTCAATTGTATTTTCAAGGCTTTTAGAGCTGTAGTATGCTCATTTTGTGCAACTTCTTTTCGTTTTTTCCATGATTGCTTATCTGTGAAATCAGGGCAATATTAAATGCTCCTGCCCTGTCCGGCCTGTGGTGGTTACACCATTTCACTAAAAGAATATCTATTTGTATGAGTCAATACAATCGGTAGAGCGTTTTATCACAAGAGGACTACGCTACTTTAAGTACTTCCTAGCCAGCAGTCTGATTGTGTCCTGGCTGCATGGGTGCCGTGAGCTACCAGAAATGGTGAGCATGTCTGTAAAATAAGAAGGAGTGTTGGGCATGATGTCCTTTTAAACTATGCAGTTGGATTTGAAGATGGCACAGACTGGCATGGGGAAGCAACGTAGTGGCATCAGGGTGGGATTACTGTGATCACATGCCTTCATCTCCATTTGAGACATGCAGCAATCTGGGTGGCCATGAATAAAAGCCTTACCACCATCCAGATGTGAGAGGACATGACCAGCAGTTCTGCAGTCGCTTTCTGGAAGAAACTGTTTCACTGCCTTTGGAAGAGAGACAGCCGGCACTAGCCATGGTGAATTTTGATGGTGAATTTGATGTTCAGAGTGAATCTAGGTGACTTGGCATTCAGTGAATGCTGTGGTTTGAAGCCGTCAAGGTTCAAGTCTTTGAGGCGGGCTTGAATTTTCTTTCAATCTTAACAGCTTAGATCCATGAGGCCCTAACTACCCCATTCAAATACCTCTGCAAGTTTACACTTCTCAGAGAGGATATCCCTCTACTCTGCATTGACAATGGTTTAACTACACACTGTTGTTTTCACTAAGGCAAATATATTATTCTCTTGGAAACCTCGTGGTGTGAGACAGAATCCTCTGGTAAAGGTTGTTGTTGTTTTTTTGGTCTATGGAAAGGAATGAGACACATTATAGAAAGGGGAAGTTGGACTGACTGCATGCTTCTTGGTTTGTAATGTCGCGACTATGCGCCTGGATTAGCTTTTCCACATGCAGTCAGCTCATCAGTCTTCTCAGACTGGGCTCCGAACCACATGCTCTCTCTGACACTACTATTGACATTATATAATGTTATGTCATTTTCTGTATGAAGGCATGAGCTAACTGACAGTATATGTATAATAAAAACATACATGTATCAACAATCCTTTCCCATGTGGGGGTGACTAGTTTTCTGGCAGTCCAGTGGCTTAGAGTGAATGCTCCAAAAGGAAAACCTTTCAGCGGAGTTCACATTTGCAAGGCAAGGGCAAAAAGAAAATCAATTTTTGACTGAGTGACACGCTTGGAAATGGTCCAAGTGTGCTCAAGTTCCAAAGGACAATTTCCTCAAAAGGTGTGCTGTTTCCGGGAAAAAGCAAGATACTCAGTAAAATGCTCGATCTGCCATTAAGCAGAACCGTTAGCTAGAGACTCATATCCCTGAAACGGATGCACTGTCACGTCTTCCAGAGCTCTCAAAGAACAATTTTGTAAAAAAAACTGACCCACAATAGACTTACATCAATAGAACAAACACATTGTTGAAAAAACAACCTGTCCAAACCTTTCGCCTTCCACACATAAAAGGTGTTTCTTTATAGTGTAAAGCTAATTCTGAAAGCACATAGGCTGTCAACTCTCTGTTTTGTAAAGATTATGCCTTGGACATTTGCTGCAGATGCTTAATTTGGCGAGGACATTCGGAAAATACTATTTTTTGTATTTTTTGCACATGACCATCTTCTACCAGTCAGATGTTAAAATGCGTTTCAATCTTCTTTTGGAGACCGGGGTTATGGGATAAATATGCAGAGGAAAAAGTACTTCCGAGTCCTGTATTCTGTGACCTACTATTGTTTCTGTCAAATGACGAACCACTCATCTGGCTTTCTGTCTCTCTCCATTCCTTAGCTGTGACTAGAGAGAAGAGGGCTACACTGGGGGAACAGGTATTTACATATGAGATTGCGCCTGAATGTGCTCCATGCTATACTTTGAAATCTTTAAGACTGCTAAAATGCTTCCGTTCCCTTATGAGAGGTACAGCAGGATCCAGGCCACAAGATGAGTCAATATACCACAGTCGCTTTGATCTCTCTTCCTGTGTGCTATGTCAGAGTGAAATCTCCACCGTCATCTCAATGAATCACAAAAGTCAGAGACTCCTATATCCTCCAGTTTTTCTCCTTCCAATCGATCAGGGGCACTTCCTGTTTGACTTCTGACAGGCAGCATGTAAGGCCTTCCAGGATTCCCTACTCTGCCTGCGTTTTACAACATATTCCTCATGGGGACCTCTGCCTCGGACATTACACTAAGAGCCAACTTCTGATTAGTGGTCAGTGCATCACTGTGCGCCTTTTCTTGAATTCTCTGTGCGCCCCTTCCTTCAGTCTAGGAAGAGCCTGAGCATATTATAGTTCCATAACATTATAGTTCCAGAGGTGGCCTCTGACTCTATCTCGAAAACAGTCAAATCAACAAAATGAATACTAGAAATAGATTGGCCCAAGTAGTCAACAAAACCCGAAAAATATGACACAACTGGATTAGGAAGGGGTACATATTGACATATCAAAAAGGATAATCTAGAATGTAAATATCCAAATCATTTTAATTTATAGAAACAATAAATAATTATTAAAATATTTTTTTAAAAATATTACATCATATCATCGAAAATAGTCACCATAATTATTGCTTTTTAGTGTCTTCTAATTGTAATTGTAAATTCTTGAAGAATTTAAGTGTTTAATTTTCTTACTTATAATGCAAGCATAATTAATCCAAATTTAATTATTGAGGGCCCGATTTAAATCTTGGTGGTATTACCACCAATCCACTGCGGCGACGGACCCAAAAACACCATCAAGTCAACGGTATTTAGCCTGCCATATTTAGATGTATTGCGAGTGAGCCAGAGACTGCCACAACGGAGTGTTCACTCAAACATACACAACCACGTTGAACCCGCATGCATGTGGCACACATACAGAGACACGACATCACCCACTTCAGCTCCCTCCACCTCAACCAGCCAAATCCAATCTCATATACATGTACTGACTCACATACACAACTGGACTCACAATCTCACAGGTACAGATTCACTTACAATGTGCACACATAGACATGGTGACAAGTGTGATGCTGTCGTTATTATGATGCCCGCATTCATTTGGCAAAGAATACTGACACCACCAAAACAATTGTGTATGTGTGCGATATGTGTCCTGTACCAGTTTGTCCCCATCAATCTCTGACACAAAGGTGTTCTGAACATATGCATGTCAGAAGTATTTTAAAAAAAACACCTGGGGTATGCATATTTCTGCAGAGGTCCTGAGCTCATGTGCAGTGCCCACGCAACATACACAGTACATGCAGTATCGTTACCTTTGAGTTCGGCAACAGCTGAGTCATGTGTCCTTCGTGGTCCAGTGGCAGCAGCGACTGCAGATGATGTCCAGTTGGGTCCCATCCGAAATGGAAGCGGAAATGTGGAAAAAGGTAGGTTTTGTACCGTTCCCACCTCTAATCCGCCAACCAGGTGTGGAGGTCGGACCACCACAGTTGGCTTGGCGGAAAGTCGCATTGATATGTGCTCGCCGGTAAAGGTGGATGGAGTCCCACCGTCATCCCCTTTTTACAATGCCCCTGTTGAGGCGGCCCAGAAGATTCTTGGCGGAGTCAGTGAGACTTGGGAGCTCTTTCACCTGTGGCCTCGCCAACATCTAAATCGGCCAGGCAGACCACCAAGGCAGGAGACAGGTGTTCTGATGGAAAACCGGCAGCAGGACCATTACTGCCAAGATCTAAATCAGTCCCTTTGTCTCCTACAACAGCCAACGCTTTTCATCTCCTTCTTATTAAGTTGACCTCTTCAGGGCAGAAATTGCAAGGATGTTCTGCCTCATCCTTTCTGTGATAAGGGTGTTGGATTATTTGATCCTCATATCCTCTGGTGGTCTTTAAAATCAACAACGAGGTTTACTTTATGCCACTGAAGTTGCTTAATGACAAACAGTCCCACTTTTTCTATGTGGGACAAATAAAGGACACTATTTACATAATTTACTACCCCTTTCTCATCTAGCTGAATACTTAACAAGAGTAATTATGCGTAATTATCTTGTTGTTAGTTCTATAGGACAAAGAATTTGCTCAATTTAAGAGTTCACATAACTACTCTTGTTAAATAAGTACCCAAAAGAAGTATACAACTATCCCTTGGGCTTTTTTAATAGAGATCCGCCCACCACTCTCAAACAAAGAGTATTCAATGCACACCTGGTATTTCAAATACACATTGTGAACTCAATCGTTCAGTCCTACCTACAAACCTGCCTAAGTCAAAGACTGATATTCGTTCCTCCATATGGCCAAAAATGTGATGTTAATGATTCACCTGGCAATTGTTTACACAGAGTCCCACTCTCAACTTGCAGATTTTAACTGAGGGAGGGATTTAGCGTGGGAGGCACATGGCTATGGGTGCGTAGGTGTTCTCTGAGGTTAAGTTTGAGCGAGACCCCCTGGTAGTGCTTTCTAATTATGAGCTACCTGAGGGCTAGTTGTATGAGGGTATCTTCAATGTAGTGCTCTCAAAAGAAGAGCTACTAGAGGGCTAGTTCCAGGAAGGTATCTTCAATGGAACTGGAAGTAATACATTTCCTGGCCTCTAATGTCTCTGTAGTCAGAGGCTGGAATCTCACATTTTCCTTCTCTTCAACACCGATTTAACATACTACAATGGCATCACAGTGTTCCCCAGACTAGTCTTACACTAGGGCATTCGGCTCAGAATACTCACATATGCTTTCACATGAATTACTTCTAAAAACCTGGTTGATGAACAATCAATAACCAGCCATTCAAACTCTGATCTGATGCATATTTATGCTAAGTAAAGCCAGAAACCCACTGTAAATAGTTATAGGAAAGTACCCTTTTTGGATGGTCATGCCCCACTTTTTCCTCTAGATCCTGTTGACTATCACTCTGAAAGTGTACTGGAGCCTGCTAAACAGTCCCCATTGCCAGTATTAGTTCCCTAAATGATTAACAGTGAATTGGTATCCCCAATTGGCAAATACTTTAACCTCTTTATAAGTCTCTAGTATGTGGTACCAGTGATACCCAGGGCATGGGTGTTAAAGTGAGTCAGCAGGGCCTGAAGCACTCCTTGTGCCCCCATGCATGACCCAAGCAAACTGCTGACAACAGTCTGCTATTGCAGACTGTAGGAGCAGTGAAACTGCTCAAACTCAACTGTGCCCACACCCTGTGTGGCACAGTCCCAGCTCTAGCATTAATATATGAAAGTCACCCCTAAGGTAGGCCTCCAGAGCCCAAGAGGAAGAGTGCATTATATTAAGGGTGAGGACATATAAGTACAAGCTTATATGTCCCTATAGTGGCTTTTTCCACAAAGACGGTCCATAGGATAACACAGGCTGGAACCCGGGCCAACCCAAGGTCGCTAGCTCCATTATGGTACTGCCTAAATGGATCATGTTTGGTATCAAACAATGTGCCTTCTCACCCCTGACATGAATTGTGTGTTGTGGGTGATGTGACACGGACCCAGAAAGCAACCTTAGAGATTGACCACCAAGTTACCCCTGTTCTCCTGTGCTCTGACTGCCAGATTGCAGCTGCTGCTGCCAAAACAGGATTCAGACACCGTGAGCAGAGGTGCAAACACTCCCAGGAGTCAGGACAATGGTCTTGGAAGGAAAGAGGTCATGCCTCACTCCCTCCCTCCTACCCAGAAAAGCTAGTGAAGTGGGGCTTCAAGGACGTAAACTTCTAAGGGCACACCACCTCCGATATGCAAGCAGGCTGTCCCCCAGTGGAGGACATAGCCACCCCCTGCTCCCCAGGCATGTTTGCACCTGAGTAGGTGGGAAAATTAGTCAGTCAGGAGGCATACATCCCCAGAAAGCTAGCCAAACCTCTAGGGGGACAGCTTTGTCTCTACAGCTGAGGAAGACGTCTGCCATCCTAGAAAGAGCCATAATAGAGGGTTCTGGATAGAAAAGGTGCCATAACCCACCGGATGTGGTCCCCTCAGAGGCGGGTTAGCAGCTGGAGTTAGTAGCCCATTGGCTACTTGCACCCACACTCCTAACACCCCTAAATCTAGGATTTAAGGGGCTCCCCTGGACAAGAGAAGACCTGTACTGATGACAACAGTGACCTGCACTAACAAAAGGTGTGATAACTTGAACCTGGGTAACCCCCAAGAACTGCTCGACTGTGGCTCATCCTGGACCAAAGACCACCTCTGCCAGCAAGAGGAACCCTTTGAGAGCCAAAGGCAAGGACAGACTTCCCTGGCCCAGTGGCACTAGTTCCCTGCACACCACAGGTAAAAGGTACTCAATGGAAGTGAAGATGCGATGACCATTGAGGCCTCTGAGGGATTGCCCAAAGACAGGTGATCCAATACATTTTGGGAAGTGTAGTTCAGCTCCCTGCCAAGTTACAGCCGGCTACCTTTTTCCACTGGACCTCTGGGTGGGGAGATAGCATCTCCTCCAGCCTACCACTGCCAAAGCTTGGGGGTGGCCAGCCTGGTTATCACCATCTTTACTCAAAGTTATAACTCGAAGGTACACTGCAATACCTTCAACCAATGTCACCTGTGACTTTCGCTGTTGAGATTTTGCATCCGTTTCCTCACCCACACCATCTGAGTAGAAAAACCAACAACTGCAGCTCCTGTTCCGCACCAAGGATAGCTAAGCACACCTTTCAACCAGAGATGCTGAGATTAGGTGGAGTTTATCTGCTTGGTGAATCCTGGTCCCAGAGCCCCCTAAAACCTAAACTCCAGTGGGCTCCCGCAAATTCGACCTGCAAGTGACCGAGTGTGACAAGTACCATTTTTCAGCACCCGCAGCACACGGGTTCAGCACCAAGGACAACCAGGACATCTCTGCACCAAGGTCCCACAAGACAGGTAAAATTGGTCGGACTGTCATAGCTTGGTCTTGGGACCCCCACAACATACCCACAAGTGGGTTCCTCTGAGCTTACTCTGCAAGTAACAGAGCGTCACTAGTGACTAACCCATTGACCGCAATGGTGAAATTTGCGACCTTGTAAATGCACTAATTTTATTTCTACTTTCAAATCCATAACTCCGGTTAGACCTATCTGATTTGCTTTGTTTTGGGTCTTAAATTCTATAAAAATCTGCTCTATTTTAATAAACTGGTGATGGATTTATTTAAAGTCGTGTCAATTACTTATCGTCCATATTGGTACTCTGAAATGCTTAACACAAGTTCCTCTACTAATGCCTGACTGCTGTATGCCACACTACCAGGACTGGGCTAAGGGTTTATTATTGCTAATTTGAGGGACCATCTTTGGGGTATTGTGAGAGTATTACACATCACTGCATAATACTCCACTTTACTACATCAGTGTATTGGTTTAACACCTACTAAGCAGTAACTCATTAACAGATTGTCAAACCATACATTTATTTAGGTGAGCGTTTTTCTAGGACAGTCAATGAGTGGAAACAGTTTCAGTGCAAAATGGGGACAGAAATAGGAATGGTCATTTAGCACCTCATGAAGAGAAGTTCTTTTGTTTGTTTTTGTTCTCTGAAAGTCACGCAACAGTGTTTGGAGAGAATTTCTTTCTGCCCAGACCCCTGTTCGTTAAATAAAAAATGTTTTTGTTAAGAAGGTATTGGACCTCATTTTGAGTGTCTTGGTATCAGAGCAGGGGCTGCTCCTCCATAAAGATGGAGGAGTGTTCCTCCGCCGCCAGCAGCGGCAGCTGCAAAACATTTCAAAGAAAGGGATAATAAACTATGTTTATTATCCCTTTCTTTGAAAGGGGGGGGCCACGGGAGTGATGTGCAGTGAGGGGGAGTGAGGAAGACTGCACCTGTATGGCTGGCCGACTGTCTCGGGCCGGCCAAACACACATGCGCACAGGGCTCTCTCCAGGCCAGCAACTGTCTCTCAGCCTCCTGGTCTGCCTGGGAGCACCCTGGCTGGGGCTCCCAGCCAATCCTGACACTGCTCTGGGCAGCGTCAGGATTGGAGCAGGGCAGGCCTGGGAGCCTGTGCACAGAGCAACGACGCAGGAGAGAGGAGCGGTGCGTGGCGGAGAAGGTGAGTTTAAAAAAAATGTATTTTAATAGATTTCAAAGTATTAGTGCCCCCCACGCGCTGCCCCACACCGCCCACAGGAATTTCTGGTGAACTGTGACTGCATCAGTGTAAGAAAATTCATCTGTGGAAATACGAATACTGCATGGTACGTTTTTTCTGGTGTACTGTTCTACTTCCTCATTTTGAGTTTTCCTGGTTGGAATGGGGATAACCTCAAGCGTTGGAGTTTGCACTATAGGTTATTTTCACGAGGTGTTTCATAGCAAAATATTTCAAAGCATATTTTTCAAAGTTGTGGTAATTCTTAGGTATGTACAAAATTCATATAATTACACAAAATTTCAGCAAAACTGTGCAAAATGAAAATCAATAATTTACTGGAATATTTTAGTGCAAAATGCGTCCTCACATTAATTTTTGATTCAAGAAAGTTTTTCATGGTAAAAAAATAGTGGCCAAATGCTGCATGCATTTTGTTGTTCCCATGCCTTTGTGGTAGTTATTTACAGTGGATGGCAGATTCTTGCTAAATTGTTACCACCAGTGGCACCTAATTACGCAACGTGGTGTATTAGTGTAATTTCGTGAATTTCATGTAAAAAGTATAACTTGAAATTCCAGACATAATGCAAATGATGCTGCTGTAATTTAAATTTCTCCCTGGTTTTGTAATTTTGCACAATTTGTTATGCTGAACTGGATGTAAAATCTGCTTGCGCCTGATTTGGAATTACTAGTCCACTCAGAATGATGGCAATTGTTTTTTATTAACTATTTAAGTGTTAGTCGGAAGCAGTCTATCCCAGCCTCTCTTTCTCTCTCTGTCCGCTATGGTATCTTTGGAATTTGGAACTAATTGCTGATAAAGAAAGCACAGATCAAAAGGAAACAATATCTGTGATCTGAAATGTGCCATATGAAGAGAGGTGAAAGTTTAAAAGCTATTTGTTGTGGTTCGATATTTCGCCACAGATTGAGTGTAATTTGTAGGTGATGTAGGATAGTATTTCTCTTTTAGTGAAACTAAGTGCTTCAGGTCAACAGGGCCACTTACCGAGTAAAGGTCACTGTCACACAAGCCCCGGTCTCTCGTCTTTGATTGTTCATACTTATGCCAATAAACCACATTTGGGTGTGCCAAGTCTACTGCTGGATACTCCAGTCTGGAACTAGGATCTCCCTCTAAGCATCTTTAAGAAGGAATCCCTTTGGTAGGGATGTCTATGAGTTGTAGGAAAATCTAGGTTATTCCACTGTAAACACACAATGGGGGTTATCCTTACACACACATACCATGCAAGAAAACCTTGGATAATCATGAATAACAAGCTCAACATGATGGCTCAAGTCAATGTAGAGTGCACCTCCTGCTTCCACATCCTACGCATGCTGCAAATGATCTTCAAATGGTTGACTCAGAACAACAGATGGACCATCACACAAGCACTCATCACTAACAGGCCAGATTACAACAATACATTCTACATCGGAATCTCCAAACAAAACCTACACAGACTCCAGACCATCCAGAACACCTCCCAAGCTTCATACTTGACCCCTCACATCACACTCACATCACACTGCACCTAAGGAAGCTTCACTTGTTCCCCATTCCCATGTGCTGCCAATTCAAACCTTTCACACAAACATACAAAGTCCTACATATCACAGGACCAGGGTACATGAACAGTGGCATACACTTTCACCAACCCACCAGCCACACATGCTCTACCTCACTCTCATTTGCACACACTACTAAATCCCCAAAAGCAAAACTGGAGGTCACTTATCTCCTACATCGCACCCAAGACATAAAACAACCTCCATCAACACATTACACCCTCTTCCTCACTTTTTGAGTTTTACAAGAAGCTGAATAACTGGCTCTTTGTATAAGCATCTTAAGGCCCACATATCTACACACCTGCCCAAGTGCATGGATACCATCCCAGGTGATTAGTGCTCTATACAAATCAACATAACATAGCATACACACCCATACATACAGTAGGGAGTCTCTGATCCTAGACTGGCACCTTCAAGATAGTCCATCTGAACCAAAAACCCATCAGACACAGATACACCTCTACAGCCAAAACCAGCTTGAAGAGCAATGTCCTACACTAGTATGTAGTTCTGTGGATTACCACAGAGAAAGCTATACTTTTCATCCATATCTGTTAGTGCCTTCACTAAACTCTAAAGCTGTCTCCTAATTAGCCACATCTAACTGCAAATGTTCTAATGAGTAGAAGCAGGTAGTGGTTATCTTAGCAGTTTATAGTTGTGTTGTTCTTATCTTTCCTTGTGGATTACTCGGCATGGGTGTTCATGTTTTGTTGAGGTTGCTGCCCTGTGACTGGTTTCTAAGATTCCACGCTAATTCCTGGCTGAGAAGCACCATTGTAAGCTCTGTCTGTAATAACGCTGAGCTGCTGTCTTGTTTTAGTTGTGAGGATTGTTCTGCCATATCTCTTAATCTTACAGCATTTCTGCTCCTCTGCAATGGTGGTATCGAACATGGATGTTCAACAAGCAGTATTTTACCCCTTTATTGTTTTGTCAAATTCTTGTCCTCCCCTCTCAAATGGAAGGACTGAAATGAGATTCTTGATGCTTATACTGAGTCTTTAGATGTGGTAACTTTTTATCTAATAGAAAAAAGTTTTTATCATTAAGTGCTTTAGGCAAAGATGGGCAACATAGTTTTTAGTACTTGACTCCAGCTGTCAATGCTCAATAGGTCATGGCAGCTGATGTTTTCAAGGAAGCTAGGTTGAGGTTATAAACCAGGTTTGCTAAATATGTCAATGTTGCTATGACTAGACATAAGTGTTATACTCAGTCCCAAGCACCTAACAAAACAGTGGATGAGCTTGTAGCAAGATTAAGAGAACCTGCTATTAAATGCCAACTTGGAGTGATGACGCACAAATTCAATAAAGGTCATTTAATCATCAAGTTTAATAGTAAGAAAATATAGGAGGGAATGTGGGTGGCAAATAAGCCTGTGTTAAAGGAAGCAACTGATATCCCAGTGTAGTTAAAGTGTGTAGCATAGTGCATGAGGGAAATGCAAATACTAGAAGGCAAAAGAGTAAGTCATGTTGAATTGGCTTCTATGTCTGAAGGAGGGACTGACATCAATGTAGTGGGTAAGAAATGTTCCTATGGTGTACACACAGGGAAAGTAAGGAGAACAAACACTTGAGGAGAAAAAGTTCAAAAAATTGCACCAGGTGTGGTAGTGGTTACCTGTGTTGTATTTAAACATTTTTTGCTCTGGTAAGGAATGTAGACAATGTGGCATTTTGCATGATTATGCAAAGATCTTACAAGTATCAGGATGGGAGTCATAGAAAAAGTTGAAGACATTCTGGGCAGGGTATTGTGTATAGTACATCGGAGGGTCACAGTAAGAAACACTGGCCAGAGACTGATTTTTATGGTTAATGGTCAAGATGGGAAATTGATGGTGGACTCTGGGTTGTAACACACTATGGGGGTTATTACAACTTTGGAGGAGGTGTTAATCCGTCCCAAAAGTGACGGTAAAGTGACACAGCTCAGAATACACCAAGAGCCTCTTTTTTGACTACAGAGTAGTTAACTTCTGCCCCTTTTAAACACCTCGAAGCGAAAAGTATTGTCCTAGTTTGACCTTGTCTCTTTTGAGAAAGGACCGCTCCTAGCCATTTGGAGCTGGCGTCTGTCATCAGTATTATTTCATCGCGTGCATCAAAACTTCCTAAATCTACTGCCTCATCCAGACTTATCTTGATATCCTGATACTCCTTCTCGCATGCCTGATCCCACTTGAACTCCGCCCCTTTCTTTAATAACTGTCTCATACAATATGTCCTTACCGCAAATCGTGGGACAAATTTATTGTAGAACTCTGCCATCCCGAGAAACTTTACAAGTTCCTCTTTATTATGTGTACTAGGCAGGTTTTTTATTGTGCCAACTAAACTAGCCTTGGGGCAAATCCCTTTTTCTGAAACTTCATGACCCAAATACTCAATATTGGGAATGTTGATCCTACATTTCTCAGCTTTTAGTGTTAGACCATTGATACTTAATCATTCTAAGACCAGCCTTAGTCTTTCGTTATGTTCCACTAAGCTGGTCCCCGTGACTAAGAGATCATCTTGGTACACTTTCACTCCTTCCACGCCTTTTAAAATTCTTTCCATGGCCCTCTGGAACACCGCCGCCGCTGAGGAACTTAAAGGTGCCAAACGGCGTTATGAAGGTGGTCAAGTCCTGGGAAGAACTATGTAGCTGTATCTGATGGTAGGCGGAAGTCAAATCTAGAGTTGAGAAATGCTTTGCCCCACCAAGAGAGCACAACAACTCCGTTATATTTGGGAGTGGATAGTGATCTATTATGACAGATTTATTTAAATTTCTAAGGTCCATACAGAGCCTCGCCTCCCCATTGGCTTTCTTTGTCATGACCACTGGTGCCACCAACTCGGATGCTTCAACTTCTTGGATGATTCCATTCATGACCAGTTTATCAATTTCAGCCTTCATCTTCTCTCTCACCAACAATGAAACGTTCCTCACTTTCGCTGACCTTGGTAGCGCCACAGGCTTAAGTCTAATCTAATGTACATAATTCTTGAGACAGCCTAAATTCGCACTGAACACATCTGCAAACGCGTTCATCCATTCACACTCATCCTTGGAGACGGATTGAACTACTGGGTTGTCTTTAAGCCTAACAGGCGGGTCTCCATTAGGATCTAGCAAAAATTTGTAAATCACGTTGGTGAAACCAACTGATTAAGGAATCCCCTTTTATGGAGATGTACACCTTTGCTGGAATGAGACGTTCCTTAAATGCTATACTTCCCCAAAAGTAGCCTACCAATTTGATTGGTTCCCCTCCATAACCTTTGGGTCTCACATCTGGTTTGAATAAGTTAACCGTTCCCTTTAAATATCGGTCATAGAATGTTTTTGGTATTAGATTTATCTTTGCCCTGGAATGAAAGAGAATTTTGATCGGTTTACCATTGACTAAAATGGACTCCACAGGACCATCAGAGAGACCAACTTTTGTTTGCAGAACCTGCACAACATTTACGACATCGGCATCACTTGCGTCACTTTCACACCACACCTTCCTTATCTTCCCTTTGTTATTTCTTAACCTGCAACACTTAGCAAGATGTCCGGTCTTACCACAGTTTCTACAGACCACTCTCCAAGCAGGACACTCTTTGTTATTGGCCATGTGTCCTATGCCCCCACACCTAAAACATTTCCCAGAAAATGTTTTCTTTGACTTTACAGATTCAGCGCCATATCTATTGTCACCATGGGTACATTGTATAGATTTCACGGTGGCTCCTTCTTCCTTTGTTGTGTCAGATACAGTAGTGTCTTTGCGAAGAACTTCCACACATTTCCTAGAGTGCTCACAGGTTTTAGCTATAACCAAGACTTCATCCAGGGATGGGTTGTCCTTTTGCCACATGCACTCTTTTGCTTTCTCTAGGGAACAACCCAGCATGAATTGATCCCTTAACCGTTCCTCATAGGAGTTAGCAAACGCACACGTAGAAGCAAGTCTTCTGAGTTCTATGATATATTGTTCCACCGTTTCTCCTTGACGTTGCATCCTCTTCCCAAACTGATACCGTTCAAGAACCGTGCTTACTTTCGGTAAGTAATGCAAGTCTAATTTCTTCACACAAATATCAAATTCATTGAGGCCGATGCAGTCAGTATCCGACAGATCTAGGAGATTTTCAAAGATTTCCTGGCCCTCAGTGCCTAAACAGTGCATTAATAAAGATGACTTCCTCTCCGCACTCAACGAAGTTCCTCACACCCTAGCATAGTTGTTGAAAACCTTTTTCCATTTTTGCCATGGAATGGGGGGATCACCAGGAGAGGAGAGGAAGAACGGTGCAGCTGGTACATTCTGCATGATGTCACAGTGAACTGTACCACCGCTTTGCAAACAACTAAGGGGGTCATTACAACATTGGCGGTAAAAGCCACTTACTGCCGCGCAGAAGACCGCCAACACACCGCCGCAGCCGCGGAATTCTGCTACGGTCATTCTGACCCAAAGGCCGGAATCCGCCAAAATCTAGACACCCACACAAGTCCGCCACACCAAAGGTCAGTGATAAACTGGCGATAAGAAATCCTCCACGTCACCCCAACAGGAATACGCCCACACTATCACGACCCACGAATCCATGCAGTGGTCTTTCATCCACGGTATTCCATTGGCGGTACACACCGCTGTGCTCAAAATACACACACATTTACAAAACACTACCACATTGGACAATTCGAAAATACACACACCTGTTACACATACACACACCACTCCCACACACCCAATATAATATAAAACACACACCCACATCACCCACAAACCCCTACGACAACAATTGTGACTGAAGGCCTGAGAGAGACACCACCATCCACAAACGAGCATCCAAAGGCACTCAACACCATCCCCCACATAACATCCACGCACCTCACACAACACACCACTAAATATCACCCCACACATCACAACACACACCACCCCACACATCACCCACACCACCCCATGGCACGGCAAAGACACCCCAGGTTTTCTGAGGAGGAGCTCAGGGTCATGATGGAGGAAATCATCCGGGTAGAGCCACAGCTATTCGGATCACAGGTGCAGCACACCTCCATAGCTAGGAAAATGGAGCTATGGCAAAGAATCGTGGACAGGGTCAATGCAGTGATGATGTAGCTCCGCATGTGTTTCAGCAGGGCAGACAACACTCTGGACAACACTTTGGAAAACATATGCTGGGACATCCCTGATGCTATGGCCACTGTTGTTTGAAAAGACCCACTTGCTAGGAAATGGAGTACTGACAGCACTTGCACTTGAGGGGGGATTCCTGTGGGATGGCAGATAGTTGACATCAGGTCTGGCTCCAAATGGGCACACAGTTCGTGGACTGTGGCACGATTAAGCCTGTCGGTGATGATCACATGTCTTTCCTCCATTGTCGACAGGTCCACCAGCGATCTGTACACCGGAGGATGCCGCCATCTCCTCACATGCCCTAGCGGACGGTGCCTATGGAGGAGAACAGTGAGAACAGAGTCAACCAACTCTGAGGTACGTAAACACAGCTTACTCTGAAAATATTCATAAATCGATATTTGCCTGTATGAGTGTTTAGGCAAGGCCTAGGTATGTGTGACGCAGTAAAAAATAATGCCATGTGGGCCCCTGAAATGGCAGCTGCCTGACCGGTAAGGTGGGACAAGGGGATATGAGGTAACTGCGCTGGGGTTGTACACCGTCGCAGTAGGCGGTGGAAGACCGCGGTGCAATTTTGCATTGGTTAACATTGAACCCTATGGGTCCCAGGAGCCAATTACGATGTACTATGTACTATGGAGCTATGGCGAAGAATCGTGGACAGGGTCAACGCGGTGGGACAGCACCCAAAAAGTAGGGATGACACCAGGAAGAGGTGGAACGACCTACGGGGGAAGGTACGTTCCGTGGTCTCCAGACACCACATTGCGGTACAGAGGACTGGCGGCGGTCCCCCACCTCCTCCCCCACAACTAACAACATGGGAGGAGCAGGTCTTGGCTATTCTGCATCCTGAGGGCCTCGCAGGAGTAGCTGGAGGAATGGAGTAGCTGCCCTGTTTCAGCAGGGCAGACAACACTCTGGACAACACTTTGGAAAACATATGCTGGGACATCCCTGATGCTATGGCCACTGTTGTTTGAAAAGACCCACTTGCTAGGAAATGGAGTACTGACAACACCTGCACTTGAGGGGGGATTCCTGTGGGATGGCGGATAGCTGACATCAGGTCTGGCTCCAAATGGGCACACAGTTCCTGGATTGTGGCACGATCAAGCCTGTAGGTGATGATCACATATCTTTCCTCCATTGTCGACAGGTCCACCAGTGGTCTGTACACCGGAGGATGCCGCCATCTCCTCACATGCCCCAGCGGACATTGCCTATGGAGGAGAACAGCGAGCACAGAGTCAACCGAGGTACGTAAACACAGCTTACTCTGAAAATATTCCCAAATCAAAATTTGCCTGTATGACTGTTTAGGCAAGGCCTAGGTATGTGTGACGCAGTCAAAAATAATGCCATGTGGGCCCCTGAAATGGCAGCTGCCTGACCTGTAAAGTGGGACAAGGGGATATGAGGTGACTGCGCTGGCGTTGTACACCATTGCGGTAGGCGGTCGAAGACCGCGTCGCAACTCTGCATTGGTTAACATTGGACCCTATGAGTCCCAGGAGCCAATGACGATGTACGCCGGCGGTGACGGTACGCACCGCCGCGGACGTGACCTCAGTCTGGAAGAGACAATGGCTCGTGTGTCTGGGGAAAGGGCCCCTGTCTTCAGCACGGAGGAGTTGGAGAAACACGTGGATGGGGTCCTCCCCAAGTACACGCTACTCTACGGTCCTCCAGACAAACAGATAAGTACACTGTGAGCATGCTGTATGGGCAATGCCTGTATGGAGTGGGGTGGATGAAAGATGGGGGGGTGAGAATGAGGCGTGCATGAAACGACGGTGAGTGCATGTGCGTCATGGCAAGGGTAGGGATGCGGGCCAATGACTGTGATGGAGCAGTTGGTAATTACTTCTCTTTTTCCCCTGTACAATTCCTGTAGGTCAGCGCCCACCAGAAGAAGGACATCTGGCATGCCATCGCCAAGGAAGTCTGGACCCTGGGGGTCTACCACAGACAGAGCACCCACTGCCAGAAAAGATGGGAGGACATTCGCAGCTGGAGCAAGAAGACGGCGGAGGCCCAGCTGGGGATGGCCTCCCAACGTGGGAGGGGTGCCCGTCCCACCATGACCCCCCTGATGTTCAGGATCCTGGCAGTGGCGTACCCAGAGTTGGATGGGCGCTTGAGGGCATCACAGCAGCAACAAGGGGGTGAGTACACTCTCATTCTGCTGATTCAGCGCGCTTTGTAGGTGTCTGGGTGGGGGAGGTGGGCTGTGGGTTCCCCCTAGGCCAGGGCAAGTTTAGTAGTTAAGTTCCCTTCTTCAGGCAGGCCCTGTGGCACCCCACCCCACCTCTGTACAGTGCCAACTACACCTAGTCGGGCTCCTGTGACATCCATGTGTGCAGAAATCGGCCATAGCCTTGTAAGCCATGTCCCAGGGATTGAATAGTGGACCCCAAGTGCGCGGCGTAGTGCAGGGGGCTTCTGTGTCTGTCGTGTCCCCCAGCGGTAGCGGTATTGCATGCACTGAACATGTCTTTCTTCTGTGTTCCCCACCACTTTTTGTGGTCTCCCTGTTCTTATGTGCATTAGCATCATCAGGCGGAGGAGCAGTGGCAGCGGAGCAGGAGGGAGCTGCATCCCACATGGCCATGGAGGGCGAGACTACGGACTCCGAATTCACCAGTGGGGCAGAGGGCTAGGGGAGCTCCACGGCGGGGACAGGAGCTGACACCAGCGATAAGGACTCCTCTTCTGATGGGAGCTCCCTTGCGGTGGCGGCCCCATCTGTGCCCCCCGCATCTACAGGTACAGCCGCCACCACCCCCTACCAGCACCGCCCTCCCAGCAGCCCCTCAGCGTTTGCCCCGTGCCCGCTCACCCAGGAGGGTGGGCATCACCTTCGCCCCAGGCACCTCAGGCCCTGCCCCAGTCACCCCTGCTGTCCTCAGTGAGGAGGCCATTGACCTCCTCAGGTCCCTCACTGTTGGGCAGTCTACCATTTTGAATGCCATCCAGGGTGTTGAGAGGCAGTTGCAACAAACCAATGCATACCTGGAGGGCATTCACTCTGGTCAGGCAGCCCTTCAGCGAGCTTTTCAGACTCTGGCCTCGGCACTGATGGCAGCCATTGTCCCTGTCTCTAGCCTCCCCCCTCCAACTTCCTCCACCCAGACCCACACCCCTGTATCTCAGCCTATTCCTAGCACACCATCAGACCATCATGCACACACCTCAAAACACAAGGGAAGCTCTGGCAAACATAAGCACCACACATCCCACAGGCACTCACGCAAGCATCACACACATGCAGACACAACAACATCCACTGCCTCCACTGTGTCCCCCTCCTCCTCGTCTCCCTCCTCCCTCCCTGTCTCGTCTCCACTCACACCTGCATGCACTACATCCTCAGCCACTACGTCCATCACCAGCACACACCACTTTCACCCCGCTCACATGCAGTCACCACCCCCACTACCATTCACACATCTGCTGTGTCCTCTCCCAGTGTGTCTGTGAGGCCACCTCCCAAGGTACACAAACGCAGCCACACACCCACCCAACAGCCATCCACCTCACGACAGCCTCCAGCCCATGCACCTTCACCCAAAGTCAGCAAACGTACACCTCCTACAACCACAACCTCTTCCTCCACCCCCAAACCCCCTCCAGCTACCTGTTCCAGTGTTCCTAAGAAACTTTTCCTGGCCAGCCTTGACCTTTTCCCTGACCTCCCCCACCCCTTCAGTCTCCTAGGGCCCGACTCTCAAGGTCCCAACCTAGCACCTCAGCCACAACATCGGCGGGACCAGTGGTGCCAGTAGTCACCGGATTATGGAGTGCACCAGGCAGCAGGGCAGCCAGTGTGGCAAGGAGCCACAGCACGGACAGTCCCCCACCTGTCAAGCATAAAAAGTTGGACAGTGCCCGGCGGGAGAGGGGAAAGAAATCAGCCACCAAATCCGCTCCCAGGGGTACAGTTGGGAGTGTGGCGACAGCTGTGACACCATCCAAGGTGGGGAAGGGGCACAATAAAACCAGCAAGTCTGGGAAGATTAGCACGCCGGACAAGACCACCAGCAGCCCCACCGCCAGGAGACGACCGCCAGCAGCCCAGCTGCCAAAGACAGGACTGCCAGCAGCTGAACCGCTGCCCAGGACACCGCCACCAGCTGAACTGCTGCCCTGGACACCGCCGCCAGCAGCTGAACCGCTGCCCAGGACACCGCCGCCAGCAGCACCGCAGGCCAGGACAAGACCGCCACCAGCTGAACCGCTGCCCAAGACACCGCCGCCAGAAGCACCGCTGGGCAGTGAGCGCCAATGATTCCGACGCTACTGAGTCTGCCACGAGCAGGATGAAGCACTCTGGGCACAAAGGCGGTCATTCTGACCGCGGCGGGCGGCGGTAGCCGCCTGCCATGCGGTCACCGCCATTTGGCCGCTCCGCGGTCAAAAGACCGCGGAGGCCATTCTGGCTTTCCTGCTGGGCCGGCGGGTGCCCGCCAAAGGAGCGCCCGCCGGCCCAGCGGGAAAGGCCCTGCAACATAGAAGCCAGCTCCGAATGGAGCCGGCGGTGTTGCAGGGGTGCGACGGGTGCAGTTACACCCGTCGCGATTTTCACTGTCTGCTATGCAGACAGTGAAAATCATGCTGGGGCCCTGTTAGGGGGCCCCTGCACTGCCCATGCCTGTGGCATGGGCAGTGCAGGGGCCCCCAGGGGCCCCACGACACCCGTTCCGCCATCCTGTTCCTGGCGGTCAAAACCACCAGAAACAGGCTGGCGGGAAGGGGGTCGGAATCCCCATGGCGGCGCTGCTTGCAGCGCCGCCATGGAGGATTCTCCCAGCCGGGGCTAATCCGGCGAGAAACCGCCGGACCCGGCTGGGCGACCGCGGCTGTCGGAATTCCACATGAAGCACCGCCAGCCTGTTGGCGGTGCTTCCGTGGACATCCACCCTGGCGGTCATAGACCGCCAGGGTTGGAATGAGGGCCAAAGTCTCCTCCAGAACCAGTGGACAGATACATCCACTTCCTCAGTCCTTGGCGGGATGAAGCACTCTGGGCACAAAGCCCCCTCCAGAACCAGTGGAGAGATACATCCACTACCTCTGTCCTTGGCAGGATGAAGCACGCTGGGCACAAAGCCCCCTCCAGAACCAGTGGAGAAAGACATCCACTACCTCAGACCTTGGCAGGATGAAGCACTCTGGGCACAAAGCCCCCTCCAGAACCAGTGGAGAAAGACATCTACTACCTCAGTCCTTGGCTGGATGAAGCACTCTGGGCACAAAGCCCCCTCCAGAACCAGTGGAGAACTGTCATCCACTTGAGAGACTGTGGCTTTGCACTCCCCAGGATAAAGCAGTGGGCAAACCACCCACTGTAGAGACTTGAGAGACTGTGGCTTTGCACTCCCCAGGATTGAACAGTGGGCAAACTACCCACTGTAGAGACTTAAGAGACTGTGGCTTGGCACTCCCCAGGATTGAACAGTGGGCAACCCACCCACTGTAGAGACTTGTGAGACTGTGGCTTTGCACTCCCCAGGATTGAACAGTGGGCAACCCACCCACTGTAGAGACTTGTGAGAATGTGGCTTTGCACTCCCCAGGATTGAACAGTGGGCAAACCACCCACTGTAGAGACTTGAGAGACTGTTGCTTTGCACTCCCCAGGATTGAACTGTGGGCATGGAGCCCCCTCGTGGATCTGGCGTTGTGCACTCAACTGGCTGAGGTGCCCCCCTTCCCTTCCCTTGAGGAGCCTGTTTTATTTCTAACTGATGCCCCTGCAGTGTTCTCTCCGTCTTGTTAAGGTATTGAGTGTGGCCCTCGCCCATGCCTTTTGGGCCCAGTGATCCACGGACTATGATGGTGGAATCCCTTGGACTTGGGTTCTTGGTGTATATAATTGTATATAGTATAAATGTATATATTTGTAAATATTTTTGATGTATGTAATTGAATATATCATAATCATTCGACTCATTTCCTTTTGTCCTTGCATTCTTCCTGGGGTGTGTAACTGTTATGTATCAATATGTATTAGCGTGTGTGTTGTAATGGGTAAGGGTGGGGTGGGGGTGTTGCGTGTTGCATGTGTGTGTCCCTGTTTTTCCCTCCCCCTTCCCCTGTGTCGTAGGTGCAGTACTCATCGTGGTCTTCGCCGCTGGTGTTCGTGCTCCTGGTAGAGGAGCAGGAAGATAAAGGCTGGCAGAATCTGGAGCTCGGGTTCCATGGTGTCCTGATTCCTCGTGGGGTGTGTAGAGGTGAGCGTTTTCCCTTCGAAGTCCTGTTTCCGCCGTGTTTTTGTTCACGGTGAATCCGCCCCGGAAAAGGTGGTGGATTGGTGGGTTGTAATAGTGTGGGCGGTACATTGCCCTCCGCCTGTCTGTTGGCGGTTACCGCTGCGGTGTTTGTTTGTACCACTGTGGCGGTTGGAGTGTTAAAGTGGCTGTCTATGTTGGTGGTTTCCGCCACGGCCGTGATTCCATTTTTTTCCGCCGGCCTGTTGGCGGTTTTACCGTCGCTTTAACACCGACCGCCAGGGTTGTAATGACGACCTAAATGTGTTAACGGACCAACCCTGTTAAACTATGCCTTGTGCACCCACAAAGAGAAAAGAAGAATGTTCCTGGGCCTTCAAAAGTGTTCCTGTTAAACTTTCCCTTGCACACACAAAAAGAGAAAAAAAAAATTTGTTTCTGGGCTTTTAAACGTTTTTCATGGCACCACCATCGCCAAAGAAACACCTGAATAATATACGCTGAAACAGTTACCAGACCCGCATTCGCCAATCGCTGAAGGCGTGTTGCTGAATGTCCCTGTTGCCAGGAGACACTCGATAGAAGGACGCGTGCCGTTGCCAGGAAACCCAAGTGAGGAACGCGTGGCAACTGTTGCCGGGCGCGCGCGGAAACACTCCAGAGAGGGACGCGTGGTAACTGTTGCCAAGCGTGCAAGTGTTCCTTTCCGCGATCAATGCCAGTTGCTAACAAGTTGTTTGATCGCACTTTAAAGCTTCTTTACCCGCGCCCTCTGTAAACAGTGCAAATTACCATGGCCCGATCGTGTTGTTAGGTCTCAACAAACCAAGTCCAACGGTGCCGGCTGAGAAGACTGTTGTCTTACGGTGCGCCCTCCGCCACCCGCACGTCGCTCGTCGCCAATGTTGGATCCGGTTGGTGGCGAGTTGACGAAGACATCAAGGACACACCGATGAGTGTTAAAGATGTTTATTGAACAAAGGCAAGCTCCATTCAAAACCCTTTGCCAACCATGACTCTTCCGCCTCAAACCTCCTCGTCCGTCCCAACGTCTCTCCTCACCGCGTTCCACCATCCACGTCACTTCACATTCTCTCACTACGTTCTACTCATTCCTCGAATGCCCTCACAAGGACACCACACATGTCCTCTCCTTTGCTTGTTTTTCAATTTTTTCATTCTGCTTTCATTGCCATTCACTATATTTGTACTTGCTTTTTTTTTTGTTTTCTTGGTTCTAATTCGCATTCAACGGGAAACGATATGTGGTACTTAACTTTTTTTTGTATACTTGTGTTGTTGGTATCTGACCTTGTTAAACACTCATGCCTGGGTGTTTCATGTTCTTTCGAGGCCGCTGGATATGGCAGGTTCCCAAGGTTCTATGTCAGTTAGAGTGTGGCTGCCTGGTTGGAAATCACTGTTGTAGGCTCTGTCCGTAATAGAGCTCCTGTTCAAGTCTTCCGGTCTGTTGAGTCTTTCACTACTTAGCACTCAGCCGGTCCCAGACAGTCCCCTTCTTGCTACAGGGACCCTTACAGCATACTCTGTTCTAGGCTGTGCTGCTTCATTTTCACCTATGGGGACAAAAGGTGTTAGAAGGAGAGGGCAATGTTGCCATCCTAATACATTCCTTTTCCAGTGACCTGATCAGAGCAACCAGTGGTACATGGTCTCACCCCTAAGGGAAAACCTTTATGCCTGCATAAAAAGTATACGTTTTTGCTCAGAGTGAAAATTATTTATTGAAACAAGTGCCATCACGCATCTGTACGAATAGAAGAGGTCTCATTATGCACAGGAAACATTCATCTGTATACTGGCTGGACATGGAGACACCGTAACTCCAAAATTCATAGGTGATTGAGTCTTCCCTGTAGAGGAGTTGAGCAGTATGTGTAGACATTTGCACTGCTTGAAATACACAAGTGAAGTCCGATAGCACCACAGACCTCCCACAAAATTTGTAATAGTGGCTACCATTTTGTTCTCATAGAATATAATTTCCTTGTGTTTCAGAGCCTTCACTGCTTGACAATTGAGATGCTTAGGTGCTCAAGAGAGAACCTTGTTACCAGGATATTTGAACCCGTTGCACATTCATCTGGAGAGATCAAAGACTTACTGTATGCAGAGACGTTTTGTGGATAACACTGTTGAGCATGTATTTTATTCCTCGATTTGCACATTGGTAAGAAGCCATCTTCTGAAGGATTGCAAACTATTGTATTTGTTAATTCACAAGATGAGTAAGAGGAGTCCTCAACTTGTAGACTTTATATTATTTTTAAATCACAAGTGCAAACAAGGTATAGTCAGTGGTTGGAGAGCAACTGTATATTATCATGAGGGAAAACACAACACTAACGTTTATTCCTTATGTTTCAGCTGATAAACTTGTTTCGCTGATAATCATTCAGACTTGAGTTACAATTCACTGACGATATATATATATATATATATATATATATAGAAACTCGCATTGTAGTTCTGGTTATTTTCTACATCTACCAGACAGGTTTACTTATCCTCCAGCTCTCGGCAGTCATAGAGATTTCACCATCCACAGAGTCGGATATGCAGCGGTTGTCACAAGGTATCTCATATTTCATATTAAAAGTAGTGAATTTTAAGCAAAAGAAAAAACATTATAGGCCCTGTTGAAAGTTTGGAAGATGGAATCATCTATCAAAACAAAGCAGGTATCTTGCCTTCCATTTTTCAAGTGTCATAGGCTGTAATGCACTTGTAATACTATGATCGGACATCTGCCACATGTATAAGGCAGTTTCCTGTATGCTAAATTCTAAATATGGCCCTAAAAGTTATTTCAATTTGCAGATATCAATGCTTCTGCCGTTAAGGTTGAGCACTGCTGAAGATACCTTATGACTCTCTTTCTTTCTCTCTCTTATCCTTTTGCCCTTTTCCATTGTGTACAGCTCACCAGCATAGTACTTCTTGCAAAATCATTAATTAGTTTGAGAAAGCGAGGAGATTATCATTGTTCCTGTCAGATCTGGAGAGGCAAGTTACAGCAAATCTGACAGCAACCCCGCTATGCATGCATGATTCCAAACACCTCACCATCACAGTTGGAGCTTTAAGTACTTTGTGGAGCACATAAGTGGATATATTATACATTCTGTTTTTAAAATGAAATAAAAACTATAACAAGGATACAAAATTGTAGAAAACATCACATAATGTAATAGAACTGCACAAACCAGGTGTAATGCTATGTCTCTTGAGTAAGCAAAACGTATTCTACCCAAAAATCTCCATTACAAAACAATTAAAGGAAATAAGGAAATTAAATTAATCATTATGCCAAAAGGCTCAACCAGAACACAGGACAACCTATGTGTCATCTTCATTCCTTTGTTCAAACAAGTTCTTCCACCCCACACATGACTGCTCGCTCATCCTGTTCCATCATGACCTTTCTTCCCCCAACTGCACAACCTGCTCTGGCCTCCTTTCCACTGTCATCCGTTACATATTCGTCTAGCACAACTATCTCTTTATTCTGCCATTTACGAACCCCACCATTATCACAGATCTTGACACTGCTTTAACCGTTATAACCATCAACAGCTCACGTTTCTTAACGCCCTTTCTCTTCTTGATTCTAATAATGTCACCCAAGTGGATGCTTTGATCTATAACACAATGCTTTACATTATATCTACCTTTAATACCTTTCTCTTGCATCCTTCCCTCTATCTCATTCCATGTACAATGGGTGGATTTTAACCAGAACTACATTATCAGTCAATTTGATTTGAGGATGAAAAATCTCCCTCCTATTCCCTTCCCTCTGTGTATACATTCTTGTGCTTCTCGGAATAGCTCCTTCTAGTCTCTTGAATGTGTACAGCTTTCCAAGGGCTTAAAACCATATCCAGCATCTCTATCTGCCAATAAAGATACCATTTCAAATTGACTCCAACCCACCATTCGGTTCTCATTCCACATCAGGCTATTTTAGCTGCTGGACCTTTCACACTGCCTTGAACATTGTACGTGATTTGGCATCAGCTTGTGTACATTAATATTGGTAACTGCTTCTGACCACAAGTTGATCCCTTATAAACTGATCTGTGAAATTATCAATTTCACAAACAACTGCGAAAGTCCATAAAGTGACCATATAAAAATCCACAGTCTCCCAGGGCAACTGTTCCTTTGGCAAGAATCCGTGCCTTGTCACAGCTGGACATTTCTGTACGTTGAACTATTTGTCACGTCTTTTAACCACCTCCTCATACTAATCTAATACTTCCCCTTCAGGAGGTTACATATCTGGCCTATACTGTGCTCAAATATACATATTTTCCTGCTAGGTGGTTGCTGCAAGCTACACATTGAATGCAAATACCCTTTCCTTCCAAACCACAGGTGGTTCCCTAGGCAACTGCAGAAAAATTGCTTGCGAAACAACTGGCTGCATGAGTCCACAAATGAGTAAACAACAATAGTGACAGGTGATAAATGCCAGTTATACCTAAAACGTGTAGAATACAACAATAAAGACAATTTGGGGTTGAGCCATATCTTTTTGGGTCACTACTGGGGATGCTGTCCAATTCTCTGTCAGTTTGCTGCATAATTTGGACATAGGACCAAATTCAGAGTTTGATGGAGGGGGTTAGTCTGTCACAAACATGACGGATATCCTGTCCGCCGTATTATGATCCCGTTATAGCCTATGGAGATCGTAATATGGCAGATGGGGTATCTGTCATATTTGTGACGGAGTAACCCATCCACCAAACTCTAAATCTGGCCCTTAGTCTATTTTGCAGATTTTGCTCATTGCTGTACCTATCTTAAAGGCCAAATAGCCTTCATTGCAATTGAGTTCTTTGTCTTTTGATGGATTTATTGAGACTGCTATTTTTCTACCCTCCTGTATTGCACTTTAATATTTAATAAATGTTTGTGTTTTTTCTAAATTTATAGATCTCAAACTCTCTTTTTGAGACCATTATTTAATATTGCCTCATCTATTCTTGAAGACAACACCAACACCACCCCATCCCGCATTTGGGCACTATCGGTGCTATGACTATCATGCAGATTATGTAAGAGATAGTGCCTACACTTTTAGGTGGCCAGTATGGGGGAGTTATTAAAGATAAAATAAAAGATCTACCCTGAGATAGCTTTTGTCCCTATTCTGCAATCTGTCTGCCTTTTTGATTTCTATGACAAGACCTAATTCGGACTACTTGCGGTGTCACAGTGTTCCAGATTCCAGAGCTGTTACTGAGTGAAGGAGTGTGAGCATTAGTAGAGCATAGGTATTGTCAGTGATTGTGGCATGTTGCTAGTGCATTGTGTGATGTATAGTTTGAAAGTGCAGAAGGTGCAAATTTGTGTGGCGTCATGAATTACACTGCCTGTGAGATTTTTGGTTATGCACTTTTGCCTTGTGGTTCATTAGGTGGGTTGATTAGTGTGATTTTGATGATTCTGTCATATTTGTGAGTGAGAGAGTCAGTACTGCTTGTCATTGAGTTTTGCTTATACGAGAGGAATTGCATTGAGAAACAATGAGATATATTTATCCTATAGTTAAGGTATTTGGATTTGTCGTAACATAAGATCTCTAAATATTTTTTTGAACTTGTCTGCAAGTGGTTGTGTGTTTTGTGATGCGCCATAGACACACTGAGATAGGGACTTCGAATATAATCTAACTAGAATTAGATAGATTTTTTTTGTTATTTGGTGCACAGGAGTAAACATGCCATTCTAATTGGTTGGATTATTGCGAGTTGTGAATCCGCCATAGTATGACTGACAGTGCCAAGAAGGGTATTGATTCTTTCCTATTAGTGAAATTTGTCTTTTTCTCTTTCCATTTATTTAGACTGAGGAGACAAAATGTATATAATATGTATAATTTGATGTGGCTAAAGGCAGTGCATTGATTTCTGTGCCCAAAGAAGTCAAACTGCAATTGGTTAATTGTCACTGGAGAGCCTGCAGGCATCTGTCGTCACGAGCGAATCTGAAGATGAAAAGTATCTTCATGTCTCTTTTCCTGAGTCCATGAGGAAAAGCAAAAGATTGCCCTGGAAGACTCATAAGCCAACAATGATCAGAAAAGAAACAGAGACAATTGAAGTAGACTCTGAAAACTTTGAGAGTGAATCACGAGGTGCAACAATATGAGAAACAGTACCAAACAGAAAATACGCATCACCTGAATGGATTTATCTGGCATCAGTCTCTCCAGATGAATTAGATGTGGGAGACTATGCTTTGACAAACTGTTGTCAGTTCATTTTTGAAGAGGAACAAGAAGAACCACCTTGAACTTAATTAAAAACTGTTCTTTTTTTTTTTTTTAGCTGAAAATTTGAAGCACATAAGAAGATCTCTATTTTTATTTATTGTGTACCTTAGATATCCAGACAAAGAATGTAGGGCTTTCTAGAATTGTACAGACTGTGTTAATGAACTAATTGAAGACTGATTCATGATTTTGTACCTTTTTAGAAGTTGGGTTTCCTGTCTCATTTTTATTTTTACTTTATAGAAGATGCCTACTTGCAGGCAAAGGTACGGCAAACGTTGTTGGTATATTTTCATTGTTAATGATATTAATAATCATTGTTGACTTATTGTTGTGTTTTATCTTTCCAGCTGGATGTTGTTTTCTCCACAAGTAGAATCACTACTCCATACAATGATACAATATAGATGAAGTTAAGACATAGAGAAAGAATGGTAGGTAACTACAGGGAGAATATAGATTTAAAATTCTGGAGGAATATCATGAACATTAAGGATTGTTTATTCAGCACATTTTTACCTTCATCTTCTAGACAGGGCGCAATTTCTTCTCAATTGCCGCTCTCTTATGCTTTCTTATTATCCTTTAATGTTTTTGCTAGTGTTTTCCATAATAAGACATTTCTGTCTCTGTATCTTTCGAACTTCAATGTTTCACTGGAAGACATGACTCCATGTTTATAATAATCATTTTTATTAAACATTGTGTAAATTACCAAAATATATATTTTATTAAACACACGGGTGATTTTCAGAGAAAATTACAGATTTGTTTTATATATATATATTGCTATGCTCAGCCCTTTACAAAAGACAATAGGCCGACCTATATTTTGGTGTTGTGAGTCTATGACAAAGTGAATAAGTCTGCCTGATTTTGGCTAGGAAGAAATCATAAGTTATGCATGTAAGAAGGCTTTGTGCTGCATGAGGTAGGATGCTTGTAGGGAGTTGGACTCAGGGCCTAGCAGCAGACCATACCCTGCACCCAACTTCACACTGTGCATGGCCAAAGGCTGCATGAAATGGGAGTAGGGTGATTGCGGGGGTTGATGCAGGGTCTGGTCGAATGCAGTGCAGAGAGAAGGTTTACTTGTCTGCAAAGGACTGCACAGAGGGCCTGGCTGGAGGCCAGCTTCTGCTACCAAATATGCACCACACATGGCCAAAGGCTGTGAGTGATGGGGGTAGGCTTCCCTCCTGAGGTAAGCAGCAGGATCTGGCAAGGGCCACACCCTGTGGTCAACCCCACCAAGCATGGTAGGGGGTTGGCTGCCCACAGGGTGGTTGGACGCAGGACCTGCTGCAGGCCAGTTCCTTCAGTCCACCCCACGTATTGAACAGCCTTTGCCCATGCACGGCAAAACTTCTAAAAAGATTTAGCCTACTAAACATCAATGTGATTAAACACACCAAGAGAATAACACAAATCAACAGAACGATAATATGGACATCAAAATCAGATTTCAATGCAGATGACGGTGACATCAGTGAATCATCAAACTCAAATAATAGCAATCAGTTTTTGTGCTGGGCCATCCTTATCCCTAATACAAATTTGGACTTGCATGTGTGGAGGCGGACTAACACATCCAGGCCAAAACAAAAGAAGAGACAAACATAATTTGGAAAATCATCTAACTAGGGTAACTCACTATAACATACACTGGTGTAATTATCTAAGCTGAAAAGGAAATACGGAAAACAACATTGCGATTTATATACCTCTCCTCATAGGACAGCAGACAGGAAGGATTTGTCAGTTTGAGCGCTCACAGCTTTGCAGCATCAGTGGACAGCAATATCAAGGGCTGTGCAGATTACGAGCTGCACATAGGGCAAGTTAGCAGTTCAGAATTTATTGGGCATATTACTACTGAACAACATAAGCAAATGGGGCATATAGGACTAGAGGGTAACTTGGAGAGAAAATAGGATGTGACAACATGAACACTCAAGGAAGAAGACTCTCACTGACTAACTGATTCACCACAAGTTTCAAAAGTCTCTCCCTAACTAGAAATGTCCATACAGTTCATTTTGCACAAATGGCTCAATATCGAATTCGAATTTTAGACGCCCATCAGGTTTACAACAATTCCATATATTCTCAGGGAAAGTGCGTTGTCATCTTGAAGAGTTCATGCAGTTCCTCCAAAATATAACATTTGTAAGATTATGAAACATAGGATTTCTTTCCCAAGCTTCTATTGGGTGATTCTAACAGTTCTCATGTGAGTACAATAATACTTCCTGTTTTCTTTGACAACTAGAACAAATGCCGTTACATTTGTTATTAGTTCAAATGTTCCCTGTCTTCAGTACGTTAGGACATTTGATAACACATCAGCAACCAAAGAAATAATTCACATCACAGGAAACAGAAGGAATTAGCACATTTCCTTTACTGCTGCAAAATTAATTTTCAGTCCTAGTCTAGCTAAGAAAGCCTAAATACATATTTTAATGAAACTAATACAAATAAAACCTATTGTGTACCTTACAATTTAAATCAAATATGCAAAACAAAATATTTAATGCAAGCATTATTTATATCTACCATTAGAACAGTTTAAACATGCATTTATTTTTTCTGCACACATTTTTCTCTCAATATAAGTACAATTATTCATGTTTATTTAATACTCATAATACTCTTTTAATCTCTACTGTTTCTCTAAAAATAATACTTTTAATATTGATTCATGTCAATAGTTCACTGAAATTTAAATGCACAACATCTTTCCATGGGAAAGTGTAATGTCCAAAACAAGTGGTGGTCACAATGACCACCATTTTTTAAAATGTACATTTTTACATTTTGTAGTAATTTCTCTATTAGGCTTTTAAATGAAACTTGTAAGTCACCAAATGCTAACTTCTATGCTACTAATGCATTAGTAAAATGTGAACTCTATCAGTCCCTCTGATGGCAATTTATGCCATCACAAAAGGATATTCTAATTTACAAGGAGACAATTCAAAGCCTTGTAGCATGGTAATACATAGGTCTAGATCTGTGGTAATTTTCAATTTTCTTCAGGTTCTTACAGTATCTGTTTCTTATATTCTCCATTTCAATCACTTCCCTCCTTTGTTTATTCTTTGCTCTTTGTATCTTCCAGAATGTGTAAGCCTCGTAAAATCCAAGTGCACAAATTATGCACAACGTCACAATCAATAAAGGTACCAGGATCCTTGTCACAAATTCATTTCCTAAATCTCCAAACCAAGATCCTACTCTTGAGAATCTTTCACCTATTGTTTCCCAAATATGTGTCTGTTTTAAGTCATTCAAGTCACTTTTCAGACTTGTTAGGTTTGAAATGTATTTCCTTATCTCCTCACTGTCGTCAGGTATGTAAGTACAGCAATGGCGCGTCTTTAAAATTGGACAGACTTTGCCTTTTATTGCTAAAAGAATGGCTAATGCAAAGTGATCATACCGCAACCATTTCGGTACTATGGTTGATTATTTCTTAATTTTGAGATCACACCACCTGATGGAATAAAAGCTCCAAAAATATCTCTGGATATCTCTGAGCTACTTGCTCCTCTTTTAGTCCTCATCTTAAGTCTCTCATTTCCTGCTGAGTTGTCAAGATCATCTACTTGATATATTTTCAGAAAAATCACCCCTAAATAGCATGTGCTATGCCAACCTTTTGGTAACCTGCAATAAGCATTCTTCTCACATATGTAATATACACCAGGCACAGTGGGGTCTTGCCCATTTAACATAAAATGCTACATAATCTTAAACATTACATTCACTAGTGCCTACAAACTTATTGTCAGTTTATGATTGCGGTGTATAGATACAAAGCATCCCTACATGTTGCCAATCTAAAGCTAAGCGTCCTTGTGTATCAGGTGTATTTTGAACAAATGTCTTTTTGAAATCATGTGAAACTATGCCCTTTTCTATCTTTTCTTTCATTGCTTTCTTCTGCCGTCAATTTGATTAATAAACTTTCTCTACTTATGTAAGAACACATGTCAAAATATTTCTATGTGCGTATGCTGTACCAAAAGTTAGTGTAGGTTCAAGGAATCCTCATACTATATCTATGTTATACGCCTTTGCAGTGATGTTCAAATGCTGATTAATGGGAATAAAAAAGAAAACCAGGTCAAAGTTTGACTAAAATTACTGAATATACTCTTGATTGTACAAAAGTGTTAATAGTAGGCTAGACTAACTCCATAAGTCAGAGGCAATTTATGATATGTGATCCCTTTTTGTACCGACAAAGGAATTGTGGGTACACACATAACAGTCACGCACATTCATTGTATCCACATACTCATACAGCAGACTATAATGAGTATTGGAAGACAAATCTCCCTCAGCGTAATTTAAATGAAGCAATCTCTCATCCTTATGGAACGTATCTATCTTAGATGGTGTTATCCCCTGCACTGGAACTGCTGTGCTTTGCACATTTTCTTTCACTGAAACATTCCTGCAATCAATAAAATATTTACAATCACACATACTATAACTAAACCAATGCACACATATTTACACTTGTTACGTTTACCCTGTTCTGGGTTCATCGCTACTGTAGAATCAGTGAGAGAAAAAGAAAAGGGAAAAATTCAAAAGCAAAAATCAAAATTCAAAGCAGCTTTCAAAAGTCTTTCTGCACTTATTCAGAACAGTTCTTGACCTTCTAGAAAGTTAATCAAATTTCAATTAAAAGGTTCTCAAAAGTAGATCAAAGAAAGGTTTGTCTTTAATAAATCACAGTATTGTGATCATTTATCATCACTTACAGTATGTAGTGTCTCTGTTGATCAATTGGCAAGGTTATTTCAAAACTCAGTTCAAATGCGATTTGAAGTTAAGAATGTTCAGCTGAATTCTCACAGTCAAAGCAAAAGGCCAAAAACTAATTCTCCCATTCTTCTGCAAGAAGATAAATCCATTCAGGCGAAGAGTATTTGCGGCTTGGCACTCTTTTCCATTTTGTTCTCCTCACAGCACAAATTTCGCCTTCATTTTGATTCCATTCTTCAACTGCTTCTGTTATATTTGGGAGCTTATCAGCAATCAGATCAGGTGTGAGTCCAGGACATTGATCTCCTTTTACAGTTCTCTTTTTGAGTGCAATTGGATTCTCAAAGTTTGCTGTGTTGGCAGAAGTCAGTTGGCTTTGACTTTGCTCTCCTACATCTTGGACTGCCTCTGGTATACTTGCATTCTCACCATCCTGCACAAGTTCTGCTTCAGCCACTTGTTCAGCCCTCACAGCTTGGTTAATCTGAACCCCTTCACTTTCTGCATTCACTCTTAGGAAATCAGACTCTGGGGGTCATTCTGACCTCGGCGGTAAAAGGCGCTTAATGCCGGTCAGAAGACCGCCATAACGCCGCCGCGGCCGCGGTAAACCGCCACGGTCATTCTGACCAGCAACTTGAAAACCGCCAAAAACCCGACATCCACAAAAGTCCACCACACCAAAGGTCAGCGAAAAAATGGCGATGACCAAACCTCCACCGTCACGCCAACAGAAATACGGCCATGCCATTCCGACCGACGAATCCACGCGGCGGTCTTTCAATCGCGGTATTCCATTGGCGGTACACACCGCCGCGGTCAAAATACACACACCCTTACAAAACACAACCACATTGGACAATTTGAAATACACACACCTGATACACATACAAACAACACTCCCACACACCCAATACAATATAAAACACACACCCACATCACCCACAAACCCTTACGACCACAATTGCGACTGAAGGACAGAGAGAGACAGCACTGCTTAGAGTAGACCATCACACAGAGGCAAATCACAACATCACCCACACAATTACCACGCACAGAACACCATACACCACCACACACATCACACTCTACAACACATACAACATCCCTCACCTCATCCACACCACCCCATGGCACCCCAAAGACACCCCAGGTTCTCTGACGCAGAACTCAGGCTCATGGTGGAGGAAATAGTTCGTGTAGAGCCCCAGCTCTTCAGGGCACAGGTGCAGCACACCACAATTGCTAGGAAGATGGAGCTATGGCAAAGGATAGTGGACAGGGTCAACGCGGTGGGACAGCATCCATGCAATCGGGATGCCATAAGGAAGCGCTGGAACGACCTACAGGGGAAGGTGCGTTCCATGGTATCAAGGCACAACATTGCGGTGCAGAAGACTGGCGGCGGACCCCTTCCTACTCCCCCAGAATTTACAGCATGGGAGGAGGAAGTCTTGCACATCCTGCATCCTGAGGGACTCGCAGGAGTAGGCGGAGGAATGGACTCTGGTAAGTCAAATCTTAACTACTTCTTCACACCCCCACCCCACCTGCATGCCAGCACATACCCCCACCCTCACCCCCACCCCCATCACACCAACTCCTTGCAAATGGCTCACCATCACAACCCACCCATCCCAACACCAAGCCCTGCATGCGACCACAAAGCATGGACACCCATCACCAAAGCATGCCCACTGCACACACACATCACCCCCACAAGCCACCCTCACAAAAGCCCCCACAAGGGAATGCCTGCACTTGGGTACACGGCCACCCACCCATCACATGAAATGCCACACACAGAAGCAATAACCATACCCTTATACCGCTGCAGGACCCGAACGCCACCACACCGCCACGGAGGGTACAGAGATGTCCATCCCACCCCCAGAAGAGGCCCCCAGCGATGACAGCAGCTCTGTCTCCCTGGACCCAGATGACCAGCCCGGCCCATCGGGGACCTCTGGACAGTCGGTTCCCCACAGACAGCCACAGGCTACAGCAGACCTAACCCCCTCTGGGAACACCAGCACAGCTCCCACCCAGCGGGCCCATGCCTCTGTCTCCAGGACACGTCAATCAGCGGTGTGTCCACCACTACAGGGCACCCAGGTTGACCCACCACCCCAACAACAACAGGGACCTGGGGGCAGTGGTAGTGGGCACACCGTCCAGGGGACAGAGGCCCAGGAACACAGGGGAACTGGGAGGGCTGCTGTGCGACAGGGGGGGGACAGGCCCAGGGAACCCACTCTCCAAGAGGCCCTCTCCTCCATCATGGGAGCCTACCACCACTCCCAGGAGACGATGGCTACGGTACTGGCCAGGTTCCAGGAGATCCAGGCACTGCAGGAGGAACGGTACATGGGGTTCAGAGAGGAACTGAGGAACATTGGTTCCGCAATGGGGACCATCGTCGTGGCCCTTAACCAGATAGTTACCACATTGCGGGACCATGTGGCACCTCAAAGGGCCCCTGTCACTAACCCAGACCAGGAACAGCCTACCACCTCCGCCGGCACTAGTGCACAGGAGGCCCCCACACAACAACAGGCCACCAGAACCCCACCTCCTGCAGAAGAAGAACCACCCCGCAAGCGGAACCTGAGATCTCACAAGAAGACAGAGTAGGATGCCAAGACCCCCGCCAGCATAAGATACCCCCTGATGTCATCCCACTGTCCCACATTGTCACCCTGTCCAACCTTTAACTGCCCCTGCTCCATCCTTCCACAGGCATATGGACAATGCACCTGTGAGACTGAGAACTGGACTCTGCCATGGACATTACTCCACCCCCACCCATCACTGTTTTACAATCATGTACCTATATGTAGCACTTGAAATAAATCACTTATTGCACTTAAGAAATCAGGAGTCTGCTTGTATTCTTAACAAATGTATTACACATAACGGTGCAATAATGTTCAGTTACATTGTGATGACAACATACCAATGTCAATAAGCTTTAGTCCATGGGCAAACAAAGCAGAAGTCACGCAGTGGGTCATACAGCTCTGAAAAGGGAAGGGAAAGTCACAAATCAGTTAAAAGGAACTGGGGGGAAACACAGACAGTAGAGACGCAGGAGGCCTTAAGTAAATGTAAAATGGCGTGGGTGATTCTTACCTGTGTGCTACTGAAAATATTGTTGTATGACTGTATCCCTGTTGTCCGTGTCGTCCCCGTCGTCTTCCTCCTCTTCACTCTCTACAGGCTCCACAGCTGTTACAACACCACCATCTGGACCATCCTCCTGCAGAAAAGGCACCTGGCGTCGCGAAGCAAGATTGTGAAGCATACAGCAGGCCACGATGATATGGCACACCTTCTTTGGTGAGTACATTAGGGATCCACCTGTCATATGCAGGCACCTAAACCTGGCCTTCAGGAGCCCGAAGGTCCTTTCTATGATCCTCCTAGTTCGCCCATGGGCCTCATTGTACCGTTCCTCTGCCCTGGTCCGGGGAATCCTCACTGGGGTCAGTAGCCACGACAGGTTGGGGTAACCAGAGTCATCTATTAGCCACACACGGTGTCTCTGTAGCTGTTCCATCACATAAGGGATGCTGCTATTTCGCATGATGTACGCGTCATGCACAGACCCAGGGAACTTGGCATTTACATGGGAGATGTACTGGTCAGCCAAACAGACCACCTGGACATTCATCGAATGATAACTTTTTCTGTTTCTGTACACCTGCTCACTTTCTTTGGGGGGAACCAAAGCCACATGGGTCCCATCAATGGCACCAATGATGTTGGGAATATGTCCAAGGGCATTGAAATCACCCTTCACTGTAGCCAAATCGCCCACGTCAGGGAACACAATGTAGCTCCGCATGTATTTCATCAGGGCAGACAACACTCTGGACAAAACCTTAGAAAACATAGGCTGAGACATCCCTGATGACATGGCCACTGTTGTCTGAAAAGACCCACTTGCCAAAAAATGGAGTACTGACAGAACCTGCACCAGAGGGGGAATCCCTGTGGGTTGGCGGATGGGGGACATCAGGTCTGGCTCCAGCTGGGCACACAGTTCATGTATAGTGAACTGTCAAGCCTGTATGTAAGTATGATATGTCGTTCTTCCATTGTCGACAGGTCCACCAGCGGTCGGTACACAGGAGGATTCATCCTTCTCCTCGCAATTCCCAGCGGACGGTGCCTAGGAAGGACAACATGGAGCACAGAGTCAAGCAACCCACAGGTAGGTAACCACAGCTTGCACAGTACAAGATTCGCTATGCATTGAAAGGCTTGTATGAGTGGCAATGCAAGGCCTAGGCCTGTGTGACGCAGTAGAAATTATGCCATGTGGGCCCTTGAAATGGCGGCTCCCTGACCTGTGAAGTGTGACAATGGGATGTGAGGTCAATGCGCTGACATGGCACACCGTGGCGGTAGACGGTCGAAGACCGCGGTGCAAAGCCGCATTGGTTAACATTGCACCCTATGGGTTTCAGGAGCCAATGACGATGTGCGCCGGCGGTCGCGGTACGCACCGCGGCGGTACGCACCGCTGCGGGCGTGACCGCCATTTTCTATCTGATTAATCACTCGAGACCTGATCATCCACAGGAGAGGACCTATACTGCAAGTGCTGCTGTGACCTCGGTCTGGAAGATACAATGGATGCTGCTACTGGGGAAAGGGCCCCTGCCTTCACTTCAGAAGAATTGGAGAAACTTGTTGATTGGGTCCTCCCCCAGTATGCGCTACTCTACCGTCCTCCAGGCCAACAGGTTAGTACACAGGGTGCACGTTGTATGGGCTATGCCTGTGTTGAGTGGGGTGGATGTAAGATGGTGGGGAGGTGAGCGAATGAGGAGTGCAACACACGACAGATGAGAGCATGTGCCACATGGCAAGGTTGGTGAGAGGGGCCACTCACATTGACCATGCAGAAAAGTGATGATATTTCCTTTCCCACCCTGTACATGTCACATAGGTCAGCGCCCATCAGAAGATCGAAATTTGGCGTGCCATCGCCAAGGACGTCCGGGCCCTGGGGGTCCACAACAGACGGGGCACCCACTGCCGAAAGAGGTGGGAGGACATCCGCCGCGGGACCAGAAAGACCGCCGAGGCTCTGCTGGGGATGGCCTCCCAACGTAGGAGGGGTGCCAGCCGCCAATTGACCCCCCTGATGTTCCGGATCCTGGCGGTGGCCCACCCCGATTTGGATGGGCGTGTGAGGACATCACAGCAGACACAAGGGGGTGAGTATCAGCACATTCTGCTATCTTTGCGCGCAGTGGAGGTGTCTGGGTGGGGGAGGAGGGCTGTGGCTATCTCTAGGTCAGGGCGCTTTCTGTAGGCTAGGCCCCTCCGTTAGGCATGGCCCTGTGCCCCCGCCACCCACCTCTGTAGGGTGCCAAGTACAGCTATCCATGGTCCGGCCTCACCTATGTGTGCATTTGTCGTCCATAGACCTGTAGGCCTAGTCACAATAACTGAGTAGTGTACCCCGATTGCGCGGTCTAGTGCTGGGGGCTTCTGTGTCTGTCCTTTCCGACAACGGTGTTGCCAATGCATGCACTCAACCTGTCTTCATTTCTCCCCCACCCATTTTCTTTGTCTTCCTGTTCATGTGTGCATTAGCATCATCAGGCGGAGGAGAAGTGGCATTGGCGCACGAGGGAGCTGCATCTCACATGGCCCCGGAGGGCCATGCAACCGACTCCGAGTACACCAGTGGGACGGAGGGCGAGGGGGGCTCCACAACGGGGACCCGTGGAGACGTCAGCGACACAGACACGTCCTCGGAAGGGAGCTCCCTTGCGGTGGCGGCAACATCCGTGCCCACCGCCACAACAGGTACAGCCGCCACCCAGCGCACCAGCTCCACCCTCCCAGCAGCCCCTCATCGTTCGCCCCGTGCCCGCTCGGCCAGGAAGCCGGCCATCTCCGTCGCCCCAGGCACCTCAGGCCCTGCCCCAGTTACCCCTGCTGCCCTCAGTGAGGAGGTCATTGACCTCCTGAGGACCATCATTGTTGGGCAGTCTACCCTTTTGAATGCCATCCAGGGTGTAGAAAGGGAGGTGCATCGGAGCAAAGCATACCTGGAGGGCATTCATTCGGGTCAGGCTGCCCATCAGCGATCGTTCAACGCTCTGGCCTCAGCACTGACGGCAGCCATTGTCCCTGTCTCCAGCCTCCCTCTTCAAACTCCCTCTACCCAGTCCCAGTCTCCTGTTCCTCTGCCTATCCCATCCACACCATCAGACCAGCCTGCACACACCTCAACACCCAAGGGCAGCTCATCCAGACATAAGCACCACAGATCACACAAGCATTCACCCAAGCAACATCCAGATGCAGACATGCCAACAGTCACTACCACCTCTGTGTCCCCCACCTCCTCGTCTCCTTCCTCCCTCCCTGTGACGTCTCCACTCACACCTGCATGCACACCACCAACAGCCAGTACTTCCATCACCAGGACACCCTCCAGTACAGTCCGCACACGTGCAGTCATCACCCCCACTGCCATTTACACGTCCCCTGTGTCCTCTCCCAGTGTGTCTGTCACCCCCTCTTCCAAACCACACAAACGCAGGCAGCCACCCACCCAACAGCCATCCACCTCACGACTGCCTCCGTCACAAGCACCTGCACCCAAAGACAGCACACTTGACTCTCCTACAACCACATCCTCTTCCTCCACACCCATACCCACTACACCTACCCGTCCCTGTCTTTCAAAATTGCTTTTCCTTTCCAACCTTGACCTCTTTCCAACAACTGACCCCCCCCCCTCCATCTGGTAAGAGTCCAAAGAGCACCTCAGCCACCACCAGCCCTGCATCTACTAGGACCATAGTTGAGGGCTATTGGAGTCCACCAGCTCCTAGGGCAGGAACATCGGCCAGCAGCAAGGGGACAGCCAGCCCACCCCCTGGGAAGAGGACCAAAAAAACGAAGGGCCGGCGCGACAAGCCTGAGACGGCTGCCACCAAGGACAGTAGCCTTGCCCCGTCACCTGCCACATCAACAAAGGGAGGCAAGGGCCACAGAGCTTCAGCGAAGGAGGGCAAAGGCAGCAGGGCGGACAAGTCAGGCAGCAGGCGAGCTGACCAGGAGGGCCCCACCAGCCCCATTCCGGGTGTGACGGACGACACCCACGGGCCCAGGACTCCATCACAGGAGGGCTCCGCAACCGAAAGGTCGGAAGGCGACTGAGCGGGAAGTATTGGCCAGGTCTGGTTCCCTAGAAACACAGGACAAGCACCGCTGAACAGGGACCGCCGTGACAAGCACCGCTGAACAGGGACCGCCGTGACAAGCACCGCTGAACAGGGCCCGCCAAGACAAGCACCGCTGAACAGGGACCACCGTGACAAGCACCGCTGAACAGGGCCCCGCCGTGACAAGCACCGCTGAACAGGGCCCCGCCAAGACAAGCACCGCTGAACAGGGCCCCGCCAAGACAAGCACCGCTGAACAGGGGCCGCCGTCACAAGCACCGCTAAACAGGGCCCCGCCAAGACAAGCACCGCTGAACAGGGGCCGCTGTGAGAAGCACCGCTGAACAGGGGCCGCTGTGAGAAGCACCGCTGAACAGGGGCTGCTGTGAGAAGCACCGCTGAACAGGGCCCCGCCAAGACAAGCACCGCTGAACAGGGCCCGCCAAGACAAGCACCGCTGAACAGGGGCCGCCGTGACAAGCACCGCTGAACAGGGCCCCGCCAAGACAAGCACCGCTGAACAGGGGCCGCTGTGAGAAACACCGCTGAACAGGGCCCCGCCAAGACAAGCACCGCTGAACAGGGACCGCCGTCTCAAGCACCGCTCCGCTGGGCCCTTCCTGTCAAGCACCGCTGCGCCGGGCCCTTCCTGTCAAGCACCGCTCCGCTGGGCCCTTCATCTCAATCACCGCTCCGCTGGGCCCTTCCTGTCAAGCACCGCTCCGCTGGGCACCGCCGTCTCAAGCACCGCTCCGCAGGGCCCTTCCTGTCAAGCACCGCTCCGCTGGGCCCTTCCTGTCAAGCACCGCTCCGCTGAGCCCTTCCTGTCAAGCACCGCTCCGCTGAGCCCTTCATCTCAAGCACCGCTCCACTGGGCCCTTCCTGTCAAGCACCACTCCGCTGGGCACCGGCGTCTCAAGCACCGCTCCGCTGGGCCCTTCCTGTCAAGCACCGCTGCGCTGGGCCCTTCCTGTCAAGCACCGCTCCGCTGGGCACCGGCGTCTAAAGCACCGCTCCGCTGGGCCCTTCCTGTCAAGCACCGCTGCGCTGGGCCCTTCCTGTCAAGCACCGCTCCGCTGGGCACCGGCGTCTCAAGCACCGCTCCGCTGGGCCCTTCCTGTCAAGCACCGCTCCGCTGGGCCCTTCCTGTCAAGCACCGCTCCGCTGGGCACCGCCGTCTCAAGCACCGCTCCGCTGGGCCCTTTCTGTCAAGCACCGAAGCGCTGGGCCCTTTCTGTCAAGCACCACTCCGCTGGGCACCGCCGTCTCAAGCACCGCTCCGCTGGGCCCTTCCTGTCAAGCACCGCTCCGCTGGGCCCTTCCTGTCAAGCACCGCTCCGCTGGGCACCGCCGTCTCAAGCACCGCTCCGCTGGGCCCTTCCTGTCAAGCACCGCTGCGCTGGGCCCTTCCTGTCAAGCACCGCTCCGCTGGGCACCGCCGTCTTAAGCACCGCTCCGCTGGGCCCTTACTGTCAAGCACCGCTGCGCTGGGCCCTTCCTGTCAAGCACCGCTCCGCTGGGCACCGCCGTCTCAAGCACCGCTCCGCTGGGCCCTTCCTGTCAAGCACCGCTCCGCTGGGCCCTTCATCTCAAGCACCGCTCCGCTGGGCCCTTCCTGTCAAGCACCGCTCCGCTGGGCACCACCGTCTCAAGCACCGCTGGCCCATTGGCAGTGCCGGTTCTGTGTCGAGCAGGGCTTCACGAAGCACTGTGGCCACCATGCCTCCTCCATTACCAGTGGAGTTGGTAATCCATCTGATGGACTGTGGCTTTGCACTCCCCAGAATGGAACAGTGGGCAACCCACCCACTGTAGAGACTTGAGAGACTGTGGCTTTGCACTCCCCAGGATGGAACAGTGGGCAACCCACCCACTGTAGAGACTTGAGAGACTGTGGCTTTGCACTCCCCAGGATGGTACAGTGGGCATGGAGGCCCCTCGTGGATCTGGCGTCGTGGACTCATGTGGCTGAGGTGCCCCCCCTTCCCTTCCCCCTGAGGTGCCTGTAGTTTTATCATCTGATGCCCCAGCAGTGTTCTCTCCAATGGTATCTGGTCTCGTGTGTGGGCTTTGCCCATGTGTTTGTGCACATTGGCCCACGGACTATGGAACTTTGCCAAAATGTGCAGGACTTATTGCCTATGTATATATTTTTCACTATGTTCATTCTTTAATATGTATATTTCATATTGCATATTTCCCATAACTTCAATTGACCTATAATATACTTAAATTTTAAAGATCATTTTAATTTTGTCTTTGCATTATTCCGTGGGGTTTGGGGGGTGTCACTCTGACTTGTTGCTCTGCATTGGTGTGTAGGTATTTGGGGTGGGGGGGTGGGTGTATTGCGTATGTGTGTGCCCGTAACCTTTCCTCCTCCCCCCTCCCCTGTGTCGTAGGTGCAGTACTCACCGTTGTCGTCTGCGCCGGCGTTCGTACTCCTGGTAGATGAGCAGGTAGACAATAGCTGGTAGGATGTTTAATTCGGGTTCCATGCTGTCCTCCTTCCTCGTGGAGTGTATAGAGGTGAGCGTTTTCCCGTTCGTAGTCTGTTTCCGCTGTGTTTTTATCGGCGGGGCTCCCGCCCCGGAAAAGGTGGCGGATTGGTGAGTTGTGATAGGGTGGGCGGTACATTGTCTGCCACCTGCCTGTTGGCGGTGACCGCCGCGCTGTTTGTTTGTCCCGCCGTGGCGGTCTGAGTGTTAAAGTGGCGGGCTGTGTTGGCGGTTCCCGCCAGAGTCAGAATTCCATTTTTTTTACCGCCTGCCTGTTGGCGGGTTGGCCGCCGCTTTATCACCGAACGCCAGGGTTGGAATGACCCCCTCTGTGTCTTCAAGAGGACATGAAACTTTGAATGTGGTTTGCATGAATCCAATTTGGAAGACCAGCCCACTTCACAGCTGTTGTTGTCACTAGAATGATTTGTATGGTCCTTTCTACCATGGTTCTAGGCAAGGCTTCCTTTTTGAGAAGCATCCATTCACCAGCCTTCAAGCTGTGACACTGCCCTTGAGCCACTTGAACCGTTGCTGCTTCAACCTGATGAGATAAAGAACGAACCACATCAGTAGACCTTTGCAATAATCTAGCACTAAGTCATCTCCGTTATGCCCCACAAGTGCATTTGCAGGTACTGCTGGTAGTCTCATTGCACGCCCCATAAGAATTTCATGTAGTGACAATCCAGTTTTCCTGTCAGTGGTGCTACACATGCTCATCAGGACAAGTGGTGATGCATCAGGCCACTTTAACGAGGTAGAGGCACAAATCTTTGCCATTTGAGCTTTCAGCATTCCATTAATTTGCGCCACTAATCCAGATGCCTCTGGTCTGTAACTGCAGTGCAATTATTGCCCAATTTTCAGTGCTGCACACAACAATTTTATCATCTCATTATTAAAATGAATTCCTCGATCTGATTCCAAAAAAGTCAGGACGCCAAAACCTATGTATCAGTTTCCTGAGGAGCAGCTACTGTAAGACTGTCATTGCTGCATGTTGGATAAGCCTCTGTCCAATGTCAAAACATACACACAATCAGCAGCATATACTTCAATCCATTACAGGTAGGCAATTCAATAAAATCAAGTTGTCTTCTGTTAAATGGACTTCCCGATCTGCCTTTATGGCTGAAATAACCATAGTGTGTTTTCCTACATTCATCTGTTGGCATGCAACACATCTGTGACATACTCCTTCTGCAATTAACTTAAATCTGAGGTTCTACCATGCCTGTTTAAATGTATGAATCATTGCATTTCTGCCAAGGTGAACTTGACCATGATAATATCTAGCCATAGAGGTCAACAAACAATTTAGCAACACTACTTTCCATTCATTTGAAATCCAGACAACATCTTCCTTGCTTTGTACACAACCTGCTCTACTCCATCTTCTGCATTCTTCCTCTGTTGTTTCTTCCTCCAATCTCTTAATCCCATCCCAGGTATCAACTACTGACATTAGGAAACTTTGATTTGTCTCACCGGTGTCACTTCCACCACCCTACTCTTCATTGAAGGTGACACACTGAAGTGCACAATATCTGGCGATAAGGTCAGCATAGGCATTGCCCAATGAGATATAATCATTTGATCTCTTATTTGCAGTGCACTTCACAACCGCAATTTTGTCAGGTAATTGTCATGCATTCTACAAACTGTGTATTATTTCACCATTTGGTCATAAAACCTCTGTGGTGCCATAACTGCCTGTAGTCGTGCACAACACAAATCCATATTGGCCATATCTCAATATTGTCACTTTGAGGTGCTTAGATACACAGCATGTTCTTGTAAGGTCACCCAATCCGCTACTTTGACAGAAGTGACTCATAGAAGCCTTGAAGCTTCAACTACTCCTGAGATGGTGCAAACTGCATAACCAGCTCTCAGAGTTCCACCATGATCTCCTAAACAGAAGCCATCAACAAATACAACTTGATCATTCTGCTCTAAAGGAGTATCCTGAATATCTGTTTTGGTGTATAGTTCAGTGACATTAAGGCAGTCATATTCCATTTGATTAGCATCATTTGGATCATCAACATTAACAGGCAACAATGTGGCAGAATTTAAAGCTGAGCACCTTTTGCTAGACACATTGGAAGACCCAAGAATTAATAACACATAACGGGTAATACAGGCATTGGTCAGGTATTGGGTTTTTGTACCGGTTAAAAGGACCTCAACTAAATGTGGGACATGGATAGTTACAGGATGTCCCATCACAATGCCTTCACATTCACTAGGACTTACACCAGTGGCAGCCACATTCTTTAAGCAGCTGGGCACAGGATCTAAAGTGGCAGAAACAATATGCCACGTATCTGTTTGTTCCTCCATGCAACTGTGTCAAAACAGAAAGAGCAGAGTTCATGACAAAACAGTGAAAAACATTTCATGCAATCAGGCATTCCCAATGTCGGGGCTCTGCACAGATTCTCTCTCAACTCAGTTAAAGTTTTCATACAGTCTTCAGTAGCTCACCATGCCCAAATGCATTTTGACATCTCACCATGTAACTGGTGGATTCATTTGCATAATGGTCGCAACTCTCTCTCGGGACACTTTCTTTGCACCTTCCTCAATCTGGTGACTCAAATACTTTACTTCCTTCTGGCAATATTGTAATTTGATAGGAGAAAGCTTACGTCCAAATGATTCAATAATGCCTGCAAGCTTCACGTGTATTGGATGCAACCATCAAATCATCAATGTATTGTACCAAAGTGGACTGAATTGGCATTATTAAGGACTCTAAGTGCTTTTTCAGCATCTGATTAAAAATGGACATTGATTCTGAGAATCCCTGTGGTGTACGGCACCACAAATACACATAGGTGGTCATTCCAACCCTGGCGGTCCATGACCGCCGGGTTGGAGGACCGCGGGAGCACCGCCGACAGGCTGGCGGTGCTCCAATGGGCATTCCGACCGCGGCGGTAAAGCCGCGGTCGGACCGGCAACACTGGCGGTCACCCGCCAGTGTACCGCCGCCCATTGGAATCCTCCAAGGCGGCGCAGCTAGCTGCGCCGCCGAGGGGATTCCGACCCCCCCTACCGCCATCCAGTTCCCGGCGGTCTGCCCGCCGGGAACCGGATGGCGGTAGGGGGGGTCGCGGGGCCCCTGGGGGCCCCTGCAGTGCCCATGCCACTGGCATGGGCACTGCAGGGGCCCCCGTAAGAGGGCCCCTAAATGTATTTCACTGTCTGCTGTGCAGACAGTGAAATACGCGACGGGTGCAACTGCACCCGTCGCACAGCTTTCACTCAGCCGGCTCGATTCCGAGCCGGCTTCATCGTGGAAGCCTCTTTCCCGCTGGGCTGGCGGGCGGCCTGAAGGCGGCCGCCCGCCAGCCCAGCGGGAATGTCAGAATTACCGCTGCGGTCTTTCGACCGCGGAACGGTAACCTGACGGCGGGACTTTGGCGGGCGGCCTCCGCCGCCCGCCAAGGTCAGAATGAGGGCCATAATCTGCAGCACCATTGTCTTCTTTAATCTCTTCAGCTTCGCTTCAATTTTGTCACTAGAATATTTTGACTACTGCACTACTTCATCAATTGGTTTACCCTGCCAGCAAATCAAATAATTCTGAATCCTATTGCAAATTTCAGGCTTCAATCCTTGAACAAATCTGAACACAAAATTAATCATATCTCTTGGTTCAATAATTTCTGTACCACTGTATTGTTTAAATGCTTGTAACAATATTTCATTATAAGCATGAACGAGCTCCTATGACTCCTCAGCTGGGCTGTCAATTCTCTGCCAACCAATATCTTTAGGACAAGCTCTAGTTTTTATAGAAATTCAATCACCTTATAATAACTTTTCATCACCTCTTCAGACAGCGCACCTGTCCCCGAATCCCTTGGCGGCTCACAAGTTGGCCAATTAACACTTGGCTTACATTCAACCCACAAGTCTGCTGGAACAACAGTTTCACATAAAGGGCCTGATTCTAACTTTGGAGGACGGTGTTAAACCGTCCCAAAAGTGGCGGATATACCACCTACCGTATTACGAGTCCATTATATCCTATGGAACTCGTAATACGGTAGGTGGTATATCCGCCACTTTTGGGACGGTTTAACACCGTCCTCCAAAGTTAGAATCAGGCCCAAAGTGTTCAAATCTTCCCATAAACACTATGTAAGCTTAACAAACCTCTCAGTTTGTTGGTACCATTCCACTGTCTTCTCCCTCAACCTCGGGTAATCATTACTAAATGACAGTATGTCACTTCTTCTCCATGGGACATGCACAAAATTCCCTCCTGGAAACTTCTCTCATTGGCATCTTTTTTACAGCTCTCTCAACCTGCTGGACACCATTGGAGGGTGTAATCGACTTTTCTTTTCTGATATCCTTTCTTTGTCCATCTGCCTTCCCATATATCCAACACTCCCCACGTTTGGATACTTTGAATCAATTCTTTAATGTGAATTTTCATTTCAGGCGATCTTATATTTGCAATATCCCTAGAATTAAATTTGAATCTGTAACTTGATTTTAGCTGCCAAGTCACCTAATTTCCCATTGATCTGTCTTGCACAATGTGGGACATCCCTGCACATAAAACACAACTCGATTTCATTGTAAGAATCCAACTTGTCCAATTCAAGTGTCCCCTCAATCATTCCTTTCAATTCCAATTTTAGTTTTGCCATATTTAGTGTCTTCTCTCCCTCTGGCATGTTTTTCAAAACTGATACTTCACTCAAACTGTCTAGCCATTCAACTAGTTGTTGTGCTGATAATCCTTGTAAGCTAATATTATTATTATTACTATGAGATATGGGCTGTGGAGTATTACATTGTGCTCTCGTAGCTTGCTCCTGAGCCAACACAGATGAACCAGTAGAGCATGGGGGAACATGTCATATCAATTAGCGGGCCTACTTTATCACATTTCTGGTTAAAACCGGAAGAATTTATATGGGTCATTACTGGCACAGTAGTGCTCAGTCTTTCCATTTCTGCATTAGTTCCAAAAGGAAAATGTACTGTTGATATTGGATTTGGAGTCTGTGGATCATTCCCATTATTATCCTGGACTTACAACAGGATGACTGGACCTATTGCACAGGAACTGTCAATGCATATGCACCTGACAAATTTGTTTGACTTGGTAGGAACATCAGTCCTGTAACTTGACTGTTTAGTACTGTACCAAAAGTCTGATTCAATTGATTTGGACCCCTTCTAGTAGCCACGGTGCCGCTTGACAGGCTACGCCAAAGCAGACCGTACCCTCCAGAAGGAGTCCCAGAGGGAAAAAACCCCAACACTGGGGAAAAAACCTCTAACAGGAACTCCAGAAGGAAAACAAGAAAAAACAAGACTTGACAACAGGAAACAAAAATAGGCAATATCCAGGGTACAAGGCAGGAAAAAAGGAACAGGCAAAATATCCCAAGGAAAAAGCAGGAACAAAGAACAGGCAAAAATCTCCCAAGGCAAAAGCAGGAACAAAGAACAGGCAAAATCTCCCAGGGCAAAAAAAGCAGGAACAAAGAACAGGAGCGAACAGCACAACCAGAAGGAAGTGTTTGCAACGCAAGGAGGAACAAGACTGACTGACTTATATACTGAGAAAAGGGAAGTGACATCACAGGAAAGGGAAGTAACACCATCTTGGATTGGGAAAAGCCCATAGACCAGTATAGGGAAAAGGAAGTAGTATAAAGAGAAACAGAGCATGCTGGAACAAAAACACGAAGAAGACAAGATGGACACAACAGGGATAGAGACAGGCAAAGGCCCAACAAAAAACCCACCACTAACAAGAAAAGAAGAAAAAAGGCTACACGTAAGTGTAGCGCGACCGGGAGCGAAATATATGCTTCCCAGAAAGCTTAGTAAAAAAACACGGGGAACGGCGCTCCGAATATCGGTAGCACGTTCCACCCGCGAGGACAGAAAGAGACGCCACGTCAGAGTGCGGTGTTACAAACCCTGCTACCAAATCTGCTGGTGCGCACACAGAGGTCTTCTTCCCACCTTGGGTTCAAAAGCAGCACGCATTCTGGTAAGAGCCCATAACTTGTCCCACCTATACTAGAGGTCGACTAGATCTTTGGACTCCTTAAGGAGTGTGGTAATCAGATTCATTCAACATAAACCAATGACATGAGAAACGCAAACAATATTAAACACCATGACTAATTTGGCTACGGAAACATAACTCCAAACTGAATAAAGTTTTAAAGCTTTATTACAAGCACAAAGCCAAAAATAACATACATGTTGCACAATGCTAAGCTATAAATATACATAAAAAACTAAGCTGACCAAAACATCCAAAAAGATTTAGCCTACTAAACATCAATGTGATTAAACACTCCAAGAGAATAAAACAAATCAACAGAATGATAATATGCACATCAAAATCTGATTTCAAAGCAGATGATGATGACATCAGTCTCTCATTGTACAATTGTTCAGCCACACCATTATTCAGATCTAATGGAGTCCTCCCAAGAACACAGAAACAACCTTGCACGTTTTTTCCAACAAAAAGTACTAGACATCTATTCGACCTTCCCGGCAGCTGCCGCTCAGCCTTTTGGGTTGACAGGGAAGAAGACTTTATGCCCTACTTCCTTTTGGGAATTCTCTCCCTCTCTGAAGACTCGGTCATCAAATCACTTGTTACTCTTAAGTCAGGCTCTCCCCATGATCCAGCTCCTCCTCAATTGCTGGCATTAGGTGCCCCTGTCATTGTACCTGTTATTACTAATCTCTTGAATTTTTCATTGTCCATGAGCACAGTTCCGGAACCTTGGAAACATGCTATTGTCAAGCCCCTGTTGAAAAAGCCCAACTTAGACGCCACCCTGTTTGGTAACTGCAAGCCTATCTCTTTGTTGCCTGCTTTAGCCAAAATAATTTAAAGGCATGTAAATACTTAACTATCTTGCTTCCTGGTAGATTTCAAAATTCTTCATTCTACACAGATGGGCTTCAGACCCCTTCACAGCACAGAGTCAGCTCTGATTGCAATCACAGAAGATGGTAGAAGGCGTCTTCACCAGGGTATTGTGACTGCAATCATTTTGCTACATCTTAGTGCTGCTTTTGACACTGTTGATTCTGACATATTACTTCGTAGAATAAGAGAGGTCAGAATCTCAGGTTTAGCCCTGGGCTGGCTCTCCTCTTTTTTTGCAGGGCAGATCGTTTCAGGTCCTTGACTGGTCCTTCCTTTCTGACTCTCTTAAGAGCAGTTGTGGAGTGCCACAAGGATCCTCTCTTAGCCCTACTTTATTTAACATCTATATGTTACCTCTGGCAGAGATTGTCAAGCCGGTTGGGCTCTTGCTGGTGTTGTATGCCAACGACACTCAGTTGGTAGTTTCATTATCTATAAATGCCAGTGCTAACTGTTCATCACTCGCCCCCTGACTTCAAGCAGTGGTTGGATGGATGTCCCAAAGTAGGCTTAAGCTTAATGACGATAAGACCGAGGTATTGATACTTGGACATCACCCACATCAGAAATCTAATCCTTCTATTTTGTTAGGTTTGAGAAATCTCCCTCTCCTAAGGAACTCATTAAGAGCCTGGGAGTGTGGTTGGATCCTCAGTTTACTATGGCATATCATGCCAATAAGGTCTCCTCTACCTCTTTTGGTCTGCTTAGGCTTTTGAGGAAGGTTTTTATAATCCTTCCATTTGTCGCCAAAAGTCTTACCGTCCAGGCCCTTATCATCTTGTGCTTAGATTATGGTAATGCCTTGTTCATTTGATCCCCCAAATATGTGATCAGAAAGCTGCAGGTGGTGCAGAACGCCTCAGCTCGTTTACTTCTAAATATACGGAGGCACGAATCAGCCAAATTAGCTATTTCTGCACTCCATTTGCACCCTATTGAACATTGCATAGAGTTTAGAACCTTCTGCTGTGTTCACAGAGCCCTGTATAATAGAGGGCCTCCCCTGCTTAGGACATTAGCTTCTTTCTACATACCTGCTAGACAGCTTAGGTCCTTGACAGCTGCCCTAGCTCTTATTCCTAGAGTAAAGAAGTCAAGATGGAATGGGAGTTCTCTAGCTTACTGTGGGGTTAAGTTACGGAATTCCTTACCTCTCAGCCTTCGCCTTACCAGCCATGAATTGTCTTTTTGGAGAGCACTAAAAACTTGGCTGTTCAAAGCATAATCCCATAGTCTACTTCTCAGAGTTTCACCCTCAGTGCTGGGAGGCCTACGGGGAGCCATGCGCTCCATAAATGACATAACATCATCAAACTCAATTAATAACAACCAGTTTCGGGCTGTGCCATCCTTATCCCTAATACGAATTTAGACATGCATGTGTGTAGACGGACTAACACATGTGGACAAAAACAAAAGAAGAGACAAAAATAATTTGGAAAATCATCTAACAAGGGTAACTCAATATAAAATAAACTGGCGTGATTATCTAAGCTGTAAAGGAAACAAGGTAAACAATATTGCGATTTGTATAACTCTCCTCATGGGATAACAAACAGGATAGATTTGTCTGTCAGAGCGGTCGCAGCTTTGCAGCATCAGTAGACAACAGCAACAGGGGCAGTGCAGAACACGAACTGCACATAGGGCAAGTCAGCAGTTCAGAATTTATTGGGCATATTAGTACTGAACAACTTCAGCAAATGTGGCATACAGGACTAAAGGGTAACTTGGAGAGAAAATAGAAGGTGACAGCACAAACACCCAAAGAAGAAGGCTCCCTCTGAATGACTGATTGACCACAAGTTTCAAAAGTCTCTCCCTATAAAAATGTCCATAGAGTTCTGATTGGTCCTCAGGGTGGACCCATCTCGCGCAAATGAATCAATATCCAATTAGCATTTTAGACGCCCATCAGGTTTGCAACTATTCCCGATTTTCTCAGGAACGGTGAGATGCCATCTAGATTAATTCATACAGTCCCACCAAATTATAACACTTATAAGATTTTGAAACATGGGATTTCTTTCCCAAGCGTCTACAAGATGATTCCAATAGTTCTCATGTGAATACAATAATACTTCCTGCCTTGTTCAACAACTAGAACTAATACAGTTACATTTGATATTACTTAAACCTTTCTCTGTGTTCAATACAATAGGACATACTCTAACACATCAGCAACCGAGGAAATAATTCAGATCAAAGGAAACAGAGTGAATTAGCACTTCTCCATTAATGCTGCAAAAGCAATTTTCAGTCCTAGTATAGCTAAGAAAGCCTAAATACTTACTTTAATGACATTGCTGAAGCAGATATTTTAATTAGAAATTAATGAATGATTATGTATTTTGAATAATGACTTATGTAGAAAAATGAATGACGCAGAAAAATAATGTGCAGGTTTGAAAATGTGGCCACTAGTGTTCACGAAATGTACTAAATAATTATTAATCCATATGAAATATTGAAAATGTATTAGATTAGTTCAGTAATGTGTTATATTAAGAGTTATGAAATATGTCCATGCTTATTAATTGTTTGGCCTTAACTTAGCGAGTGTCTTGGCCTAGTTTTGTCAGGCCTCATGTAGAAGCTGTATTTCTTAGCGTATAATACAAAATGCTGACGGAGTGAACTAACTGTGAAATGCTCATTGTTTTAATCAAATACTTAGCAGAAGCTCTCTATGGGAACCGACGGACAGGGGATGAGGTCTCTCGTAAAGTAACTAAATGTGTGTAAAGTGTGCAAAGGGTTATTTCCGAGGATGCAAACAATGAAGACACTGACTGGAGACGAAGATACAACAAAATTGATACCTGACGAGCCGGATGATGAGAACATCGTAAAGCAGACCAATCAACAACATGTGAACTGTGAAATATTAGAATTTATAGATTTGGTAAAGGGACATTATTGGGTAGAGTAATAACGTACGATTAATTGACCAATTAGAAATTGGGGGATGGTTTGTGGAACTTTGATATAACAACGTGACAGAGGGAAAAGAGTTCAGACTTATCCTGATTCGTGAGGCGATATTTGGGGAGAAGAAGAGATTTGAGATTCTGACATTGGGCTCATACTCTCTGACTGAGAGCCTGATGTTTTGCTGATCGACTGATGACCTGAGGACGATGACTGATTCTGCTTGCTGATCCATACCGTGGATAGGTAGATATGACAATGGCTGAATTGCATTTGTATGCCTTTTCTTTCTAGGTACCAACTGCGCTGACTTAGTACTTTCTATAGGTAGATGTTTTCCAAATTTGTGTTCTAAATTGTTTTGCATGAAGCCCTACATGCTGATGCTAATTGGTGTTAGCTGAGGTTATTCACATGATGATTGACAAATTACAGGGATAAGTGGTTGAGACTATTTTGCTGAACTTGATGGATGTCAAAGTTTTGCGGAATTGGGTTTTACTAATGTTATGTGTTGATGCATTAGAATGTCTTTTGATTCAAGCTTTGATTAGATCACGTCTTCTGCGACTTGCTGATTAACAAGGTTATTACATTTTTTTTATTAGAGTTGATGATTAAAATTCATGACTTAGTAATGTTAACAAAAGGAAATAAACTTACTAAACTTATAAACAAGGTGTGGTTATTAATGGCTGAAGAGTCGTGGTGTGTGAAAATTACTGACTCCATTGATTGTTGATTTGACTAATGGTTATTGATTATTGTGTATTGATTCTGTACAAAAACTAAGGTAAGAACACCCTATACGAGATCAAAAGGTTAATCGACCTATACGCGTCCCCTTGTAAGTTTACTTATTAAGGACCGACACGCTAACACCATTAATACAAATAAATCCTATTGCACACCTTCCATTTTAAATCAAATATGCAAAACAAATTATTTAATTGCAATCATTATTTATATGTACCATTAGAACAGTTTAAACATGCATTTATTTTTTCTGCACAAATGTAACTCACGTTAATAAATTGATTTTAATTAATATAAGTACGAATAATTCATGTTCATTTAATACTCATAATACTCTTTTAATCTCTACTGTTTCGCTAAAAATAATACTTTTAATATTGATTCATGTTAATAGATTACTAAAATATGAATGAAGAACATCTTTCCATGGCAAAAACATACTGCTCAAAACAAGTGGAGGTCACAATGTCCACCATGATTCAAACATGCACATTTTTACATTTCATAGTAATTTCTCTGTTAGGCTTTTAAATGAACTTGTAAGACACCATATGCTAACTTCTGTGCCACTAATGCATTAATAAAATGTGATCAGTAACAGCATTCCTCTATCTGCATCTTATCCAAAGTTAGCCCTTGCTAAATATAACAAGGTAACTTAGTGTTAGTCAATGGGAGAGATAGGCCTCATAACAGTGATAAACATTAGGAGTATATGCACATCTTAAACACACAAATCCTACTTTTTTTATATGCACCCTGCTCTATGAGACTTTAGGACCTATCTTACAGGTGACTTACAAGGAGTAAAGAAGGAAGGTTTAGACCTGGCAAAAGGCTTATTTTGCCAGGTTGAATTTGTAGTTCAAAGCTTCTCTACAAGTTGCAGCGGCAGGACTGAGACAGATGCTTGAAGGAGAACGAGCGCAAGCACGTTTGCACTAGTTAGCAGTTTTAAAGTGTGCAGAGTCCTAAAACAAAAAAAATTAATTCAGCAGAACAGGAGGGAAGGCAAAAGGTTTGGGGGACTACCATGTCAAGAATGTCAGCTCTAGCAAGTTAATAGTAATTGCTGTTATTTACAGTGCTTACAAACGGCAGACGTGTGGTGTGAACTGCTGTACAAATTCAAGTTAACATATATTAAATATATATTTTGGATTTGTGAACTGAGTTTAATTCCTTTAAGAGCTTTACAAATTCTTGCAGCTCAGGCCCACATTAACACTCTGTGAAATCTGTGTTGACTGTCCAGGCCACATCATGTTTCCAGATAGAAGATGACAAAGTACAGACACAATGTTCTCTTTTAAGATCATAAATGCAGCTCTCAAATACTCTCAAAATTAGATTTTTCTATTAAGAACAAATAAACAAAAACATATTTTAAAATCACAGAAATACGTTCTGGGTGATTAAAAGAAAATGTTACAAATGTTACACATTACTATCCCAAATTAAGATTTTTACAATGTGATCAGCAATCCTACAAAACGTCGGCCCTCCCTCGTGCACATGGTCTTTGTAAATGCAGCCCTTTAGCTCAACTTTATCTGAATTTAGTCCTAGATGGTTGCACACCGGTACGCTCTTCTTGTGACAACTTGAGGGGGAAAGTCAACAAATTAACAGTGAGAGCCGAGGCAGAGCCTAACCAAGGGTTTAGCTCGGATCGAGTGGCGTAACAGAAATTGAGGGGGGGGGAGTGGCTGCAAAGCCCCGCCTAGTCAGGAGCATACTGCGCAACTGTGTTGAGGGGGCCTGGAGCCCCCCCCCAAAACCCCTACACCGTGGGGGCTGCGGGGGTTATTGTTACGCCAGTGCTGGGATCTTAGCGTACACAAGCCAAGTCCTAAAAATATATGAAATGTAAGTTATACAACAAACTGCATAAAATATGATAAAGTCTCTTCAAAATCTAAAAAGGTGTATTTATTTAACATGTGGAAGCTACGACATTAACAGGTCACATTACAGCACTACAGTGAGATGTACTTATTAAAAGTGATAGTTTTATGCAACTGGTATGCTGAACTCACATATATGAAAATCATGTCAAACGAGATAATTAAGAAAAAAGAGTTTTGGTAAAATAAAACATTTCTCTGAAACCAATCAATTTAACCCAGAAGCCACGATTTATCCAGGTGCTTTTATTTTGTACAAATCAACCAGTAAAAAGGTATCTGTCTTCCAATATATTATGGATTTACTTTTATCTCTTAATGTTTTTTAAAATAAATAAATACAGGTTAACCCGACATTTACATGAGAGCCAGGCACATTACACAAGGTCGCATGCACTATATAGCCTTAGCGTGATTAACTGATTTGCTCATAATGGCAGAATGTAGATTCAGTCCTGAGACTCGAACCTAGGTTCCTAATTCCCTATTCTGTAGCTTTGGTCATAATGTCACATCGTAGGTGGAGCCAGGAAATGGGCAGAAGCTACATGAAAGCTCAGCTTGTTATGGGCTCGAGGTTCCAACAAAACCTCAAGCTGATCCAGAGCTTGGCTTCAGACTGGAGTGTGGCTCAAGATTTCAGTGGCTCGACCACCTCCTGTATCGTATCAGATGCTCCAACCGGGCTGCTATTGAATCCGAGGCTTCACTTCAGGGCCAGCTTTAGGACTGGTGGCGCCCTGTGCGAAAGGTTATTGTGGCACCCCCAAACCCATGACCTCCTCCTCGGTTTCACTCACTACCACCCGGCAAATGTGCCCCTCATCTCTCCATCGCTTCCCTTTCAGATACATTCATGTGTTTTAAAGCACTTGTAAAGGCTGGCTTTACTAATCCACTCAGCTAGCCACTTAAAATATTGGGGCATATATAAGAGCCCCTAGCGCCATTCTAACGCCACATTAGCGTAATTATTTTTATGCTAATGTGGCGTTAGAAGGCCAAAAACGCTGCACCATTTTTACAAAGAGGCGCAATGCATGCATTGCGCCACTTTGTAACCCTTTGCGCTACATTATGTCTTTGCCAGGCATAATGCATGCAAAGGTTGCATTCCCCCATTGGGGGGGGGCAAAAAAATGGCACAAAGAAATCCAACAGATTTCTTTGCATCATTTTGTTCCAGCACTTTTAAGGCCTGCTCAGAGCAGGCTTTAAAAGGAGACTTCTGTTGGTTACAATTGGCCTCTGGGTGCTTTGCAGGATTAGCATCAACATTTTTTACGCTAATACTACAAAGTGCCGGACTAGCGTAAAAAAATCTGATACTAGTCCCCTAACTACCCCCATGTTGCGCCATATTTTAAATACAGCGTACACATGGTGGTGTTAGGGGAGAGCTAAGGGGTGCATGAAAAGTGGTGCAGCACCACATTTTTCAAATATGCCCCAAAGGGGCATATTTAAGAGCCCCTAGTGCCATTCTAACACCCCATTAGTGCCATTTTTTAAGCTAATGTGTCGTTAGAAGGCCAAAAACGCTCCGCCATATTTACAAAGTGGTGCAATGCATGCATTGCGCCACTTCGTAACCCTTTGCACTACATTATTCCTTTGCCAGGCATAATGTATGCAAAGGGGCCATCCCCCCAGTAGGGGGGCCAAAAAAATGGAGCAAAGAAATCTGACAGATTTATTTGTGTCATTTTATTCTGGCACTTTTAAGGCCTGCTCAAAGTTACAATGGGCCTCTGTGTACTTTGCAGGATTAGCGTCAACATTTTTTATGCTAATCCTGAAAAGTGACGTTCTAGCATAAAACATTATAACGCCAGTTCCCTAACTACCGCTATGGTGCGCCATATTTTAAATATGATGGACACATGGTGGCATTACGGGGGTGCTAAGGGGTACAAGAAAAGTGACACAGCACTGTGTGCAGCGCCACTTTTTTCAAATATGCCCCATAGGGCAGTCCTTAATTTGTAAATAAAAAAGTGCCGATGCCCAAAGCTCTCCTCTTAAACTCACGGCTGATACAATTAAATGTGTAAACACAGAATACAGAGGCAGCGTAATCCTAAAGCCATCTTGGGCCTCTTCAATCCATTTACAGGTGTTCCCTGCCCCTTCAGCTCACTCTTGCGGATTTCTGCTTTTTTCCATTGTAACGCTTTTTCGTTTTTCTCTTCCTCCGTCTTTCCCATATGTCTTTTTCCCGCAGTGAATGCTTGAGGCAGAAAAACAAGTGCCGGACCTCAAAAATAAGTGCAGGTGCTCTGCACTGGAAACAAGAAGCACAAATTAAGTACTGCCATAGGGGCATACTTTACAGCCTCTAGTGCCATTCTAACGCCACATTAGTGTCATTTTTTTACACTAATGCGGCATTAGAAGGCCAAAAACGCTGCACCATATTTACAAAGAGGAGCAATGCATGCATTGCGCCACTTTGTAACCCTTTGCACAACATTATGCCTTCTCCAGGCATAATGTATGCAAAGGGGGCATCCCCCTGTTAGGGAGGCCAAAGAAATGACGCAAAGAAATCTGTCAGATTTCTTTGTGTCATTTTTTTCCAGAACTTTTAAAGCCTGCTCAGAGTAAGCATTAAAAGGAGAATTCCATCAGTTAAAATGGGCCTTTGGGTGCTTTGCAAGATTAGCATCAACATTTTTTATGCTAATCCTGCAAACCGTCGGACTAGCGTAAAAAATTCTGACACTAGTCCCCTAACTACCGCCATGGTGCACCGTATTTTAAATATGATGTCGTTAGGGGGGCACTAAGGGATGCAAGAAAAGTGGTGCTGCACTGTGTGCAGCACAACTTTTCTTAAATATGACCCATGTTCAGTTTTTTGCAGCAGGCATATTAACCCTCTATGCTATCATATGGTGAGTCAAAGCTGCCGCAAGGCAAAACTCCCATCTCTCTCTTTAGCAGTAACATTAATTACAAGAGGTATCTTGACATTTCAATTGTTTCTTGAAGGCTAAACGCACAAGGAACGTTTCAGCAGGTGCTTTTAAATCGCAAGTTTAGGAATTTATTGCTAAACACAGCGCCCCCCGGAGGTCAGCGCATAGTGCGGTCGCACCGCTCGCACCGCCCAAAAGTCGGCCCTGCTTCACTTTAATACCCCTGTCAAGTCTTGTACCCAGTTGACGTGTGCGCTTTTCCTCGGACTCGTGTTTCACACTGTTTGCAATTTTTTGGGTTACATTCTGCCGTCTGCCCTCCTTCTCTGATATGCGTTTTAGCCTCTGGTTTCTGCTTTACGGCTGACCTCTGCGGTAGCCCAATTCGTGCGGGTCACAGTGTGTTTTGCCTCCTTGACTGGGCTGTGGGTCATTGAGATCTATACTATCTCGAATTTGCTTACTATTTTTGCTTCCTGACTTGCATTTGTGTACCTTTTGCACATTTATTGTACGAAAACCACCCCAGTACACCACAGAAATCGCGTCACATAACTCCCACGGCTCCGGTGTCCCCGTTAGAGAGCAGAATGCGTCTCTGCTTCGGTGCTCATCCGCACTGCAGATTCCTGACAGCCAACACTGTCAGTCAGTACGGAGGAGGCGCGCCCTTTGCCTCTGCGTCCGCACATATCACGTGGCCTTGGCCTTCGGACCGGCGGAGATGGCGATGAACGGAGTCTTGGCTGATGTTTATCTGAGGGCAGCAGCGGGATCAAGGACTGGTGGGTGACTTCGCAACTGCAGTGTAATTTATTGTCCCCATCAAAGCTAAGCGACAGGATAAGACCGACGAATAATTAAAAAGGACAGAAGTAAGTGTGGCAGAGCTGTGAACTGAGAGGCTTGCACAACTTAATTTGAGGCACAGCGCCTTCTCTATGGCGACACCTCCGTGGAGAGTGGTAATAACTCTCAGATTGGGCAACTTCCTTTAAAGGCATCTCCTAAAGACGTTTCTGTTCAGTACAATATATGTAGAGTGGGGTTGGGTCACCCACTTCCTCATAATTGAATGGATTTCTTGTTAATCTCAGTTGTATGCACCTTATTCAGTGCCCCCTCCACTTATTTTTATGACTCGCCTAAAACAGTGCATGGACTGTCTGTGAGACATAGGGCCTCATTACGACCCTGCGGTCTTAAGACCTTCAGGGCTGCGGTGGCAGTCGGGCCGCGGTGGCAGTCGGACCGCTGACAATGTGGTGGTCTGACAGCCACATTACAACCGTGGCGGTTGTGCCACGGTCGGACCACCAGCACCGCCAGTTCTCCTCCACTGGAGAGGTTGGCGGTGCTGGTGGAGGTAATTTCCAGGCTTGGATGGCAGGTTGAGCAATGCAAGCCTGGAAATTCATAAGGAGGGTTGAGCCAGATACGATTGTTTGGAACCTACTGCATGAAACCATACAGCAAGTGCCGTGCTAAAAATATGACCAAGACACTTTCAAATTAAAAATAGGTTATTTCGCTAATAGCTATATTTCAATTAATTTGTAGTTCAATAGATGACAGCACAGCAAATTGAGGATGACAGGTTTTGACACCTTAGGAATTTGGCAGCAGACTGCCACAACCCTAAAACATAACATCTGACTGTTTCATTACTCCGAACATGCGGCATCACATTTTAACCCCAAGAACCATTCTTCAAAACCACACCAGGTTCCTGAGACCATGCCATAACAAAGGAGTATGTGGTGTACCACACATGTACTTTCCCACCATCAGTATTTAGATGGAGAGTTTGAGCATGTTTCTCTGACCCTATGTGCATATGCGGTGGAGTTGAGGAGGATACAGGCAACACTATGATGCCATTCCCGCAGTGCCAATTCAAAGGGAGTCCTTACAATATTGTACATATGCAGCAGTACTTTAGGTGGACTAAAAGCTGGTGAGGAATCTCTAAAAAGGGCATGGCAAAAGAAGTGTAACTAAACATCCATTACAAGAGGTATGGCTGAAAACATGTGAACCAGAATCCTGGGCTTTACACTATGGGATTGGAAAATGTGGACGTTTACATTGTTTAATGGTCTCTGGTGCCACTGAACCTGCTGCACCAATGTGTAGCTACCCCCCTGGTAATAACAACAGCTCATGTACACTACATGGAAACAGTGAGCTGGTGCCTCTAAAAGAAAATGCTACAATTAGTGTTCTGTAGATGTGCAGCTTCAATTCATGTAGCAGGTGCAGTGACATTAGGTTCCAGGGCCAGAGGCGCCCACTGAATGCTGATTATTGCTTTATGTCACAGATCAAACAGCCATTTGGTGGCTGATTTGTACAAAATGAAACCAGAATTTATGGGAGTCCTGGATAGACAAATTGAAACCAGAAAACCTGGGAGTGATGATCCCGGCTTTCCCGCATAACCAAATTGTGTGACCTAATGCAAATATTTTATTTCAGCAATATGCCATTTTCTTATTATCGTATACGGAAGCACGTTCCAATAGATGAGTTCAGCATAAGAGGCGTACAAACATATTGAATCTGATTTAACAGGCTATAATGTTGCTCTCTCTAGAAAAATGTGGGCAACATACAGGGTGCACATGATAACTGACTTGCCTCAGTTCACAAACAGCATTGCTACGGGGGTGGTGGGGAGAGGAGGAATGGTTCTGAGATCACGTTTAAAAACGTACTTTTACTGAATGCCTCTCAGTGCAGTGATATAATGTGCCGTATTCATGCCAAGCTTCCGCATGTTAAAGAAAGGTGCATTGTAGCATTTTAAAGAGACTTTCTCATGTTCTAGGTGGTGTTTGCTGCATGAATTAGATGACAAGCAGGGTTCAGCTCGCTATAAGACCTGTGCACTGATGCACAAATAATGATCAGGCTGATCTTTATCCATGAGTGGAAAGGCTGGGACAAGAACAGCGGAAGCCCACCCTGCAGGAGCATCAGTTGTCACTTTAAGCAAAACATTATTACCAGGCCTTAGAGTCATGCCCTTGGATGCCAGCAATGCCAATTAGTCCAAAATACATTAATCAGAGACCTCACTGCTGCCTGTATGCCCCTGTAGCTGCTTCCCATATCACCAAAACGAATGCAGCAAGTCACATGCACGTGAGCCAGTTGCTGCACACCTTGTCACGCGCTGCAGGCCCCCCGAACTACTCTTCCACAGTGAAATGCTCCTCTACACTAAATTGCACCCGCTTCTCTCTGTGGATCCGGAACTCACAAGTGACCTTTGTTTTCGTGCCTCTCGCATTTATAAAAGCAGATGAAAAAGGTATTTTGCGAGATTTGTGAAGTGTGCACGCTTTCCAAACTAGATTATGTGCTCGGGAAAGTTAAGGTGCGTGGGCGCGCACGCGTGCACCTTAAAGGGAACGCTGGTTGTGTCTCCTGCAAAATGGCAAAACCTTTGTCAAATTCAATGAAGTGCATTACAGGTCCATGTTCACTTATAACACATAAGATAATTGCAAAACAAACATCTCACTGTAGAGATTTATTTATTTTGTTATTGTGATGTCACCTATTTATAATGCTGCTCAAGTTGAGGAAACGCCTCTGGTGAGTCTGCCTTGCACTTGGGAAGATAGGGGAATACCGGCTCTATCACAAGGAAGTGAGATAGTGGTTTTTACCCAACTACTGAATAAGGTTGTACAGTGCTTATGGCTTTTCCCCAAAAGATGAATCATAAAAAACAGAGCATCCGATCAAGTTATGTTTAGTTAAATAGAGGCCCATTCAGGTGCCACATATTCCCTTGCTCCCAGGCTGGAGTGGGGTACAAAAAGAGAGAACCAAATCGTGGGATAGATAAAAATAGAACACAACTTTAGGCAAAAAGGTGGGGTCCAGCCTCAGAACCAACCATATCCTCAGATATCTTCACAAAAGGGGTCATGGGATAGAAAGACTCCAATCTCTCCCATTCTCTGATCAGAGGCCACTGTAAAAACCGTGTAAGTCTGAAAACTCAAAGAAACTAAAGTTTGTGGTTCAGTAAGACTTCCCCTTAAGAAATTAAACACCAGGGAAAGATCCCAGACAGGAACTGGGGCATGAACTGCCATTTTTCTCAAACAAAAACGTTCCAAAATGTGCTTAACCAGAAATCAAAGAAAAGTAGATATGGGCCCCTGATGGTTCTAATAATTTACCATTGGAAGATTATCATGGAGACAGTCAATCCAACTAAAAATGAACTCTGAGGAATTCCAAATCCAAGCTTCCATTACCTTCAGAAGCACATAAATTCCTCGAAAGACACCAGGAATTATTTTTTTTCCAGTGTCCTTCATAGACCTGTAGTGTGCTCGGTCTTCTTAAGTTCTGAATATAAACTGCAATGTCCACAGATCAAAACAGTTGCATTAGCTTCTGCCTTTCAATTTTCAAACCCTTAGAGTTAGGTCCTTTTTGGCTCTAACTGACAGAGAGGGGAATCTCAGAGGAGAAGGAGGGATCAGAAGAATCAAATCAGGCAGTACCGCTAACTTGAAAAGTAGAAGGCACCATGTCTGGAGCGATCACTGGGGCAACCAGAATCACCAACACATGATCTGACATAATCTTTTCAAAGACTCTGCCGTGCATCACATATGGTGAAAAGGTATTAAGAAGCACCCTGGACCAGATCATAACATCCACTGCCCATAGTCCTGAGATGGAAGAAGGGAGAAAAACTTGGGTTAAGGGCATACTGCAGAAAGGCAAACAAATCTATTGAGGAAACACTAAAGCTGGGCTAAAGGGTTTGAAACCCCCTAAAAGACATGGACATCCCCATCGAAGAGGGGGAATACTCGGTTCAGACTGTCCCCAAATCCATTCTTTGTCACCAGAAGATAGTCTGCTGACAGTGAGAGGAGATTCCCTTCTGCCCTATTACCCAAGTCCTCAACCAGCAGTGGTAAAGATGAGACATTGGAGCATACCAGGTGGTTGACATATACCTGGTCACTTGACTGTCATGCCCACCTTGACTGCGTGGTTCTGTAAGTATGGAGCAAATGCCAATAGGGCTTGAAAACTGCAGCAAGCTCCTTCGAGTTGGAGAAAACAAGAGGCTCCTCATTTAACCATGCTGCCTTAAAGGATAGATTCCCCAGCACATTTCCTAACCCCAGCGCTGGGATCTGTAATCAGAATAGGGGAGCTGTAGGACATAGGGATACTCTTCTGGACAAGTTGTCTGGATTCAGCAGCCACTGAAGATCATAGAACATGGACTGATCCACTGGGACTTAAACCTCCTAATTTCTTGAGAATGGGTCCCAGTGTGCCAGGAGATGGTTGCCTAATAGATACAAATGAAAGCATGCTCAAGGGATCAGATGACAAGCTGATGCTATGTCACCCGGAACAATCAAACATATCTTTGCTGTTACTGACTGTCACTGGAGAAGTGATTGCAGCTGGGCCATCAGTTTCTGCTGCCTCAGAGGAGTCAGAAATTCTGCCCCAAAATATGTTTCAAACAGGAAGACTGAGGAGCAGATAATGACTGACAGTGCATGCTGTATCACCACTACTCTCCGAGGCACTTTAGAGAATCACTGGTTGCAAACAGGAAAGCCCATCAGATGAAGACATTCTAGCAAGTCAAATTCCTTTAATCCATTGCTCAAGAAAGACTATAAGTTTTGCAGGAGTAACGCAAGAGTACCATACATAGATCATTACATCCCACCTTGCTCAAGGTTTAGGAGGGTATTTGTCCCCCATCTTCCACTTTGGCCATAGATAGGGGGTGTTTGCTTCATTTTGCACCTCACCTTGGCCAAGGATGAGGAAGTAGAAAGTTTTTCCTACCTCTGACAGTGGGGGTTGTGTGTTCTTTCTCTCCCTTCCTTGCCCAAGGGTGAGGGGTGGGTGCTACATATTTGTAAAATCTTTCTGAACATTCAGCAACATTGAAAGATATATAAATGGACCAGTGGTAAGGTGATGCACACGTTTTCAATAAAAAGTACATTCTCTATTAATTTGCAATTTTGTTGGAAAAAAGACCCCTTCATTCTTTGGCTAAGGGGGGGGGTTAGTTATACCTCATTTATGTTTCCCAAGGACTGAAGGGTACGTACATTTTTAATCCCTTGGAAGTTAGCTAATAGTAGGAGTAGTTAAAACATATGTCATGGGGACTTCCTTGCCCAATGGACCATGTTGTGTCTGCTCCAACTCATTTGCCAAGGGTAAAGGGTGACATTTTGTTCCTTTTATCTTCACCCTGGCCCAAAGACAGGTGGGCATCCGTTTTTATCCACCTGGACTTGTAAATGGGTAGAGAGATGTCTGATTCCTCCCCTTGCCCAGACACAGGGGTAATATTTCTTACCCATGCCCAAATGTGGAGGTGGTTGTTGAACCCTTCCCTGAAGAAGTCAGCAGCAGCCATAGTGCTGTCTTTGCATTTGTGAAGATGGTACTGGGGCATTTGTTAGCTATTCCTGATTGACAGACAGCTTGGGAAACCAACACCTGTACCTGTTTGCTATTGACACCAGGGCATTGGGTCAGCTGTGAGCTGCTATGGAGCTCCATGACCAACAACATGCTGTAAGCCATGGAGGACTGGGGCTACTTTAGTTATCCTATTGCCAATGCTGCTTTTATTTATTTATTTTCATTGCCTTGAAAATCCTCTTCTTGCTATAGACAAGGCAAGGGAATAAATAATCATCTCAGTGTCAACAAAGACAGAGGCTTATATAAAGCCTCCCCATACGTTGTTAGTGTGGATGGGGATAAGGGTCTAATAATACCACCCACCCGCCCATGGGCAAGGTATTTGGCTACTGTTTGGTGAATAGGGCCTCCTATCTGCATTATCCTTAGACAAGGCAGAAGACCAGTTCCTTCCTCATACTTAGAAAACAAAGTAGGGCTACTGTGTTGCCCTTAAAAACCTCCTTCCCCTGTTAGCAAACACTCCCACCTTGTCACCTGAAAGAGTAGAAGGGCACAGACTCTCTCCACCTTGGGGTAAGGTGGGAGTGCACACATTTCCCTATCCCTTGACAAAAGCAGAAAAGCAAAGCCACCCTCTAGGCCCTAAAGCAAATGATTACCAAGGGAGCAGAAAGCTATTAGTATGCAAAAACAGTACTCTCCTCTTGCCCTTTGTCATTTTGTACGGTAGGAGCATATTATATGTCATCCATTACGCAAGGAAGTGGAGGTGCAAAAACCTAAACCACCCACCTTTGGTCAAGGTGAAAGTGCCAACATTTTTTTTTTTTTTTTAAGTCTAGTGGTGTATGCTTGTTTGCCATTTGGGTAATGTTTGTTTCATCAATACTCTCATTGTGCTTCGAGGTAGAGGGTTCACATTTTTACCTTTCACTGTTGTGTAAGGTATGTTTTGTTCAGTAAAAGTTATGTTCATTTAGGTTTGTTTTCAACACTGAGTCCTGATGATGGTCTCATGCACCGGCTGGCCAATCTGAGCCCGAAACTTTGATGATTTCTCTTCTTTAAGCGCCCTGATGGCAACTTTGGGCCACCAAAAAAAGTTTGTCGCCACCATTTTGTAGATAAAATGTAAAAAACACGATTAACCAGTGTGCATGTGTTGATTATAAAAATGTCTGGAAATGTATGAGGAATCAATCACAAAGAATGGAAAAAGTAAAATTTGAACAACACACAATGGGCACTCTGTATCCCTTATTGTAAGAAAGTAGGTTATTAGTCAAGGGTTTGACTACCTGCCTTGAGTAGTAATCACAGTCCTTGTCAGGGTAAATCCTCAAAATCACTAAAGTAACCTGAGCTCAACCCCCTGGTAGCTAGGGCATGGAGGAGACCGTCTTAACTTAGGGCAATGTGTCAAGTATTTAAGGAGTACCAAATGAGTAATAAAGTTAAAACACAACACAAAACAAATCCCAAACTGAATTTGAAAAATAGAGTGACTTTTAATAAATAAAATAACAACATAATAGCAAAAATCTAATTGGGAGAACCAGTGATATGCATTGCTAAAGGTTTAAGTAAAAAAAGTGCCAAAAGTATTACGCATGAGTCATTGTTAACTGATCGTGATAGACTGGGACCTAGATGTGCCTTGAAGTTGCCAGAAATGGAACACGGGTCAGATACAGGGACCAGGTTCATGAAAGGTAAAAAGGCAAGGAAGCAGTCTGTAGCCAAAGAGGGATCCATGAGGTTAAATAGTGGTTTGACATGGTTTTGGTGAAGCTGGTGGTTTTTGACAAGAAAGCTCGGAGCGGGAGAAATTCGAATTTTGTGTCCAGAGAATGTTAATGTTCCTGTCCAGCAAGGTACTTTTGACACCTTTGCCCGTTGAAGATTTCTTCATTTGCACTAGGTCACTTTTACAGAGCTTGTAGTCCTTAAGTGGGGCAAAGATGCAGGCAATGGCCAAAGAGGGCTTCACAAGGCCAGATTCTTCCTCTGCAACATCCAGCTGAGTTGGATGTGCTGCTGCAAAGAAGCTTCAAGCGGAGGAAAGCTGAATCTTCAACCCAACAGCAACACATCTCAGTCAGATACTTTTGTTAGTGTTGTTCTGGTCATATGGCGGTCTTGAAATTGAAATCATTTCTACATCCCAGGTTTTCAAAGGTTGTAAGAAATGTCCAGCCAGATACAGCCAAGGGTTCCAGGACCTTAGGAACAGCACTTGAGGTTAAGATTTCACTACAGCAGAGACCAACAGCAGGGTCCATGACAGGTCCAGTTCGAACTGGTCAGCTGGGCAGTTGCAGGAAATGCATCTTGTAGCTTGTATCCATATAGCTTGAACAGGAGGTCAGCCTTATGACCCTCGAAATCCACTTCTTTGTCCTGTGTACAAGCGTGAGGAAATCTAGTCCTTCAGAACTCTTGTCAGTTCGCAGCCCAGCAGATACCCTCCCAAACCAATGGGATAAAAGTTTCCAGAGGTAAACCCTTCCCATTTTGCAGTAGTTCCTACTTTAAACAATCCCACTGTCTCCCTTTCTTCTAAGATAGAGAAACCTTTCCTTCCTTGTGCAGAGCCAGAGTTGTGGCCTGTTGTCCCTCCAAACTAGTTTTGGTGTCAGCTTCCCTCCCACTCAGATTGGTGTATGTCTGACTGCAGGGGAAAAGGAAGGTGTTTGCCCAGGTCTCATCTGATATCTGCCTGTGACAGGGGAGCCCCATCTGGAGTAAATTAATTTCCTGGGAACAGCACAAATGGTCATCCTGTCAGAGAAACAAAACAGCTCCCCACTTCCAGGCCTTTGTTCTGGGAGCAGTTTTCACATCTAATCAAAGCTTGAGCATTCAGAGGGCTGGAGCCAAATGAAAATTAGTCCCCAAAGATTTCAGGCAGGAAAAGGGTAAGTATCTAAAAGTTACTTTTCCTTAATGTTATCAAAAACATGATGTTGCCATTAAGGTGGACTTAGGATAAATATTAAAAGAGTTGTTAAATCAGATTTCTATCTGGTCCCTCGTCAGAGGTAGCAGCAGTCCAGTTCTTCTCTTTGGGCAAACCAGTCTTCCTATAGTAAAAATAGGTTTTGTGTGCTAGTCCCATAAAGGCATGTTAACATGAAATTTCTATGTGCTGTACTTTTAAAAATCATGCACCTTGCCTTGTGTACTACAAAGCCTATTTGGGGGTAACTTCCTTATATTTGAAAGGAAGGTTTAGACCTATCAAAAGGTTTTATTTTGGCAGGTGCTTGCACTTTTTACACTGCTGTAGTCAGGCTACAATGATAGTCCTGAAGTGATGTTTGTACCACCACTGCAGTGAATGGCACAATATGTGCTACAGTTCACTAATGACATTTAACTTACAGACCCTGGATACACCCTGTGCCGTATTCTAGGGACTTGCAGGTTTATAGGACTTTTGTTTAAAGAAGAAGCACAGGCACTTCACTATTGGTTAGCAGGAGTTAAGTGCACAGAGTTCTACAGCCAGCAAAAACAGATAGGGCAAACATCTGGGGGTACGGAATGCAAAATATAGTAATTTTCTACACCAATACTCCTAATTTTCAGGAACATTGGAAAAAAGGAAAAAACATATAACAGGAGATCCAGTGCTAAAATAAGTAAGTGGCCAGGCCCAAGGTCTGCCCATTTATGCAGATCTCTCTTCAGCACATTACACAGGACCATCAGAGTTTGCCACAAAGGGCTTTTATCACTACAACCTCAAAACTTGTACAGGACCTAGGAGGTAACACATGCACAATGTTCCTTAAACTTAAAAATAAGTACAGAAGAATACAGTGTTCCTGGAGGAATTATTGAATTTCTTACTTATCACATTAATGACTCAATCCAACCTGCATATCATCAAATGCATTACAAAATGAACAAAACACAGCAGGCAGTCTATTGGTATATGGACATTAGTATTATGCATCAATCAATTAAGTCAAAACTTTAAGTACATCCAAAGTAGTCAGCACTGTTGTCCCTCCACATAATGAGCCAACATAACCGTAGTTACACATATATAAATCAAAGGATCATCAAGAGGCAAAACGTCCTCCTAACAGATGGTACAATATAATGATCAGTCCCAGCATCAAAGCAAGCATCTCCAAAAGAATGCAAATGCCATGCCTTGGGCAAACTTAGAAAAAACACTTAATGATGGAAAGGCTGCAATGCCTACAATTTGGTGAACTTTTCTTAGATAGGTATTCATGGAAAAAGTTAAAGAAATACCATTTGGAAAGGTACCCTTTTCTGGTTGCCTTTATATATTTTGAACTCTTTGACAAATCTGTAACAACGTTGCTATTCTAAAGGTCTGAATTAGGTTAGAGTTTTCCCCAAGTTGGTGAATATTGCTCAAAGGGGACCTAAGGTATTGTTGAGGCAAAAATATGGCTTCCTCTGGAGTGAAATGTCAACATTCAAAACAGAAGTTCTGTCTTATTCTCAATGTTTATCTGATTGATACATTTTATTTTTTTATTTTCGTTAGTGGAGAAAATGCCACCCCAATGGTCTCTCCCATATTTTACAGAATTAGGTTGCTGGGTTTTAGACTGCACTTTTAGGCACTGCTGTCAATACGTCACCTCTATGTAGGTGTTTGTATGCCATCTCGAATAAATTATGCTGCCAAGGCCAGGCTAAACCCAGCTGAGCCTCATTGGTTGATTTATTTTCATTTTTATAAAGCTACAAACGAGACCAAATTGATGCCAGGGTGCTTTACTTAAGAACTGTGCAGTTTGCATAGGAAGAGTTAAACAAAAGAAGAGAGAGAGTATGGAAAACTAAATCAAGTTTTAACAGTTTAAATATTTACTCAGTTCAGCGGACATCCGTGAACAAGTAGTTTATTACGTGATTGACTGTCCTTTGCAGGCATTTGCTTTTGATACAAGTGATTGGCTTTATGTGGATGGCAGAAGAGCAATCCGAATTCAGATTTAAGTGATGAAAAATTTCACAGGCCACCTCATACAAAACCAAATGACCTGTATGGTCAGGTCTACATAAAGCTGAAGGAATCAGCTTAATTGATGCTGACAATAATTTTCTGCCACCCAAAGTCAAACATAGTGAATTGTTCTAAAATATTTTGAAATCAAATCACTATGCTCCACCTCAAACTCATTTTCCAAGTTTGAGTTGTCAGTAATCTGCACAGTCTTTTGATTACTCTATTTTGTTTTCTTACAGAAATAGATGATATCAAGTTACCATTTCAAAAGCTGGGCCTTGAGTCTATGGCTGACTAAATCACGAAAGTCCTGGAGGCGCTGTAGTTGTCAGGGGTGGGGTATTTGAGGGAGGGGATAAAACTAACCTTACACAGCACACCTGACAGGTGACTAGTGGTGGCAGGCCCCCTGGAAGGATACTAGATTGACCACTATCCTGTAAGCCAAAGGTCTGGTGGATAACTGGTGGGCCACGCATCCGGGTTGTGACATTTCTTATTTGCGGCAAAAGCCTTGTGGTCAATATCTCGTCTAGACTACTTCCTGATCCTTGCTTGCCTTCTGGGGCATCTGGGATGCTGCGACTTGGTGCAATACCTTCCCAGGGGCGTCACTGATCACGCACCTCTGAGCCTGCGGCTCATGCAGCCTAGTCGCCATACTGCCCTGGGTTGGAGACTTGCATGTGTGCTGACAGACTGGCAGTCAAAGAGGTTTGCCTAGCAGGCGACAGAGCTATATGCTCAGGAAAACGGGGGCTCCAAGGACTGCGGGCCGTGCTGTGCCTATGGGGGTTGTACAAAACAGTGAGTAGAGGCCAACCTTACCCATGCAACCGGGAAAAGGAAGAATAGGGAGAGAGAGAGAGAGACAAGGGAGTTAGGGGCAAAGCTGGCAGAATAGGAAGCCAAACACACCCGGAACCTGGATGATGGCAGCACCTCCCACATAGAGGTGCTAAAGGATGACTACCATGCCCTGTTGCATCAGGAGTCTCAGGCGCTTTATAGGCCCAAACAATATAAATTATACGACGTGGGCGACAAGGCGGCTAAAGCCACTAGCATGGTTAGCACACTGGGAGGAAGAGCGGGAAATGGGTCGCTGAAATTCTCATAAGGGAGGGCCGCAAGGTGACAAAGGCAGTTGAGATTGCCAGGGCTTTGCCGATAATCTGGAAGACACAGACAGCCTCATGGGCAGACTCGGGTCCTACCCAGGACCTAAATCGATTCCTCCATGATATCCCGGCTCCACAACTGGAAAGGGAGACCGACAAATCCCTTGGAGGATATATACAGGAAGGCAACATTGAGGATGCCCTGGTGCACTTGAAATCAGGGAAAACACCAGCCCCGAATGGGTTATCTCCTGAATTTGTTAAGTGTGTGTGCCACAATGTGGTCACACCAATTTGTGATATGTCATATGACGCCCGCAATTGGGAGTACTTCCCTCATGACCAACGGGAGGCACACATTGTATTGATGCACAATCAAGGGAAACCCCCTGACTGCTGTTCTTCCTACATGCCAATTTCTCTCCTCAATGTCGAGACAAACATGCTTACAAAGGTACTGAGGTCCAGGCTGAAGCACTTTTTCAAAACTATTGTAGCCTCAGACCAATCAGGGTTTTTGCCCTATAGGTCTATCAGACATAATCTGCTATACTATTCAGGTGCCTGGCTCATGAAGAGTGAGTATGAGAACAGGCCTCTGTCCTGGCGTCAGACTCAGAAAAGCATTCAACCCTCTGCGATGGTCCTCCCTGCTTGCACTACTGAAGAGGATAGGCTCTGCCTCTTCTTTCTGTGGATGGGTGAAGTTTATCTACGCCAGACCCTTTGCATGGGTGCAGGTCAATGGTGCAGTGTCAGAGGAGTTTGCGTTGGATAGAGGGATGAGACAGGGATGCCCTCTGTCCCCCCTCCTCTTCATGATCCCAGTGGAACACCCGGTAGCTGGATTGCAAGAGACAACCTTTTCAGGGGATTTCCCTGGGACCCTGACTGGGAGGACGTTGTCTCGCTCTATGCAGATGATGTCCTCCTGTATCTGGCGGAGCTGGAGTACTCAGCCACCAGGATCCTCAAGATCTTTGCAATCTTTGGCTGGTTCTCCAGGCTGCAAATTAACTGGGAGAAATCGTGCCTCTTCCCCCTGGTGGGATGGTGGCCATGGGGAGTTTGGGGTGGGGTGGAGGTCCTCAATATCTATTGAGGAAAGGGGTTTCCAGTATCTGGGAATTTACATTAGCAGAGACCAATAACTCTTCTTTGAAAATAATCTAGATGGCATCCCAGAGGAGTATAAGCAGGATGTGGGCCACTGGCACAGGCTACCAATATCCCTGTTCAAAATGATGTATCTCCCAAAATTCCTATACGCATTCCAAAACTCACTCTTCCTGGTACCCAAGCGCTGTTTCGCCCTGGCCAAAGCCACCACCAGGCTCTTCCTGTGGAATGGAGGCACCCCCCTGATAGGACTGTCAACACTTAAAAGGGCGAGCTTCGACTGAGGCATTGCACTTCTGTCCCTGCATCTCTACTACTGGGCAACCCAAATGGTAGTAATAACTAACTGGTCATTTTTGGAGCAAAGTGAGCCCACACTGATGGCCGACCGATGAGCTATGGACCCTATAGGGGTACGTCTGACAGCTGCACAGGAAAGGGAAACTTGGCTCAGTACCATCCCCAAGGGAGATGGTGATTAGGACATGTAGAGAAGCCACTAATAAGATTGGTTAGGAAGCCAAAATCACACTAGAAATGCCCTGGTAGAACACCACGGTCCTGGCCCCACTGTGGACAGTAGAGGGTGGTAGAAAATGGGACTTGTTGGGGATTCTGAAGTGGGGGACATTTGGACAGATTCAGGCATAATGCCATTTGCAGATCTGAATACACAGCACGAGCTCACATGGGCCAAATACATTCAGTATGTACAAGTCCAACATGTCATGCTGTAAAGTATTAAGACACCCAAAGACGTACCTGATTAACACCCCCTAGAATCTAGAGTAATTGGGGCCCCATTGCACCGCCATGCCATCTCACTAATGGATAGAACACTGCTAGTCAACAGCTCACCCCTCCACCCCTGATAGCTTTACGGGACAAGTGGGAGGGAAATCTGGCAGTCACTGAAGATGATGGATGGGGTGATGCCTGTAGATACCTAGGTGAGGTCACAATCAAGGCAGGGTTCAGACTGATCCAGCTTAAAATCCGGCACAGAGCACACTACATGAGGATAGGGCTATATGTAATGGGCAAGGCTGCAGTGAATCTGTGCTTGAGGGGGTGCACACAACAGGGTACTTTGAAACACATACTGTGGGACTGCCCCTAAGTTGCATCTGTTCTGGAGGAGGGTCCAAACAGGATATAGCAAGCCTTTGAACATACACTAGAGCTGAACTGCAAGATATGGGGAGCATACAGTGGGCAAATACACACTTATTTTTTGCAATGTTGCCTTGATGATTGCTAGAAGAAACTTCGTTAACTATGGGGGCAAAAGCGTACTAACAGTGTCCAGGTGGAAGTCCAACATGTACTTGTGTATGAGGGCTGAGATGCAGATCTATAGGGCTACACCATGCCCAGGCAAATTGACCAAGATACGGGACCCGAGGCGAAGCCTGATGGAGGACATGAAATAGGCGACCTATAGCTGGTTCATTAGATCTAGCTTTCATGATGCAATAGAGGCTTTTGGAAACCATGGCAAATTTTTATACCCCTCATCAAGGCAGGAGGAGGACTTCGAGAAGCAGAAGGGGGTCTGTGGGTCTGAATTTTTGCACTTTATGTCTGGCTGTGCCTCTCCTATCTCTGGTTTGTTGGGGGTATGGGCGTTAGACAATAAAAAAGGGTGGTTCCTTTCTGTTTATGCATATATTGCCAAGAAAACCTGAATAAAATGAGTTTAAAAAAAATAGTATTTGTTTATCCCATGTTTTTCCTTTCATTATTTGATGTGTTCTAAATGTATTTCTCTGTTAGTTTATTACAGGTATTCACAATACCAGGTGGCCACTTTTCTTTCACATGCTGCTGATTAAGTTGGCCCTCGAAATATCATCTGTTTTTAGGAGCATCAGCTTTGGTTATTGTTGAAATAAGACTCAGACATGGTAAGGCTGCAATGATGCGTTTATTCAGCTGCTGGCAGCATACACATAAGCGGTGCCGGCCACCCCAGATGCGTCCACGGTCCTCCCTGATATCTCATCAACCGTCGCCCCCAGCATTCCATCTCCCGGTCAACACTCACCATTCCACATTCCACCTTCGACGCCACACATCTTTCCCCCAACAAATCTTAAAACAATGTTCAATATACAGTTGGTCATGGATGAGAAACAGTTCAATATCAGTTACAAAATTTCCAATTAATTTAACTATACACAGTAACATATAAAACAATACTTGAAATTATATAATTGGTTTGTCACAAAGTCATCCAAATAGACGGGTGTCTTCCTTTCCCTTCCACTATCTCGTAACATACCATTCTCACAACCACCACTTTCATCTTAAAAATTACTATCCACCAATCAGGAACACCCTCCATTAGATACCCATTAGACTCCTCTGAACATCCGTCAACTCTCTCTCCTCCAGACCTACTGATAGACAACCGTCTCACATTCCAGATTCTGCCACCATCGAACTTAACTGTGTTTCGCAAAACTTTAACAATTTTCCTTGGCTCTGACCAATGTGGCCTTCCCTTATCGACACTCCCAGGCAACTTAACTTGAACACTTTGTCCCACTGACAATTCACACACACTGGACTTGACATCATGATACGATTTGGTACGCAGTTGATAGGCTTGCACCAAGTCTCTCATTTCCTTATCACATTCCACACCAAATTTCACTTGATTCCTTTCCATCAACCACCACGGAACCAAACTAGTAGACGGTTTCCTTCCTCTTAACAAGTGAAAAGGCATTTTGCCAGTCAAAGAATGGGGAGTCACCCTGTACGATGTAAGCATGTCCCGTACGGACCGTTTCAATGGAATACCAGATTTTAGAGCCAATTGTATATTGTTTCTTTAATTACCCTATTAAATCTTTCAACTAGACCATTCGAAGAAGGATTATATAAAGCGACTCTAGCGTGTCTTATACCATTCTGTTTCAAGAACTCTGACATCCTTGTAGAAGTAAATTGTACTCCATTGTCCGATACTAAGACTACTGGTACCCCTTCCTGGAAAATACACTCTCCAAAAATTCAATTACTGTCTCCATAGAAATTTTGTTTACAAATTCCACCTCTGGCCATTTTGAAAAATAATCCACTAAGACTATAGCATAAGCTTCTTTAGCTGGCAAAGTAGAGAATGGCCCCACAAAGTCAATTCCTAACTTCCTCCAAGGCCTATCAGGTAACTCAACTGTTATTAAAGGTGCTGTGCATGCTCTCGCACTATCACTCTGAGCACAAATCTAACAATTTCTTACAAATCTGTCAATCCTTACATCAATTCCAGGCCACCAGAAAAATTCCTTCACTTTCCGTTTATTCCTTGACATACCACTGTGATCAACGTGACTCTTCCTCACAATATCTTCCCGTATTCCTTTCGGAGGAATAATTCTATCACTCCTTAAAATTACCTCACCACAAACACTGCGTTCATCCTTCAATTTCCATAAAGTAGCGCTTTCACCTCTCAACACGCGTTCGCTCGGCCAGCCATTCAATATGTAACCTTTCACCACTTGCATTTCATTATCTTTCACCTTTTCTTGATCCCATTCCTGTTCCGTCAAAATTCCTTGTTGCAACCCCTCATGCAGTTCCAAACAAGACAACACATCCTCATATGTAAACCCAACATCACATTCCACATCAACATTCTCACCTCCAATTGGTAATCGTGACAATCCATAAGCTACAACATTGCACCTCCCAGGAATGTGCTCCATCTCAAAAAAGTAAATTTGTGACTTAGAAGCAAGTCTTGCAAGTCTTGGCGATAAATTCTTCCCACCAGCAGGACGTAAAATATTTACCAACGGATTACGGTCCGTCCACAATTTGAATTTCTTCCCCCATATATACAACCGGAATCGTTGCACAGCCCAAGATGCTGCCAACATTTCCTTCTCGATCACTGAATAGTTCCTTTCGGATTGCGAAAGTGTTCGTGAGGCATAGGCTGCAATCCATTTCTCAAGATCTTTCTTTTGGGAAAGACCAGCCCCAATACCATAACTGCTTGCATCAACAGCAATCTCACCATCCATATTAGTTACAAGGGGTTTCAAACATGGAGCTTGTATTATTTCATGCTTAATACATTTGAAATATATAGACTGATCCTTACCCCACACAAATGGAACATTTTTCCTCAATAGTATTCTCAAGTTCTCTATTTTGGTTGCATAATTCTCTATAAAACGTGAATAAAATTCTGTGAGACCTAAGAATTACATCAATTGCTCCTTACAACTTGGCTCAGGAGCATTCATAATATCCTTTACATTACTTATTTTAGGACGAATTCTTTCTTGAGAAATAATGTAACCTAAGTACTCTACTTGTCTTTGGCCAAATTTACATTTCTCCTTCCTCACAGTCAACCCATTCTCACGAAGTATGACGAAAACATCATTCAACACTTTGTCATGTTCAGATCTGTCCATGCCATAAATCAGGATTTCATCCTTAAATGCCCTTGCATTTGGTACAACACTCACTGAAAATTCTATAAATCTCTCTCTGAAAAACAGCAGAAGCGCTAGCAAGACCAAAAGGCATTCTTCTATATTGGAATGCACCTTCCGTTGTTATAAATGCAGTATAATGTTTAGAACTATCATCCAATTCAATCTGATGATAGGCGCTGGATAAATCTATGATGGAAAATACCAAGGCCTGGCATACAGATGATACCAATTCTTGTAAACTCGGCAAGGGGAATTTGTCAACCCAGATCGCTTCATTCAAAGTCCTCAAATCGACACACAGCCTGAGATCTCCATTCGCTTTAAGAGACATCACTACTGGAGAGATCCAATCTGAACTCTCAATTGGTTCAATAATGTTCCTCTCACACAAATCCTTCAACATCTCTTTATGTTTAGGTCTATAATTCACAGGAACATTACGCACTTTATGTCTCACAGGACTTGCATTTTCTTGCAAAATGATTCGGTGTTTGAATCCATTAAGCTTACCTAAGGATTCTGAAAACAGCAGGAAAATTCTTATCTAACTCATCATAGATCAACTCCTGTTGTAAATCATGCTCAAGTACAGTATACACTGGAGCTAATTTCGTAGAGTCAATTTCCTTGCCCAATTTCTTGATATGTGGCCAACCAAGAATTAACTGACCCTTCTCAGCCACATACAATTTTCCCTCACATTGCCTACCCTGAAATTTATTGTGCACATTTACATAACCCATTATGGGAATCCTATGACCTGTATAACTACCTGAGTTCACATCAGTTGGAATCAATTCCCTACCATGCCATAATTTCTTAAACATATCCACACACATAATGGTGAACCAAGCACACGAATCAACCATTTCTGTTACCTCAGTTGCATCAATAAGTAGTCTGCAAGTAGGTAACTTGGAAGAGTTACACTCTACACCATCATTATCCTTTATGACACTCAAAACAATGTCTTGAATCCTATTCTCATCCATGTCATCATGTTCAGATACACAACTTTTGCCTCTTGTATTGTTTTTGCATACCTTGCTGAAATGACCTACTTTTTTACATGCATTACATATTTTACTCAGAGCTGGGCATTTCTTAAAATTAGCTAGGTGATCCCCAGCGCCACACCTGTAACATTGTTTTGCACCATTCTTTTTCCAATTAGATTTCTTCCCACACCCTTTGGAATATTTGTTCACAGAGCTAACAGCAACAGCTCCTGATTCAGAATCATTAAAGTTTTCCTGACAGTTTGAATACACTTCTCAAATACTTCAATGGTTCTTGCCACATCAATTGCACCCTTCAATGTTAGGCCACTGCTGCATGACCATATTTCTCCTGTATTTTGCGAGATTTCATTTTCATTAGTATTTGGGGCCAGATGTGGGTAGATTCCAATTTGCGACTTGCAAATTGCGAGTCAGAGCGACTCGCAATTTGAGAGTCGCAAATCGGAATGTAGGATGGTGTCCCTGACACTATCTGTGACTCGCAAGGGAGTCGCAAAGGCCCACCTCATTAATATTAATGAGGTGGTTCGCAATTTGCGACACCCTTGCGAGTGGCGGCATTCACAGGGATGGTGGCCTGCTGCGGACAGCAGACCACCATGTCTTTGACTGCTTTTTAATAAAGCAGGGTTTTTTTTTTTGTAATGCAGACCGTTTTCCTTAAAGGAAAACGAGCTGCATTACAAAAACGAAAAATGAAACGTTTTTGTTTCATTTTTTCAGAGCAGGAAGTGGTCCATAGGACCACTGCCTGCTCTGAAAACATGTTTGCAGTTCCATTCACAAAGGGGGAGGGGTCCCATTCCCTTTTGCGAATGGGTTACCACCCATTTCAAATGGGTGCAAACTGTGATTGCTTTGCGACCGCGTTCGTGGTCACAAAGCAATCTGTCATAGCACTGCGACTCGCAATTAGGAAGGGGACTCCCCTTCCTAATTGCGACTCGCAAACCCGTTTTGCGATTCGGTAACCAGGTTACTGAATCGCAAAAGGGGTTTTGTGCATTACAAAGTGCAGTTTGCACATCGCAAACAGAGAAATTCGCTGTTTGCGACGTGCAAACTGTTTCTTACAGCTGGCCCTGGGTCTCTTAAAACCTGGTCATAAGATATTTGCTCAAGTTTGCAAGTGATGGTTAATTCTTTAAGTGCTGCAACAAATTGATCAATGGATTCATCGTCATGCTGCATACTCGAATAAAACTTATATTGTTCCAACACCACACTAATCTTCCTGCCATAATGTTCTTGAAGTTGTTTCTTAGCAAGCTGGTATACATCCACTTCCCCGGTATTATCCATCTGCGGTAAGTTCCTAAATTCATGTAAACCAACCTCCCCAAGTCTGTGCTTCAATAATGATAAGTATCTTTCTGGGGAACATTCTTGATTTTCCAAAACCTCCACGTATGCTTCAAACATATCAATCCACAATTCCAATTGTATGGTTGGTTCACTGGGTTCAGATTAAAAAAATGGTGGAGGTTGAATACTAGACATTGCAATTGTGAATGAGGAATGAATGAAAAGGAAAAAAATTATTATAATAAAGTTTTTTCTTGTACTTTTATTTTCCTTTCTTCTTTTATTAAAAGTTCCTCTGCTTCAAAATGGCCGCTAAAATGTTTCATGAACTGGACAATATCAATGAAAATTAGTGGACTAAGAAAGTAAAAAACAAATAGTTCTCAGCATGCACTAGAACGTTGCCGAATTGGTTGCCGTGCCACATGCGTTTGAAGTCACTTCGTTGCCATAGCAACACAAATGCACATTTTAAACGTGCCTTTCTGAACAGCACGATTGCACGCAAATCGAAGAAATTCACTCAACACGCTTTACTGTGTTGCCATAGCAACCCTGATGTGTGTATTAAACGTGCCTTCCTGTACGGCACGCAAATGAAGGAGAAAATAGACGAACAACCAATCAACACGCCTACAAACAGGGGTCTTTCCGAGTGGCACTCAAGTTAAAGAGTCGGACAATCCAATCGTCACTCCTACAACAGGACCGTCGATGCACGCTGGCAGACCGCCCTCCGTCCTCTGCCGAACTTGACGTAAAGAAGGCACAAACACACAGAATGGCGGCACCGCTAGGCAGCTCCCGCTCGTCGCCAATGTTGAAATAAGCCTCGGACACGGTAAGGCTGCGATGATGCATTTATTCAGCCGTTGGCAGCATACACATAAGCGGTGCCGGCCACCCCAGATGCGTCCACACTCCTCCCTGATCTCTCATCAGCCGTCACCCCCAACATTCCATCTCCCGGTTAACACTTACCATTCCACATTCCACGCTCGACGCCACATTTATAAGTCCTCTTTCTTCTAACCCCAGAGTGGGAGCCCTTTCTAGAGTGCCTTTCCCTTGTGATCCCAGTCTAGTCCCTGGCAAAAGGTGTGGTGGAGTTTCCTGTTCTCTTGTAGGCACCCAAACACTTTTTTTTATTCTACCTTGTGGTATTAATGCTCTAATTTACCTTGATGTTGGATCATCTGCTGAGGTAGTGGCTTCAAGCAAGGAGTGATGACTATAGGACGCAAACAGTCCCTCCAAGTACGATGTGCATGGACACACACAACACATGTGCGCGTGTGTGCACACACACACACAAAATATAAAAATGAGAAAGAGTGGTAAGGGAGTAAGGCAAGATGTGGTACAGTCCACATTTTAAGCAGCATGCTTCTGAAGGGTGTGTATGCTGCAGGTAGGAAGATGTTTAGATGGGGGTTTAACACCCTAAAAGAGAGCATGGGGTGTCATTTGGACATTGGCATTGTGTAGATGTTGGCCATCTGAGAAGGAGGGTGAAGAAACATGATTGAGAAGAGTAGAATTAAGTGTAAGCTGGGACGTTGCTAAGGCATTAGAGGATTCAGAGAAACATGAGAGAGTTGGATAAGGAAGTTTGGGGTACTAGAGAGGAGAAGAATTATTTAAAGCCTGGAAGGTGCGGAAGAGGATGCTGAGGATAGGGTTTAAGTGGGGAAGAATCCTCCTGGAGGCTGACATGTAGGGAGCATGCAGGAGAAGAGGAAGGGTAAAGGAGGCTGGCAGAGGAGAGGCAAGAGTCTGGTGCGGGGCAAAAAAACATTTTTCAGGGCCTCACACAATCTCATACTCATTTACACCTTGTAGATCAAGGTGATGCATGCCAGACAAAGCACAGGGTGAGATGGGTGGTCATCCAGTAACCATCACCCAAAAATTGGCTGTTAAACAATACTATAAGTACAGCTACTTAAATCAAGGAAAACTAATAAATGGTTGGATGATTATAAAATGTTTTGAATAAAGGAGCATGATTACAAAAAGAAGTAGCCTGTTGACCTGTGGGATATCATAAGAAACCTGTCAGCTTTACAACTGTGCAGCGAGAGAGGCAGATCATTCCTTGAATTTTTCTTCAGAGCCTTGTAGGGAGAGGTCACAGGATGAAGGGACCCTTTCTCTGTGCACCCTTCAGAGACATTAATTGAAGTAAAAAATGGATATCCAACAGGTGTGTGACAAGCAGGGCTCTGTATTCTATGTAGTGCCACTTATCACCGCAGCAAAAGGGCGGGGTGACCGCTGTGGGAGGGTCAAGCAAGGGAACGAGCTGTCACACAAAGCACACAACAAAGGAGAACAGGCCGCAGTACAAGGAAGCCCCGCCCTCACAGTTCACAACTCCATCAGCACTCTACCGTCTTGAACTCTTCCTTTTCCGACACGGCATCTGGGTATTACTGTGCTCTGGGGTTCTCTCAGGGAAACCTCGGAAGGATGTTGATAATTCTGCTGTAGTTTATGTATGCTCTTGGTTTGGGCTGACAGTTGTACCATCTCTTACAATTTTGCAGATGCCTTCAAATGAAGCCACTGGGACTGTTGTGCTGTAGTGAATAAGGCAGATTCTCGGCATGCTAAACTGTATTCCTCTTTCCTCCTTAGGTCTGATCAGGAGCTGTTTTTTTCTCTAGCTTCAGGAGTAGGTACCTTACTACTGCCAGGGGGCAGCCAAGCCTCTTGCTTCCGATCTGTGTTCTGATCTGTGCTGGAGTACAGATGTCAACTTGCGTACCTAGCTCATGGTGCTATACGAACAATCTGTAGCAGGGAGTGACATGCTAACTGTCCACCCAGATTTAAACTTGCTCTTAAACTTTGAAAGGTTCCAGTCAGTGCCAACTGCTTTTTGCTCTCAGTAAAAACCATCTCTTTGGTAATGAGTATTCTCAAGTCAGGGACATTTCTGTTTATGGCCTGGCGTGACAGTGCAGCACTCACCAGGCAATTAAGTGACCATCACTACAGAGGGGCTTTGGCTCAGTCCACATTTTGGGATCCAGGAGAAATTGTATTGATTGGGCTGAAATTGTCTGCTTCCACAAAGTGCTGTCCACCACACACGTGATCATTTTGTTTATTTACCCATCTCCCTAAGCTTGAACTTTTAGGGGCACAGACACATGTCATAATAATGCTATTAACGTGTCTTGAATAACTAGCTATTTATGGTGTTATTCACCAGCAGCAGCATAGATCGGAGGAGGGCAGTCATTAACCTACATAAATGTTTATTCTGCTTGAAAGTGCAACTGTCTCCTGACCTTTTGACTTACACCAATATTATTCTACAGTTCTTTACTTCTATACAAGTACATATCCAGTCCTATGCTATTTTCTTGTAATGTTTCCCATTATCATATAACATCCATTTATAGCCAGATCTCTTGACATTGCCAATGATTGTTCCCTTGGTGATTACAAGCATCCATAAAATCCACTGGCTTTGAATATCTTACACAAATTCTCCTTCGGCCAGTCATTGTTCGTAGCTGGGCTCAGATTTTCTTGTTAGAGATGGATTCGAGTTGCAGAGATGGGCAGGCTGGTCCATTGGCCACAACGTTACAACATATGATCCTTCTACCAGGCAAGTGGATTAGCTAATGGAAATAAAGCTGATGTGAGTTCTGCAGAAATCAGAGAGATGCATAAACCACCACGTATTTACAGATTGTGGAGGAAGGGGCAACCTATAAGCGAAAATAAGGACATCTAAGGGAGAAGAGTAAACACAAAAAATGTGGGAATGGTTCATTTTGTTTGGTTGATGCGTACTTGATTAAGTAATTATGTAAAGTACGCTCCCGAGACACATGAAAATGTACCTCAGTGTCCATTACACATAAATGCCGAACATATACATGCGCCCACTATGGCACGGTTGGGTAACACAAGAAGCGCACAGGCATGGACGTCATTTAGGGGTCGCCAGGGGTCGCCTGTCTTCCCCTTTGCAACCTCTGCCACTGCCTTTGCGACTCCTCGCTTCAAAGGTGCCAAATTCGGTGCCAGGAACACAGTGGCAGCTCGTCCTTATGGACCCCAGTTGGGACCCCGCTCTCTTTGTTTTCTCTTAATTTTATATTACACTTATAGTAAATAATAAATAATTCACTTTTGGTGTAATAAAAACGTGAATATGCCCTTCCATGGCAGCTGAGGTTAGTAAAAATGCGTTTAAATGTATGCTGTGTGCGTGCTTGCGGGTGGATGTGTATTTATCGTGACGGTGGGTGTAAGTGTATATCTGTGCGTGTCTGTGAGTGAGAATGGAGGTCAAAAGGCGCGTGATCACTTCCACTACCCCTGGCACTTTGGTGAAATGACGTCCTTCTGCATAGGTGCGCTTGCGAATTAGCAAAACAAAAATAAACTGTGCACATGTGCAAACGTCCTCAGTGATCTGCGACTTTGCGTCATATAACTTACTACTTTGCTTTGTGGAGCGGCCATACGAGTCCAGATCCGTGCACGTGGCTTTGGCAGCCCGAGCCTTGTGCGTGAGAAACCGACACCCACAAAGTGTTAACTCGATAACAAGTGTAGAACAAGAGATTTCTGCTCATTAGAGCTCTTTAAAAGAAATCCCCTCGGGGAGCTGGAGGGTCACACTAGCCTCCGTGCTGGAGGTATAAATACCGTTAGCTGTCAGAGGACTCCGTCTTCCATGTGCACGAGTGCCCCGGGCAGGTGGTCGCTCAGTGCTGTGCACTCTGCCGGTCCCTCACTGTCTCCACTCCCGCGCGCCATGCTTGTGCCACTGGTGGCCCTGTTCGCCCAGGTGTCATATGCCCTCTCGGGGACCTCGAAGATTTTGGTGGGCTTCCAAGCTCCCTGGAACCTGAGCTACCCCTTCAGTGCCCAGCGCCTGGGCTCTGCCATCCAGATAGCCATAGAGAAGATCAACGCAGACCAGACCCTGCTGGGCAACTACACCATGGACTTCGTCTACACCGACTGCAGGTGCGATGCCAAGGTGTCCCTCAGCTCCTTCGTCGAGCAGTTCCAGAAGCAGCAGATCGCCGCCCTCTTCGGGCCCGTGTGCCCCGAGCCCGCAGAGGTTCAGTATGGCGTCTCCTGTTGGAGACTTCTCTTTCGTTCCGTTGTCATGGTTTGTGTTAATTAACTGTGTGAGCCGGATTGGGTCTGCAGTAGCCCCTGCACTTGCTGTACCGTTAGTGTGTGTATGTGTGTGTGTGAAGGGTACACTTTGTTAGGCTCTCTCTTGTCAAGGTGTCAGTATCTTGTTGCCCCGTGCCACGTCATAGGGTGACAGCGCTCTTGATAAAATGTTCATCCCACCCCGTTAGCAGGGACAACGCTCTACCTATGCTAGTTGAACAGTGTCGACACTCAACATTTTTACGTGGAGCTTGCGAAAGCATGCGCTAGCGCAAGCGTTCTCGCTTTGCGAGACTCGTGTTCAGGAATGGTTTTCGAATCCGCCCGCAGTTTACCGTTAGTTGGCATCAATGTCACTCTTCTGTGCTGCCTTCTAATTGGCCATGCATCACTTCCTTTTCTTGCAGCAGAGCACGGACCAAGTGCAGATGAATTAACTTTGATAAAGTGCCCCTCCGTTGGCCATTTGCTGCTCGCTCTGGAATTAAAGCACTACCTGGCACTCCAGCACCACCATTTCACGTAACACAGAGTAAAGTTGAGGAGATCACAAAGAGCAGGCAGTACATGGACAGACTGTTCTTTCGTAAAAAAAAACAGCTTGGACAGAAGACTGCATGCCGCTGCGTATTCTGTGCAAGTAGCACTTAGAGATGAAGTGGTAAAATCTTGTCGCTTTAGTTCTTTCTCTTGTCCTGCATCATCTGTTCATGACTTGTATGGTCAGCTTTTGGAAGTTCCCAGGGAATCACTTCTCAAAAGATGCAAATCTTGCTACTGGGACCCATGTGCCTTGCCTCGAAAGCAGTCATCCTGCTTCTCAGATCACACAGGGCCTGATTACAAGTCTGGTGGTTACGAGACTGCCAGACTCGCAGATGGACGTCAGACCGCCGCCAGTGCGACAATCCAACTGCCACATCATAACCCTGGCAGTCGGGTCGCCAGGGAAGCGCCAGCTCTGCCTGCATCAGAGATCCAGTGGTCTGGCGGTAGGTGACAGTCCTAATCCACCAGGCAGTGCAGCAAGCAGCGCTGCCCTGGGGGTTATGACCTTGTTCTCTGTCAGCCATTTCATGGCGATAGTACCGCCATGAAAAGGCTGGAGGAGAACCGGTGCAGGGGGCTGGGGGGGGGAGGGCTGAGCAGTCCATGCACTTGGCATGGGCTTTGCAGGGGCCCCCCTGGCCAGCACCCTCACAATGTTCACTGTTTCCTTTGCAGACAGTGAACATTGCGAGGGTGCTGGTGCACCCTGCGTTCTAAGCATTGCCGCCGGCTGATTACGAGCCAGAGACAATGCTGTAGGCCGTTTCCTGCTAGGCCAGTAGTGCGAAAACTGAGGTTTCCACCCGCTGACCTAGTGGGAAACTCTTAATGGGCCCGGTGGGGAGGTAGCCACTATGGTGGCAACCTCCCGGTCAGAGGTTCGGCAGACGGTGAGAACTGTCCGCTGAACTCATATGAGGCCCATAGTGTCAAAACACTAAGAACGTGGCTAATGCACAACTTTTCCCTATCATCTTGCAATTTCATAGGAGACCTGCAGCCGTCAATCAATCAGTACTTGTAAAGCACGGCTTATCACCCATGAAGTGTCGATCCCAGCAGGATGAAAAGCTAAGCCAAACAGGTGAAACGTGAAGGGAGACTTTAAGCTACACGCAGGTATCTGCAGCAGGTGTACTGTCAAGCTGAGCCATGTTACCAGATTTCCCCTGTCTCAGAGGCTACATAGACTATTCATAGCGCATACTGTGAGAGTTGTGCTTCACAAAGTTGTAACTCGTGATACTTTTTCTCAAAGAAATGCAGTTTTTTTATTGACCACCAGATGTATGAAACTTCCCTCTCAAGCAGTTTCTTCAAACAACAGGTCTATCTTGCTATAATTAAAGCGTATTAAAAATCACACCATATTACCCATCTTCTATTTGTGTGCTTTTTATATATTTTTATGTAGTAGAGGTCATTCTAACTCTTCACAATGGTTAACCATGATCTTTGAAAGGCAGTTCATGATAGGATTACCATCATTCCTAGAGAGAAATACTGGCTATTTGTTTATGTTTTAGGTTCTACAAAGGCCGGAATATGGTATGTAAACAGAACTTTATAGAAAACCTTCTGTATTTATTTTTAACATGGTTTTTCTCTTTACTATAATTATCAGCCAGGGATTATCGAGGCATCTCTGGAACACTTTTGAAGTTGCTTTGTTCTTATATTTAGAGTTTGAAGTATTTAAACAGCGAGCAACAAGGTAAAACAAAGGGGTGTTGATGTCATCGCAGGTATTTACTCATGGGGTATCTGTAGGGCAGTTGTGACGTCAGAGCATGGAGCACAATAACATCAGCTCAGTGACGACTGTCGTGAAGGGAGAAGTGAGGGAATGAAGTGAGGGTGTGCTGGAGTCTTCAGGGTGAAATGGTCCATACGTCTGACTTCCTCAGCATTCAGATTCACGATTTTCACTTTATTTGCTTATATTATTTCTTTTATTTCCACATGTAATGTTATGTAGTGTCTTGTTGGTGGGTTTCACTACAGGGCTGATTTGGTTGTAGAGTCCCAATTATTTTGTGTATTGAAATGCCGTGCACACTCTCTCTGGGATGGGAACCTGAGGAGACAGGTATAACCATTCGCCCAGCTGCCCAATCTTGGTGAAGATCCGGCGGTAGCTGGATTCTTACTGTACGCATAGACGCCACTAATGATTACCCTTAACTAGTATTATATAATCTATCACAAAGTAACTGGAATAACGTGCTACTCACCACAAAACATTTCAATGCCTCATCAGTGTTAGTAAGTGCTATATAATTACAATTACTATTTTTGAGCTAGCAAGCGATCAATGCTGGCCGCGCATAGCTTTAAAAAACCCTTTTTTAGCTTATCCACTCCCCATTGTTTCTTCTACACTCCTTCCCATCACTATTTATTATTCCTCCTCTAATCTGCCCGTAATATTTTTTTTATTCATGCCCACCACCTCCCTGTTTCTTCTCATTCCGTCCTGGTTATTCTTAAGCTTCCCACCAGGCCCAGGGTCCGCAATCTCGACCTAAAAAGTGCTATGAATCAGCCAGTGCTGGTCACTTTAGAGTGCTTTTTTAAATCACCCTGTTATCCACTCCCCCAACCGTACCTGATTGCCAAAGCTAATAGCTTGCCCAGAGGCGAGACCTATTGGCTTTACCAATGATTGTTAACAGGTACAACCACGAGGCTAGAAATGGAAGACATGTGGGGCACACGCACTTAACATTTTTTCAAAGAGGTCGGCACGTGTGTGTTTACTTAAGCATTGTTCTCATGAGGTGGCTAGGCTGTACCTCAATACTAAACTATTAAGTTACACCCACTCATCAGTGGATGGATAACAAAATAATTGACACTAAGTCCAGCGGTTTGAGAAAGGGCACAAACGTTTAAATTGCTTCATATTCGTCTTTAAATCATCATTGCTTTGATGAAAGTGTATAATCCTGCATAGAATCTTCTCTTCAACTGTAATCAGCACAACATCTAAGTCAATATTGGCTAATTGTGGAGCACACATTTGTTTTAACCCGTGCAATTTAGGGCACTTAAAGGCAAAGGTAATATGTCTCGGCTCTAAAAGGTGGATCTATTGGCTTTTTTTGATTGGATTTCACATGTGCATGCATATATCAAGATGCATGCACAGGTAGGTGATGGGTTGACACCAATCTTGCAATAAGCTTTCTATTAATGAAAACCTATTCCAAGATGGCAGCCGATGTGTATGGTTACGTCATGACGTACGCATATGTTTGATCATGACGTATTCATATGTATTTGTGATGCATGCATGAGAACGCGTCATAATGCACCGAACAGAAGCTTTCCTTTGTAACATAGCAGACATCCGTTTCAGAACAGTAAATTCGATATTTTGAAAACAGAAGGAAGAGTGTGTCAGCACATAAAAAAGAAGCAGCTGGCCCATTAGAAGTTTAAGGCTTAAGGCCTTAATGAAAAAAATAACAGTAAAAACATATTTAAAAAAATGCTCCTGGATGGGACAAACACAGCTGTGGGGAGGAAAGTAATCAAATATCAAAAACAGACAATTAAGATAGACAACAAAGACAACCAATCATGAACCCAAAGCCCACCCTAAGAATATTTTATGTATTGGAAGCACTACGTCTGCCTTAAGACATCTTAAACTGTCTACAGCTGAGACCTAAAATGAGCTTTCAACATTTGCAAGGCTGACAGGGAGCATAAAGCACACTCATCATTGGCTTGTGTATGTCTGTGTAATTAAGAGCCTGACAAAGAGAGGGGTGTGAAAGTGAAAGGGCAGAGTTTAAGGGAGGCTACAGTGTGCAAGAAAGGTGAGAGGAAAAAATAAGAGTTTTGGGAGGAAAAGGAGAATTTGAGAGAAGGGAATATCAGGTGCGATGGCCTTTCTTTCTCTTCCCCCACTTCCACACCATAAGTAAGCAGGGTCTCTACAGGGGTATAAGTAGGCCGCAGCCTGTGAGATCTTTGTTTCATTCGACAGATGGGCATGTGAATAGCAGCTGCAGCAGAATCTACAGAAGTGACAGCAGCAAGACTGCAGATTATGAAAGCTGCAAAACTTGCAGACTTGAAGGCTGGGCTTAGATTGATCGAAACACGACTTTGTGACTACGACAAAAACAATACCGGTAGCAGAAAGTTTACTGCCAGCGTTGCAAGTGGTTAAATAAGATGTGAAGGAGAGTGACAGTGAGGGTGCTGACATGGGATTTCACCTGAGTGAAGGTAACTTAAATATTCACTCAGCAACCTACTTATACCCTCACCTGTGGGTTAAGCACCTGCTCCAGAGAGCTGGGTGTAATCCACACTCCAATGATGCCTGAACTGTACATGTTCTGTGACTGATGGAGGCTTGCACTGTTAGACACTGCTGTACCTCTTCTTGGAAGCTTGCACTGCAGCTACGTAACATGCCAGGGGGAAAGTAATTTTGCTTCTGCCATGATGTGCCGGTTCTGAGAAGAAGCAAGCTGAGAACCATTGATTTGGGTAAACACTAAACATTTGTTATTCAGCACCAAGATGCCTTTAAGTAAATATGCGTTTTACAAATACATGTTATGTTATCGCCTTCGCTGCCAGGTCTTTTCCCCCACCTGTGCCAGGCCTTTTTTGCGTATTTTGGGGCAGTTCGCCCTTAGGCCCTCATAACTTTTTGTCCACATAAGCTAGCCAAGCCAAATTTGCGTCCTTTTTTTCCAACATCCTAGGGATTCTCGAGGTACCCAGACTTTGTGGGTTCCCCTGAAGGAGGCCAAGAAATTAGCCAAAATACAGTGAAAATTTCGTTTTATAAAAAAAAATAGGAAAAAGGGTCTGCAGAAGAAGGCTTGTGTTTTTTTTCTCTGAAAATGGCACCAACAAAGGGTTTACGGTGCTAAAATCACCAGCTTCCCAGCTTTCAGGAACAGGCAGACATGAATCAGAAAACCCAATTTTTCAACACAATTTTGGCATTTTACTGGGACATACCCCGTTTTTAATGCTTTAAGATTTTTTGTGCTTTCAGCCTCCTTCTAGTCAGTGACAGAAATGGGCGTTAAACCAATGCTGGATCCCAGAAACCTAAACATTTCTAAAAAGTAGACAACATTCTGAATTCAGCAAGGTGTAATTTGTGTAGATCCTACAAGGGTTTCCTACAGAAAATAACAACTGAAAAAAAATAATTGAAATTGAGGTGAAAAAAACAGCAATTTTTCTCTACGTTTTACTCTATAACTTTTTCCCACTATGTCAGATTTTTGAAAGCAATACACGGTTACGTCTGCTGGACTTCTGGGAGAGGGGATATATAGGACTTGTAGGTTCATCAAGAACCCTAGGTACCCAGAGCCAATAAATGAGCAGCCTCCTGCAGTGGGTTTTCATTCTATACCGGGTATCCAGCAAATCATTTGCTGAAATATAGAGTGAAAAATAGCTATCAAGAAAACCTTTGTATTTCCAAAATGGGCACAAGATAAGGTGTTGAGGAGCAGTGGTTATTTGCACATCTCTGAATTCCGGAGTGCCCATACTAGCATGTGAATTGCAGGGCATTTCTCAAATAGAAGTCTTTTTTACACACTCCCTTATATTTGGAAGGAAAAAATGTAGAGAAAGACAAGGGGCAATAACACTTGTTTTGCTATTCTATGTTCCCCCAAGTCTCCCGATAAAAATGATACCTCACTTGTGTGGGTAGGCATAGCGCCCGTGACAGGAAATGCCCCAAAACACAACGTGTACACATCCCATTTTTTGACAGAAAACAGAGATGTTTTTTGCAAAGTGCCTACCTGTAGATTTTGGCTTCTAGCTCAGCCGGCACCTAGGGAAACCTACCAAACCTGTGCATTTCTGAAAACTAGAGACCTAGGGGAATCAAAGATGGGGTGACTTGTGGGGCTCTGACCAGGTTCTGTTACCCAAAATCCTTTGCAAACCTCAGAATGTGGCATAAAAACACCTTTTCCTTACATTTCGGTGACAGAAAGTTCAGTAATCTGAGAGGAGCCACAAATTTCCTCCCGCCCAGCGTTCCCCCAAGTTTCCCGATAAAAATGATACCTCACTTGTGTGGGTAGGCCTAGCGCTTGTGACAGGAAATGCCCCAAAACACAACGTGGACACATCCCATTTTTTGACAGAAAACAGAGGTGTTTTTAGCAAAGTGCCTACCTGTAGATTTTGGCCTCTAGCTCAGCCGGCACCTAGGGAAACCTACCAAACCTGTGCATTTTTTAAAACTAGAGACCTAGGGAAATCTAAGATGGGGTGACTTGTGGGGTTCTGACCAGGTTCTGTTACCCAGAATCCTTTGCAAACCTCAAAATTTGGCTAAAAAAACAAATTTCCCTCAAATTTCGGTGACAGAAAGTTCTGGAATCTGAGAGGAGCCACAAATTTCCTTTCACCCAGCGTTCCCCCGAGTCTCCCGATAAAAATGATACCTCACTTGTGTGGGTAGGCCTAGCGCCTGCGACAGGAAATGCCCCAAAACACAACGTGGACACATCCCATTTTTTGACAGAAAACAGAGGTGTTTTTTGCAAAGTGCCTACCTGTAGATTTTGGCCTCTAGCTCAGCCGGCACCTAGGGAAACCTACCAAACCTGTGCATTTTTCAAAAAATAGAGACCTAGGGGAATCCAAGATGGGGTGACTTGTGGGGCTCTGACCAGGTTCTGTTACCCAGAATCCATTGCAAACCTCAAAATGTGGCTAAAAAAACACATTTTCCTCACATTTCGGTGACAGAAAGTTCTGGAATCTGAGAGGAGCCACAAATTTCCTCCCACCCAGCGTTCCCCCAAGTCTCCCGATAAAAATGATACCTCACTTGTGTGGGTAGGCCTAGCTCCCGTGACAGGAAATGCCCCAGAACACAACGTGGACACATCCCATTTTTTGACAGAAAACAGAGGTGTTTTTAGCAAAGTGCCTACCTGTAGATGTTGGCCTCTAGCTCAGCTGGCACCTAGGGAAACCTACCAAACCTGTGCATTTTTGAAAAATAGAGATCTAGGGGAATCCAAGATGGGGTGACTTTTGGGGCTCTGACCAGGTTCTGTTACCCAGAATCCTTTGCAAACCTCAAAATTTGGCTAAAAAAACTAATTCTCCTCACATTTCGGTGACAGAAAGTTCTGGAATCTGAGAGGAGCCACAAATTTTCTCCCACCCAGCGTTCCCCCAAGTCTCCCGATACAAATGATACCTCACTTGTGTGGGTAGGCCTAGCGCCCGTGACAGGAAATGCCCCAAAACACAACGTGTACACATCCCATTTTTTGACAGAAAACAGAGGTGTTTTTTGCAAAGTGCCTACCTGTAGATTTTGGCCTCTAGCTCAGCCGGCACCTAGGGAAACCTACCAAACCTGTGCATTTTTCAAAAAATAGAGACCTAGGGGAATCCAAGATGGGGTGACTTGTGGGGCTCTGACCAGGTTCTGTTACCCAGAATCCATTGCAAACCTCAAAATGTGGCTAAAGAAACACATTTTCCTCACATTTCGGTGACAGAAAGTTCTGGAATCTGAGAGGAGCCACAAATTTCCTCCCACCCAGCGTTCCCTCAAGTCTCCCGATACAAATGATACCTCACTTGTGTGGGTAGGCCTAGCGCCCGTGACAGGAAATGCCCCAAAACACAACGTGTACACATCCCATTTTTTGACAGAAAACAGAGGTGTTTTTTGCAAAGTGCCTACCTGTAGATTTTGGCCTCTAGCTCAGCCGGCACCTAGGGAAACCTACCAAACCTGTGCATTTTTCAAAAAATAGAGACCTAGGGGAATCCAAGATGGGGTGACTTGTGGGGCTCTGACCAGGTTCTGTTACCCAGAATCCATTGCAAACCTCAAAATGTGGCTAAAGAAACACATTTTCCTCACATTTCGGTGACAGAAAGTTCTGGAATCTGAGAGGAGCCACAAATTTCCTCCCACCCAGCGTTCCCCCATGTCTCCCGATACAAATGATACCTCACTTGTGTGGGTAGGCCTAGCTCCCGTGACAGGAAATGCCCCAGAACACAACGTGGACACATCCCATTTTTTTACAGAAAAAAGAGGTGTTTTTAGCAAAGTTCCTACCTGTAGATGTTGGCCTCTAGCTCAGCTGGCACCTAGGGAAACCTACCAAACCTGTGCATTTTTGAAAAATAGAGATCTAGGGGAATCCAAGATGGGGTGACTTGTGGGGCTCTGACCAGGTTCTGTTACCCAGAATCCTTTGCAAACCTCAAAAGTTGGCTACAAAAACACATTTTCCTCAAATTTCGGTGACAGAAAGTTCTGGAATCTGAGAGGAGCCACAAATTTCGTTTCACCCAGCGTTCCCCCAAGTCTCCCGATAAAAATGATACCTCACTTGTGTGGGTAGGCCTAGCGCCTGTGACAGGAAATGCCCCAAAACACAACGTGGACACATCCCATTTTTTGACAGAAAACAGAGGTGTTTTTAGCAAAGTGCCTACCTGTAGATTTTGGCCTCTAGCTCAGCCGGCACCTAGGGAAACCTACCAAACCTGTGCATTTTTTAAAACTAGAGACCTAGGGAAATCTAAGATGGGGTGACTTGTGGGGTTCTGACCAGGTTCTGTTACCCAGAATCCTTTGCAAACCTCAAAATTTGGCTAAAAAAACAAATTTTCCTCAAATTTCGGTGACAGAAAGTTCTGGAATCTGAGAGGAGCCACAAATTTCCTTTCACCCAGCGTTCCCCCAAGTCTCCCGATAAAAATGATACCTCACTTGTGTGGGTAGGCCTAGCGCCTGCGACAGGAAATGCCCCAAAACACAACGTGGACACATCCCATTTTTTGACAGAAAACAGAGGTGTTTTTTGCAAAGTGCCTACCTGTAGATTTTGGCCTCTAGCTCAGCCGGCACCTAGGGAAACCTACCAAACCTGTGCATTTTTCAAAAAATAGAGACCTAGGGGAATCCAAGATGGGGTGACTTGTGGGGCTCTGACCAGGTTCTGTTACCCAGAATCCATTGCAAACCTCAAAATGTGGCTAAAAAAACACATTTTCCTCACATTTCGGTGACAGAAAGTTCTGGAATCTGAGAGGAGCCACAAATTTCCTCCCACCCAGCGTTCCCCCAAGTCTCCCGATAAAAATGATACCTCACTTGTGTGGGTAGGCCAAGCTCCCGTGACAGGAAATGCCCCAGAACACAACGTGGACACATCCCATTTTTTGACAGAAAACAGAGGTGTTTTTAGCAAAGTGCCTACCTGTAGATGTTGGCCTCTAGCTCAGCTGGCACCTAGGGAAACCTACCAAACCTGTGCATTTTTGAAAAATAGAGATCTAGGGGAATCCAAGATGGGGTGACTTTTGGGGCTCTGACCAGGTTCTGTTACCCAGAATCCTTTGCAAACCTCAAAATTTGGCTAAAAAAACAAATTTTCCTCACATTTCGGTGACAGAAAGTTCTGGAATCTGAGAGGAGCCACAAATTTTCTCCCACCCAGCGTTCCCCCAAGTCTCCCGATACAAATGATACCTCACTTGTGTGGGTAGGCCTAGCGCCCGTGACAGGAAATGCCCCAAAACACAACGTGTACACATCCCATTTTTTGACAGAAAACAGAGGTGTTTTTTGCAAAGTGCCTACCTGTAGATTTTGGCCTCTAGCTCAGCCGGCACCTAGGGAAACCTACCAAACCTGTGCATTTTTCAAAAAATAGAGACCTAGGGGAATCCAAGATGGGGTGACTTGTGGGGCTCTGACCAGGTTCTGTTACCCAGAATCCATTGCAAACCTCAAAATGTGGCTAAAAAAACACATTTTCCTCACATTTCGGTGACAGAAAGTTCTGGAATCTGAGAGGAGCCACAAATTTCCTCCCACCCAGCGTTCCCCCAAGTCTCCCGATAAAAATGATACCTCACTTGTGTGGGTAGGCCTAGCTCCCGTGACAGGAAATGCCCCAGAACACAACGTGGACACATCCCATTTTTTGACAGAAAACAGAGGTGTTTTTAGCAAAGTGCCTACCTGTAGATGTTGGCCTCTAGCTCAGCTGGCACCTAGGGAAACCTACCAAACCTGTGCATTTTTGAAAAATAGAGATCTAGGGGAATCCAAGATAGGGTGACTTGTGGGGCTCTGACCAGGTTCTGTTACCCAGAATCCTTTGCAAACCTCAAAATTTGGCTAAAAAAACAAATTTTCCTCACATTTCGGTGACAGAAAGTTCTGGAATCTGAGAGGAGCCACAAATTTTCTCCCACCCAGCGTTCCCCCAAGTCTCCCGATACAAATGATACCTCACTTGTGTGGGTAGGCCTAGCGCCTGTGACAGGAAATGCCCCAAAACACAACGTGGACACATCCCATTTTTTGACAGAAAACAGAGGAGTTTTTAGCAAAGTGCCTACCTGTAGATTTTGGCCTCTAGCTCAGCCGGCACCTAGGGAAATCTACCAAACCTGTGCATTTTTTAAAACTAGAGACCTAGGGAAATCTAAGATGGGGTGACTTGTGGGGTTCTGACCAGGTTCTGTTACCCAGAATCCTTTGCAAACCTCAAAATGTGGCTAAAAAAACAAATTTTCCTCAAATTTCGGTGACAGAAAGTTCTGGAATCTGATAGGAGCCACAAATTTCCTTTCACCTAGCGTTCCCCCAAGTCTCCCAATAAAAATGATACCTCACTTGTGTGGGTAGGCCTAGCGCCTGCGACAGGAAATGCCCCAAAACACAACGTGGACACATCCCATTTTTTGACAGAAAACAGAGGTGTTTTTTGCAAAGTGCCTACCTGTAGATTTTGGCCTCTAGCTCAGCCGGCACCTAGGGAAACCTACCAAACCTGTGCATTTTTCAAAAAATAGAGACCTAGGGGAATCCAAGATGGGGTGACTTGTGGGGCTCTGACCAGGTTCTGTTACCCAGAATCCATTGCAAACCTCAAAATATGGCTAAAAAAACACATTTTCCTCACATTTCGGTGACAGAAAGTTCTGGAATCTGAGAGGAGCCACAAATTTCCTCCCACCCAGCGTTCCCCCAAGTCTCCCGATAAAAATGATACCTCACTTGTGTGGGTAGGCCTAGCTCCCGTGACAGGAAATGCCCCAGAACACAACGTGGACACATCCCATTTTTTGACAGAAAACAGAGGTGTTTTTAGCAAAGTGCCTACCTGTAGATGTTGGCCTCTAGCTCAGCTGGCACCTAGGGAAACCTACCAAACCTGTGCATTTTTGAAAAATAGAGATCTAGGGGAATCCAAGATGGGGTGACTTTTGGGGCTCTGACCAGGTTCTGTTACCCAGAATCCTTTGCAAACCTCAAAATTTGGCTAAAAAAACAAATTTTCCTCACATTTCGGTGACAGAAAGTTCTGGAATCTGAGAGGAGCCACAAATTTTCTCCCACCCAGCGTTCCCCCAAGTCTCCCGATACAAATGATACCTCACTTGTGTGGGTAGGCCTAGCGCCCGTGACAGGAAATGCCCCAAAACACAACGTGTACACATCCCATTTTTTGACAGAAAACAGAGGTGTTTTTTGCAAAGTGCCTACCTGTAGATTTTGGCCTCTAGCTCAGCCGGCACCTAGGGAAACCTACCAAACCTGTGCATTTTTCAAAAAATAGAGACCTAGGGGAATCCAAGATGGGGTGACTTGTGGGGCTCTGACCAGGTTCTGTTACCCAGAATCCATTGCAAACCTCAAAATGTGGCTAAAAAAACAAATTTTCCTCACATTTCGGTGACAGAAAGTTCTGGAATCTGAGAGGAGCCACAAATTTCCTCCCACCCAGCGTTCCCCCAAGTCTCCCGATAAAAATGATACCTCACTTGTGTGGGTAGGCCTAGCTCCCGTGACAAGAAATGCCCCAGAACACAACGTGGACACATCCCATTTTTTGACAGAAAACAGAGGTGTTTTTAGCAAAGTGCCTACCTGTAGATGTTGGCCTCTAGCTCAGCTGGCACCTAGGGAAACCTACCAAACCTGTGCATTTTTGAAAAATAGAGATCTAGGGGAATCCAAGATGGGGTGACTTGTGGGGCTCTGACCAGGTTCTGTTACCCAGAATCCTTTGCAAACCTCAAAATTTGGCTAAAAAAACAAATTTTCCTCACATTTCGGTGACAGAAAGTTCTGGAATCTGAGAGGAGCCACAAATTTTCTCCCACCCAGCGTTCCCCCAAGTCTCCCGATACAAATGATACCTCACTTGTGTGGGTAGGCCTAGCGCCCGTGACAGGAAATGCCCCAAAACACAACGTGTACACATCCCATTTTTTGACAGAAAACAGAGGTGTTTTTTGCAAAGTGCCTACCTGTAGATTTTGGCCTCTAGCTCAGCCGGCACCTAGGGAAACCTACCAAACCTGTGCATTTTTGAAAACTAGAGACCTATGGAAATCCAAGATGGGGTGACTTGTGGGGCTCCGACCAGGTTCTGTTACCCAGAATCCTTTGCAAACCTCAAAAGTTGGCTACAAAAACACATTTTCCTCAAATTTCGGTGACAGAAAGTTCTGGAATCTGAGAGGAGCCACAAATTTCGTTTCACCCAGCGTTCCCCCAAGTCTCCCGATAAAAATGATACCTCACTTGTGTGGGTAGGCCTAGCGCCTGCGACAGGAAATGCCCCAAAACACAACGTGGACACATCCCATTTTTTGACAGAAAACAGAGGTGTTTTTTGCAAAGTGCTTACCTGTAGATTTTGGCCTCTAGCTCAGCCGGCACCTAGGGAAACCTACCAAACCTGTGCATTTTTGAAAACTAGAAACCTAGGGGAATCCAAGATGGGGTGACTAGTGGGGCTCTGACCAGGTTCTGTTACCCAGAATCCTTTGCAAACCTCAAAATATGGCTAAAAAAACACATTTTCCTCACATTTCGGTGATAGAAAGTTCTGGAATCTGAGAGGAGCCACAAACTTCCTCCCACCCAGCGTTTCCCCAAGTCTCCCGATAAAAATGATACCTCACTTGTGTGGGTAGGCCTAGCGCCCATGACAGGAAATGCCCCAAAACACAACGTGGACACATCCCATTTTTTGACAGAAAACAGAGGTGTTTTTTGCAAAGTGCCTACCTGTAGATTTTGGCCTCTAGCTCAGCCGGCACCTAGGGAAACCTACCAAACCTGGGCATTTTTTGAAAACTAGAGACCTAGGGAAATCCAAGATGGGGTGACTTGTGGGGCTCTGACCAGGTTCTGGTACCCAGAATCCTTTGCAAATCTCAAACTTTGGCTAAAAAAACACATTTTCCTCACATTTCGTTGACAGAAAGTTCTGGAATCAGAGAGGAGCCACAAATTTCCTTCCACCCAGCGTTCCCCCAAGTCTCCCGATAAAAATGATACCTCACTTGTGTGGGTGGGCCAGGTGCCTGCAACAGAATAAGGCCAAAAACTTGTAGCGATAGAGGGGATAGCACAGCGAGTTGATAAGGACATATTCTTATTTTATACATCTTTAGGCTGACTCTGCTTTGGGGACCCACACAAGTGAGGTGTCATTTTACTTGGGAGACTGAGGGGAACGCTGGGGAGTAGGAATTTTGTGCTGGAGCAGAGATCGTACAAATGAAAGGCAGGAAAAGATGCTTTTTTAAGCAAATTTTGAGGTTTGCAAAGGAGTCTGGGTAAGAAAATGTTGGGGGATCCACGCAAGCCACACCTCCCTGGACTCCTTGGGGTGTCTAGTTTTAAAAAATGTCTGGGTTTGGTAGGTTTCCCTAGATGAAGGCCGCACCCAGGACCAAAAACAGAGGTGGCCCTTCCCCCCCAAACACAGGTAGTTTCGTAATCTATCATTTTGATGTGTCCACATACGTCTGTGATGTGCCAAACACTAAAATTGTGAAAAGAAATGCACTTAGGTTATGTGAAAAAGACCCCTCACCCACCAACCAAGTTGGTGGCATGCTTCATCATCGGGGTCCCACCTGAGGCACCTAGGGGGTCATTACAACATTGGCGGTAAAAGCCGCTTACCGCTGTGCAGAAGACCGCCAATACACCGCCGTGGCCGCGGAAATCCGCCACAGCTATTATGACCCACATCTTGGAATCCGCCGAAATTCAGACACCCACACAAGTCCGCCACACCAAAGGTCAGTGATAAACTGGCGAAAACAAAACCTCCACCGTTACGCCAACAGAAACACGCCCATGCTATCACGACCCACGAATCCACGCAGCAGTCTTTCAACCGCGGTATTCCATTGGCGGTACACACCACTGCGCTCAAAATACACACACATCTCCAAAACACCGCTACATTGGACAATTTGAAAGACACACACCTGAAACACATACAAACACCACTCCCACACACCTATTACAATATAAAACACACACCCACTTCACACACAAACCCCTACGACCCAAAATTATTGACGAAGGCCAGAGAGAGAGCACAGAATAGACAACCCCACCACACAGAGGCACACAACACCAACACCCACACAACATCCATGCACAAAACACCACACACCACTACACATCACCACACTCATCACCACATACACCACCCCACACATTACCTACACCACCCCATGGCACGGCAAAGACACCCCAGGTTCTCAGAGGAGGAGCTCAGGGTCATGCTGGAGGAAATCATACGGGTAGAGCCACAGCTATTTGGAGCACAGGTGCAGCACACCTCCATAGATGGAGCTATGGCGAAGAATAGTCTGCGGGGTCAACGCAGTGGGACAGCACCCAAGAAATCGTGACGACATCAGGAAGAGGTGAAACGACCTACGGGGGAAGGTGCGTTCCGTGGTCTCCAGGCACACCATCGCGGTACAGCTGACTGGCGGCAGACCCCCACCTCCTCCCCCACAACTAACAACATGGGAGGAGCAGGTCTTGACCATTATGCATCCTGAGGGATGGACACTGGTAAGTCAAATCTTAACTATCATATCCCCCACCCTACCTGCATGCTATCACCCCCCCACCCTCACCCCCTCCCCTATCACCCCAAGTCCTCACTAATGTACTAATAACACAAACCACCCATCCCAACACCAAGCCCTGCATGACACAACAAAGCATGGACACCCATCATTAAAGCATGCCCACGGCACATACCCATAACACCCCCCCAACCATCATCACACAAGCCCCCACACAGGAATGCTAGCACTGGGGTACACGCTCACCCACCCATTGCACACCATGACACACACACATACAATAATCATACTTTTACACCCCTGCAGGACCACTACCCAACGTCACCAGACAGGAGGGTCCAGGCATCTCTACCCCACCCACAGAAGAGGCCCACAGTGATGACAGCAGCTCTGGCCAACTGGATCCAGATGACCAGGCCGGACCATCATGGGCCTCGGGACAGTCGGTTCCCCTCACACAGGCACAGCCCAACACAGACCTTCCACCCTCTGGAAACACCAGCACAGCACCCACCCAGCGGGCCCATACCTCCGTACCCAGGACACGTCAATCAGCTGTGTGTCCACCACTACAGGGAACCCAGGATAACCCACCACCCCAACAACAGCAGGGACCTGGGGACAGTGGTAGTGGGCACACGGTCCAGGGGACGGAGGCCCAGGAACACAGGGGAACTGGGAGGGCTGCCGTGCGACAGAGGGCGGACAGGCCAAGGGAACCCATTCTCCACGAGGCCCTCTCCTCCATCATGGGAGCATACCACCACTCCCAGGAGACGATGGCTACGGTCCTGGCCAAGTTTCAGGAGACCCAGTGCCTGCAGGAGGAACAGTATTTGGGCTTCAGGGAGGAACTCAGAACCATCAGCTCCACCCTCCCTGGGCACCATCGTAGGGGTGCTGAAGGACATACAGAACACCATGAGGGCCACCGTGGCACTCCAAGGGGCCCCTGACACTAGCATGGACGATGAACTGCCCACCACCTCCGCCGGCACTAGTGGACAGGACGCCCTGCCGCAGGACCACCACACCAGCACCCCACCCCCTGCAGATGGCGAACCACCCCGCAAGCTGTCTCTGAGATCCAGGAACAGGACAGAGCACGATGGCAAGACCCCCGCCAAGAAATGAGACCACCCTGATTGTCATCCCACTGTCCCACTTTGTAACCCTGTCCATATTGGAACTGCCCCAGCTCCACTTCCTATGCCCATATGGGCAGTGCACCTGTGAGAGTAATAGACAGGACTCTGCCATGGACATTCCTCCACCATCACCCCTCACCATTTTACCACCCCCTCCAATATTTAGCACTTCAATAAACACCCTTGAACCACAAAACAATCTGGAGTCAGTCTGTGATTGAGAAAATGTGTATTAGCTATGACAGTGACAAAATCCGTTCTCAATAGTAATGTCAACATACCTATGTCACACATCACAAGTCCATGAAGGATGCAAGCAGATGACACACGTTGGTAACCACACCTGTGAAACCGTAATGGAAATGTACAACTCAGTTACCAAATACTGGTTGAAATTGACAGACAGGATAGAGGTAGAAGTGTGAAAGTACTTGTAGTAGTCAAGAAAGTGTTCTCACCTGTGTGTCACTGGAAATATTGCTGTATGACTGAGTCCCTGTTGTCAATATCTTCTTCCTCTGCTTCCTCCTCATCACTGTCCACAGGCTCCACAGCTGCCACAACACCGTCATCTGGACCATCCTCCTGCAGAAAAGGCACCTGGCGTCGCAAAGCAAGATTGGGAAGCATACAGCAGGCGATGATGATCTGGCACACCTTCCTTGGTGAGTAGAATAGGGAACCACCTGTCATATGGAGGCACCTGAGCCTGGCCTTCAGGAGGCCAAAGGTGCGTTTGATCACCCTCCTAGTCCGCCCATGGGCCTCATTGTAGCGTTCCTCTGCCCTTGTCCTGGGATTCCTCACTGGGGTCAATAGCCATGACAGGTTGGGGTAGCCAGAGTCCCCTAATAGCCACACCCGGTGCCTCTGGAATTGACCCATCACATAAGGGATGCTGCTATTCCGCAGGATGTAGGCGTCATGCACAGAGCCAGGGAACATAGCATTTACCTGGGAGATGTACTGGTCTGCCAAACATACCATCTGTACATTCATCGAATGATAACTCTTCCGGTTCCTGTACACCTGTTCACTCCTGTGGGGGGGGACCAGAGCTACATGGGTCCCATCAATGGCACCTATGATGTTAGGGATATGTCCAAGGGCATAGAAGTCACCTTTAACTGTAGCCAAATCCTCCACCTGAGGGAAAATGAAGTAGCTCCTCATGTGTATCAGCAGGGCAGACAACACTCTGCACAACACGTTGGAAAACATAGGCTGGGACATCCCTGATGCCATGGCCACTGTTGTTTGAAATGACCCACTTGCAAGGAAATGGAGCACTGATAGCACTTGCACTTGAAGGGGAATTCTGTGGGATGGCGGATTGCTGACATCAGGTCTGGCTCCAGCTGGGTACACAGTTCCTGGATTGTGGCACGGTCAAACCTGTAGGTGATGATTAAATGTCGCTCCTCCATTGTCAACAGGTCCACCAGCGGTCGGTACTCCGGAGGATTCCTCCATCTCCTCACATGTCCCAGCTGACGGTGCCTAGGAAGGACAAAAGCGACCACGGAGTCAAGCAACTCAGAGGTATGTACCCACAGCTACACAGAACACGAAACATAATCCAAAAAGTTGTCTATAAGAGTGTTGAGTCCAGGCCTAGGTATGTGTGACGCAGTTGTAAATGAAGCCATGTGGGCCCCTGAAATGGCGGATGTCTGACCTCTAAACTGGGACAATGGGATGTGAAGTAACTGCGCTGGCGTTGTACACCGTCGCGGTAGGCGGTCGAAGACCGCGGCGCAATGCTGCATTGGTTAAAATTGGATCCTATGGGTCCCAGGAGCCAATGACGAAGTGCTCCGGCAGTGATGATACGCACCGCCGCGGACGTCACTGCCGCGGACGTGACCGCCATTTTCTATCTGTTGAATCACTCGATACCTGATCTTCGACAGGAGAGGACCTATACTGCAAGTGCTGCTGTGACCTCGGTCTGGAAGAGACAATGGCACATGATTCTGGGGAAAGGGCCCCTGTCTTCACTGCACAGGAGTTGGAGAAGCTCGTGGACGGGGTCCTCCCCCAGTACACGCTACTCTACGGTCCTCCAGACCAACAGGTGAGTACATAGGGTGCAAGTTGTATGGGCTATGCCTGGGTGGAGAGGGCTGGTCGTAAGAAGGAAGGGGGCAGAGTTCTGTGAGCATGAAGGACTGTGAATGCATGTGCCACATGGCAAGGGCAGGGATGTGGGCCACTCATTTCGACGGTGCAGTTGGTAATGACTTCTCTTCTTCCCCTGTCCATGTCATGTAGGTTAGCACCCACCAGAAGAAGGATATTTGGCATGCCATCGCCAAGGACGTCCGGACCCTGGGGGTCCACTAGAGACGGAGCACCCACTGCCGTAAAAGATGGGAGGACATTTGCCGCTGGAGCAAGAAGACGGCGGAGACTCAGCTGGTGATGGCCTCCCAACGTGGGAGGGGTGCCCGTTGCACCATGACCCCCTTGATGTTCCGGATCCTGGCGGTGGCCTACCCTGAGTTGGATGGGCGCTTGAGGGCATCACAGCAGACACAAGGGGGTGAGTACAATCTCATTCAGCTGACTTTGCACGCAGTGGTGGGTTCTGGGTGGGGGAGGAGGGCTGTGGGTTTCCCTAGGCCAGGGCGAGTTCCGTAGGCTAGGCCCCTCCGTAATGCAGGCCATGTGCCACTCAACCCTACCTCTGTAGAGTGCCAAGTACAGGTATACATGCCCCTGTGTCATCTATGTGTGCAGATGTCGACCATAGCCATATAGGCCATATCCCAGGAACTGCATCTGTAGAGCCCAACAGCGCGGCGTAGTGCAGGGGGCTGCTGTGTCTGTATTGTCTGCCAACGGTAGCAGTAAGCCATGCACTCAACCTGTCTTTCTTCTGTCCCCCCCCCCCTTTTTGTGCTCTCCCTGTTCTTTTGTGCATCAGCATCATCAGGCAGAGGTAGAGTGGCACCGGAGCACAAGGGGGCTGCATCCCACATGGCCATGGAGGGCCACACCACGGACTCTGAATACACCAGTGGGACGGAGGGCGTGGGGAGCTTCACGGCGGTCACCGGATCAGCAACCAGCGACACGGACTCGTCCTCCGATGGGAGCTCCCTTGTGGTGGCGGCAACATCTGTGCCCCCCACTTCTACAGTTACAGGCGCCACCCCCCCTACCAGCACCGCCCTCCCAGCAGCCCCTCAGCCTTCGCCCCGTGCCCGCTCACCCAGGAGGGTGGGCATCACCTTCGCCCCAGGCACCTCAGCCTCTGCCCCTGTCACCTCTGCTGCCCTCAGTGAGGAGGCCATTGACCTCCTCAGGTCACTCACTGTTGGGCAGTCTACCATTGTGAATGCCATCCAGGGTGTAGAAAGGGAGTTGCAACACACTAATGCATTCCTGGAGGGCATTCATTCTGGTCAGGCTGCCCATCATCGAACCCTGCAATCTCTGGCCTCAGCACTGATGGCAGCCATTGTGCCTGTGTCTAGCTTCCCCCTCCAACTTCCTCCACCCAGACCCAATCCCCTGTACCTCTGCCTATCCCAAGCACACCATCAGACCAGCCTGCACACACGTCAACACACAAGGGAAGCTCAGGCAAACATAGGCACCACACATCCCACAGGCACTCACACAAGCATCACCCACATACAGACACAGCAACATCCACTGCCTCCACTGTGTCCCCCTCCTCGTCGTCTTCCTCCTCCCTCCCAGTGTCGTCTACACTCTCACCTGCATGCACTACCACTACAGCCACTAGGACTCGCACCAGCACACCCACCACCACACCCTGCTCACCTGCACTCACCACCCCCACTACCATTTACACGTCCCCTGTGTCCTCTCCCAGTGTGTCTGTGACGCCCCCTCCCAAAGTACACAAACGCGGGCACACACACACCCAACATCCATCCACCTCATGACAGCCTCCAGAACATGCACCTGCACCCAAATCATTCAAAGTTACACCTCCTACAACCACCTCCTCTTCCTCCACTCCCAGACCCCCTCCAGCTACCCTTCCCAGTGTTCGTCATAAACTTTTCCTGAGCAACGTTGACCTCTTTCCCACCACCCCCCCCTCCAATTCATAGGTCCCGTACTAGCACCTCAGCCAAAAAAACTCCGGTACCAGTGGTGCCTGTTAGAGGTATGTGGAGTGCACCGGGCACCAGGGCAGCCAGTGTGACACGGAGCCAAAGCACAGCCAGTCCCCCCCCTGTGAAGCACCAGAAGTTGGACAGTGCCCAACGGGATAGGGGGAAGACTCCAACCAGCAAAGCCGCTCACAAGGGTCCCGGGGGGAGTGTCGACTCAGCTGTGATTCCTCTCAAGGTGGGGAAGGGGCAGAAGAAAGCGCCAAAGTCTGGGAAGAGCAGCACGGCGGAGAAGGCCGCCATCATCCCCACTGCCCAGGAGGCCTCCGCCAGCCCGATCGTCACTGGCCAGGACGCCACCGCCAGAGTCAGTGCCCAGGAGGGCAGTCCCATCGTCACTGGTCAGGAGACTACCGCCAGAGTCAGTGCCCAGGAGGGCCCTGGAAGCCACAGCCCGCTGGGAAATGAGGGACCGCCATGGCAAACACCGCTGCACAGGTCAGAGACAGCAAAGTCAAGCACCGCTGAACAGGGCAAGCACCGTTGAACAGGGCAAAGACCGCCATGGCAAGCACCGCTGAACAGGGCAAAGACCGCCATGGCAAGCACCGCTGAACAGGGCAGGCACCGCTGAACAGGGCAAAGACTGCCATGGCAAGCACCGCTGAACAGGGCTAAGACCGCCATGGCAAGCACCGCTGAACAGGGCAAAGACTGCCATGGCAAGCACCGCTGAACAGGGCAAGCACCGCTGAACAGGGCAAAGACCACCATGGCTAGCACCGCTGAACAGGGCAAAGACCGCCATGGCAAGGACCGCTGAACAGGGCAAGCACCGCTGAACAGGGCAAAGACCGCCATGGCAAGCACCGCTGAACAGGGTAAGCACCGCTGAACAGGGCAAAGACCGCCATGGCAAGCACCGCTGAACAGGGTAAGCACCGCTGAACAGGGCAAAGACCGCCATGGCAAGCACAGCTGGACAGGGCAAGCACAGCTGAACAGGGCAAAGACCGCCATGGCAAGCACTGTGGAACAGGTCAGAAACTGCAAAGTCAAGCACCGCTGAACAGGGCAAGCACCGCTGAACAGGGCAAGCACCGCCAACTCTAGCACCGCTAGCCCATGTGCGGCAGGGGCAGTGACGGAACTGGGACCGTCACGGGGACAGTGATGCACTCTGGGCACCCGTCCCCCTCCAGAACCAGTGGAGACATGCATCCACTCCGTCTGTCCTTAACAGGATGAAGCACTCTGGGCACCAGTCCCCCTCCAGAACCAGTGGAGCCTGTTATCGACTTGAGAGACTGTGGCTTTGCACTCCCAGGATAAAGCAGTGGGCAAACCACCCACTGGAGAGACTTGAGAGACTGTGGCTTTGCACTCCCCAGGATAAAGCAGTGGGCAAACCACCCACTATAGAGACTTGTGAGACTGTGGCTTTGCACTCCCCAGGATAAAGCAGTGGGCAAACCACCCACTATAGAGACTTGTGAGACTGTGGCTTTGCACTCCCCAGGATGGTACAGTGGGAAAACCACCCACTGAAAAGACTTGTGAGACTGTGGCTTTGCACTTCCCAGGATGGTACAGTGGGCAAACCACCCACTGAAAAGACTTGTGAGACTGTGGCTTTGCACTCCCCAAGATGGTACAGTGGGCAAATCACCCACTGAAAAGACTTGTGAGACTGTGGCTTTGACCTCCCCAGGATAAAGCAGTGGGCAAACCACCCACTATAGAGACTTGTGAGACTGTGGCTTTGCACTCCCCAGGATGGTACAGTGGGCAAACCACCCACTATAGAGACTTGTGAGACTGTGGCTTTGCACTCCCCAGGATTCATCAATGGGCATGGAGCCCCCTCGTGGATCTGGCGTGGTGCTGTCATCTGGCTGAGGTGCCCCCCCACCCTTCCCCCTGAGGTGCCTGTTGTATTTCTATCTGATGCCCCAGCAGTGTTCTCTCCGTTTTGCTCAGGTATCTAGTGTGGGCCTCGCCCATGCATTTTGGGGTCAGTGGTCCACGGACATTGAATGGTGCATGCCTGCACTACTAATCGTGATGTATATTTTGTTGAATGTGTATATGTATCTGTATATATTAGCTTACTGTTTTTGCACTCATTTCCTTTTGTCTTTGCATTCTTCCGTGGGGTTGGGGGTTGTTACTGTAATGTTTGGATATGCATTGGTGTGTGTGTTGTAGTGGGTGAGGGTGGGGGTGGGGGTGTTGCGTGTGTGTGTCCCTGACTTTTGCCTCCCCCCTCCCCTATGTCATAGGTGCAGTACTCACCGTTGTCTTCGGCGCCAGCGTTGATGGTCATCGTACAGCAGCAGGAAGACTATTGCAGGGAGTATTTGGAGTTCCGGCTCCATGGTGCCCTCCTTCCTCGTGGAGTGTTTGAGGTGAGCGTTTTCCCTTTGAAATGGCTGTTTCCGCCGTGTTTTTATCCACTGTGAATCCGCCCCGGAAAAGGTGGCGGATTGGTAGGTTGTGATACTGTGGGCGGTACTTTGTCTCCCGCCTGTCCACTTTAACAACGTCCGCCAGGATTGTAATGACCCCCCTAGTGTGTCTCAAGTGTGCTGCGACGCCTGATTACAGCGGAGCAGGTTTTGTCATTTGTACCACACATACTGGTTGGATTTGGCACGAGGGCGAGTGATGGTTCAGTGGATCAAATTTTATTAACAAGAGATTTCACAAAAGTGAAATACACTGGTAATAACTGAAAGGCCAAAAAACTGAACCAATGACTCACAGCTCGTGAGCTGTAAAGCCATGGCAAGGCACCAACCGCTTTACAGTCCATTCACACACCTTTCATACATGACATGCACAAGACCATTCACGCCGACAGCCACGGGCTCAGCACATTACAACACTCGCATCGACAGACAGCGCCAGTCAAGGGCCCATCACTTTCATACGCCCACATGCCTGATACAGCAATCACACCAGCTGATGAGTGTGTGGACTGGCGTTTGGCTGGCACCGCTAGCCAAGCGCCACCCCACTCATACCGCCAGCCACGCGCCACCCCAAGCACACCACCAGCCAAGCGCCACCTCACCCATACCGCCAGCCAAGCGCCACCCCAAGTACACCGCCAGCCAAGCGCCACCCCAAGCACACCGCCAGCCAAGCGCCACCCCACCCATACCGCCAGCCAAGCGCCACCCCAAGCACACCGCCAGCCAAGCGCCACCCCACCCATACCGCCAGCCAAGCGCCACCCCAAGCACACCGCCAGCCAAGCGCCACCCCACCCATACCGCCAGCCAAGCGCCACCCCAAGCACACCGTCAGCCAAGCGCCACCCCACCCATACCGCCAGCCAAGCGCCACCCCACGCACACCGCCATCACTTTTTTTTTGTTTATAAACAACAAAGAAACCACTAACTAATTATAAAAAAGGAACAAAACTACAAACACAAAAGCTCTAACTAAATACATGACAGTAATGCCAACCGTGAAACCGAACATATGAAAATATAAAATATGCAGTTTACGCTCACGGTATTTCCCAAAAGTTTTTCCTTGTGTGGTAACTTCTAAAACAGCCGGGCACACGCAGCCCAGGCTTTGAAGGGCATTCGGGGCAGTACATCCGGCTCTCCCTCCGGATTGATCTCCGGGCACATACTCTACATTTCTTTGTGGGCAAGTCTTTTTTGGGAGTGGGAGGAATGTGATCTGGAAAGTGCAGATCTTTCAATCTAGCCATATCCTCCACCACTTCTACTCTAGGAACTCTTGCCTGTTCCACCACAATAAGGCTTTCTATCACTGACTCCTGAAATTTTACAAATGTCATCTTTGACTCAGGTGAACAATCCTTGAACACAATAAAAGCATTAAAAGTTGCTAAATGAAATAGATGTAGGGCCAACGTTTTATACCACACGTAAGACTTACGAAGAGCAGTGTAAGGTTCCAACCTCTGATCTACTCTATCAACACCACCCATGTGCCTATTGTAGTCCAAAATGCACTCAGGTTTGCGCACTTCTGCAACCTGACCCCAAACAGTCACAGGGGAAGTACTCTCATCATGGATGGTAGATAGCATGTACACATCCTTCCTGTCTGAAAATTTCAGAGCTAGCCACTCATTATTCCGCAAGGCACTGCACTGTCCCCTCTCAAGTTTTTTACAGACAAGCTCCCTTGGATAGCCTTTCCGGTTAGAAAGGATTGTGCCACAAGCAACAGTGTCCACTATAAACAACTCCTTGAACAACTGCACTCCAGTGTAGAAATTAGCTACGTACAAATGGTGACCTTTGTTAAACAGTCATCTACCAAGTTCCCACACAATTTTTTCGCTAACTCCAAATGTGGGCGGACAACCAGGAGGGTCAATACTGGAATCCCTACCAGTGTAGACCCGGAAATTATACACATATCCTGTACTGCTTTCTGACAGCATATACAATTTAATCCCATACCGTGCCCTCTTACTAGGAATGTACTGCTTAAAAACTAAACGCCCCTTGAAAAGGACCAAAGACTCGTCCACACTTATCTCTTTGCCTGGAACATAGACCTCTGAAAAACGATCTACAAAATGATCAAGGACAGGCCTAATCTTAAAAAGACGGTCACAATCAGGGTGATCTCGTGGCAAGGCTAAAGCATTGTCCACAAAATGCAGCATACGAAGAAGAAGCAAATAGCGATTACGTGCCATAGTTGCAGAAAATATAGCCGTTGCCATCAAGGGACTAGTAGACCAATAAGAAGCCAGTGACGGCTTCCTGATCAACCCCATCAAAAAAGTCAAACCTAAAAACTTTTTCATCTCTTCCAGATATGTGGGAACCCATTGAGTAGCTCTAGACTGAGGCTTAAGTCTGGCAGCGTTGTCCTGCAAATATTGCTCTGCATACAAATTAGTCTGCTCCACAATATCTTCCATAAATACATCGTCCATAAACAAGTGAAAGAAATGGACAGGAAAAATGTTTTCCGTATTGACTCTACACCCTGGGAGACAAGTAAATGCAGGTAACTGTGGCTGCTCCATGTTTGGGGCAATCCAGGTGTCAGGTCTTCTAATGGGAAACCCTTCAGCCCCAGGCTGCTGCACTCTTGGCACATCAATGTCCTCCTCTACAACAGGCCCTTCATCTGCACTGAGAGTAGCTTCCTCATCGGAAGAATACTCTCGGACAGAAAACTCACTGCCAGAATCTCTCACTTCCTCCTCTGCCTCAGATGCAGAGACAGTCTCGTAATCATGGTCTGAAGACGACTCAAAGAGCATGCCAACAACCTGCTGAGCGGTCACTCTGCGGCTAGCCATGATCCTCAGTAACAACAAATGGATTGCCAACAACAACTAGCACTAAAATAAGTAATAAACAAAGTGTAGCTTTATCACAAAGAGTTATGTACTAAAAAACGATACCACTCACTTGCCTGAAAAAGCTACTCGCCAGCAACTACTCTGCACAGACACAGCAATCACCAATGATATCCCACTAAAAAAGAAAAAAGAAAATTAGACATATGACAACACAAATATCATTGTGCTCAAATCTAAGGACAATTTCACACATTTAGTACACCACCTACAAACATGTAATTCATGCATGTCAACAATAATCCTTTGGAGTAAATTGCTTTCACTTACCTAAAACATGCAACTATGCAAACCTCAGAACAACTACTGCCAAAACCGCAAGGATCCACAGCAAATGAAGCAAAAGCTTTGAACTAGAACAAAAAGAAGAAATAAACTGTTATAATCACAAATACAAATACTTCGCCAGTTGACAAACACCCCACCACCAAGAACTTAGAAATTGTCCCTGGTGCCTAAGTGGCTTCTGCCCCACTAGATGGCAGATGGGCCTAAAAAAAAATAGGCTGATCTGCTTCCAAGGTGGGCAGAAATGGCCATCACTAACGTGCCACTTTGGGAGGCGACCCTTGCCAAAGGTGCTGCCACCCCCCCACATAAAACACACACACACAGGATCCCTGGTGCCTAAGTGGATTCTGCCCCCTTTGGGGGCAGATGAGTGTAAATAAATTGGCCGATCTGCCCCCAAGGAGGGCAGAAATGGCCAACAGCTCTGTGCCCACTT